>NC_047586.1:9586428-10187857 GCF_011004845.1 Esox lucius | reverse complement strand
TTTTGTTACTGTCTTCCAAAATAATATATTTTTTACTCTGTATATCCACTTGGGTCCACAACTGTATTTCGTATTTGTAATGAAAGGATGAGTGACAGGCCCTCTTATCTATTGCCATAAATTACCTTGACTCTGGCAGTCTCCCAACTGACAGTGAGGGGTTCAAATGAACCCAGAGGACCAGTTTATGAGAGGGCATACTGCTATTCCTCACAGAGATGGAAAATGCTATTCACTGTACTACAGAGGGACAAGCGCTAGCTACCTGACAGCTGGTTCTTAAAGGCAAGGATATGGGACCTGCTTTTATATATGCAATGGTATTGCAAGTTAAATCCAAATCTAGTTAAATCCTAAATCTAAAATTAATCTGACATATTACAAAACGTTTTCTTATTAATTTTCTGTAGCTCAGCATGAATTCACATGACCTTTTACCTTTGAAAAGATTCTACCCTGTAATGTTGATATTATATGGGTATTTACATTACCTTAACACGTAGGATTTCTACTCCAATTACTGGTCAGTTACTAAAATGTTACTTTAAAGGGTTAATCTATAATCCATTGTGGTGATTATCACCCTCCCATTCCATGGGTTTTCCTGAAACCATATATTATCCCCATGGATATTCCTAACCAAACACAACCTCCTTTTACTAATTTAGGTCTTTGACATTAAGCATTATAATATATGTTATTTCTAATCAAACCAAAGCACAAAATTTCCCTGTATTTAACAAAAATAAAAACATTCCATCAATAGCATTCAAGGTCCTGTATGTTCTCAACATTTGCTTTTCCCTACAAATCACCAGACCACAGATTGAATGACTGTGCTCCTGACTGACAGATTCTGCCTTCCATTGTCCACAATATTAAATATTGGTTTCTAAACATGTTTTTTGTTGTTTTGAAAAATGTATTTTCCAATTATATTGGTTGCGACCCCTGGTCTGTGGTTTACTGTAGTTTAGCTACCGTTTTACTTTACACCTAATAAAGACTCTTTATTGTTATGGCAAGGCTGACAGGCTTTGATAGAAATTAGCCACAGTGTGAAATTCTTCCACGTAGAAGATCAGGAGGTCATTCTGATGACCATTGGGATTGATCACATACAAGGCTCAATAGTAAGCATTGTAGAGGATCTATGTATATCTCTCCTTGCAGGTTTATCTGCAACATAAAATATTCAATTATAATTATCAAAGCACATCAGATTAGTGTATCTTTCTCAAAAGCAGCACTCAAAGAAAGAAAGGCATTCTGCACGGCCATCATTCATTACCACACAGTTAATAAACAGCAACACCAGCAGAAATGCACTCAATGTGCCATTATTGATGTTAACATCAAGGCAATTGTGTATGGATTGAGTTGGGAAAGCCAACTTTTGAAAAATATATGCTTTTCATAGGTTGAAATGCACAGTAGCAATTGTCACACAATTATTTTGGGATAATTTCTCCTGGAAATAACCCCTAAAACTACAGTCATATAAATCACTTCAGACCTAAAGGCTCATGTCTGAACACTTGACAGCTATATAATAGCGATTTCATATTAATATAATTGTTATTTTTATTTCCAATGTGACCTAGTAATTGTGGCCTAAAGTGATTTATAAAAGAAAAAAAGAGCAAGCAAAACTAATTGTTGCATTGGTCGGAGAGACTAAAGTCATTTAGACAAATAGCACCACTTTGGGAGCATAGCTTTGCCATTCTACAGACAAGCAGCACTAGTGGGGCAGTCAATATTCTAGTGCATACATCAATACATCCTAAATCGGTCAGCTCATGTATTAATTGATTCAATTACATAGGCTAGTGAAAAAATGCTACAGCCAAGCACCAATAGCAAAGTTTACTATAAGCATTTCATGGATCACGAGTAATGGCTGAACATTTTGCAAATCGTTTGGACTGTAGCTTTTTGGACTGTAGCTTTTTGGACTGTAGCTTTTTGGACTGTAGCTTTCATCATGCAAAATCTTTTTTTGCATGAAAGCTACAGTCCAAAAAGGCCACTCCTCTTCAGTAATGAGGTTATGGTTCGGACGTATAAATAGCTGTCCTATTACAGTTGGCTTTAGAACATCGGAATGGAGAAAAAGCTCGGGCAACGGCGCCTACTTCAATACTACAAAGCGATGGCCTTACTTAATCATTACCGGACGTAATAGGTGAAGCCTTAAATGAACCAGAGATACTCTATTGTGTAGAAGGCTTCCATTCATCCATTAATCATGTGCAGCATGAGTGCAGCCCACCTCAGCACTGGACGGAGCTGGTGACAATTGCTCTCCATCGGACATGCAGGTCGTTAGTAGCAGAGAGGATGCAAGCAGGCAGACATGCACGGCCGCTACACTGCAGGCAGAGAGTCTTTACCAGGTGGCAAACAGGGGTCGTCACAGTATAATGTATGCTCTTTATATTGGATGGCAACGGGATGACACATGGGGATGGACAGGGTGAAAAGAGGAGGAAACTAGATTAGAAACTAGAGAGTGAACGTGGCTATGGCACTCTAGTGAATGACTAGAGGGTGTGATTACTGCGAAGGCTGAATGACTCGGGGGTGTTCGACCCACAGGCCCCCCACTGTATGTCAGCCTTCAGCTACTGTTTTGACTTGTGAGTTAATCGGATTGACCTGAAAACGGTGCCCACTTTTGAATTTCTCTTCAAAAATGTTTGCGCACAGTCTTTGATGGAAGACATCTTACGTGAAATGATTGTGAATGGCATATGACATGAAAATATAAACATTTATGGAGGAAAATCCATTAACACAATGACAATTTCTCTGAAGCACTGAGCCATGTGAACAAACAGCAAACTCTCCAAAAAAATTTAAATTGTCATTGTCAAACTTTATTGTTAAACCACAAAGTCACACTGAAAACAACACAGAAGAATACAAGAATATATTAAACTTTCACTCAACAGAGCATTTCACCATTATATCTGCAACAGTAATGAACTAAATCAATCAATGTGATATCTCTACTGACTGAAGCGATGCATCTCAAAAAACAAAAAATGCGTCTGCAAATGTGTTTGACTGTCGAAAATGTGAGCTTCTTCACTCAGTGCTGTTTGACTGGGACAGGGGCATGGCGTTTTCTGCCCAGACTCTCTCAGATAACTTTTGACTACTGCAGATAGGACCCAGGCCTGTCTTAACACTGTCAGTCCTATCAGTAACAATGAGCTGCCAACGAGCTATGTGCTACCCTGAGAGACCCACACTGGTGATAAGGCAGTGGCGCTTTTTCCAGCCAGGAAACAACAAGCTACAGTACAATGTCTTATCGCACTGCATACCTCACCCTGGCTAAAAGTTAAGGGTAAATTAATGAGCAGCTCTTAGCAAGGGCGATATTTATAATGAGATCCAATCTATACCCACATCATTAAAAACCAGAGCCTGAATTACCAAGATGGATGATTTCCCAATGCATAACAGGTCACGTAAACGGCCGAGCAGCACTAGTCCCGATTCATCCTAACAAACCAAAGCAAGAGCAAGTCTGGTCCCGACCTGCGGTGACCTATCAGGCATGAGGCAGAACCTCAATACGCAGAGAGGGGGGCTACACTTTAACCTGACAGCAGGCCTCTAAGTAAAATCCCAAAGCGGGAGTAGCAGTAGCGGGGGGAGATTCGGGACCTACCTGTGAGGCCCTTGTAGTCCATCAAGTCGAACATGATGACGGCCACACAGGACCAGGTGATGACCAGTGCCAGGACCAGGATCCAGGCCATGGGGGAGCTGAAGGTGGTGTACAGGTCGTCTGTCACGGTCTTCTTGGACACCCTGACCGGAGGGTGTCCCGCATCTCCGTTCTTGCCCTCGATGACCATGGTTGCGCTGGAGAATCGTGCTGGAAGAGAGGACACAAGATACTGTAGGTTGGACGCAAATAGTTAGAACCAACGTGAAGACCAAGTGACGGTTCAGTTTGTTCCAATCAAGTGAATTGATCCTGTGAAAGTGATCTCCATTATTATTTAATGCAACGAGAGCGCTCTGTCCTTTTCCCTGACCCGCTGGTTTGTGAGCGCAATGGTTGCACTGAAAAGCAGACTTTGCGGGGCAGCAACAGCAAGACCTGTCTCCAGAAGGCTAACCACATAGTGTTTGATTTGTGCAAACCACCCCAACCTGATATTCAGCCACTCTTCTCAAGCTGCAAGTTCAGGCAACCAAAAGTCCAAAAAGGGCCAATGACAATTCCCTGTTTCTGCATGCATTTCAGTAACTTAAACTTATGAAATGCAAGCCAACCTGAGCGTAAATATCCCCTGTTTTAATGTTGTTGTTTTAAAGTTGAATTGTGTTTTTATGTGATTCTTTAAGACAAACGCATATATGCATATAAGGTTTACAGAATCTGAATCCAGTGTCCTGTTTGGAATGTGTTGTCTGTGGTCTTGTGACATGACTTACGGTAACTACATTTGTAAATAAATTTACAGTAAATCTCAGACGTTTTGAACATTTTCTTTGGTGGTAAATTGAGAGAAATGCCTTGGCAACGCTACCTTATAAAACACTACTGTGCATGTGGCCTTTATGTGCAACATTCATTTTACAACTCTGCTCATTGATTTACCAGAATGTTGCAGACAGAGTCACAATAATCAATTGATTCTTGTGCAGGTGCAGTAGTTACAATGCAGTGGTCATTCTCTGTTAAATGTGTTATACAGCAAATTCAAGTTGTAAATCAAAGTAGCCCTTGCTTGTTGCATGGCTTCTCTGGTTTGTCTTTGAGTGAGTCCATGACAGAGATACTGTAGCATCTGGTCGAAATGCTGTTCCAGCATTGTATATGTACTGTACGGATGTACTGCAGGTTAAGGACTGTCTGAGAGGGAGAGCATCAAATGGCGTGCGTGTGTCCTGGTGCTGGCAGTGTGTTAAGAGCTCAGACACCTGTTGGGTCTCTTCAATCTGGCCTGCACCCTGTTGTCAGGACCGAGGACCCATGGGTCCTGATGCCTTAAACTGCTGACTCAAGAGGCTGTGCTAACAGACACAATATGTCCTGCTTTCATACAGTGTCTTGTACACAGTGTCTGTGTGTATGTGTGTGTTGAGGGGATGCTGTTATTGAATGTATGACGCAACAACACATCAGCTAGAGCACGTTCTTGACTCACGGCGGCCTGAAATCGACAACCCTGTCTTAGAGACCATTAGTTGATTCATGCCAAATAATCTCAGGACAGTAATTGGAAGTCAATAATTAGAGTCGGCCGGTCGGAGTCAGCAGACCAAACGCTGATCTGATTTTGTATTATCTCCTCCTGGTTGCTTTACTCTGAGTCACTTCTGGGTCAATTTTAATTAAGGTTGAATAGAAGTTCTGACACCTTGGATCATGTTAAATAAAAGTCAAGCCTTAGCTTATTTAAACTGCTGCAAGGTACGTCCATCAGAAAGAATCATTTGAGCAACGTAGATGACACGCTCTCCTGTCAGCTGTAACAGTGGTGACAGACCTGCTCTACACTGCACGCCAATGAAATCACTTCTGACGTCACAGCGTGTCAAGGCTGCATAGCAAATAGCGATGTGCTCTATGATATCCAGTATTTTTAGAAGCTGCCAATCATGATATTCCTTTACAAAGCAGGTTAAAAAAAAAACGGCTACTAAAACATTTCCACATATTTTTTTAACATTTAAAAGAAGAAAACAAAGTTACCTATAATATAGGGGAAAAATGTAAAGACATACTTAGACTTGTGCAGATACTGTACCTTCGACTGCCTCAGTCATGACGGTTTGAAAATGTTATTTCTGCAATTAATCCCTTAGGGCAAAAAAAATGGAGTTAACATTGGGGACAAAAAACACGTAGGTTCTAATCCCGTTTGGATTCTAATCGTCGAGGAGAGATGAGAATGTCCCTGTAAGGAATGACACACTCCAAATATATTTCACCTGGTGGACAAACGCTTGATTCCCCTGAAGAAGAGAAAATAAAAGAAATACATCAAAATGCGACTGTCTCTTAGCTTCTCTGAAGAGGGTCCATTAACGTCCAAGGTGGGAAGAAAAGTTGAGGAGGAAAATGTTTCCCCGGGGGGGCTGGCCAGTGGAGAGGCACTGATCCTGCCTAAAGGTTTTCCCTGCCCAGGGTTGGTGAAGATCAGGAAGCACAGGGCTGTACAGGGGCTTCAAGGTAACCTTATCCCAGACTATTCTGCCCTGCCAGCCTGGGTTATTCTTAGAGCTAGCCACACCAGTTGCATTCTGCTTTGCCTTTTTAGGCTAGGGGCGTGATCCCGCTACCGGCGACCTGAGCTGTTACTGAGTGAGGTCGCAGTGGAGGGGGGGGGGGGGGGGGGGGGGGTCGCAGTTGGGGGGGGTGGGGCATCAAAAGTCCTCTCCTGAACAGCCCACTTCCCCCTGCTGGCCTGGCCAGGGCACCGGCAGACAGTCACATCACAGTGGAGGGAACAGGCCACCAGCAGGAGCTGTTCATCTGGCCCACAGACATTCACTAGCCTGCCTGAGTACCAGATTGATGGAAGCCAAGTGTCGTGTCTACCACTTTGAACTTGAAATAAAAGAGACAGAATATGCACCAGCAGCCTTGCCTTTCAGATTTAATTCCTTTTAGTATAGACTTTACAGATAAAACCAGCTAAAAATATCTGTGACTTTTTTATCTGTTTGCCAGTCTGGGAAGTCAATGGCCAATGATTGCTTCACAACTCAAACAGTTGGCAGTTGATTTAGACACAATTATTCCAATTATTCCTAGAAAATACTGAAAAATCCAGAACATATCTGATAAATAGCCTGGATTATATAACCACCTGCAATTCTTAAATTGATGTAGGCCTTTATTTTGTTTACATCTCAAAACAAAAATCCAAGTCAAAAACAGATTGAGAAAGAATACTGCAAGTCTAAAATGTTATGCACTTGACCTTTCTGGAAGATAATGTAGACATTTTCTCTACACTCCTCTATTGGCAACCGCTCATCTCTGCCGAGAAGCCTTTTTGACAGGCTAAAGCAGTTTAATGGCAGTCTGATGATCCATGAATCCAAATTAAGGGCTGAAGAGACATTTCACTAGAGGATCTATAATACAGTACCCTATGAGCTTTTTTCAAATAGATGGAAATGTACTGTAGCTTTGCATGTAACCTTCACAGGAATCTATTGTATCTTGTGATTAACATTTGCCGGCATTCAGATTAGGGATTGATAGAACAACCGGTGCTCCTCCGTAACTGCTAACAGTCATTGTGTTGGCACCCCAGCACAGGTAACTGTAAAATAGGTACGGTTGAGGTAAAACAGAGGGAGCAGATGATGAAATTGTGTGCAATCATGAAGGAAAAGACCTCCCCCTGCAGAGCAAAACACTGGTGTATGAGTGTGGTGCACACTGGCATTCACAACCACTGTCCTTCTAACGGATCGACACCTTCAGGGTATCATTACACCACAGAAGCTCCAAAGCATTTTGAAAACCTTAAATAGTTTCTAGCAACAGTGACAGAGCCAAATGCAGGAGTGTATGGTCTCTGATATTGCATATTGACTCTGTGCTTATGCAAGTCTATCTAGGTCATAATCACAGCTCAGCTTGTCTTAGAGCATAATACTCTTCATATGCCATGTATCTCCGATGCTTTGAGTGCCACATTTGTTTTATTTCAGAGCAGTGACGGCAAAACATGGGGTGAGGGTTGGACTAGAACAAGCTTGACACGAGGCCAACGATGCAATGAGCTGAACTTGGAATGGCTTTATAAGCAAACCGTTCAACGAATACAGACAAAACACCTCAACATCCTCGATCTAGCAGACACAAGCTGCATCCTAAAATGCGTTTGGATCGGAATAGCGCAAACAAAATAACCTATTTTCTAGGTTTTCTGTCAACCGGGCAAGACATTTACTCTAAGGTGCAATCTTTACATAAATATTTGAGGCATTAAAAGTCATTCTGTTGATGTTTTATCACTAACCTGCCACTGTCCGGAGCCCCAGAAACAAGACCCTCATAAGTCTTCAATGAAAAAAAGGCAACATCTAACAGCATATAGAAACCCTCTCTGCTACGGCTGTTAGAACTGTGGGCACTGTTTATTCCTCATTGGTTTTCCTGGGTTTCTGTGGATGAAGCATCATTTTGGACATCCCTAACTGATCAAGGAAAACGATGTCCGCAGTTCTGCTGCTGATGTAATCGTTAATAACAAAAGGCAGCTGGCCACAAGTGAGGTATAACTATTCAAGCTGAATTACCATTATAGAGAAAGGGGATAAAAAAAATGATGATCAAAACAAATGGTCGATGTGCAACTGTCTCCACAAAAACACGTTACAACGTTATGGTTTAGACCCCCGGACACCTCGACAATGGTCCAAATATGTTAGGCTACCGTTTGGCTGTGTCAAATCAAATCATCTTTTTGTCCTGTCAGCTTTAAGTGGCCACCTGGATTCCTGTTAAGTCAAGTCACAACTGAGCTTGACGCTGAGGGCAAAACGTGGAGACACAAAGGGCCGACTGAGCTCTCAGACAACACTACGGATGTAATCATGAGGAAGAAATGACTGGGCATCATACCGCTCTTTTAGTAAATCTAACGGGGGTGTCAGCCTTCGTTTGAAGAGCAAGTTGATTTGATGTTGTTTGTCAGAATATTAAATGCGACACAATCTGAATCCGAGGGTTATAACATGTTTGGGATTATGCATATTCTGCTTTCTGATCATTTCCCCCATCTCTTCCACCCTACAGGCCTTTTTCAGGCAGGGCCCTGCATTTCCTCAGGCTTGAGATGAACACATGATAAGAAATCTTATGTACGCTGCAGGGGCCCTAGTCAAGTCACTCTCGGAATATAAAATGAACATTCACTTGATGTATGCTTGACAGAATACTGTTTCTAATGGTTTTGAGTAGACAGTCGTAGATAGGCTAGACCATCACATTCAACATGGGTGAGTGCAATTATCTATTCTCTGGTTTGATGGATTCTTGTTCTGCAGGTGACACCCAGAATAATTAATGTGCCTCATGCCTGTCTAACTCTAATGTTGTTACCTAGATATGCAGGTTTCGTTCACAGGACTAATCCATAAAAGCTTGTCCTTCGAGCCAAGAGAATATCAATAGTGACTCAACTGGGATTTCAACCATAGCCCTCTCGGATGCAGGCCCAATACGTCACAGCCACTCCATCACACTAAATGCTAAAGTGAAACATTCACTGCAAAGAGATTTAGCAGCTAGTGATAATTCATTTGGCAAATCAGACCATGTTCATGTTCATACTTGTTTTGGCCTGGACCCCCATGGAAATCAAATCCACAACCCTTGCCATCCACAACGTTTGCTGAGCTACGCTAGTTTGTATAGTGGGGTCAGCTGAGCACATCAACCGCTAACCCTGGAGGGCTGCACACAGCTACAGACATTGCTTCTGACTGACTCTGTTAACAACCAAATGTTTCACAAATTAATGCTAGCTAGCTAATCCCCATTGTCAACTTCAGAAATACCTCTATTTGAAGGACAAAAAAGCCTTAACTAAGAATATCAACATGGCCTAAGTGGTGCTGCCACAAATAGAACAGTGTTCAGTTGCAAAGTACCTGGTTCACTGGTCTAAGGCATTTTTCCCGTCACTACGTCTCCAAAGTTCCACGGGCGGTGGGAAATGCATTCCTTGTCTCATTGCACTCAAAGAAATTGTTCAGGCAAGTCAGGTTAAGAAAGCAGTGTGTTAAGAAGCAAAATGGCTCAGACCACACTTTCGGCACGACTATACAGAGGCCATTGGGAGTTGCTGCTATAAGACTTAGTTGTAACAACTAATTGGATATCGTGAAAATGTAATTACCACTAGCCATTCAACATACAACCCCTCCCTCTCCCCCTGAGACAAGCGGCCCAGAGCCAGGCTAAATTACAGGCAGCCAGCACCTCAGAGGACACCTGATTCCAGTCACATTTCATTATAGCAACCCTCCAACAAGCTCCACGTAGTAGCCTGCCCTGTGTTGAGACGGTACGACATCAATGAAGGACTTGTTGCTGAGAGTTACATTGGGTTTTGCCATATGCCCTCTTTTATTTACCGTCAAAGCCAGCAGTTCAAAGAAAAGGAGGCATTTAAAGGTTGCTAGGATGCCAATGCTGTCATTTCCTTCGCAACATTGGGGAAGGAAAGCTTTTTTTTTTTTTTTATAAAAAAAAAATGTGGGGGTGGGGGGTGAGAGAGATACAGTTGCTCTAAACCCCAGTTCCATTAAATACATTACAGTTGCTCTTCTCAAGCAGAACAGGAACCAAAAATGGTTTTACTTCTCTTGCCCTGCTCATCATCATCAGCTTGGGCCCTCATGACACTGATCTCACTGCCCTCAGTGGTGCTGATGAAGCTTCCTGTGGTGAGTAACACACAGGCTGGGGAGAAAAAGGCACTGCAAGTTGCTGTGGATTTTGGTGTGAAATATAAACATAAAATGTTAATGAATAACATGAGTGCGTTTTTGGACAGGCTTAAACAGCCACAATGCTCTGTCTATGGGCTGTTTCCATTTGCCCACATCCTGCCTGTCCCCAGGGTTTTATGGCCGCTGAAAGTAAAGCAAACCCAACTTTCTTTTCACACTTGACGAATGCTACCATCCAGATTGCCATTGAGTGTGGGTGACAGCATGTGACTGTCGAGAGAGGTATAGAAAACTCACATGCAGACATACAAACACGCACAGACCCATACACACACACACACACACACACATACATATGCAGTGTATAAATGCAGGCAATCATTTTGGCTTTATTGCCCATTTCTGTTTAATGACTCGATCCAGACCGGCCACAGTTTAAACTGTGCTCCAGTTGTAGACATATGAGTCACGTGCATCTGCAGCCTTCCATAACTGAACTACTAATCTGTCATATTGACATTAGGCCTCCGTCACCCTGAGCACAGTGAATATTAGTTTGGTTCAGTAGTCGAGAGGCTCCATTCCCAACTCAAACCCCCCAAGTTTTAACATGAACTCACAGTCCATTGCTTACGCAAAGCCGTTCATATATGGAATATGTTGCGTGTGTTGAACTTATGAACTTAGGAATGTGGAGGCAAATGCACTGCGCGTGTTCTTATCGATCCTTCTCACCTGGGTGATGTAGGTTTGAACCACAAGCATAAAAATTATGGCAGTAATTCTGGCCATTTTCCTTTGTAAAAGGACCCATGAGCGCCGTAATGTGAAGTTCACCAAACTGATGTGAAATAAAAGCAGAGAGGGATTACTACCAGCAACCTTCCATTTGCCGGCCCAATACTCTTGATCACCAGGCTGCCATGAAATCCTCTCTAGAAATGCTAATTCAGTTGTATTCCAGATCAATAAAATGTACTGTTCAGGATGAGACAGGTGACTGACATTTTGACACAGGACATACGACTGGTCTCCGTAAGAATTATGGAATGGTTAAAAGCACCAAACAGTCTGTTCTATCAGTGTTCATAGAGACAGTAGTGTGTATCCAAGAGGACATCTGCGCTATATTCACAAATCAAGAGCTGAGGCTACGATCTCTCTTTCCACTGCATGCTACCTATGCTATAGCAAGAACATTTAGTTTAAAAACCAGAAAAAAACTAGGCATGCCTAGTTCAGACAGCCCGTGGGTAAAAGTCACTGTAGTGAGCCAGGGAGGAGACTTGAAGAACATCTATTTATGGGCCAAGGTCATCTTTGTTGTGAGAATGGGTCAAGATTAGATTCCTCTACGTGATGTTGTACAGTGCGTGATATCAGCATGTGTGGATGGGCCTGTAACTTATCCTACAACACGTTCAGAATCCAGGAACCTATGCAAGAGTCCTGTTTGGGGATTTTAGCTATGCATTTTACACATCACATAGCTACAATGAGATTGTCAATATGGCATCGCAATCTCATTTAAATGGTTAAGGCAGACGTACAATCTCATTTTAAATGAAGGCAAAAAGGTAATTACATCAGCAAGCCAGGGTTTCTAACTTAGGTTGCAAACAGGCATCTGCGGTTAGTATCAAAAAAGCAGGAGTGCTTTTTTGATACTTACAATCTAAGAAGTTGTTCATACATTGTAGAGTTAGTCTGGGCATTCTGGAACATGATTCTAGCTAGTGTGGGCATTCATAGCAAGAATGAGATAGCATAAGATAGCGTAACCGGGTGGCTCATTCATTTTCAATGGAGTCTTGGCAGTTAGGGGAATTCTCCCGAAACAAGCGGTGCGTGTGAACCCTGCTTGCTAAACAGGGTAAATAGAAAATTGGTGGAGAAGCTAATCCCTGTTAGCTAGCTTTTATCAGTAGGGAACAACATGGACAATGCAGTCAACATGGGTACTAATTAATTGATTAGAGTGCATTCACTACTGAGCTATGTTTATTTCACCTAGCACTTATGGTAAGTTGCTAAGGATAATGACTGGATAAATGACAAAAAATCTTTATCCAGTTTTTTAGACAGGTTTGCTTTGTGATTTGTCACCTGAAGCTCAATTTCTCTTCTTCCTTCTGAATTCTGCAATAGGCTCTGAGCATGTTTTGACTCTTGACCAACCAGATCAATGGAAATTGCAGGTCACACAGGCTAGGCACAATGTATAACATTTAAGGCGGCTTTTCACTTTCCTCCAATAACCAATTTTTCTTAGCAAGCATGATAACATCACTCCTGACAGAGTCTCTTCATAAAGCAATCCACACCTACTTCTTGTGGTGTGGCATGTCCTGGCCTAAGGAGTTTCTCAACCTCTTCCATACACCTACACTGCAAGTATAATGGCTTTGTAGGATGTTCTATTCAACCTATCCAAGTGAATAAACCACACCTATGTGATTTAGAATTTTGGTGATCAACATCTTGCTGTTATCTGATTTCAATCTTTGCATTTTTGTCTACCGTAACTGTGTTATGTATTTTTTCGTTATCTTCACAATAACATCCTGGGCTTAACTGAAGCCCCTCTACTTCTAACACAACCCATGGATCCTCTCATTCCCTGGGACTCTATTCTCTTAGAATTCATGAGTGAATATAAAATAATCTGGCATTGTGAAAGATCAGTGGTACTGTTGTCTCATTTAAACGCACATATCCGGTTACCCATTTAACTTAGAGACTTGAAACCTTTTGTGCAGGTATCTTTTCTCATGCTGAAGAATTTTGCTTCAAATACAAATAATGTCCGCCAGGATGTCTGGCGGGAGAACTCATGCACATCATACTTTGGAGTAGAAATTCTGCACATGTTAAAAATAATTGACTACTTATTGGTTTATTCATAAAATGTATTGCCCAACTAACTCTAACTGATTTTGTAAAACTACACATTTTTTTTGGGATCAACCCCTTCAAGCCTAATTTGCACCCAACATTTACGTAGTAAGAATAAAAAAATATATAAAGCAAAAATGTAGGAAAAGTATAGCAATAATATACATAACAATGTAAACTTTAGGTTGGTTGATTTTAGGCAAAACCCCCAAGATGTTCCATCTCAAAATTGATAATCTCAAACCAAATTGCTTAGTGCCCTTCACAGGATGACTTCCAGAGAGTGGAAAGTGGACCAAAAAACCAATCAACTTTATTTGTCTCTGTAAACTATATACTTTTCTCTCCCTCAGCTTTGGGCAATGTATAGTTAAAGTACACTTGAATGTGACAATATAAAAATGAATTAAATGTCTGATGGTTGAGCGTCATGGGCTGTCCACTTTGCATTTGGAGAACAGTAGGATGCAAATTACTGCACAACAACTCTTCAGTAACCTTTAACCCTGTCACATAAATCAGTGAATTAGGGAGAATCCATTGAACACAAGGGGGAGATGAAGAGCTCAATAGAAAGGTCTCACTGGAGATACAGTATAGTAATGCATGTAATTTTTGCTTTGCTTTGCGACGCATGTAACAACAAACTGTTCAAACTTCATGACCACACTTGATGTTGGAAAGAACATTTAAGAATTTTGAACCAAGCTTCCTGCAAATGTTCACGTCTGTGTGGAGTGGAAAGGAAATGCTGCAATTCTACAAAATCAGTTATTATTTCCCACAATTTTT
Source organism: Esox lucius (assembly GCF_011004845.1). Classification (NCBI taxonomy): domain Eukaryota; kingdom Metazoa; phylum Chordata; class Actinopteri; order Esociformes; family Esocidae; genus Esox; species Esox lucius. The sequence goes on along the minus strand of NC_047586.1, from coordinate 10,173,718 downwards.
ATATTTTTGCTAAAACATGACCACTGGACCTTTTTCTTTCCTTTCCAAAAACGTTGAAATGGAAGGTTTTGAGTGAGGAACAGAAGCATTCAATTTGCAGTAATCTCTTAATTTTAACCCTTTTATTTCTTACCCAAAACGTTCCTTTTCAACTTTTTTGGAAAGGAAAGAAAAATGTGCAGTGGTCTCTTAATTTTTTACGGAGTTGAATGTCTGCCTTAATGATTTTTCTTCTTTTTTTTATGTTTGTCTTTTGGTAACTTTGGTCGAAAGTGGCTGTCCTAGATTGTGAGTTGATTATACAAGTTTGTAAACTTTAGAAGATTTGGCCATTGGAAAGGCTTCACCTACAGTATGTCAAGATGATCATTATCAAAGTGTGACAGGGTTGGTCAGGGTTGGCTCCATTGTTGGCTAGTAAGTAAGCCTGTATTGGCAGGATTACAGTACCTTAAAGCCAAATGTGGTTAATGTTGGACCCTTCAGTATTTTTGTTTCTTTGTTTTGTCAGTCTTTCTGTCAGTAGTATTTTTTGCAAATCCTTTTGGCATATTATCACCTATCATTTGGAGATATTCTGAGTTTTGAACCGAAAGGCAAGGTCATTATCAAAAGCTTAAATCAGATGTGGTTCCACTATATTTGGACCCTGTCTGTAAATGTGAAAGTGGGAGGTAAAAAATTACACAGGCACATATTGGGCCTACTAGGTCTGTGATTAAAACAGATGCCCAAACCACAAGGGGGCACAGGGCTATGGAATGCAGCCTGTCTCAGGTGCTTATTAAAATAGTAATTACATTGCAACGTTGCAGCCAAGGCATGTTGAATTTAATTGGTTCATTACGAGAGCTTCTATAATCAGCCTACAGTGTTGCTCTGAATAGACTCACAGGTAAGGACATTATAGCGTTATTATACCATTGTTTGACAAATGCCAAACTCCATGCATGAAGACAATATAGGTCACTGATATAAAGGGTTTATCCTAAGTTGCAAAAGCCCCAAGGTTATCTCTGTAAATGATGTGCTTGAGGTGTGTCCGAAAATGGAAAGAAAAAGTGGGTTGCTCACTGTCCTCTATTTGTGGCTCATACGTTGTGTTAGAAACACCTCTTTGTTTTCATCTCATTTGGATATGAGCAAATATTTCTGTATAATATTGTTCATGTTTGTTTTACCACAGATTTAAGAGTGGTGTTTATCCTGGAATATAGGCCCTTATGAAAAATAATTGCCAACTTAATCAGGTGAATGAAAGTTTTCCTTCCAGTTAACTACGTCACATTCATTTTTGCACTTCATTAAAGACTTGAGAAGGAAACATACTGTACTGTCATTTATAATGAACCACGAACCCTCACTGACAGAAACTGAATGTGTGTTAGAGAAGATCAAAACCGCAATGTATAATGCATAATGTATAAATTGTGACAGACTGATCTACGAATAAATGTGGTGTTATTTATGATGCAAGGTGATTTGCAAATCAGTCGGTTGGCAATGGCCTGTAGTCGTTTTGATCTTCTCAAAGATGGCCTTAGACATGAGTGTGTGGTTTCACATGCATCTGTGGACAAATGAATAAAGTAATAAAATATAGTTTAATTAAAATACTGTTGCATGTAAATTCCCTGTGCCGTTTTTTTAATTGGATTTTTAAGTCATCACTTTATGGCAGATTTTATTATATTCTATGATAACTCAAATAACTTTTTATTATGTATTTCCATAAACCTCCTTTGGCTCCTTATGAAAGTCTGACTGGGAATCAATCTGTATATTTTTCAATACACATGAATAATTTGGTGATTTAGAGCATAACCCTTTTACCTAGCCAATCAGTCATTGGTCTATCATAATCAAATCAGCCTTGTAGAATTTGCCTAAAAGTACCATCTCACCAAAGCAGGCAGAAATTCAAGGGCGTTTTTTCAAAGACCACACCCCTAAATGCATTGAAGCAACTGCCATGTGATTGGTTGATTAGATAATTGCATTAATGAGAAATTGAACAGGTGTTCCTAATAATCCTTTAGGTGAGTGTACGTTTAGTATATAAACACCTTTTAGACAGCAAGGGGCCTTTTAAGAGATACTGGACAATGAATTGACACTTTCAGGAAAGGCAATTAAACCAGAAAACATCAGTGACTTTACTAATATTAAGTATTTAAGCCGTGCCAGATTATTGTAGTTTTATGTTTTCATAATCTGTCTAATTAGTTATACAGTACTGAAAAAAAAGATGATTTCCATGAAATAATTGTTTTTAGACATCTGCATATAGTCTCTGAAGACATAGGAAAACACAAGCAAATAAATATATAAGGAGCCCTCTGTAACTAATGGGAAACCACAAATGTTGGTTCCTATTGTCTTATTTTGGCACTATACTCCAAAGTTTTGATTCAAACATTTACCATGAAGTTAATCCCCTCTACCTAACCGATATGCATATCTCCTTCTGTATTGATTATAGAGCCTTCCTGTTTTCTTTACAGTGACCATCACACTCTAAAGAATCTGCAGGTATAACGCATTTGCACATTACACTGAAAGAAGCCTAGAATATCTGTGTTTCATGACAGCAATTCTGATAAGACAACCAAACAAAATTATTTACAAAACCTTATCGTGTGACACCGTTGTGACACTGCATGTAAAAGCAGGGAGTCTAGGCTACAAGATGGTACTGTACGTTTTTGCATGTTACTCACACTTGCTTTTTGAGAACAAATTCTATCAAAAGACATGCTTCCCAAATGTGTCGTCTTACAAAACCAACTGTTGCAACCAAATAGTTGGGGTTTCAAAATAATTATCTTTGTATCAGCCACCAGACATTGACATTTTCTCTCTGTGATGTACACAAGTTTATAAGGAGGCGTTTGAAATCAGGCATGTACTGATAACATCAAACCTCTTAAAACAAAACCGTCTGTGGGAAAGCAACACTCGGCAGGCTGGGCTGAATTACATTGCGCACCTGTGGGCCAGTCAACAGCTAATTACTTCTTCAATGGTTTTATGGCTGTCCACAAACAGAGGTGCAGTCCACCACCTACCGTGCTGGAGTCCACTGAAGTCAGTGCTATAATTCAGCCTCATCTCTCAGTGCTTATGTTGGGTCAATCAGTTCAAACTGTAATGCAATATAGCAAACGTTCAATCAAATTGAACACACCCATATGTGTTTATTGCTTTGCAGTACTTCATGAATTTTTAAAGGATCAATATCGTTCTGTACAGCACTTTCAGGTGAACACTCCTCGTTAATTTCTCATGTTTAAAAGCTTTGTCTGGAATATCAAAGCTAAATCAAAATAACAAAGTCATATCTGATTCCAACTGCACATCGACCTATTTAAAACCCAGGAGTTTATCCCACAGACGTAAAATATCCTTAACAAAAACAATGAATGACACAACATTTCTGTTCATGGCAATAGATGGATTGTAATGGAATGGATACCAGGAAGTAAAATGATTTGATAGACCATTATCACCCCCCAAACAACATCCTGGGCTATGATTTAACCGTTGTTCATTATTATAGTCCATATGATGACTTGAGTGTCTCTATTTGTGAAGCACTAAACAGAGGGAAAAACATGCGTACATCATAGGTACCAGACAGACATACTTTCAATTTATTACCTAGTTCCAGGTCACTAAGTGTTATTCATAATTGGGGGCATTTTTGGTATTCTGCAGGATGCCTTTTGGTTTGCTGCTTTCACGGTGTTTGCCTGTGTCAGTGCAGGCTATTGGCTATGCCAGTTACAGTGTTTCAAAGACTGTGTAGGTATTTAATGTAACTTAATGTTCACTGCCCATTAAAAGGTGTAGTCATGCTGCAGTTGTGTAGAAGAATGAGAATGCTGTATATGTATATTGAAATCATAATACAGAAGACCAAATATACATACATGGGCCGGGTAGCTTTCTGTGTCCGGTGTTATACACTTTAATCTCGAATTCAAGCCACACTGCTGCTGATTGTCCATCCACTCATAGGCTTGTGCATCATTCTGAGTGACAGCTGGGGATGTGCCACTCACCCAGAATCTCAAGTTCAGTGAAGGTGAAATCTCGTTGTTGAAAGGAAGATAGCTTTATCACACCTCTAAATTAAGACAAAGTCAAAAAAGTTCAATAAATGCTCTCTGAGCTTACTGAGGCTTTACAGAGGTGGACAGTTCCATGCTTTACTGCCAGTTAATGCAGCCATTAACAGCTCTAAAGACAGACACGGGACTGCTTCTTTAGATTTGCCAAACAAGATTTGATGATCCGTTGCACAGAAAGGGCATTGAGGATAATGACATGCTGCATGTTTATACATTTGGATGTAACAAGGACATATAATTACCCCATAGGAGAGAAGTTATATTAGTGCCAAATTCTGAATTATTAAATGTCCACACACTCTCACATACCAAGAAGATTATAGATAAGCCAATCCCAGCTCAGTTATCTTCATTTTTATTGGCTTGTTTGTATAGCTTACATTACTTTCCCATAGGGTTGGCTCAAATTGTTTATGACAACCATCCAGCTTAAAAGTTAAAATGTCACAGCAATTCCGTGACAGAGCTCAAGTGTAGCAGCAGCAGAAGGCATCTGGCCCAGACAGATACTGTGAGTAATAAACACATTTTCACTAGTCTCTATATCTCTGTATGTATCAGTTTTAGAGGTTATTCAAGGAAAACGATTCATAGATTACACTGGATGAGCTATGCTAGTCTTCCATTTCTTTCTAAAAAAAAAAAAAGTAATTCCAAGGAAGGTGCATGGATGCCCATAGTCATTACCCCCAGATTGTCAACCTGCATATACCGTACATGATACTGTCAATCAAGATTATCGCGATAATTAAACGATGTCATGAACACTGTTGATGCTGGTGTGTACTTGCGTCCGTGGTTCAGTTTAACCATGAATAATGTCTCGCTAATTGGTCAGATTCTAAATTTTTAAGTAGTCTGTCAACAAAATAATCTCGTTGTCTCTCTTTGAGAGAGAGAAAGAGAATGGCAGAAGTGAGAACAGACCATATGACAACAGGCCATTCTTCTGTAGGTCTACAGCAAGGTCTACAGCAAGGTCTACAATTTACCCCTTTGAGCGTGTTGTTTTGGAGTCATTTTGTTGTTCAGTCGGTGGCTATGTGATGGTTGGAGGTAAATGTAGGCCTACATGCCTTTGGATGTTGGTGTGCTAAAATAAATTATTGGCCTATTAATGATCTGTCACACACCCAGGTTTTAGGACGCTTCCATGTTCAAATCTGTTAAATTCAGTAACATATCCAGATTACTATGACTTGAATTCATGATATCATACGAAATGTCGAATATAGCCCATACTATTTGATAATAATAATGCCATGTCATGTATCAGACAGTACATACTTGAATGCTACAAAGGGAGTAGATCGGTTTTTGATCACGAGCACCACTTCCACAACTACTGGCTCAAATTATAGAAGAACTCAAAAGTGTACCTGGAATTATAAAATGACATGGAGTGTTATAGGGATTTAGGACTTGTGTTTAGACTCGCTCAGGTGGAACACTTGCAATTGTTGCTGTTTGAATAAATAATGTAAAAAAAGGAACCAGAAAGGTGCCACACAGTCGTGCGTTTTAAAAAAAAATATTTTGAAAATAATAATCTCGTTTTCAAAAGTAACTGTAATTTTAACAAACAACGGATTGACATCATGACACATTAATCTGAGTACACGACTTGTAACGGATTAAATATATCCCTTTACTCCCCAACGCATGTACAAGGCTCGCGGATCTTTTTGTTTAAATTAATTTGCATTTTCTTATTGTTGACAGACCGCCCATCATATTTACATGAGATTAATCAAAATGATCATTAGTGAGTTCAATATCACCTCAACTCCCTGCAATTGACGCCCAGTGAGAAGCTGAGCGCAAGGCTAATCCAGAGTATTCAGTGACCGCCAGGTCCTCAGCTGCGCTCTATATCACATCTCTGCAGCTCAGTGTGAGAAAGGAATCTAGCCGCTTCCCTGCTGTGAATAAACACTGCGTGCGGTTCATTCAATCTGGAGCGTCAGATGGTGGGGCTGGCGACCGCGCAAGGTGTACGGCGTCTCTCTTTTGTCCTTCTTTATACTGGACTGTCTGTTTTACCGATCTTAGTCTAGGACAGCGTTGCTCTGTGTGTAGGATAAGTGCAGAATGTTTAAATATCCAACAGGGGACAATGAGCGGTTATGAAATCCGGGCGATTGAGGAGCATAGGCTAGGACTCTGTTCGGCTCCACCGATATCGGACAAGAACTGATATTCTCATATCGTGGCGCTCTATTTAGAGCAGTCATACAAAATAACGGCGGACTACTTTGAATTCTGCATTTCCAATTTAGCACTTCGGTGAAAAAAGTAAAAAGACGCAGTTTAGTTCAGTTGCACACCAGGACCCGAACATCCAGATCTTGGAGGGAGGAGCGATTAGAAGAACCCCATCGCCATAAACAACACTGGCTTTGTTTCTCAGCAAAGGAGCCTTTCAGAAATAGCCTGGCACATTTAATTTCTTCAAGTGCCACTGTGTTCTGGGGATACTATTCTGTCATTTGCTCACTGGCACTTTATTCTGGACCATGTGTGATTGAATTTTTAATGACATTTTTCAGATGATTTAATTGTAGTTTTGACTGCTGGACTCATTCAGACGTACAATAACCAGGGAACCATGGTTCTAATTAAGAGCTGACCGACTTCCAGAATTTTGAACAGCTGGGGATGTAGGCTAATTCAAACATCTCTCCTGTTTGATGAGATAGCATATAGGATTATAACATTTCTGGACCACTCTGTCTTCAACTCACGCTACCTGGATACCCGTAGACTAATCATATTGAAAAGTAAATACGGAGATGAGTACACAGGTATGTCAATAAAAACGCTGCTTTGACAGAAAAGCGTCTGGAATTTTGGACTTGGATCCGAAGCGCGGGCTGCTTTACAGTGCGGTCGTGTCATTGCTCGTGTCCAGGCCACCTGCTGAGAGATTCTGGGATTTGGGAGTTACAACGATCCACGTGGAGCGGAGATCCAAAGTGGACAGTACACAATGGGTTGTTGCAGTGGCCGGTGCACGCTGGCCTTTTTATGTGGCATGCAATTGGTAAGTTGATGATTTTAATGACTAAACGTTTAAGATTTCTTTATGCCATCGCAAGTCAACTAATCTGCACCAAATCAATCGCCAAATAATTAAGATGCCCGGTATCGAATAAGTAATTAATTTCCTGCGAAATATTGTAATTTGGGGTACTGGCTTAACACAAAGGGGCGCGTTCATACATCTGCTTCTCTGGGTACTGACTGAACGGACTTCGTGCTCCCTCACCAGTTTTACCACCCGGTGCTGATACCGGGAAAGTCAGGAGCACATTTCTGGCCTTAAGTCAGGGTTACGTTTCATTACAGTAATATTTAAGCTAATTGTGGAATTCAATTGAACTCGCTGATAAACTCGCTGAAGTATACTGCTAGCGGTCAGCATAGGCCTATTGTACTTTTCTTTGCCGGTGTTACCTGGCCTTGGTAACATGGTCACATCCAGTGGCTGATGTCAGACGTGATGATGTAGTGTACAGTAGTTTGGAGAATCACGTCAGCTAGCATGTCTGTTATTAGGATGTCTCCTGAATGAAAATATGTTAATTATTATTAAAGATAAAAAAATTATTACTTACATCCCTAATTTAATGTATGGGTTAGGGTTAGGTTTGTATCAAAACGTGACCAATAGCCTAGTGAGTTACTGTGCTTAACTTAGACTGTCCGCCATCTGGGTTTTATGAGGAATCATCCTGAAGAGTCACAAGACACTTATTAAGTCTTGTTCAGCTTGCCCCTTAAGCATGTACAGATGGCCATTTTGTGTGTATGTACTATACCTGGGCCCCTGTAAAAGATACTTTTTAGAGACAGTTGCATGGACCAAGCCAGCCCATGGAGTCTTACCTTGAACAGTTCAGTATGTTGGTGGATATATGATGATATGTAACTTTTTAGCTATAAAAGGTCCTGAGAATCTGGTTGGGATACATAGCATCATCAACTCTGTCAAGAATCAAAATATTTTAGAGCAAATTCTTGCTGCCTCCGCTAGGAGGTTAAAACTAGGATGTTCCAATGTGGCCGTTGTCCAAACTAGATCCACAAAAAAACTCAAACTTATCGAATTGATCAGTCCAATGTATTCTATAAAGCCATTAGGAAAAACACCCTAGTATGGTGACCACATAATTAAACTTTTGCACTAGCCATTTACCTAAACCCCATTCAAAACCTGTAGGGTGAGATCATTCATGATTCTTATACCATTCATTCTTAGACCATTCATGATTCTTTCATTTTGATACATTTTCTTTTCAGAATGGTCTGAACTGTCAAATGGTCATGGAGTTAAAAGAAGGTCTCTATTTGGCAATCACAATTAATACATTTAGAAAATTGTCTTTGAAATATCCTATAAAACAATAACATTAGGGCTTTAGCGGTCCAGAACTTTAGAACAAAGGTATCGATGAATGCAGAGGGCTCAAGTTTTTTCTTGAGTTTGCAGTCAGGTTCTCTCCAGTCTTGTTGGGGATTTAGATAACTTCTCTACCCTCACTGGATTAAAATTTTATTAGGATAAGTGTACCATATTCTGTATTGGATCATTAGAAGAAAACTTGTATTTTATTTGTTTAGTATACAAAGGAAATGGGCTGTACACTATGTGGTATTCAGATCCCTAAAGTTTAAAATGAACTGGCGTCAAACTTTAAAATGAACTGCATCAAACAATTTAGACAGAAAGTTGACAAGATCTTGCAAAAATAAGCCACATTTCGTATTAACCCTCTAGTCATATTACAGTTTATATACTGATAGCATTGTCTATTCCATATGATCCGTTTTAAAAACAACTGAAGCAAAAAAAAAAATCTTTAATTTGGAATGGTAAACCAAGTAAAGGTAAATGTGCTTAGCGTATACGATAAATGTTTTTATATCATATTAAATTTAAACATTTCATATTGAAGCATTTCACATCTCCCTAAATCCAAATTCCCGGATATTTATATATGGTAACCTGATCAATGTGACAATCATCAAATGAGTAAATGTGAAGTCCATCTGACTTTATTTTAGAGAATTATAGTGCAATATTTATTTAGTTTTTAGTAAGCTTTACATCACAGGTTTTCAACTCTGGACCTCAAAGCCAGTTCCGCTCCATGTTTTTATTGCAACCCATCTAATCAGGGACATATTTAGACCTGGGCTACCAGTTGTGTGCTGATAATGATGAAGTAGAATAGAAATCCTGCAGGTTCTGGACCTATTTCAGCTCTAACAATGACTGACCAACTGTTGGAGCAATGGCATTCAACTGTATTGTAAGCATAAAGATAAATGTTCCTGGTTTTAAAAGAACTTATGTTATTTATATAGATTGTAAAGAGACATGGTCCAAAAATCAACCACTTACGGAACATATTTTGATATCGCTGTAATCAATGAGCTGGAAATGATCTTTCACAATTCCCCTAGGAGGTTGTATTGAGCTAGACACCCCTCTTGTTGTGTACCCTCAAAACCGAAATTGGTTCTGTGAAGAAATTGTTTACATTTCATAACACAAAACCTTTCTAGTTTGAAATATACAATGTTTATAAGACAGTGGTCCCAGAATACATTAAGTATCTAATTTAAAGTCTTCCAGAACGTTTCATTAGGCTATGGGAACAATATGGGGACTTCAAAATAGATAATATCCCAAAAAGTACAGGTTCAACTTTTCCCTGTTGTGATTTACATTTTAATCTTTTAGCTGGGGCTCTGCAGAGTGATGTCATTTTTGTATGTTTTTAATTTTGCCGGTTTAGGAATTCAATCCTGCAACCTTTTGGTTGCTGATAAAATTTGCAGTTGCCACTAGGGTATCGGCTTGCCCCCTATGATGCTGCAAGAGTGTTAACAGAACATATTTAGAAAATCCAAATTTTTAATCATGTTTTGAGAAGAGTGCGGAGACATACGGTATGAAGTAAAGCTTAAACTAAAGCTTAAGTTGAAGTGTTCTGAAGTAAAGGTTTGCTGTGTTGTGCACACTAGGAGCATTTAACTGGTGAAGTCACTCGCTATGAGACCTCAAAGTAGTTGTTTCCATAGCTTGTGTGGGATTATAGTAACAATGCTTTCTGATTGACTGTGGTTGGTGTGTTCAGATGATTGCTGGGCAGTGAAGGAAGGTTTGATGCTCTTAACCCAGATCTCTTAAGCTCTGGCCGTGCACCCCACTGTTTTCATGGGTGACTGTTGTCAGTGTGGACTGCTGGTTCCAGACCTTTTTGGCGTTCAGAAAGTGAAGAGAGTAATACTATTACAGTAGCACATACAGATGAATTATGAAGTCTAAAAGGAGCCCTGTGTTAGGCCAGATAATCATATGTTAACAGTTATGCTTTTAGATGTAAAATATATGTTAACGATTCTTCCTGTAGAGGACACATTTATGGATGGTATTTCCTGATAGTGCAAAATATCAAATAACTTTTTTGTTCTATTTTAAAAAAGATTCCCCATGCTGGCCATGGCTGGGTTGTTTCCTCCATGTTTCAAGTCAGTGTAATGTCTCAAAGCTGTTCAGTGAATTCATCCTTTTTCACTAGGCCGCTTTTACAGCAGCTGCACTTATTGTTTGGTTAATGCTTTGAAGCAGCAGCTGTATTTTTGGAAACACTTGAAGGCATTCTCTCTAATTTCCTCCCATAAATTGTCTCCTCCAGTCGCTAGGACAGCCCTGTTAGGCTAATCAAATTACCTGAGCTCAAGCCTTTACCTCAAGTTGACTGCTTGATCAAGGCTAACGTTTTCATGTGTAGTCATAACCTCATATGAATGACCCTGATCACGCAAGCTCACAATCTCTTTTGCTATGTCTCTGTAAGGGTAGCTTTGCTGTCCACCTGTTTGGTCAAGGCCAAATTAACAATGGCTTTAAGCTTTTAGAAGTGTTTAATAACCTGTTAACATTTTGATTTTGTTGGTACTTCATATTCATTACATTCTAGCAATGATATTAATTGATCCAGCTTTTGACCCTCTCAGTTATGACTCACTATTAATTATGATTTTAATTGATGTGCACGTCAAATTGCTGTGTAGTTTATCAACTGTTTTCCCCTATCAACTTGGCTGTTTCACCTATCAAGCAGGCTTCATACCCATGCAACAATTACTAGTCATATATGTTCAACTAAAAAGCTTAACTGCAGTACATTACCATATGTTATAGTACTTCAACATAATGTAAATAGTCACTGAAATATGCTAGCGCCTCATCCTATCCCCTACTGACGATGCCACGTTTCTGTTGGAGTAGAGACAGAAGATCAGTATGGATATGGTTCCTCTGTAGTGTGAATCAGCCAGGTTTCCCAACCATTATTGTTACATTGGCATCCAGTAGTGGAAGCTAAGCACTGCCACGGCTCAGCCGGGTCTGCTGGGAAGTAAAAGCTTTGACCATTGGACGTCTAGTTCCTCATTAAGAATGACCACCAACTAATGACAACTGACCCCCATGCTGTTTAAGGGTGGTCTCATTTTGTATGATATGGAAACAGTGGCGGAGGTGAGGGGGCTGCTGGGAAGAGCAGTAGCTAGGAAAAGTCTGCTGACCAGATGGTTGTTGCTTTGGACCTTTAGAAAGATAATTGGCTCCATGTTCTTTGGTTCCAGCTTTTTATAAAAGTGAACCATGCACCAGCCCGAGATGGCTGCAGGCTTAACAAAGACAACTGGGTAGTGTCTGTGAAGCGTGAATCAAATGCTATAAATCGGTAAATACGTTCCTAATGAAAACTGTTAACTGTCCAGAGCACATATCCTTTTATATTTCCTTCTTATTCATAGGATTATGTTAAAAAAAGGCAGTGAGTGCCACCAGAGATAAATCGAAGAGCATAGTGGTACAGCGTCAATGTTTATGTGTAGAAGCTGTTGTGTGCATTGTAGGTTAAAGTTAATCTAAAACAGACATATGGTGCGTAAATGTCTGAACAATTGATTTTCCAGTATCAAAAGAAAAACATGCTTTATTTCTATAATGTAATACACTCAGTGGTCCCCTGCTGTTAAATTGGTGCAGCCGCTCCAGGAAAATTATATGATCTCCAACTCCAAGACACGTTTTCACCATCAAACTATTGCAACCTGTTGTAAACTGAGCAAGCACACCCATGCAGGGGTGTGAATGAGAGCCACCAGCTAAGCATGATTTGCTCCTCCTCACCAACATATCCCAGACTTATAGCATCACCTTAATAAAAGGAATTATCAACACTATCAAACAAAAGAAGAAAACAGTTTAGTTTTGCTTCCAAAATATTGACAGTCTCATTTAGAACCAATGCTCGCCACGGCCTAAAACCTGATTGATGTAGAAAATACTCATAGAAAATTCTCATACAAAAAGAGTGTAGGTTTACATTCACCTATGACTCCATAATCTTAGATGGGGAAAAAAAATGGGTGACTGTCAAGTTCACTAATGTCCTTACCATTATGGAGTGTTTGCTGGGGCTGTCCCTGAAAAATAGTCTTGGTTGTGATTAGGTGATTAAGTTTCCTTGGACTTTGTTCCTAGTGCACATGTACTGCTGTGGCATAGGTTTGTGTCTGGCTCACTCTATCTTTCCCCACTTTACTGTCCAATACAGCAAATAAAAATACCCCAATTTATTTTTCTTTAAAACAATATTGCTGGAAAAATATTTTACAGTTCTTTCGACCAACTGGTTTGTTGATCTTTTAAAGCAAATGATTCCCCAAAATGGACACACCCTTGTTTTGATAAAATAATATTCATTATGTACTGTATGTATGCACTGAGCTTGTCTGATGCATGAACAGCTCACTAAATGGTAATATTTCCCAAACAACTTTTGTAGTCGTATATTATATAGTATATTGTATTATTATTATATTAGAAGCCAGAGATCAGGATAACAACCCCTCAGAGATTCTGCTCCTGAGATTAGGCTGCCATAAAGAGCAAAGCATTTTCAAATTATAAGCAAAGTGTTTTATACCAGCATTTGTTGCTGAAGTCAATTATATTTCTTTAAGACATGTCTAAATTATTGTAATGACAGGACACTAGGAAGCAAAGGCTAGAACAGGTATGTAGAGGGAGATGCAATATTTCTTCAGACCTTATTATTGAAGGCTGTGCAATGTTCCATAGTGAGTATGAAAAGGGTCTGCTTTAGTTTAATGAAATTCAACACTACTGTTGTTTGCTCCTTGGGGTTTAAGGCCGGGTGTCTCTGTAAAAGCACTTTGTGACAACTGCTATTGTAAAAAGGGCTTTATAAATACATTTGATTGATTGATTGATAGTTTAAGCTTATTTTTGTATAAAATAAGTGAATTTAAAGCCAAGGAGTGCAGCATTATCAGAATTATTGGAACTGGTGCGCCTGACACCAACAACCATCAAGTCACTCATTATCCCCATTCTAATGTTCAATCAAATAGTAACTGAATGCTACGATACATTTTCCTGAACGAGAGGGTGTATGTATTTTCAAGGTCATCGATATAAAGATCACATGAAACTGTGTGTTCCCAAAACCTGTTGAAATTCTTCTTTTTGATCAAATGATGTTTAGCTCTATGCATCCTCACATCTCTGATACTTCCATCTAATATCCACTAGCAGCATTTTTCTCTGGTGCATTTGGCCATGTGGTAATTTAGCAGACAGTATTATCTACACTCACCTAAAGGATTATTAGGAACACCTGTTCGATTTCTCATTAATGCAATTATCTAATCAACCAATCACATGGCAGTTGCTTCAATGCATTTAGGGGTGTGGTCCTGGTCAAGACAATCTCCTGAACTCCAAACTGAATGTCAGAATGGGAAAGCAATTTTGAGCGTGGCATGGTTGTTGGTGCCAGACGGGCCGGTCTGAGTATTTCACAATCTGCTCAGTTACTGGGATTTTCACGCACAACCATTTCTAGTGTTTACAAAGAATGGTGTGAAAAGGGAAAAACATCAAGTATGCGGCAGTCCTGTGGGCGAAAATGCCTTGTTGATTCTAGAGGTCAGAGGAGAATGGGCAGACTGATTCAAGCTGATAGAAGAGCAACTTTGACTGAAATAACCACTCGTTACAACCGAGGTATGCAGCAAAGCATTTGTGAAGCCACAACACACACAACCTTGAGGCGGATGGGCTACAACAGCAGAAGACCCCACCGGGTACCACACATCTCCACTACAAATAGGAAAAAAGAGGCTACAATTTGCACAAGCTCACCAAAATTGGACAGATGAAGACTGGAAGAATGTTGCCTGGTCTGATGAGTCTCGATTTCTGTTGAGACATTCAGATGGTAGAGTCAGAATTTGGCGTAAACAGAATGAGAACATGGATCCATCATGCCCTGTGCAGGCTGGTGGTGGTGGTGTAATGGTGTGGGGGATGTTTTCTTGGCACACTTTATGCCCCTTATTGCCAATTGGGCATTGTTTAAATGCCACGGCTTACCTGAGCATTGTTTCTGACCATGTCCATCCCTTTATGACCACCATGTGCCCATCCTCTGATGGCTACTTCCAGCAGGATAATGCACCATGTCACAAAGCTTGAATCATTTCAAATTGGTTTCTTGAACATGACAATGAGTTCACTGTACTGAAATGGCCCCCACAGTCACCAGATCTCAACCCAATAGAGCATCTTTGGGATGTAGTGGAACGGGAGCTTCGTGCCCTGGATGTGCATCCCACAAATCTCCATCAACTGCAAGATGCTATCCTATCAATATGGGCCAACATTTCTAAAGAATGCTTTCAGCACCTTGTTGAATCAATGCCACATAGAATTAAGGAAGTTCTGGAGGCGAAAGGGGGTTAAACACAGTATTAGTATGGTGTTCCTAATAATCCTTTAGGTGAGTGTATATCGGCCTACAGAATAGTAAGTCGGTATTGAGTGCATACATTTTCAGTGAGCTGCAATAGGAATGCAATTACCAAGATCTACAGCACTATGCCCAAGTCCCATGTAGCATCATAACAAATTCTTATAGCAACAATCAGAGGAATATTGTAGGGGTATCCTGTGCAAGCAGCAGGGTCATAACAATGTAAGACTTTGGGGGTTAATATATTTTTTTATGATAGCGGTCGAGGTCCAAGTATTTGACAATAGCAGTCTAGTCTAGATTCATTATCACTGGAATGAGTCCTGTCGATGCTGAATAACTCAGGTCTTTTTCAAATTTGTCCACAAATGGAGTTCTTACAGAGCTGCAGTCTATTCTTAGCCACAGCTAAGTCTCTCACAGCCCTGCCTTGGTGATGATAGGGAACCAGATAACACACTTTGTTTACCAGTCTTAGACTTAGACCTGCATAAGCTGTTTGATGTTTAGGTTTGAGGTTTTATGATTTCAGTCGAATTACATAATTTGATCCAAAATTATGCAAAACTTGTATTGCATTTGGGAGTTGTTTATTAATTGTTGAGTACAATTAATTACAGTGAATGCATCATTTGGCTCATGGTTAAAAGGGAGTTAACACATCTGAGATGACTACATTTCAAACTGTAGAGCTCCCAGCAGTTATGGTGGACATAAGACGACCAATCAAGAACGGGAATTGTATCATCCCTTTTTCCTTGCGGTGGGCTTTATGGTTTAGGTACTGAGATTCACTCTTTCTGATGTCTTTCACTTATGTTGTGGACTGGGTTGGAGTTGAGCAAGTCCGAACACTATTGGGCCTTGTTAGGTTTAGGAGAGTGATTGTGTAGTTTTTGTCCTGGTTAGTTTTAATTACAAAGCTTCTCTAGTTGAGTTTGTTGTCAAAGGCAGCAGCCACGCTGGTAGCTTCACTAGATAGGTTTTGTGTGTTGATCAAGAGAGCTATAACTCGTCTTGAGTTATGATCTTTGCTATCTTTTAGTTCCCCATTTCGATCATATCAATCAAGCAAATGTATTTTATAAAGCCCTTTTTACATCAGCAGTTGGCACAAAGAGCTCTTACAGATAGCGAGCCTGAAACCCCAAAGAGCAAGCACAATAGTTAATGCACAGTAGCTAAGAAAACCTCCCTTGTAGGGTCCAAACTTAGGAACAACCCTAGAGAGGAACCAGACTTTGAGTGGTGGCCAGTCCTCTTCTGGCTGTGCTGGGTTACTGTCCTTTGTCCTCTGACAAGTTGGCCAAAGTCATAGCTTTTGAAAGCATGTGGGAGTCAATGTGTGTAGACAGCTGCCAGCAGAAAGTTCAGCAATCATAATAAAATGATCCCTCGTTACTTTAATATTTAGTAATGCATTTCCATTAAGGAATAATGGACCAAATGTCATTCAAGTGAACTGACACTAAAGTATAAGTCATATTAAGATAGGAATAGGGACATCCAATAGGCTTATTAAAACCAAGCAAAAACCTAGATGGAATTTAAACAAAAAATAAATGTTTTACTGATACACATTATTGTCGTTCTTCTTTTTATAATATCCCAAGCATTTATCAGAGGGAAATTACAGTGTTATTGAGCAGGTTTGAATTGCATTCCTGAAAGGTTTTTATTTATTCACAGTTAGCTGGAGATCATTAAAGCAGCTTGGTAAACACTTGGGAATATGTGTTTAAACTGATATTGTGAACACATTGGTGAGGTGAATAGCTCATTTTAAAGTTTTTATACACCTGTCAACACAATAACACCTGCAGTTCATTGATTTTTTTTAGAAAATCTGGAATCGAGTCTGAAGAAATGCAAGTGGCACATGTTGTGAACTAATTTTAATACCAGGTAAAGGGTCTCTGTCAATTCAAGCCTTAAATCACACAGGGCGAAATATCTCTTACCTCAACATTATCTACACTACATTATCATCTAGCACAATACACTTCTCTCTCATCTGGAATGGATCATGAAAGAGCAGAGAGGACATATAGTACATCTACAAAATGAGTCTAAGTCAGTTTAGATTGCAGTTTCACTCCAGAGATGGGGAAAATAAAGGATTAGTTACTGGTCTTTAAAGTAAGACACATTTGTAGAATGTCTGGCATAACATTGTTGTACCACAGTGTTGACAGTTCAGCGCAGTGTGTACTGTACCACAGTTTTAACAGTTCAGC
The DNA here is from genome assembly GCF_011004845.1 of Esox lucius. NCBI lineage: Eukaryota > Metazoa > Chordata > Actinopteri > Esociformes > Esocidae > Esox > Esox lucius. The sequence goes on along the minus strand of NC_047586.1, from coordinate 10,156,483 downwards.
GCAGTGTGTATTGTACCACAGTGTTCACAGCTCAACGCAGTGTTTACTGTACCAGAGTGTTCACAGTTCAGCGCAGTGTGTACCACAGTGTTCACAGCTCAACGCAGTGTTTACTGTACCAGAGTGTTCACAGTTCAGCGCAGTGTGTACCACAGTGTTCACAGTTCAGCGCAGTGTGTACCACAGTGTTCAGCACAGTGTTCAGCAGAGTGTGTCACAGGGTGTGCTACAGTGTTCAGCACAGTTTTCAGCCAAACTATGGCACAGTGTTGTATCAAGGCACTCAGCATTGTGGTTTGCCTAAGAAAAGCCCTCTGCTATTCTATATTGGTAATATAGCACACCAATAAACATGTTTATGTTTCATGTGCATGTCTGGCATAACATTTCCAAATACCACAGTGTGTACTGATCCACAGTTTTCACAGTTCAGCACAGTGTGTACTGTACCACAGTGTTCACAGTTCAGCACAGTGTGTACTGTACCACAGTGTTCACAGTTCAGCACAGTGTGTACTGTACCACAGTGTTCACAGTTCAGCGCAGTGTGTACCAGTGTTTACAGTTCAACGAAGTGTGTACTGTACGACAGTGTTCACAGTTCAGCGCAGTGTGTACCACAGTGTTCACAGTTCAACACAGTGTATACCACAGTATTCACGGTTCAGCGCAGTGTGTACCACAGTGTTCAGCACAGCGTTCAGCATAGTGTGTACCACAGTGTTCAGCACAGTGTTCAGCAGAGTGTGTACCACAGTGTTAAGATCTGTGTTCAGCAGACTGTGTCACAGGGTGTGCTACAGTGTTCAGCACAGTTTTCAGACAAACTATGGCACAGTGTTGTATCAAGGCACTCCGCATTGTGGTTTGCCTAAGAAAAGCCCTCAGCTATTCTATATTGGCAATATAGCACACCAATAAACATGTTTATGCTTCTTGTGCATATTTTAATTGTTTCTGCTATTTATCCATTGTATATAAGAAATCCAGTCTTGGAGTTTAGCCAAGCAAGGTTCTGGTGTCAGGAATATGAATAATATTTCCCTGCATTTCTATTTAATGTATTTCTTATCTTAAGAAAGAACACCTGGTAAATATGTCCACTGATACTGTAGGTGGTCGGTCTCCTGTTTTACTGGCAGTTTTTCTTCCAGTTGTATCATGCTAGGCTAGATTGATTTATGCAATTTGCTTCAAACACAGAAAGGCTCTGAATTAGGCCCTGAAAAAACATTTTATTTAGAAAGTGAAAATAAGCAGGTTGTGCAACACCATTTTGACTAGCAAAAATCTGTCAACAGCTACAAAATTGCCATCAGCTGGCTCAGAACATGACCTTAGATTTTCAACATTAACAGATGGCTGAGTAATGTGGTGGGCCAAATTATCTCTCAATGTTGACTGCCTTGTTTGCACAATAAACTGTGTTCATCCAAATGGAGATTACAGTTTTGTATGGTTTGTTTTTTGATGCTTATCCCTTAAGGTGAAATGCCTATTGTTCCAAGTGAACCAGTACTGTATGCTGTGGAGATCAAAGGACATTTTATTTATTAAGAAACTGCAGAGTGGTGCTGTGTATTATTGGCTTAGGATTCCACTAAACTATGTCCTGATGCTATTTGCAGTACAAAAACACTAACAACCTTTAATTGGATTCTACTCCAGGTTATCAAAATAAATGCATTATTGTCCACCACAAATTCATATCAGATCCAGACACATCCTCTCAGCCTTAGCATTGGTATCACTGTGGGGAAATGCCAGGGTCATGTGTTGCCATTTGAAGCTCACAGTTTTGCAAAACAAATTTTGAAAAAAGATAACGTTTGACTGTCAGAAAAATATAGTGGTCAAACACAGACACTTAAATACTAGTAAATGTTTTTACCCTATCAGGGACATTCACATCAACATTCACGTTCATCTAGATTTATATTTTCAAACACATCAGATTTTCCTATTCTATAACATCTTAATTTTCTTCACATGATTATTGAACTATAATTATTGAGTAAAATGTGTTCTATTTTCAGAACCATAATTTTTTTTCTATATAACCATTCAATCTCTACAAAAATTTGCATTTGATGGTATAGTTAAATTGTTGCTAGTCGTTAGTCATCAAAAGTATTTATATTTTCTGACTACAAGGAGAAAATGTGCCTCCCTGTTACAGTAGGTGCATATTCCTAACCGGGTAACGCGTCATTGCAGGGATTTTGAGCGTATGTAACTCTTTTGGAAAATGCAATGGCGTTCATTATGAACATGTCAGTGGTGCTATTATTAAATACACTACCTGTTTGCTAAGGGTAGTAATGTAGTCAAACACATATTCCTAGTTAAATACACTATCTGTTTGCTAGGGTTAGTTATGACCATATTCATAGTTAAATACACTATCTGTGGGCAAAAAATGGCGGGCATTTCCACAACCGACTTTCAGTCTGAAGGTTGCAAGTTCGATTCCATCAAGAGGCAAGGCATTTTTTGATGGTAAATTGTGTTGTTTGGACTGCCATTTCTCTATCTTTGCAACATTACTCTTAGCCTTCATCCTAATCCTAACCTCAGAACTGTGATGTCTTACTCATATGTTTTCTACCACCAGCACGGTGATCCCTATCCTTAACCCTAAGTTAACCTTAACTATAAATGTTATTCGTAACAAGAAGTATTTCATTTTGAATCGATTCGGTTAAGGACCAACATGATAGCGACGTTTTAAGAAGAAACAATAAGTAATATCGAAAGCAATAGCAAGTTGTTAAGGATCATTAGCCCTGGGGATACTGTATGTCTATAGCAATTGCACCAATTTATGTTCATATTAAACATAATTTTAAGATAAAGGATACCTGCTTTTGAAATCTATTTGACACTGTTTCACATTAAATGAAAAAGTATATTTTCCTGGGGACAGAAATGGCACTGCATAGTAGGAATAACCCATCACTCTGTAGATCACTCAGCTGCTTTTTCTGCTACCTGATCTAATTTGATTGGGTTAGGGATAACTTATCCCTTCTCCACAAATTACAGAGATTACATAACATTAGAGGTGCCTTCTCACTCAACATTGTTTGCCATCATCTATAGAGAGTGAAGCATTGTCTGTCGGTGGAATACGCTGTCAGAAACATATAGGTAAATAGTGCTTGCAGTTTGAGAGATGACTGGCTAGTGGCACAGAAAAATGTCTCTCATGTGACAAAAATTCACCGACATGATAACATTTTAAACTTTCCGGTCCTGCAAATGATGTTTAATGAAGATTTGATGACATTAAAATCACCAAAGGTTTTCACAGGGCTGATAAATATGAGAAGGTGTGAGTGAAAATCTTCACAGTGGAAACGTATGCCTGTTTCATTTGACATCTTGCTGACAGGAGACATTCAGTACAGTTGTACAAAACACATTTGAAATATCAAAAAATATACAGTACTACTTTTTCATGCGTTCCAAATAATGCAATATTTACACATTTCAAATGTTTACATTTCACATTCTAAAATGCATATAAAAAGATTTGAAAAGAAAAGAAACATGGAGGAGGCACAATCTATTATACTGCAGAGGTATTGCAATTGGGCTCACAACTCCTGACGCCTGGACAAGCTAAACATCCAGCCCTGTCAGACAACAGCACCGACAATTAGATAATACGTTTTGAATTAACTAAAGAAGGCATTCTGTCTTTTCCAATCTCCTGCTCGATCTCTTTCTGTCCGTTCGACCGTCAGATGGCTGTGAAAATGCATTTCTCGGTAGAGTGGCTATGAGTTGGACGGATGAGAGGCGGTTGTAGTAAGCAGGCCGGGCCTGAGTAGCCACACGTGTGTGGGGGCACAACAGAGTCACTCGGCAGAGTAATTCTGGAGGACCTTGGGTGGATAAGCAGAGGTAGCAGCTATATATCGGGATGGCTAGCGGACGACTGATTAAGGCCAGGCCCGAGATGAATAAACATGTCACTGTGACTGTGGATGTCCTCTGCTTGCATTTCCAGGGATCTGACCTCACTCGGCAGGCGAATGTGGGGATGTCGAGAAGAGCGCCAGTGAGGTCCCACCCTCCTGTTTGACGGTCGGGTTGATGCGGTAACAGTCTAGCTGGGATTGGTTCAGTGAATGCTTGTTGTCTGCTTAGGACCAATGGCATCGGACTGGACAAGAGATGAGGGATCTGTGTCATGATGTCATGGAAAAAGTGACGAAACGTTCAACGTAGTTATGAGACCACTACCTTAGTTTTTATGGTTTCAAGCACAAGTCTTTGCCTTTGAGACTTCTACCAAAACTTTACAGTCTATTAATAAACAGCTTGTTCCCCATTAAATATGAATAAGGGTACAGACAATGCCACTGCCTAACCTCTCTTTGTGTAATCCTTGAAGTTCAGAGGGAAGGAGATGTTCTCTGGCTGCAGTGCTAAAATACCAAGTATGCAATCCCTCTGAGACTAAAATAAAGACATTTACATGAAACAAAACATGGTGGAGGAAAAGAGTGAGAATCAAAAGATGTACCTGTAACTTTTTTTTCCTGTTGCAGTGTCTGCCTGGATGTGTCTGTGTGCAGCTTAATATGAATGTAAGATGGAATATGACTCCTTTCAGGTGTCAAATCACGGAGTATAACTTCAGGTGTTGCAGTTCAGAGTTGCACACTTCATAGTGCATACTATTTAGAGGCTATTGACCTCTAACAAGAACCAACCACAGCTCAGCGATAGAGGCTGGTGCTCCCGCAAAAACCTACCATACACGGTCAGTCTGTGTAGCTCTGTGGCCATTTCAGGCCGGAGATGTGAGGCGAACCGAGGCCACAGCACGGTATCTCTGCACAGTGCTTTGGGTCATGTGGTCCTCACAGTGGAAGCTACGTCGGTATGGCGGTGCGGCGCTCGGCTCTGGGCAGCAGTCCGACAACTGTGAAGTGTGTTCCGGCGCACTGGATTGCTTCCACTGGGTTTCAGCTGCGATCTGTTTTTACTGCGCAGCAAGCAGATAATGTACCGCACGAATCGATTTAGCCTTATTACATTACACCTGCCCTCTGCTCGTGGTCCCTCTGTTATCCCTTCCTGTTCTCATTCCTGATGTTCTGTTGTTTTTGCATTGAGGCTAAACTGCACACCACATACAGTGTACAGTTTCAACCAGCCGCAGCATAGATACACCCCCTTCATGCTCGGAATCTGTAACGTGACTTTTAGAGGGAACCCAGTCAGGTGGATTAACGAACTCCGTCAGACATTTCAGAAAGGACCATCATTAAGACCTGCAATGGCAGCAAACTGATAACATGAACGCCTCAGTGTTCCAATCCTGTGAAATCTTTTCATGACTGACGGACGTGTCATTAAAGAGGAGGCCTCTCACTGCACTCTGCGTGGCACTTACACTGATTGTCTTTGGGCACCTGCTGATGGTGGCGTTTGAAGGACAGATGAGAGCGTGTGCCTCGTGCACGGCTCCGGGGAGCCTGAGCGGTGGAAGTCATTCCACAGATGTGTGATCTGCCAACGAGCCAGAGCTCAGATACACGAGCTGGCCTGCAAAGGTCAGCCAGCTCGTCTGCTGGTTACCTGGGTCACACCCTGAGATGGGTTGTCTGTAGCGCTGAGGTGCTGGCCATGTTCGGACCACACATCTCCCGTGTTGATGTGTAGGCTATGATGTGAACCAGAAATGCAGCTCTGCTTAGCCACTGCTCTGGTTAGCCACTGCTCTGGTTAGCCACAGCTCTGCTTAGCCACTGCTCTGCTTAGCCACTGCTCTGCTTAGCCACTGCTCTCGTTAGCCACTGCTAAATGGAAGGTCAGGCGCTTCTCTTTATAACAACGTAAGCTTATCTGCAAAGTGTCCCCTTCAATTGAATACTGATACTGTAGGTGCTCTCAGCCAGCGTAACAATATGTGGAGGAATGGTGAGATGGTTTCAGTGCTGGGCTGCTGCGAGGGCCTTTATGAAGCCTTGGAATCCTCACCAAATCCCTTGATTCTGCCGAGTCTTTCGCAGGGATCTACAGGGTTTCATCAAAGCAGATTTCAGTAGCAGGGATTTGCCTATATTTCGGCACAGAAGCCCACCAAAGAGCTGCAGGGCCTAGCTGTGGTTGAGATTTTTATGGAAAGGTTATGGGGATTGGAGAATAGGTTACTTAGTGCTTACTGTGACTGATCATATGCTAAATGCGCTTCAGGCCATTGCCAGGAGGCCTTCTTATCTTGGGGGGAAAATATGATTATATTTCAGAGCACTTGAAGGAAAACGTACTCTGAATATATTAGCGGCATTCAATACACTTTTTACCCAAGTAAATGAAATGAGTTTGAGCAGAGCAACTGTCTTTGAATTGCGACAGAGGTTAGAGTTATGAAAAGATTGTTATTGTTTTTTTCAGAGATGAAAAAATATCAGAAGAGAAAAAATAAGCAGATTTCTAGGAAGTATTGAATAGAAAAAAATATGTAGTGTATTATTGCAGTATTTTGATTAACGAACTGCAGGATTTTTTCTGACCTCTTTTTATGTTATTTTATTCTCCGATCGTTACCTCAGCAAGTAATAAAAATTCTGAGAGCACTTTTCACACTAACTCAACCCTTGGGCCAGAGGCTGTGTTTTCTGCCACATCAGCCAATGTTGTGTCCTGTGGCCAAAGTCCTGTGTTTAATTTGTCTGTCATGATGTTACTCAGACACAACTTCCTGCTGTTGTCCCCTCATGGCTTTTCCAGCATGTGTGGCTAGAAGCCTCTGTTCACCATGGCTGTATGTCAGCAACACAAATGCCCCTGACAAACAAGTAACAATCCCCTGTGTTTCAGATTGACTGCCGTCTTTTGTAATGGCAGTTTTTTACATGGTTGTCAGATAGGCAGGCACTGTGGTGAAGTGATTGCTGCTCATAATTCATACAGTCATTTCTTGGAGATCTTTGGGCAACCATTTGCTATATGTATGGTGTTGAGGCTCTGTGTGATGCTCTCCAAACAGCTGCCTGCATGGCTTGGCTTCCTGAATCATCCTGGTGACCTTGTGGGAGAAGCTGGAGTCAGCTGGGGAAGTGGTCAAGAATGATGGATTTCCTTGAGCTTAAGGTGCAAAAGCACACGTGCACAATCTTACACTCTCTCTCTGTCTCTTTTGGTGTCTCTCCCCATCTTGCTCTGCCTCTCTCCCCAGAGAAAAAGACCCAGAGCAGAACTTTGAGAATCTAAGTTAAAGCTGGGGCTTTGACACAATGATCAAAGCAGTTTCACATCAGACCTAAGGAATAATGGGAAAACGGAAGCATTTGAATAATGTAAAAAGCATCATGTAGTCATATCATGAGCGCTCCGTGGGTATGTGCACTTTGATGCCAGCGTTACAGCTGCCCTGGAAACCCACATTTGCAAGCGTGAATTACATGTCCATCTTGTCCCTGTCGGTGTGTGTGGGTCTGTCCACGTGCCTGTGTTAGTAATGATAATCACTTTGTTTATTTCCCCTCAAAGTGAAGGCAGGGCTGCCTGGCCCTTCTAATCACCCAGAAACCACAGTACTGTCTTTGCTCCCATTAACCACACACGCGTGCGCACACAAACACACACACACATAAAACAAGACACAACCATTGGTGTAAAATGGAAGAGAAAGAATGTCTCTGGGTTGAGTATGGAGGCCAGCAGTGGAGCATTATGGTGCTTAATTTGCTGAGCAGGCTAATGAAATGTGGAGGCAGTCTGGATCAAACAGCCATGCGCCTTTAATGGGAAAGGTCAGTGGTGTCGACTGGCGCTATTGTTCCCTGCGCTAGCTCCACCCTATCGGCTGCCAGCCTACAGGAATAGCGGCAAAGACCTTAGCATTAGCACATCATTAAACCCCTGAAAATCTCTCGCATGGCTCTCTGGCAGATTCATAAAGGGCACTGTTGCACACTGATAAGTCACGCGGAGTGGATCGATGAGCAAACAGGGTGTCTCTAAAAACCCCACGCACTGTCTTAGGAGGCACGCACGGGGGCACGCACGATGGGGCACGCACGGGGGCACGCACGATGGGGCACGCACGATGGGGCACGCACGATGGGGCAGCAGTTCCACATGAGGATGTAACCACTGCTGCTTTCTTATGCTTCACGCGTCCTGTGGAGGGCTGGAGAGTGGAGCGGCCGTCTGGGCCAGGCCACCATAAGGCCCTTCTCCCCTCCTTTCCTGTGCTCGCCAGCTGCTGTTGGGATTGAATCCCAGGGTGGGTCTTAACTGGCTCCTGGATCAGCCTTGTAGCCTAATGGCACGTTTTGTTATTGTCGTGTGCGACGACATTGACCTTTCTGTGTTCAAAGCATCCTGGGCTTTTTTTTTCCACAGTTGTTTGTGGAAGGGCTGTTCGATTTCCTACACATATATATTTAAGAAAAAAGAAACCTCTCACACACACACACACACCTTTAAACACCTTCTGTATTCTATTAGACACTGGCTGTGAATTTTTTCATGTCAGACGCCTATCCATCTTATTTATCGCCTGCTAATGCAAATTAGAGGTGAGTGATATTTAACCCGGTAGTCGTGCCCGGTGTCATCTATTCCCCAAAGGTGAAGAGATTTCTCGTGTGACACAGTGCCTAAGTATAGCCTCCATAATGTCGCACCACGCCTCCACCTCTCCGCCTTGCCTCAGATGGTGCTCCTCAGACGATGGCGAGTCTAAATCATTCTGACTCGAACATCCTCCCATCCCTGTTGTTGTACAGTTATGGACATACATCATCTTCTGTTGCTTCCCCACCCTTAACAGAGGGTTTGCACTGATGTATATTTCTTCAGATATTTGTTCCCCCCGTGAGAACAGAACCACGCTGAAGAAAGCAGGGAAAGAGCATTCGGGACCGACAATAATCATTTCCAGAGTGTGACTGTTGAAATGATCCATGTCTCTGTGAGGTCATCGATCTTATCCAGGGTTGTCTCTGATTATGCAGGGTGTCAGATAGTATTACACTATGTTGCTGAGACGTGGCACAGAATCCCCCCCTCGCCAGACATTAATCCTTCCATGTTTCTCGGACGTGCCTCTTCATAAATATGCATGTGAGGTGTTTTATACATCATTGTACGCTGTACTTCATATATTAAAGATGCATGGATGCTAATAGCCATATGGTATCTATGACCAGTTTGTACTGTATTACAAGCATTCAGATGGTAGTGTGCTTTGTAAGTGTTCTGTTGGATTGGGTTTTGGCGAAAAGCAGGCCCTGCTTCAGTTAACCGATGTGCAGCCTTATGGGCCCATGACATTACCAATGTCAAAGTGGTGGAGTAATGATACAATTTATATGACCTCTGACTTTGCTCATAGCACACTAATTGCTGTAATACATGAAGGTTGAGCTGAGACATGTAGCATTAGACATGGACAGATGTGCACTATCCTCTGCTGAGAGGACTAACTAGGAAAGTGAAGGAGAAAAAACTGTGTGGTTTCCCAGATACATATTAAGTCTATTGTGGGACTATAACCAAATCCCATGGAGATTTCCCATTGATCTCCTGAAAACAACCTGTAGGCGATGATGACAAATGAAACTGTTGTAATATGCCTTGATATCAGTCTTTGAATACTCATTTGACTTAATTTCTGTCTGAGTTTGCAGGTGATATAATTACAGTGTAATTTCACAAGAGAGTGCCTATATTCCTCCAGAGTAGAAAATGTTGCTCATGATTAATGTGACTATTGCAATAAGCCTTATCATATTGGCCAATTCTAGGTGATGTGACATTTACTGTTTGGATTACTTTGGTGTATACCACTTATTTAGAAGTGCTGCCAGAAGCTTGCAGTTTTTTTCTAATTAACGGAGGATATTTTTTGGTTCTTTTGTTTTATTATTTTCTCATTGCAATTGTAAGACATAAGTTGAATGGAGATACAAACATTGCTATGAGTATCCACAGTGCTAATCTCTCAATGGAGACCATTTCTCTATTCATTCAGCGTATGGATTATATGACATTCTCAGCAATGTGCCCTGTGTTATCTAGTATCCTGGTACATGGCTGACATAAAACAAACATGCTGCATGGTGAACCCCGGTGAACTGCATATGCCTGACTGTCATCCCCCACCCCCTTCATCCGGCAACCACCGCGCTCCGTCCTACCACAGTTCAAACCCCATGTCGCCCGCAATGATCATCCGTTCCATCGGCCACTGTCACCGGTAGAGGCTGTCGGGTAAACAAGATGGACGGGAACCCTGGAAATGAAAGAGGGAGAGGTGGAATGTGGTAGGAGATATCGGAGGTGGATGGAAAGAGAGGAGGATGGAAAGGGAGGAGATTGAGACAGAAATGGAGAGGGACACAGAGGTCAAGCGGGAAAGAAGAAAAAAAACGGGTGCCAGTGGGGAGAAAAAAGTGAGGGAGATAGTGACAGAAAGAAAAAGAGAGATGCAGTATTGAGGAAGAAGGTGCGGTGTGGAGTAGACAGAGAGGCAGGATAAGCCCAGCACAGCCCAAGGTGGTGACGACTCTTGACTGCTGGAGGGTGGCTGGAAATAAGACAAACTGTCCCTTGCTGTCAGAGCCTCAACCCTCATTGATCTGTTATCTCTTCTTACAATTTATTTCTCACCAGGTGTGTGTGGGGGGGCATGATCTTTCCCTAAGCTGCAGTGAAGAGATAATATGCAGCAGTAAACCAAATGTCTGTTCCAGATTGAAATGTCTGGCCTCTGTTATAGAGAAGATCCCCCAAAATCTGCCATGTCACAGTCTGACAATGGCCCCTCCACTACACAGACCACAACACTCCACCTATAGTTGTTATGAACAGATCAGATCCAACTGTTAACAGCAATTAACAACAATTAATGACCTGGTTGGACCACTTCCATGTTAAGTGCCTCAAACGTCTGACAACAACTCTGAGTTTGATTGCTGTACAAAAAAATCCACACATCAGCTAGAGACTCTCACCCCACCCCCCCAAAAAAAATAATTATATCATGAAAGGCTTTTATTTAATTCCTTATTATTTATATATTTGTTTACAGGGAGGGGATGCCAAAGTGCCAGGTGGGCAAAGGGGTCTTAGTGGTTCGGTCAGGCTTCTGAAGACAATGCTGAAGTTTCTTTTTTTGTGTTATAGCAATATCATAAGTAGTGTGAGTTTTGGTGTGGTCAAGCTCTCTCTCTCTCTCTCTCTCTCTCTGAGCTGGAGGAAAGTGGCTCATGAATCGCATTAGCGGAAAAGCATATAGAGGGACGGTGCCAGATGTAATTTGAGCTTAGAGGGTCACATAAGCGCTACCGTCGGCTGTGCCTGGATTTATGTATATAAGCATGCTGGGAAAATCTATTCCATCCCTGAACCAAGTTGCGGGAAAGTTTTATTATGACTGCCTATGCGATGATACAAGAAATCAGCTTTCTCTTAAATTGTTATGGTAATTGACTAGCTTAAATTTTATTTAAAGTATTTTTTTAATTTTAGATAACGCAACAGAGTCTCCATTTCCCCCACCTAATCATTGAGCTTAGGACATTTACTGGCTACTGAGATCAGACAGCAACTCAGATGGAAAGTCTCTGGAACTTTTCTTCTCTCCGGAATGGATCACAATAGCGTGACTTTTATTAGCTGTGCTTATTTTCGACACGGCATAGTCACTCTAACAATCAACTGCAAATAACACTGATTAGACAGCACTCGGACTGGACACCCAATTTCCACATCACTTTCAACCAATGATTCAGAGAACGGTCGGCAGATCTGTCAGGTTAGCGGAGCAGATTGAAATACATGGACTCAGTCCTGTTAGGTCAGCCCAGATTGACTAGGAAGGAGAAACACCAGGCTTTAGTGACTGAATGCCCGTCTCTTTTCATTTCTCTCTCCTTTTTGCTTTTTGGCAGGATTCACAGTGATAGGGAGGTTGCATCGCGGCACCGTTCCTGGTCCTCGCCTCCATTTTCTGATGTCCTGTTTACATAAAACAAAACTGTAGACGTAACAACTCTGGCCCCTCCCACACTAAAGAGGGAAACACACAGTTGTTATACTTGGTGCGTTTGTCCCCTCAAATTAGCCATAGTTTTCCCCTCTTTGTTTCTCCAGGACACAGATTAGCTTTCTTTAATGACAAAGTCAGACAGATACTTGTTAAATTCTGTTCAGAAGAAACAGTCAATTATATGCTCATATTTGTTTTATTAAAAACAATTCAAGCAGCCTGGCTTGATGGGGAATATCTTGAATGGGGGATAGACATTTAACTCTAAGTGTGATAATTACAAATTGTAATACTGCGAAATTGTTAGAAAAGGGAACACAATTTGACATAATGTTTATTACCAATTATTTGTACGGCCAATTACTGCAACCAAACAACCAACTAACCAACTAATATTTTAGTTTCTGTATAGTGGCTTGACCCTGTGTCCCATACCACAGTTATGGAGACAAGTCTCAATATCATCTTTGAAGAAACAGAGTCAGAGGGCTGGCTTTAACACTATGGATGCCCAAATGAGTTGGAATTACAGACACAATAAATCTAAGGAGTTTCTACTGAGGATGAAAACATGCTAATGTGGATATGTAACCTTTTGGAAAGGCAAGTATCAATACACATGCAGTCCAGGTCATTCTAAATAGCAGCTGCTGTAGTTTAGTTAAGTTATATAAATGTGTTCAACCTTCTTACCCCTAGAAAGTATAACTTTGAGGTTTTACTTTTATTAATGTATAACATTTATTGGGATTGCTGAAGCTCTTAGAGGTCTTTTTGTCTCTATGTCTCTACGCTCTTTCTAACATCATGCAACAAGCTGTCAGAGCCTTTTATATGGACAGCTATTTATCACCTTGCTAACTACAGATACAAATCAAACATGTGGAGTCAAACAGTTCAAAGCCATTTATCAACCCCAACCCCCAAACCATAATTTTAATGAATACTCCAGATGTAAATGGCTGATAGTTTCAAGCTACCCCACTGCTCCTGGTATGAACAGCTCCAGAGGTTGTTTCTCAGCCACTTCATTCTGCTGTGATGCCACGGTTTCTAAAAAGGGAAGATAAGCCAGGAGCAGCCAATTTTCTTCCCAGGATGGGATAGCTTTGTTGATGGAGTGGACTGGGCTAATGTTTTTAGCCTTCTGGGTGTCCATCTGTGAGCATTTTTCCAGTGTCATCACCACTCTGTTTAAGTAGCTCCTATGGCTTCCTCCGGCAGAGTAGATATAATGCTTGCTGTTTATCATGCAGAAATTCAATTTTGGATCCACGATTCTCCTCATAAAAGAGTTTTCCAATACATTTATCAACCATTTAGCTGTCTGTTTTCATGAGCGGGAAATCATTCGTGTGCATTTTATTTATTTATTGGGAGTGGTTTTACCAGTGAGAAGGGTTGAAAAATAGCATGGAAACTGATTAACCAGCAAGAAATCCGAGCAAGGAAAAGAAAGTAAACCTAGTTAGAGCAGGACAAGAAGCAGTTTGTCTTGTATTATCCTGGCACTGACTGCATTAGTATTCCTTTGTGCCAGGCGTACAAGGGGGGAAAGGGCATCTGCTTCACAAATCCAATGTTTTAATAGTAACCTGTTTAGCCTTCATCATTTCAGCTTAAAACCTGACCGCTGAGCAAAAACAAAGCAGCACCCAGTTGCCTCATCTGTGTTGTGTTTTGCTGAATCACACTCCAGCCTGGTGGTCTGTCATCAGTCCCCTCTTCATAACGCAAGCCACGTTAAGATTCGCCGGGCTCACGCCATGTAAAGATCACTAATAATGATTTGACCACTAAACACTAAAAGGAGATGGTGTTTGCTAGTGCTTCAAAGTTTCCCTTTGGCGCTTGTGTTTCTAATGAGCAGTGTTGTTTCCAGACAGTCCCAGAGCTGCCAAGACGGGTGACCTCTAGCCTGGTGCCACTTACTGTTGCATGATTAACGAGAGCAGAACCCCAAGATCAGAGGTCCACAACAAGCCTCCCCTCCCACTCCCCCAGTCAACTACTATAAATAGCATCCTACTGTTGTGTGGACCATGCGGACCCTGACAGATCTAGTACAGTTCACGGTAATGTCACCTGTTTCTCCTTGCTGCCTGTCATTAGGTGGGCTCAGCCAGATGTGTTGGGTGGATGCCAGTTAGTGTGGCCCGGGAATGCGGCCTTGTCAAGGTCATCCGTTTGAAGTCTGAATTCATGTCTGTTTGACAGTAATTCATTGAGATGGGGTCCATCCAGTTGCACTAGATCATGCGGTCTCCCTGGTGCCAGTAAATATAGATGTTCACTGCAACTTTGGGCTTTGACAAAGACATACATTTGTTATAGTTTGTGGAATTCCACGCAGGGATAAGAGAAGTCTGAAATCCAACACTACTGTTGTTTGCTCCATGGGGTTTAAGGCCGGGTGTCTCTGTAAAGCACTTTGTGACAACTGCTGTTGTAAAAAGGGCTTTATAAATACATTTGATTTGATTGATTGATTGAAGTCTACATACCAACTTTTATTCATGGATGCGTAGATGAAGAAGTAACCTTTCACAATGAAATCCTCCAGGTAACATGCTGACCAGAAGTCACACAAATGGTTAAATGGAGAGGACTCTGTGTTTGGCTTACGGCCAGGAGAATCATGATTCCCCTTCCCCAGGCCAGTCAACATCCATTATCCTTACAAGACAGAAGACAGGGAGCTACTAAAAAAATATCAACTGTTAAATAGGTTTTCTACCATCTGCATTCTTGAATAGACAGGCAAGGCTGTAATCATAGATCAACAGAAGTTCTCTCACTCTACCTTTCCTGGTTATTGAACAAAAACTGAAATCACAGGTTGACCTCAATTGTTATCCACATTGTATACCAACAATGTTGATGCTATCTGAGAGTTGCCAAAATTAATGGAAACTGTTGCACTTTGTCTTAGCTGCATTTTCTACTCTGTAATCAAATGATAGCAAAGAATTGTTATTAATTCTTCGTGGCATATTTGATTCAAAGTTAACTCCCTTCACTTTGACAAAGTCACAGATGTTATCAAAGTTTATGTATATATTTTGCAAATATGCACTGAATATAAGAAAGGAGAGATGCCGTTTTCAATACTTAATTTGCTACATAACGCTGACCAGCTTAGACCAGCTAAATTATTATTTGTGTTTAATAGGCTAAATTCCGAATTTGTCTTATTATATGAACACAAAGAAGGAAACTATATTAAACTACATTTTGTTATGGGTAGCTTCCAGTCTGGAGGGATTAGTTTTATTGTATTCTGACATCCCAGAATACAGTTGGATGTTTTCTGAGCTGTCACTCTAGCAGCTGATTGGTCCTCCTTCTTACTCGCTATCCTTAGTCAGGTGTCTCTCTGGATTATTAACATGTCATGTCAACACTGAGATTTGCTTCGGCTGTAGCGGTTTCCAGAAGTAGTGGTTTCCACCCCTCTGCCCCTTTTTTCTGATCCCAGTGGTTTTGGGGCCTGGCTACAGTCTGTGAATAGGAAAGAAGCCGCACAATTAGTAAGGTCACCCCCCACAAAGTCATTAAAATCAATGTCACTCAGGGTAAACATAGATGAGCCTGTCGGAATCAATGTCACTCAGGGTAAACATCGGTGAGCCTCACTGTTTATTTGGTCCATGTGTCCGCTAAGAGACTTCTCACCGAACCCTGCTAAGGAAGGTTTAATTCGTTAGTCTGCAATTTTTTTGGTGCCTAACGTGCAATATATTTATAACAAACCTTTTAATGTTGGCATCCTGCCTGTTGCATTAGAGTGTATGTGAGTGAATAGACACCCTTTTTAATTACTCCACCCTCTGACATTCTGTCTGATCAGGGGTGGGGGGGGGCAGGATTGCGTTACATACTTTTTGTATTTCAGCATATTTCATCTCCCTGTCTCCAATTCCATTCGGTTTCTCATTGTCTAACTGGTCTGACATCTTTAGTCATAGAAGCACAAAGTACCTTTCATCCTGTAGCACATACTCTCACAGTGTCAACACATCCTCTGATCATAGTTAGAGCAAATGCCGACGCTGCTCCTTCATACGCATTTACCACTTACTCTTAGTCATGAACTAGCATGAGTGTAGGATAAAACAGGTTAACGAAAGCAGGTGGTAATGGTTTAACTAGAAATTTGAACTTTTCTGCCCATAAATGACGCTAGATCCAAGGCAGGTTTGAATAATTTACACTGAGGAAGTTACCAGGGATTCTGGTCTTGATGGAGTCGCATTGGGCACATGAGAAACACCATGTGTAGATGCTGGCAATCTCGATCAGATGGTGAGCAGAGCTTATTTTTTATTGGACAACAACAACCTCATGTTAATTTAAGGTGTAATGTCATGGAGTCCCCTTCAGGATCCACTTGCCACACCCTCTACCCACTACCACACCCCCTACCAGTGTCCCCTTGCCACACCCTCCACCCCTTACCAGGGTCCTCTTGCCACACCCCCTACCCCTTACCAGTGTCCCCTTGCCACACCCTCTACCCCCTACCATACCCCCTACCAGGGTCCCTTTGCCACACCCTCTACCTCTTACCATGGTCCCCTTGCCACACCCTCTACCCCCTACCACACCCCCTACCAGGGTCCCCTTGCCACACCCTCTACCCCCTACCACACACCCTACCAGGGTCCCATTGCCACACCCCCTACCACACCCTCTAACAGGGTCCCCTTGCCTCAACCCCTACCCCCTACCACACCCCCTACCAGGGTCCCATTGCCACACCCCCTACCACACCCTCTAACAGGGTCCCATTGCCACACCCCCTACCACACCCCCTACCAGGGTCCCCTTGCCACACCCCCTACCATGACTTCAGTAAGATGCCAGAGCCTGCCTAGTCTGAACCCTGCCCCCCCTCACTGGTCTTCTCCATTATGAGCTAGTTCGACACACACCAGATATGAGTAAAGTAAACAGCGATGTGATCAGCGGAAATGCTGGTTCTTAACACGATTATATTATATTTGTGCCCTTTAAATGCCAGGGGTTTTGGGATGTGGGAATTGGCTCATCTGAATATTAAACAGTTTGGTTAAAATTAGATGGGGAATGCACTCAGGCTTATTTTAGAATTTAATAGGGATGGGCAACTCTGTTTTGAGGTTGGGGGCAACAAAATACACGGGCGTGTGGGTATCTACAGCCAACCCACAGGCACTTAGAACATTTTATTGTTCATTTTCCTGTAATTCATCACATTTTGCAATGGTTTGTAAAGACAAGTTTTTCTTTTGGTTAATTTTCTTCACTGTTACAATTTTTTCCAGGAGACAGGGATTTCATTAGATTTTACTTATTTTGCCATTTGGGTGAGAGTAAATTGTCAGTTTCACTTTAAAAGCCAATGTCTCTTAAATCTAAATCTTTTTTCCATAGGGTGGAGAAAATAGCTTGCTATAATATGATTGATTTAGAAGTAATATCTGAAGGAGAAACATTACTACAAGTTTTGTTTTTGATCGGTAAGACACAACATGCCATACAAAAAAATGTAATCCATGACTGACATGATAGAAGAACAGTTGAAGTACAGTACAATCACATTTTGAAATTGCACATTGCGTATTTCCCATTGATTATTTGTATTTTCGCCATTGTTCTGTTTTTACTGGCCCTCGGGCGTAGCCTTGGAACTGAAGAATGAGGATATTGTGTGGTGGATTGGTGCCAAGCGTAGAGCTTTTTAGCTTATTAAAAGGATGGATATGTGCTGATACCTGAGGGACTGAGGCCCTGCTTCTGGTGCTTCAGTGGCCCTGGTACCCACTCAACCAAGGATGATGGAACCACAGCGCCTTTAGCCTCCTCATCCATGACACCATAGGGTAATGATGATGATGCATTCCCCCCCCTTGATAAACAAAGCCAGCTACTGTTATGTGGGATTACTGTTTTATGCAGTTCTTGTAATCCGAGCCTCGTAACGCATTTAAAATAAAGATCAGGTCTGAAATGTATCTGTTGTGTATGCAACTTAAAATGCTAGTTCGAACTGAATAAGATCTGTTTGCTGACACGGTTGCTATAATATTGATAAATTGTGTATTTCGGACTGTGTTACTGAATGGAGTTCCATGATGTTAATTCTCTGTGTCTGTAATGAAAATGTTGCCAGAGCCTGGATTTGTTTATTACAATTCAGTGAAGTATGTCATGATATGACAGCTCTGATCAAACCTCCTTTTGTTCCATTATATCATCTGGCTCTACATGTGTGCTTTATACATGAACCATCCCATGAGATGAGAGTAGAGATTTAAGTACAGGACAGAATGAAGGTACGCCTTTAGAGAAGTATTGTTTTCTGGCAAGGCACTTACTTCCCTATTATGACTGTTGTATGACCATTATACTCATGATCATAATGCTTTTATGACACCTAATTGGTATCTTTCATTGTATTGGATCACCACAAATACAGTGCCCTCCAGAATAACTGGCTCCCTTCGTAAAGATGAGAAAGAAAGGCTATGGAAGAATGTAGTTGTTGTTCATCAGCTTTATCTTACACTCTAAATACTGCAAGAGCTAAATCTAACCATTAATTGAGGTGTAATGTTCAAGCAAAAATCATATTGTTCATTGAGCCTTTTTCATGACTTTCACTGTACAAAAGCAGAATAATGCAAATTATACAGTGGATATAATGTATACAGTGACCTATAATGTGAACATTTCAATTGAAAAACTACCTGAAAACCTCACAATAACCTGGTTGCATAAGTGTGCACACCCTCTTATAACTGAGGATGTGGCTGTGTTAAATCACATTCAAACTCATGTTAAATAGAAGTAATTACACACCTCCCATCATTTGAGTGACTCTGATTAATCACAAATTAAGTTCAGCTGTTCTAGTAGGATTTTCCTGACATTTTCTCAGTTGCATCTCAGAGCAAAAGCCATGGTCCGTAGAGAGCTTCCAAAGCATCAGAGGGATCTCATTGTTGAAAGATATCAGTCGTGAGAAGGGTACAAAATAATTTCCAAAGCATTGGATATACCATGGAACACAGTGAAGATAGTCATCATCAAGTGGAGAAAATATGGCACAACAGAGACATTACCAAGAACTGGACGTCCCTCCAAAATGGATGAAAAGACAAGAAGAAAACTGGTCAGGGAGGCTTCCAAGAGGCCTACAGCAACATTACAGGAACTGCAGACATTTCTGGCAAGTACTGGCTGTGTGCTACATGTGACAACAATCTCCCGTATTCTTCATATGAATGGGCTATGGGGAGGGTGGCAGGACGGAAGCCTTTTATTACAAAGAAAAACATCAATTCCCCCAAAAGCACGTGGGAAAATGTGTTATGGTCTGATGAAACTAAGGTTGAACTTTTTGGCCATAATTCCAAAAGGTATGTTTGGCGCAAAAACAACACTGCACATCACCCAAAGAACACCATACCCATAGTGAAGCATGTTGGTGGCAGCATCATGCTTTGGGGCTGTTTTTCTTCAGCTGTAACCAGGGCCTTAATCAGGGCAATTTTGGCACAAAACTTTCAAGCGTCCATTAGAAAGACGAAGATGAAGAGGAAGTTTGGAGCGCTTTTGCAAAGAATAGTGAGCAAATATTGCCACTTCAAGATGTGCCATGCTAATTGAGTGTAGATATCCACTGTATTTCAAAGGTATTGATGGGAGATGTCATTTGAAATAGAAAACTTTATTGAGGAAATATGCTATTTGAAATGGAATACTTCACAAATAGTTTGTTATTGACACTCAATAGATTTTGCCTCCCTCTGATGACTGTCTCTTGTATATTTTTGTCCAAGTGTATAGCCTCCTCCCCAACCCCACATTTGAAATTCCAAACCACACGTATACATGTGTTAGAAGCTGATAAACAGTTATACCACATGTTATTTCATCTGAGTTATTAGAAACCTTTAAGTGTGTGTCCACGACTTCCTGTTTCACTTGGGTGTACATTTTAGGTGACACAAACTCATTTAGTAATCTAAAAACATGGACAAGGTTAGAAAACGCACAAATGAAATGAAAAATGTTGATGCCCTTCATGAATTAAGCAATTGCTGTAAAAGAAATATATATAATCCTACGTGCCTTGAAAATACCCATCTCCACTATTTAGGCAGTAACTAACAGGTTTAAATTGACTGTGGCTGTGATGCTGTGAAGAACCCACCTGGAGGAGGACGCAGGTGTATTTTGCTCAGACCACAGAAAAAATGGTGACAATAAAATTTCTTGACACATTTTGAAAAATGTTGCACTATAAATGCCAGAGAGTAAAAAATATTAAGAGCAACATTTAATGTATTTCAACTATGAAAATTAAAGAGGCCATATTTAAGATTTTGTATTGAATTGTTAGAATAAATACAAGCATAAATTTTACTTTCAACAAACATTTTCAGTGTGCCTGAGATATTCTCCATTGAAACTTTTATGCCAGTCTCTCATTAATCAGTTAGCATTGGCCCCTCATACAGATCCTTTCCTCTTCATTCCTTTAGACACTCATAGTACAATCCCCCCACCCTAACCCACTCTGGACTAGCTAATACTATACCGTTCTCTTTCAGTAAGAGAAGGGGAGGAGGAGACAAGTCGTGTTATAGATCCAAATCCAGTCTTGAAAACATTAGAAGCAGGATTCTCCACAGCGCAACTTTAAGTGAAGGACTTAAAAACCTACACTGGTATGATCATTTAAAATCTAATCTTAAAGTCAATCAGACAACAACTATGACGAAGCAAGCACTCAAATAACTGTGCTGGGTCCCGACCTATTTCTGCTAATAAAAAAAGTTTTGCCTTTATCAGGGCTTAATGCTGTATATGATCAATGACGTGGGTAGATAACTGATTGATAGATCGGGCAATCAGATGCTCTCTGTTAGGGACTGCAGCATGACGCAGTCGATCGATTCTCCTCCCAGTGGACAGATATCATTAAGGTTCAGCAGCGGTCCCTGTTGGATCCTTCTGTCTGTCTTACAGCCTAGACAAGAGACTTATTTGACCTAAGAATTGCCAGATGACTTGGCTAAAGTCGAGTCAAGATACAAAAGCTCAAGTCAAGATACAAAAGCTCTGTTTCATGGGAACACTGTTCTGGAGTATTACTTTTCACAGCTCTTCAGCCCAGCCAATACCTTTTGTTTTATTAAGGCATCACTTTTCACAGATTTTGTTTTTAAAATGCTGAACATACAATTATTTATTTTTTATTTGCTGGAGCCTCAGTATTCCGTTTTGCGGGCGGAATTTGATCAGTGGCTTTTAAAATGTCATAGAATCAACAGGAAATTGAAGTTAATCCCTTTGGTTGGCTGGGATGGGAGCTGAGCTAAAATAATACCCTCTCATTATGACAAAGGACATTCGCAAGATCACATCAGACCTTGTGTGTGGTGTTGGTGTTATCGACGTGTGACTGGGTAAAGGTTTAACTTCTCTCTAACCGTCTGTGATCCTACTGAAAATGTTAGCCAACTGCTTTTTACAACACTGTCTACCCAGGCCTGGACAAGAAGATGACCCTATGAGACCTGTTAAAACACATGGAAACAGTAGACAACTACATTAAAATGTTATTTCCAAAGTCGCTCCAATAGAAATAGCTTTTTATGTAACCTCATTGAAAAGGGTCAGAAGAATGCTCCTCTCTACCCCCTCAATACCGGGGCATTTTCTTTTTATTTCCACTACTCGCAGAGGGGCTGCCAGTGCTCTCTGTCATTTTAAGGTTCCAACAGGCATGTGTGTGGCACAGCTCTCCTCGGTAATGTGCGAACGTGCTGCATTTGTTTGTGAGAACGTCCCGATGCCATTCTATCAGAATTACTTGAAAGTAACCATCCCTATGCCCTTCTCTTAATCAGCGGAGGACCCTCTTTTCCAAGAAGGGTGTCATGACTCCTACACCTCACATCTCCCTGTGTGTTGATGTGTCAGGGGAAGGGGAACGCTCGTATGTGAATGTGTGGTGTCTTGCCATACACACACACTGACTTCAGCCAGGGCCTTTTATGGTCTTGCTTAAGGTCATGCCGGGCTTGTCTTTTGGAAATGGCCAAGGACCACCAGGAGGTCCGACACACTGATGCGTAGCCAGCCTCACTCTAGGTCCAGTTGTTACATGGCTTCTTGCACCACCACCATGCCTCTCTCTGAATCCCTCAGCCCTGACAGCTGGATAGGAACTGGGAAGGGGCTTTTACCCCCCACTCGCCTCCCTCCTGTGACTGGAGTGAATGGATGGTTCTGGCTCGATCAACACATGTTTCTCTCCCAAGGAGGGCCTGTCATCTGGGATTGTGACAGGTTGACCTCAGTAAATCTGCCTCTGTTTAACACGGTAAGGTTGCAGAGGAAAGCCGAACAGAACCCAATGAATATTCATGCTTTTGGCCCTGCTGCACTCATTTCACTGACCCAAAAGAAATGCACAGAAGAATTACATTTTGTTGTTAAAGGGATATTTCAGATGTTTTGCATGTTAACATTTTCAATTTACTCTTTGTGCTGTAGAATTTCCCCCCAAATTTTTTTGGGGGGTGAATAACAGTTTATGTGCTTCTTTGCTAGGCTTAGTTGGTTGCATAAGCAATACTAGTGGTATTGTCAAAATGTCCCAAAAAGAAACTCTACAGATATAACATGTCTTAGTTGGCTACACTGTCAAGCATGTTTTCAACTCATTTTTAGTAAGTGTCTCACTTGCACAGCTTTTTTTTGTTTATTTTGTTAGTTCAGTCAGTATAAATGCTGTTCAGGGAAAAATATGTTGACTACATTTAAATATGGCACTTCACTTAGCAAATTTGCATATGAATTTTACTAGCATAATGTTTTCTCAATGAAACTGTTAACACAGCATTGTTATTTTAGCTCCCCCACCATTTCATTATTGGCCGTTTTAACAGTGTATACACAGATGTCAATATTAAAACACTTGGCAATTTACGAGGGTATAATTTGAACTGTTTGCACTGCCCATTCTGCCCTTGTTGCAGATAGTTCAAGTTAAACATTTCCATTATTCGTAAGTGTAATCTACTCAGAGACACATACTTTGATTAATGGACAATAACTCTCTAGGTTATTTAAGGGTTTGCCTATGGTACTAGGGGCTGGTTGGTTCATTACCAAAGCACAATTGAGACAAAGCATCCATCTGCTTTGGTAACACATGAACAGTTTACACCCACTCTGTGCGAAAATGTCACCCTAGAAAATACTCAGGGCTGACAAAAAAAGACCAGAGTGTAGAGCCCCAAAAGCCAGTCTGGTGATGGTACTAATTTTAGGTCTAGGACAGGAATGGCATCAAAACAGGGGCAACACAGACCACATTGGTCACTTATGATGTCTTTGTCTTTGAATGATGGGTAACCTGCAATGCCAAATGCTAGACTGTTTTTTCTCTGTCTTTGCAGCCAGGCACAATCAATTACATTTTTGATGAAGTTGGGGTAAGTGTTTGACTAATGAAACTACATCTCCCTAAAGCCCAGCATCTCAGTTCATTTGAGTCTTCACATAGTTTCTGAAACATACCCAGTACCCACAGAGACTCCAAGCTCAAGGTTTATTCCCTGTAAAGGTTTTTAAGAGGATTTGGCCACTTTAAGCCAGTATGCTGCAGGTAGATGTGATACCAGGACACTAATACAGTCCCACCACAGAGCATAAAAGTGTCAGCAAACTGAAATTGCTACAAATATTAATAGAGTCACCAGAGCAAAAGTCCTCAGAAAGCTTTTAATGAGTTTGAGGACACAGTATTCCCTAACAAGCTTTCCCAGATAAATAAAAAAACAGGGCAATGTCTATGTCTAAAGACCAAGATGTCAGTTGAAGGTCATCCAATTACTTCACACCCCCATTGATACAGCAGCTTATAAAGACTTTAACTTGAATGCTATCAAAACTGGACCACATCCCTCAGTGTCGATGTCAACAGTTTCTCAGATCAGTGTTTTTCCCCCCAAAAAAATATGGAATTCCTCATGAAGCTTTAATCTTCTGTCACAGTAACTGTGGCTGAATTTGGAGACCTTGCGGATCAGTTGTCGCCCACAATTTTTTCCTCCTTTTCATTTCTGTGTTTTTTTGTGGAAGTTGATAGTAGCCACTTGCTCGACTGACAAGTCACACCTTCCAGCCCTGCTGGCAACATTACTCTTTGTTCAGAAATCGTTTTGGTAATGGGCCTCAGGCCCCGCTGATGGGCCAGGCTCCTTCGAATGCAAATGAATATTGAAATTAATTATCCTCATTAACGCTCATCCACATCCTGATGAGTTTTATTCTGACTGTCCTCCTCTTCCTGAAGCTATCCTCTCTTGTGTCATTAATGTTCCCCACAGTGATTCTCAAAAAGTCCAGTTTGGTAAATGAGTGCTAGTCATCACGCCTCCAGAGCACCTCAGTGGCTGATATTATTAATAAGGCTCTAAGACAGGCACAGTTGGGAATGAAATACTCTCACTGTGATTATTTTTGCACTGCTAGGTGCTTTGGTACTCAAGAACTATTGCTCTTCCAATCATTTACGTTTGGTTCCCACATTATAAATGGGAAAATACGGTGAATTAATGGCCGGAGACACAATAGAGTGCAATAACCTGCCATTGCTCTTTGGAATCTTATAAGTATTTCTGTATCTGCAGCGTAGAGAGAAAAACATCTAGTCTGTTCAACTTTTATATCTGGCAAATTACTTAGTATATTGGTTGTAGGTTACTGTAGTTCTCTACCATTTGGTTATGAGACAAATAACTGGTGCTTTGGTAAAGGTTCCCTGTATTAGTGGTGGTATTGCTTTTAACAGAAGGTGGCAGGAGAAATGATATGCTGTGTGTCTGTTTGGGGTCAAATGGAGCTCCATTAATAAGTTAGCTGCCCACTTATGCACAACAACACAGTACAGAATATCCTGTAGGACATAGGTCTGGTTTGCAGACATGCTTTCATGTGTCACAAACATTCCTTCAGTCTTGGCAGAAAGCAGTTTACTTCATGAATCAGACATGAAGAGATGCAGGTGATGCAGTGTTGGTGGAGCTCAGGCATTTTTATGACTGTTATCAGACTTCTTTTTTTACTGCTCAATGGGTCAGCCATAAGAAAATTAATTTCTCTAATTACATATTCATCTACATGTTTCAGTGTATGTCCACAAGCATTGGTTTTTAATCATAAAAAGGATTCAATCACAGAATCAACTGCATTAAAGAGACTCTAGGTGCTCTGTTGAAAGTCTAGATTCATTTTACCTCACTGCATTCCTCACTGTCCTTTGTCCACTCCGTTCTCCTCATCCAACAGCATTTGGCAATTTCAAAGCAATTTTCAGAGCTTTCATCAATGAAAACTCAACCAAACCATAAATTCCTGTCAAACTTGGCCCATAGACTGTATACAGAGTAGGAAAACAAACATGTAATTTGTGTGAACTACACCTTTAGTAATATTGTAGTTTCTCATCTTCATGGGCCACAAATGCAACTGGATTTATTTAGTAAATATTGAAAGATTTGATAATTAGCAAATGTGTTGGGAAGAATAATTGCATATATTAATTATATTACATATTACACCTGTAAAAAGCCATGTGCATTTTCACTCACTATTAAATACTGTACCTTTAATAAAAGTATAAGTATATATAGGCTGATTTAATGATTAAGTAATTATAAGCGCTCAGTAAGTTTTCACCACTTGATATCAAATTGTATGAGAGGTAAGAAATGAAAAGACTGTCAATATGCTCTATCGTGCTGTAGGTTTAATGGTCTGTGGCGTTGGGGACATTGATGTCTATTTAACAGCTTCATCAGTGTGAGTGAGATGTTTTTTCAGGAATATAATTAGTCTGTAACACTCAGATATGTTTTTTTGTTTGTTGCAGAGCGCTACACAGGTTATTGGGGTTCACATATGAAGTGGTGTGCACATCATCTTAATTCATATGCAGAACACTTCAATGTCACACATCAATCAATCAATCACATTTATTTATAAAGCGCTTTTTACATCAGCAGTTGGCACGAAGTGCTTTTACAAAACACCCAGCCTGAAACCCCAAGGAGCCATAAAAAACTGTGTTGAAGCACCGTGGCTAGGAAAAACTCCCTAAAAGGGGCCGAAATTCTTCAATGTAAAGAGGAACCAGTCTCGTAGGGGTCACCAGATCTCTTCTGGCTGTGCCAGGTGAACATTTAAGATTACAAGTTGTAATAATTAATAAATGCATGCATGCATAACACAAACACACAAAAACCATGCATAATACATAAACAATGACAACTGTCAAAACCCATCACCACAGACGTTACTGACAGTTACTCCATGTGCAGTGCAGAACGTGACAGAGCCAGAGCTATACTAGCAAAAATATTAAAATTTGGCCAAGGAAGTGTGTGAATGTATTTGTAGCTAATGCAAGCTAACAATACCTGCTTGTGTAGCTAGTAAAAGCACACATTTTCACTAATAGGCTAATCCAAAGGGTAACTGGTGAACATTTGTAAAACTCTTGGGAGAGAAATGGTCCCTGCACACCGAGTTCCTCTCTGTATAATTTTTTGGCATGCTTACAATGGCTCTCAACTCCTGGGTTTTTGGGAAGCTGAATAAAGATACATTGCTGGAGGCTTTATGCCAAACATGACAACGCCGGTAAGATACAATAGATGTCAACTACACTTGCAGCAAGACAGGGGAAAACATTTGCATTGGGAGGTGAATTCAATGAGCAAAACATTTTAATTGGTGAGCCAAATTACAGTGCGTAGATAAGTACATGAAATGGTCGCGCCTAGAAACTCCCAGAAATTGAAAAGAGGGGAAATGCTTAGTGCAACACACACTTAGAAATGTATAAAAATAACATTGTGTGGTTATGATAAGTCCGTGATTATCTTTTTTGTGTGATTATTGTACCTATCAAAGTACTGAAATAACAGATGTTTAAATATTGTACATACTCTATCTCCATTTATAACCACCATCACTTTTAATGTACTCAAAGAAACAACTTGAAAAGATGAAATCAAGTTAACATCTGGATACTGAATGATTGTGATTTGTTCCCTCTCACATTGTCTTGCTGTTCCTACAGTCAACTGTGTTAGATTGGTCGATCTTGTCCTCAGGTGTAGCGGTGCAGAAAGTGCTGTGGCAGAACAAAGGGAGCTGCTTTAATATGTGCATATCTCAGGCGCTGAATGCTGTCACTGTATTTAGCAGAGAGGGAATGTGCTCCCCAAGGAGTTGTACTGGGTACACCTTTTATTGTTAAAATGCTTTCATCACCACATATAGATCCCTCTGCCATCTCTGACTGTGTCATATTTAGTGATCTCACTTCCTGCAAAGCCTCACATTTTATCTTTGTTCTCCCTTCGTGGTAAGAACTTGTGATAATGCATTCATTTTTTATGAGTTATCTTTTCACAATTCTTCCACTGCCTGAAATGCACATGATGAGGGTGAATATTTCATGACACATACTGTATGTTATTAGTTATTAACTTTATGGAAAGCTGGGTGGAAAATAAATTCACATCAGAATGTCAGTGTTGTTAAAGTGTGTTGATTTTCTTGGATATTTATCTGACAAAATAAAAAA
Source organism: Esox lucius (assembly GCF_011004845.1). Classification (NCBI taxonomy): domain Eukaryota; kingdom Metazoa; phylum Chordata; class Actinopteri; order Esociformes; family Esocidae; genus Esox; species Esox lucius. Next base: position 10,128,803 of record NC_047586.1, on the reverse strand, counting down.
TAAGAATATTTATTTGACTCATTTCTATTGGCAAGTGTGTTGTGCTTTATTATTAATTAGATAAACATTTGGATCCAGTAAAAAATATAAATGTTTTAATGCGCTCTGAGAAAGTTACATATTTGGAACATTAATTTGTCATAAATGTTTTTGTTTTTTTGTGAGAAACCTGTTTCAAAAGGTTTTGTGCTATCAAGTTTGAATGTATTTTGAATAAATTCGTTCTTAGTTTTACTTTCACAGTGAATACATGAAACCGTGTCAACTTTTGGGTTACTAAAAACTGTAGCAGTAGTCTGAGTTTGAGAGTCTGTTCAAAGAATAGATAGCTATTTCAAGGGAATGGCTGAACACAAAAACTATACTGAAAAGATTGCCATTAGAAAAAAACATTTAAAGCTGACATCAGTAGAAATCCACTTCCTTAAAAAATGTGGGACAGAGCTTACCCATGGTTACATTTAATTAATTTACCTCAAAGTAAAATATATATGACCATTTTATAAATAATGAAAATGCTGAATAATAATTTTGAGCTTTGAACCCAGTTGCCATAAAATGAATAGTTTTGACCACTAATATAACTGGCATGCCCCATGTTGTTCTAGAAAGCATGATTTCAAGCATTCTATTAGACCTAAAGGGACCAAACCAGAGTGTTTACTTATATTTATAGCAAATTCATGACTTGCATTTGGAAAACGCATTGATGCTAACTACCTGAAATGATGACAGAGATAAAGAGTAATAGGCTATTTGATTTTGTCTGTGTGCTAGATCAAACACTAATGACATCTGATATCCGAGGAGGTTTGAATGAAATTATCAAATGGCAAGTGTCAGACAAATGGTAACCCTCAGTGGATGTGCTCCCATCCATTTGGATACCAAAACTTTCCCTCCCCCATTATATGTTAGTAACCTGCATCAACCTTTGCTGATAGAGCCTATATAAAAATGTCTGATCTAGGATGAAATTATATGAAAATAGGGAGGGGGGGGGGTCTAATAGTTAATAAGTGGTCTTGAAAGTATGCACATTGAACATCTGAAGTAAAGACATTTCTGCTGTATCATGATGAAATGCAGTTAGCATCTAATCAGAAGTGCAAATCGAAGAGGGCAGGAAATCTTCTAGTATGAAGTAAAGTGTATGTTACCATTGGGAATGTATAGAAGAGCAATGAAGACAAATACAGTGCAAAATGGCAATTCTAAATGAGCAATGAAGGCCAGTAGGGGAGGGCAGAAAATATTTATAAATGTACAAGTATTAAGTATACTGTCTCTATGTGCAAGTGGGAATGAATAGTTGTGCGATGAGGCAAATGCAAGTACAAATGACAATTCTGACTGTGTAATCAATCAAGTTGGAGGTGTAAGATGGTATGTACTGAAATGGGGGATAGTAGCATTGAGGTTCCGAGGTAGACGTGTATGTAACATCTGGAAAAAAAAAGAAAAGCAAGTACAATGGCAATTCTAAATGTCCATTGAAGGCAAATTAAAAGTGCAAGGTGGAAAGCGCAACTGAAATGTATAGCAGCCCCTTCTGCAGTGCCCGTCTGGCACCCTTGAACCTGCATAATACAATACAATTTTCAGTTTGAGGCTCCAACTTTCCCTCAAAAGCTAAAAAGCTTCCCTTAGTATCTCTATCGTTCTTACAAAATACCCACAGCGCCGTCCAGTCGATAAGCATTGATGTGCTCTTTGTTTAACAAATCAATTTCTACCTTGGTGCGTTTCTCTCTGCCCTGTTCCATAGCTTAGCTTAACTGTCTGTTTGTAGTACCGTTAAAATGCCTGAGTGTTTGCAGCTGGATTTGTAGTACTAGCGATAGACAATAGCGATGGCCTTATCTGTGATTGTGCATGAGAGGGAACCCACTAGTCCAGACTGCTCATTACCTCCCCACACTCTGGTGCTAATGTGCTCTGGTCAGAGCCTCGGTATGTTGTATGGCCCCCTGAGCCTTGTCTGAATGCATCACGAGGCTGCCTCGCTATTCATTCTGCCACCACTGATTGATTGGCTTTTGTCTCAGTGATTAGAGGCAGCTCATGTCTCTTCCAAACTAGGAGGAGAAAGAAAAACCCAAAAGCTTTAGGGAAGCTCAGAGGATAACCTTCCATTTCAATCAGTGGTTGTAGAGCTGAAGTGTGCACTTCTTTTCCAGTAATCAGCAAGGAATCGTTGCGTTATACCTCAATAATGAGATTCTCTGCAACTCTTTCCAGTAGGGGCAAAATTGCATCACCAAATATGTTTCAACTCAATTTTATTCACTCTGTGTAACTGATCTTTCGCTGCAGTTAAGAAAATATATGTATTGTGTACTTTGCCACTAGCGAAGAACTCAATATATAATGAAAAATCTGTGTTTGAGGGTGTACTAATTACATTTCTCAAATTCACATTTCTGTTGTAGGGCCTACACCTGCCCTTGCAGATGTTTTTTTGTCAAATGAAGGGGTATACCCTAGTGAGATGCCCCTTCTCTTAGGATCTGGCATGTTGTTTAGATCCCCTGTTTCATTTCATCACTGTTATTTCCCTGGTGAATAGGGCCACTCTTCTGCCTCACTCAATAATGGGTTCCCCCCCAAAAAATGTAAGTATATAATTACTCATGTATGGATAATTGCCTGATAAATCTTTTACCCTGTGCACAGCTGCTTGGGAGAGCTGTTTATATTTGTGTTGATAAAAGGGGGCTCAGAAGCCACATTAATGACTAGGGAAGCCCTCCGACTCTGACAATAGCCTGAGGTTTGTCTCTCTGTGTCACGCAGCTTGTCTCTTTTCTCATCGTTGGAAAAGGTCTGTGATACCACCGCAGCTGAGCTTTCTGGCTCCCCGGGAGTTCATCCAATAACACCAGGTGCTCCCTGGTGTATAGCCAGGGAAGTGCCTTTATAAGCCAGTTTGACATTGAGATATTATTGGGGAAGCTAATTCTAGAGGTTACGATTCACCAATCGGCTTTCAGTCGCACCGAGCCATATGAATGCGGTGTGAAAGGCCTGCGTGTTTATTTGCGGTGATATTGCATGTTCTCCTGTTGTTTACCCTTCTAATCCAGGCAGCGGGGTGTTTCTGTGGTACCATATGGGCTCTGTTCTTGGCTCTCTGGGATCTCTGGGCTCCCTGCCTTACTAGGTACTGTAATATGGAAAGGTGCATGCAGCTCTCCGTGAGACCTTCCCCTTTTCAGATGCTGTAGAAATGCTGACTGCTGGTAATTAGCATCATTTATTTTCTTTGTGCCTTCTGCTGTTCAGCTGAAATATGTTAACAATGCCTCGGTTTGGAGGACCCAATCGGTGTCATATTAGACCGGAAGGCATATTGATAAGAGTGCTTTGAAGGAAGGCGGGTGGAGTGATTAACATTGATCACTGATTCTGTCTGCATTTTGTCTTCTTTTAAAAAATATATATTATGGGAATAATCTACTGGCAGAGAAGATGGTAAAACACCAGGTTTCTTGTCCTTTGAATGATACATGAAATTCTGGTAGAATAAACATGGAGACTTGCCAAGACAGACGGAAGATATAGTTCTGGGAAACAGCCTGACATAAATGACATGCCAGTGGCAGAATAACCTAAATACATTAAGAAAATAAAGACTCAATAATGAACTGATGCAAACCATTAACTAGATGTCAGTGTAAAACGTAATAATATTTTAAAAGCAAGGTTTGTATAAGTCCATGCTGGAGGAATACCAGTTGTTATTCGCAGGTTGTTGTCATGAGGAGTCGTATCTCCCTGAAGAATAGCTTTCAAAAACCAAGCATTACAACAGGGTCATCACTTGTTGTACAACAAAACGAGATAAGCCGAGCTCAAGTCATAGCTGGAATGCAGAGGGGATCCTTTCAACAATATTGAAAAATGGCAGGCTCAGCATGGGTGCATTTAAAGCAAGTTCCCCCTGAAAACGCTATCATTTATTTATAGTCTCTTCTGGGAGTCATTGTGAGAGTGTGGAATGACAGGAGGTTCCTGTCACCTGGACCTAAAAAAACACATGGACTCCATCAACCATGGTCCATACTCTGTACCAGATGCTTTGCTGGTTGTGAAGGCTGCCAGGGACATCCAGCCAGACCGCAATGGGACAGAAGCCCAGTGAGAGTGGTCATCAGATGGGCAGCCAATAGGGTTTAGTGAGGTACAGAGACAGACTGGATTTAATCGAGAGAAACCTGGTGTTTCGACAGCTAAATAGCATTTCTGTTAACTATTGCCTAGCAACATGAAGAACGTGTCACTGAGCACTCGGAGGCGAAGGTAATTTAGTCGTGAAATCTGTTGTGATAGTCAAAGCTCATCAACAGTCAGTTGAAGCAACACTAGCAAGGAATTCCAATCAGCACATGCCAGTGCGCGGAGTTCTCAAACACAAGCGGCGGTTCGTTAAACAGGGATCTTTTCCCATTCGTTGGACGGCAGTCCAATTATCCCCACGGACAGTTTATCCTTCCTCCAGCTGTAATAAATGGTGGGAATGTGGAGAGTTTTAAAAGTTGAGGACATTACATGAAGTTGACATGACGGACAATGCTGTCAGGTTATCGCTAGCTGTAGCTATGAAGTTGTGTTTAACATGGGGGTTTGGGAACCGTTGTGTCGGGGTTCTGAATCACCCCCTGGCTTCGTATACGGTTGGGTGCTCTGTGAACCCTCGCTTCTACTGCAACACTATGGAAGTGCCATGGTCAGACTCAGAGGAAAGGGGCTCTAGCATTTGCCAGCTACCGTTTCCCACAGGAGCCGACGTCAAGGGGGGGACAGAGATGTGACCCCAAGAAACTTCACACCCCTCTGGCAATTAGAGGCGGAGTGAAGGAGATGAGGTGGTGCGTCTGGCCCCTTTGTGTGGTATTAACCGTAATGTCTTGTCCTCTATCCTACATCCATTCAACAATTCTGGGCACTGATTCCAAAGCAACCATAAAACAAGTTACAATCTGCCTTGTAGTCAATGTATAAGCACCAGGTGAAATAACTTTGTCTATTAGTGAAGTAAATGTTTTTCTCTTCATTTTCTTACAGATCAGCATATTGGAACGGCAAATATTTGACTTCCTTGGGTACCAATGGGCTCCCATCCTCACAAACTTTGTGCACATCATCACAGTTATCTTGGGGCTCTTTGGTACTGTACAGTTCAGACCAAGATATGTTACTGGGGTGAGTTATTTTCTTTGATTTCCTATAAGATGCTTTCATGTCTTGGGCAGCATGTGAATGGTTTCAAGTAATGTGGTGTTATAGAACCAATTTATAGAGTATATCTTACATAACGCCCATTTTATTTTAGTTTTCTCAAAGGTTTTAGTGGAACAAGGAAAGTCATGTTTATTGACTTTACATGTGTAGTCACTATACTGAACAATAATACATTGTATTTTTACTTTTTCCCCCATTTACTAACATGCACTCATGATCTTCAGAATCTGTTTCACAGTCACAAGCTTTTTAAACAATCTTGGCTGTACAGTCATGAAAAAGCCATAGTACGCTGAGGGAGTGTTTGCTGCCAGGCTAGGTGAAGTAATGGAGCTTTAATCTGACAGTAACAATATGGACTTCTAAGTACTATGATGTCAAAGCTAATGTCCTATACACGATGGTAACGACAGCAGAGATACATCTTCATTTATTAGACTCTCTGACCTGAAAGATACCCTTTGTTGTGACAACCTGTCACTCAAACCATAGATTATGGACATTCAAACCCCTGGTTTTTTACTTGTCCGTGAGTTCAGGAGAGATATCAATGTCATGATGGACTTTGTCGTCCCACCAATGAGACCCCTGTCATATATCAGAGACAAAGGAGAAACCCCCCACGCCCATAACATGTCTTAAAAGATGCTTCACTGTCCGACATTACTTCTGCTTGTATCCGTTTTGATAATGTTGTCAGGGCAGATGCATTTGTAAGTTAACACGCTGCTTTCCATTAGCTTGAGAGGGGCCAAATGAGGTGGCATGACACATGTCCATCTTCTTGATCTAATGTCCTGAGAGCGTGTCAAATTTTTAGATGGTAAAAACCCTCTTTGTGGCAGCTTGTCGCTCTGGTGAATTCAGCAAGAAACATAGATTTTAGTTAGATGTGAAGGGGGGAAATGTGCCCTGACACCTTCCCGAACACTGCCACCCCCCCCCCCCCCAACCTCCACACTCCTGGATCTCCAGATTGTCACCAGCTCACCTCCCTGTTTGGATGATGTCCCTGATTGAAGTCAGTGGCATAGTCTAGCCCAGCTCCCATCCTCAGAAACTGTATGTGGGAGACTCATTAGGCCACCGCGCATCTACGCTGAAGGATGTGTCAACCAGCCAGCTGCACTCCAATTAAACGGAACCAATAGCGTATTGACCTTTAACCCTTGCCTTAGGCGTTTCAGCAGATTCACTGTATAAATTCTACGCCTAGCATGTGCCGCTCAACATTGTCAGCTTCTGGAACAGATTTTTAAGTAGAGGAAATGGTTTGCTGCACCTGTGACAGATGGCAGTGGTCTCCTCCTCTGAGGCCATCTGGGGTGAGAGTTAGTCATCCCTAACACAGCAGCAGGGTGGTCCCTTGTCCCCCAGTCTTTAGAAGCCTCCGATCCTCAGCCCTCAGACACACACGCGCACACACACGCGCTTGCACACACACACGTGCACACACACACGCACACATACACACACACATACACACACACTCCACGTTGAGCGCACAAGGCACTATTTGGCTCTGGTTGTTTCTCAGATCTGTGTAGACAGATTCTGTGTGAAGAAATAGCCAGCAGATAATTAATTTTCAAAGAAACACTAATGATCTTGGCTGTGGGACCCAGATACGAGAATCCAAATATGCATTTGTTTTTGTGGTGTTATTCTGAGCTTGTGGTGTTCTGTTTGTTTAATGATGTGTGCTTCCTATTTCTCTCACTTCTCTATGTTTTTCTCTCTTTCTCTTTGTTTCTCTCTTCTTGCCCCCGCTCTGTTTCTCTGTGGGCGTGTCTGCCTCACCCCCAGTATGCTGTGTGGCTCGTGCTCTGGGTGACCTGGAACATCTTCATCATCTGTTTCTACCTTGAGGTGGGGGACCTGTCCAAGGTAATGTGACCTGCTGAGAGCTGCGCAGGGCTGGCTAGTCTGTTGTTATTACCTGCCTGGAAATAGAGGCTATGGATGGTGCTACATCTTCAATGGTCTTTTTCTCATGCCATTTAATCACAGGTTACATGTTACTTAACTGGTTTTGAATGAGATGGCTAATGGCCCCTCAAATTATTTGGAATGAAAAGAGAACAGTATGTACTTTGAATTAAAATGTAGTCAAGGAAACTGGAGGTGATGTGTCAATAATCACAATTGGTTTACCGCTGGTTCAAGGTAATATAGTATTACTTCAATATAGATGCAAATGTGTCTTCGCTCCCGCTTCCTTTTTTCCTCTCCCTCTCTCTCTCCCTCTCTCTCTCCCTCTCTCTCTCCCTCTCTCTGTTTCTCTCTTTTTCACCGCCTCTTTCTATCACTCTCTTCCCTGTCTCTGTCTCTCTCTCTTTCTCCCTCCTCCCTCCCCCTCTTTTTCCTTCCTCATGCTACTTTCTCATTTCAACTGGCAATTTATTCTATAATCTGTCATCTGCTTTTGTACGTACGAGAATATGGGAAGATATTAAATTGTCAAAATGTCCAGTGTTGTACCCAATTAAAAGGCAAACCAGCCGTGTAACATCATTATCAATTCATCAATTATATATAAAAAAAAAAATGATCTATTATTCTTTCATTTGGAAAATTTAAAGGAAATTACTAATCCTTTGCAGTTGATCTCTGACAGAACGCCTATCATGATGAGTTAATATCAAAGTTGGGGACTATGGCCCAGTAGTGACATTAAGGTATAGTATATTACTGTACCCTTTGGTCTGAAACATGGCCACATTGGATTCCATTATTTTAGCGTTTATTGTGATGATTATTAGTGTTATTGATCAAAATAATTGAAGTAAATATTACCCAGGAATTTTGGGTAAGAGAAAGTTTAACAGTAAGGTTTGTCTAGTTCAGTGGATTCATATTGAAAAGAAAGAAAACATGTTCTTGGGCATTTCCATTGTATTCGTGTTTAAGGACGGGCTCTTTGAAATGTCTGTTAATTACTTAGTCAATTGTGTTTCCTTGTTGCTCTGTCATTACTATTTAATCTTATCTGGGATCTATGGCAACAGATGGAGCTCTCACAGTTTCAGTCTCTACCAGCCTGTGCCAAAATGGCTTCCTTCCTCCTCAATTGCCTTTGGAGGATTTGGCAGTTTCACCTCAGCGATATCTTAGCACTTTTAAAAAGCATCAAGGGATGGTATCTGTTGTGTTACAGTTTTATTAGAATGCAGTCAATGTCAATAACAGCTGCTAAATTAAGTGTTTTTGTGCAATACACACCTTTTCCACAATTGGCCAACAATCTTTCCACATCTTTCTACAAATATAAAATCTCTTCATATGTATTTCAATCAATCACAAAGTGCTTTTTCAGAAACACCCAGCCTTAAACCCCAAGGAGCAAACAACAGTAGTGTTACATTTCAGTGGCTAGGAAAAACTCCCTAAGAAGGCAGAACCTAGCCTCAGAGGGGTGACTAGTCCTCTTCTGGCTGTGCCGGGTGAGATATTAAGAGTCCAATTGGAATAATTAATAAATGCATGTGGGCTGAATCCAGAGTCTATTTAAATTTAGACTAGTTCAGAAGAATGACCAGATGGAAAAGGACAGGGACAGCAATGGGCCCCCCAAACCAGGTTCTCCGCAGGTGTGGACCAGGACCTCATGTCCTCCTAAAGTTTAAAACGGGAGGAGACTGGGAAAATTCAGAAAATGCATTCCTCATATCAACAACGATTTATAGTGGAGAAGGAGAACTTAGTGGGGAAGGAAAACTGACCCAATCACCCAGCACAATAGTATAGCAGCGTAAGACCTTGGAACTGAGACGGGGGGGTCCGGCAACACTGTGGCCCTACCCGGGAGAGGCCCCGGACAGGGCCCAACAGGCAGGAAATATTTGTCTATTTTGTAGTAATATCTTAGTTGGTGTAGGGATATAATGAAAAATTGGGAGCTCACTGCTAAGCTACCTGTTTTTATGCCGTATAACGTTTTTAAAGAAATCTTCTTAGAAGATGTTGTTCATTAGCTCAGCAAGAAAGATGGTTGACCATATAAAATTACAGTAAGACAGTACACAGGTGCAGAGGTTTGTGTTATACAGTAGGATTTCAGAGGCTCTTGCAATTGGCCTGTTGTGGACAGGGGAGGGGCAGGACTGGTATATCCTTTGAAAGGGGGTTTTCTCTTGGCTGGTAGTCTGTCAATATCACAAAGAGCCCGCTCCTCCTTCGACGCCTGTGGTCGATCAACATCTCACTCACACAGGCCTGAACGGCTGTTTTTCCCAGCCCAGGACGTCCTTCTCTCCAACTTTCCCACTCGCAGATTTCCTTTACAATTTACTAGCCTCAGTACCCACGAGCGGCCTCGTCACTTGTTTTCCCAGGGAGAAGAGAAGCACTGAGGCATAAACTTGTCACTCCTCTCTGTTTTGCCTGGCTGCCAAAAAAAAAAGGCATCCGGTATTGGGCAACGCTGTAGAGCCCCGGTTCTGTATGTTTTGAATGTGATTGGCTGCACCTTCCACCTGGTGGTTCTACTCAGACACTTTAATTAGTAACAGCAAAGTGATAGTGTGTTGGTGAGATTTATTTGGCTCATGTTGGGACTCCCCCTTGATTTATTTATGTGGGTGTAATGTGTTTAACTACAAGACAATCCACCAGGGCCCACCATGGATGGGATACAATTAGATTTAGATCACACACAGAAACAAATAAAGATAAATGAATGGGCCAAATCTCTTTGTCAGTTCTTCATTACGTGGCGAGATTCTCCTTACAGTTCCAGAGTCCTTCAATCACTCTGCCGAGTGTAGAGTATCTAAGAGAAAGCCGATAGTATACCAACAGAGTGGTTGACATTGAAATTGTATGACTTAAGAGAGAATAAACAGCAGTATTTCTTTTGTCGGATCAAGTTCGAGATTCGAGTTTCGAGAAAAGAAATGTTTTTCTTTTTCATTAAAGGTTAGCATTTAGAAACAGCAACAAAAAAAACAATGAGAGAAAAAAGGAGTCTAAATGAGTGAACATGATAGGTACCATCAGGGATGTCGTTTTATCAAGTACAGCACCATCTAGATGTGTGTTTGATCTTTATGTGAATGTCTGAAAAGCTACAAAATGTTGGCTTGTTCTTGATTTCCATTGGCTTGCCCAGGTAGATGCTGTAAATTGGATTTGGACGCTATGAGCTTGTGGTACAAACAAGAAGTGACAAGAGGTGAGCCGGGGACAGTGGGTAGAGCGGGTACAGAAGATAGAGTGGGTAGAGCTGTTAGAGTGGGTAGAGTGGGTAGAGCTGTTAGAGCAGATAAAGCGGTTAGAGTGGGTAAAACGGGTAGAGTGGTTAGAGTGGTTAGAGTGGGTAGAGTGGATAGAGTGGGTAGAGTGGATAGAGTGGGTAGAGTGGATAGAGTGGGTAGAGCGGGTAGAGCGGTTAGAGTGGGTAGAGCGGTTAGAGTGGGTAGAGCTGTTAGAGCAGATAAAGCGGTTAGAGCGGGTAAAACGGTTAGAGTGGTTAGAGTGGGTAGAGTGGATAGAGCGGGTAGAGCGGTTAGAGTGGGTAGAGTGGATAGAGCGGGTAGAGCGGTTAGAGTGGGTAGAGTGGATAGAGCGGGTAGAGCGGTTAGAGTGGGTAGAGTGGATAGAGCGGGTAGAGCGGTTAGAGTGGTTAGAGCGGATAGAGCGGGTAGAGTGGATAGAGCGGGTAGAGTGGGTTGAGTGGGTGTAGAGAGCCTTGCTTCAGCCTGAGCCCAGGCACAGGAAATATGAATGCGTAGCAGTCACAGCCATGGTATCAGCCATCCTTTTACCTTCTTGACAAACAGTTGCAGGCTGAGATAGGAAGGAGGGGGGTGAGCTGCTCACAAACATTTCTTCCAATTTGGGAACAACAGATACATCTTGCCCATCTCTACAAACTGACTTCCAGAGGAATGAAAACCTCTGAAGTCTGATCCATGCTGGACAAACCTGGCATCTCTATAAATAAATAAATCCATCAGAATGAGAGTTTCTTTTAGTATGGGATTCATGGAAAATATTTCCAACATTCTCTCCGTTGACACTTTTGAAAATGTAAGTAATTTATTTATTGTTAATTCAACAGTTCAGGTGGGATGGAACTTTTAGGCCACTGAATGCGATTATAATAGGCCAATAAATGTACATTTCAGCAAATCAGGGCTGTGTATGTAAATATGTTGAAAAACATTGTATTTTACCTCACATTTAAGTGTGACTTTACCGGACAACCATGGTTACAAGTAAATCACTAAACAAGTCGACAAACTGCATTGTTGAGGTTTATAAACAAAGTACGATGTAAAGTCTCATCCACCATTTAATGAACGGTAAAACAACTGCCTTTCAGGATATGCCCTTGTATTGCAGAAGACCCTCTAACTCTGCCACAGTTCAATCAAACTAGTTAACAGTATGTATGGATGCAACTACACAAATCCAATGAAACAACAAAATAGTCTGTGGCATTAAACACACAATGTTAAACGGCTTAACGTCCAGGATGCGCCGGCACAAGCTTGGCACTCACAGAATCTCATAGGTTGCCTGTGCCTTTTTAAATGCATGCAGATGGTCTTTTTCTTGTCAGCCCACTCCGCATAGACTACGTATCCAGTTAAATGCTGATATTCTGATGTGTCAAGGCTGGGAGTGATACAGTGATTTATAGTCAATTTTACTGGAGGGGGGGGGGGGAGGCTGGGGCTGTCAGCATCGGGCCCTCTGAACAAATGAGTTACAGTTCATGTGCTAGCTCAATAAGGCTATTATTTCCCCTCACCGCCCATCACAGACTGAGTCGTCTAGTTTAGGGACAGCCTGGCTGGAGGAGTTTGACAGGGGAGTGGGACAGTAGAACTCCTGACACTACATTCAGCCCAAACACTCTGATTGAGTAGATTGCTGTGTGACACTTGATAAAAGCTTCCGGTAGTGAACCAATAATTTCTTAATAGTATTTTAATAATCTAATAATCGATAGATAGATTACAATCTGTTACATGCTAATGTTATAATTATTAGTTGATTAATTTTGCTGTTTAACACCTGGAATCATGGAATATGAATGCCAGTACATTTGCATAAATAGCATAAATTAACTCGCTACCCTTAACTGTTAAAGCTATAGACACAAAACCAACTTTCTCATTTTCAGTCTATCTTTGAAAAGAAAATGTAATCATTTATCAACTGTGACTAAATATTCATGCATTTGCATGAATGTGCATGAATTAAATCATTCATAGTCCTTCTTCAACTGTTTAAGTTAGAGACTTAAAACCAACTTACTTTCACATAAATTCATAAAAACTCTTTTAGCTATACACATTTGCATGCACCTTTTAAAATACCATTGATTAAGTTACTAAAGCTAGATGCATAAAATCAACTTTCACATGTTTAAATTTATTGTCATTAATGTTAACCTTTGTACATTTTAACTAAATGCCTTTAAATATATTGCCAGAAATAGGTATAAATCCTCTCAATTTGTTTGGACTTTAGAGTGAGAGTCATTACATATGGCTGTTGTTTTAGAGGTACTCTACAGCAGAACTTGCTCTTGATTTGCCCAAATCTCATAAGTGTTGTCCATAAACCTGAGATATGAGATTTACCAGATTTACCCCAAAACTGATGTCCCACCTTCAAAAAAAGAGACACGCTCCTTCTGGAGTGGCTATTTACCCTGTGGGCATTATACACTTCCTACTCATATCCCATTATCATGTTCATCACCAGTTTTATATAAACTTTGTTTAGATTTATTTTATTCTGTCCACCAGCACGACCAATGATAATTTTTAGCATGTGTAAATGCACTTACGAAATAAGCACATTTAGCGTCTTTACCCTTTATTACCAATGTGGATGTAAATCACTTGTGTAGCTGTATATGCACACCAGGGGCAGTGGCTTAGACCAATAGACCACCCTAGGCCACAACTAATGCTTTCTAAATGATTACACAAACCAATAGAAGCTATTGTACAGCTGTGATGCAAAACCTAAACAGTCTGTGAAAATAAATGACTTTCTAATGTAACTGTAATGTATTACATGTGAAGCTAAGCAGGCCTGTTACTAGAAGTCCATTTGCTTTAATCCTTGAAATAAGTAAAATAGATATATGTGGATAACACCGCCCTTCTCCCAAAGTATTGCTAAAAAAGTATGTCCTGTATGTTAGGTTTAAATCTTATTACGTCTTCTAAATCTTGTTCAATTTGGTGAAATGTATGTATATATTTTTTTCATATACCTACACAAAGGGCGTGGCATATGTGGCAATGGCAGACTTCGTGAATTGTATTGCCCATAACCAGATCAATGCATGAGAAGACAGACTGAGAAACCGGCCATTATTTTAATAACGTCCTGAGTTCAGAGTAAAAGACAAGGCGTGCTCAAGCTGCCTCTCTGATGAATGCCGGTCTGCAGAGTGCTCTCAGTGTCTTTACAGATTACAATAAAAGTTCCCTCTCCAGTGTACGGTTCAGATTAGATGCTAATGCTGTTTCCCCCGACCAAGCTGGCGCTTACGTTGGTTTCCCCACTGTCTCTGCTTTGTGTGAATGCTTCATTATTTAGCCTGCATGCCCTAGGATTTACTCTATTTAGTGTGATAAACAGTACTAATGTCCCATAAATCAGCATTAAAATTTCAATAATATGACAGAAGTGAGTACTTCAGACTGTGTAGCAAAAACGATGTGAAATCAAACTGTTATTTTGTCAGTACATTGTTTTGCAATAATCCGGGGGATTTTACTTGAGTTAAAAATTCAATTTCAACAAGCCAGTTTTTTTTTCTTCCATCAATCATCTCTCGGCAGGAGGCCTGCGTGATTTTTCCACTCTTCCATCTGTGAGGGAATGTGTCATCAGCACTGTCAGTCAGTGGAAACAAACAAACAAACAAACACATACACCCAAATTGTCTCACTCCCTCTTTTGATGTCTCCGGCTGCACAGTCAAGTGATATTACTCTCGGTGTGACGGACGTGGATTCACAAGACTGTGTAACACAGTGATCTGTTTCACCTGTCTTTGTCATTGTCTCCACCTGTCGCCCGGTGTACCCCATCCCTCCCCATTACCCCCAGGGAATTAAGTTTGGCCCCTCGCCAGTTCGCTTTGTTCATCAAGTCTACCCGTGTTTTCCCCTGCTGCTCCTGTTGATTGCTCCTGTTCCTAGTTTTCCCGGCATAGACCTCTGATCCTGACCCTGCCCGCCGTCCCTTACCTGGATCACCGACCTCTGCTTGCCCTTGACCTGTCTTTTGCCCGGACCCTGTTCATTTACTAAATGTGTTACTTCAGCTTTGTCGGCATCTGGGTCTTACCTGGGAACGTGATAGACTGTAACGAAGATGAACCGTATCCCAGCGTAACATGTGAAGAACAAGCTGTTGTCGCCTGCCTGTGAGGGCCAACCCATAGCATGAAGAAATATATGCCAGGTGCGTAATGGATGCCGGGTTCATCCGAATCCGAAACATTTCCCCGTTTAAGACGAGTAGTCGGGTGTCTGGGTTGTGAGAGAGCGGAGGGATGAATGTGCTGATCAGCGCTGCGTGACGCCTGTAGGACTGAGGTGATTTGTCCAAAGTGCTGCGATTGGCAGGGCTTGACCAGCAGGTCATATCCAACCGCAACGCTGCCAGGAAGGAACTAGGAGATTGCATCTAGAGAGTGTACAGAGCAAGGTCTACATTAGGCCTACAACAGGCCTACTCACTTCACTCAGCCGAGATGGACTGAAGAACCGCATTGGCAGCCTAGAGTACTTATATGACTTCACTGGTCTAGGACCTCATTGGATGGCAGTAGGAGATTGTTTTAAAGTAAGGCTATAAACATGTGCTTATAAATGAGTGGTTTTGTTGTAAATATGCTGAATTCTAGCCTGGCAAAGTGTTAAAAATGTACACAGTGAACATCTGACACTTCATTTTTGACCACACTGAGTGACTGGGTCAGGTTTCCAGTGGCATTGCCAATGACCTCCTGCTAAAAGCAGTAATGAGGCTCTGAGACAATGGTTCTCTTAAATGTTGCATGCTGGGAGGAAAAAAAACTCTTCAGCCTAGCTTTGCTTAATGGGAAATGTTGTCTCTGGAAGAAAACAGGAAAAAGCATATGCAGTGACCTGTAGTGCCATTGGAATAATAAAAACTCTTGGATTCTGGATGGTTATTTCAGGTTCGTACTGCTTCAAGCCCTTAGTTAGTGTCGACAGCCTTTTTCAGCCCCTTAGTACAACAGTGTTCTTGGACAGTTTACCGAGCAATTTCTTTCTTACGATATCCACATGCCTGCATTCTGGAGACTGCCATCTTTAATTCCCTAATATTCACAGTTATATGAACTGTGAAGGGACATGTACAATTGAAATATAATGAATAGCACCTTTTGAACTCACCAAGAGGGTGTTGGAATAGGCACAAGTCATTTGATGCAGTACATGATGAATATAATTTAGCACAACTGCGTTTTGAATTTAGAGTCAGCGCTGTTCAATTCTGTTGGACCTTTGGTTTGAAGGTCAACAAGTGCAGGAGAAACTTTGCAACCAACGGGGATTGTTCGGATATAATGAGACAAATCTATAGTTAGATAGGAGACGGAGTCAGAGATACAGGTAGCCTAGCCTAGGAGCTCTGGCATGATTTGAAACACGGTTCATTCTTTTGAATTCCCCCCTACCTACTCTCCCTCACCATCACAGATGGGCACAGACACCAGTGGTACAGGCATTTGCACAAGGTTGGCTTCAACAGTCAACCTCATCAAACACCATGAGGTCAGACGTTTGTCACACCTCATCAGAGCCGTACGTTGCTCATTATAGCCAAACTGTACTGGAGGTGATAGTGATTATGCTGCTTGGTACAGTATCCATGCTGCACCCATGTTAAATCACAAATGTACAGTGTGTTCATGCCTTATAGTGACCGTAGCTTGTCACATGTTGTTTTGTACTTTACCTCAGGAGAGCAAATTAGAGCAAATGTATTTCGTCTCCAAAAAGCAGAAATATTTGATTTCTCAAGTGGTGAGAATATGAGTAAGGGGGACTAAGAAAGAGAAAGATGAAGGGCTGATGCGCTGTTTTGCCATTGAGCGGAAGAGAACAATGGCTTCACTGTGTCTCAGTCTTTTCCATCTCTATCTGT
Source organism: Esox lucius (assembly GCF_011004845.1). Lineage (NCBI taxonomy): Eukaryota > Metazoa > Chordata > Actinopteri > Esociformes > Esocidae > Esox > Esox lucius. Next base: position 10,112,402 of record NC_047586.1, on the reverse strand, counting down.
TTCTCTCTCTCAGCATCATTACGCAAAGAGCAATTAGTTGACTGTCTGTGCTGCTGTAACATCAAGGCTCGTTCCAAAGGTCAGTCTTTATTGCTGATTGCTCAGAATGAAATGGCCTTTTTTTCTCAGTCACCAAGATGCCGTGAAATATTAAAATAACTTTAATTAAAAACAAAACCAGGTTTAGCTTTGCGTTGATATGGTCTGTGGATTGTTTTCGGTGTGCCAGTCCTCCGTAGCATTAAGAATGATTTAGGGAGCACGTTCAACCATTTTAACTCAAAGAAGGTGAGTCTTATCCAGAGCTTCTGGAATAAGAAATTGAACATCTAAAGGCTGTGATTATCTGTAATGTACAGTATGCATTGCTTTCTCTATGGGTAATGTATATCTATATCATAATAATGGATACAATGTCTATGGTTGTCATGACTAGGCTGCATGCATCAATCCCTGAATAAATGACCTTTACCGTGAGTACAATTCTATCCTTTAGTGAACAGCACATTGTAAATACCCCTTCCCAGCCCCTCGGCTACCCTTACAGAGAACGATTGCACAAGATTATATCAACAAATATCAAACGGGAGTGGACACAAAATGAACGAAACCTCCTTCAGCTGTGTATCTTTGGCTTTCGCCATGTAAATGTTACTTTGGTGGGAGGCCCACGGGGGAAAAGTGATTAGTAAAACGGAGATCGAAATGTGCTGCTGATAACTTCTTTAAAGATCACAACTAGACTGTCCTGCGAAAAAAAGAGACATGGAAAACATAAAAAATAACCTTTTGAATAATAATTTTGGATATTGTCATTGAAGGTAGAAAATGACATTATAGTCCCATTCCTTTATTACTTGTGTGAGTTGGTGAAAGAACCAGCCATTGTAGAAGGTGAAAAATGAATGTCTTAATTTCCGTTCTCCTATGACTCTTGTCCATGTCCTTTATACTGTTCTGCGTCGGCCCCCAACTGCTGTAGCCTCTATCATTCATTTTTATCCCCAAGAGGAGCTAGACAACACTGGAATAAATCGCTGTGAAGTCCCCCACATTCGCTAATCATCGACAAAGGAATAGGTTATGAATCTGAACAGCATGGCAGTGAACCATAGTGAACCATAGGTAACTGAATTCTGCTCTCTTCTCAACCCCCCAGATATCACACATCCAGTGGGTAGAATCTCTGGGTCGGGCTGCAGTCTGGGGCCCCTGGATGTAGTCGTCATGCCGGTCCTGGTGGCCAGGTCATAATCAGAAATGTACGGTCCGACAGCCCGGCTATTGGCATCGTGCTCATGTTAATTGGGTGCCTGTCTAAGGATACTCTTTTCACTCTCCGAAAGTAGATCACTCAGAAATATGGATTTGTGAGTCGGCGTGGCTGGTTCCATCCCCTGATCTTTTCCGCTAGTGTGTTTCTTTGAGAGTTTGGTTGGAAATGGCTTTGTGGGAAATTCTGATAAAGAGGACTCCCGGGGTTCTGGAGATTGTCATTCAGTCTGGTGTTATTTGGAGAGAATGTCAGCCAGTCCAAGTGTGGTTATTGGTTACAGACTCATACTCTTAACCACAGTACCACACATATTTACCATTGTGCATTACCCTGTTATTTAGATCTCTTCGGTGCTGCAACACAGATTCCAAGATAGCTTGTAATCACGTTTTCCTCCATAGCCAGCTGAGTCATTCATTACAGGAAATGCAGTCTGAGACACAATAAAATACAGTGCTTTTCCCTTATTATTTTTCTATTCATCCTGTGCTTCCTTACAAATCATTATTTATTTGTTTTGTGTGGTACAGCGCTTCTTTTTCATCATTGCCTGGGCTTTTGGTCTTAATGGATTTAATAAAAGACTAAAGACTTAATGACATTGAGCTCTCCGCGGGTGTGGTGAGTCACAGAACTCTCTCTCTCTCTCTCTCTCTCTCTCTCTCTGATTCCCTGGTCCTGGCGTATGTTTAGAATTAGCTTACAGTGAACTGAAAGGATTCTGCTTTTATTTTCCCCAGCTGGTGTTTTTGTTTGTGAAGGTCAAGGATAAGTGTTCTTTGGTTCCTCACACACCTTCTGTCTTGTCAGGCTACGTTAGAGTGCCGTGACGTCCAAGTGCTCCTGGGGTCGAAGTGGCTGTGGGGGGCTCTAATTCCACGGGGGCGTCTGAGGCCTTTGTCTAGAATAGTTCTTTTCAAACATTTCTTTTTTGCCCTGAGCTGGCACACCTACGGCATCCTTGAGTCAGGTGTGCTACCTTTGGAATAGATATACGAACACTTGGATTGGCCGGCGGACCCAGACTCCTGTCTAGGAGAGTCTCTGTGAATAACGTGTTTGCATGGGGCTCTCATGGCTGCCTCTCCAGGCTTCCTGTCTGAGGACCATGCTCATATCTGCCTCCTGGCCCAGAATAGCACAGATAGCTTATTTGCCGGACGTGACCTGAGTATGTGAGGTCATGAGGATGACAGCCAATCAAGATCAGTCACCTGGGAGGCGCCACCTGAGCCCGGCGGATTTCCAGATCCCGGACCTGCTCACTTCTACCTACTCAATTGCCGGTCAGAAACTACGTGTTTTAACTGTTCTGGTATACATGTAGAAACTGACCCCGGGTCAGTGAGGGGTCATTTATTACATTAAGTCTTGGATACCATATGCTGATCCTGCTGTAAATCATCATGGTCAGAAGCGTGGATTCTACAGGCATTTCCGAGCAAACTGGGCACATGATTCTGTATCATCGGTTCATTGTCTTTCGGTCTGTTTCCCGTGGTTACCCGAGTCAGCGCAAATTAGGCAAAGCATTGAAAATGTGGATGTGTCATTCATTTGTGGAACATCCTCATCGTGAGCGTTCACAAGGCATGGTGTTGTGACTCAGCCAGGGGTTCCTTTGCATTAAAACTCAAAGACAGAATGTAATCACCCTGCTATTCCCATTGAGGGAATGGAACACAGCCAGCCTTCGAAATGAAGTGGCTAATGATGAGAAATAGAAGTTGGGAGTAAACAGCGTATCATGTACTGTAGATATGATCTGAAGCAACACGGCTCCTTGTTTAGCTTTAATGCCCACCATCCATCAAAAGCTCATTACATATTTTAGAAGAAATGCAGTGACTGCGCTGAATAATAAATAACATTCAATTGCATTTTCTGGTTGATCAGGTTGGTGGGGAGAAAGGTCCTGTCTGTGATGTTAACAGTTTTCTGCCGGTCTGAGATTAATACCATCAATGCGTGGGCTTGGGGTATTAGTGTCTTAGGAACTAGCTGCACCTTCTAGCCATTGGCTCCTGTAATGGGCCCAAAGATTTGAGAGGGACTTCATGTTCCAACATTTATAACGACAGTCTGTTATGACTGGGCTGCGGTAGCAGTGCCGTCAGACTACTGTAATCTCTCTATAAACTGTCTGTCCTTGGAGATATGATTGGTGTTGTTATTTTGATGCTCTGCAATTGACCGTGTCAGTCTAATTTTGGATCAGAATCAATCTGAAATTTGGAGATGATCAGCTCCTAATATATCACTGTCGGTCTGTGACAAACAGACAGCGCAGCACAGTGTAGGGACTGTTGAATTCACTGGGGGACATCGTCTACTTTGTTAGCTTCGCCCCATCAGTTAAGCATAAGTAGTGGATTCCTTATATATATTGGCCTGCATATATCTAGATTGCTGGCCTTAAAGTTCTTACAAATGAGAATGGATAAAGACTTGTAGTGCTAGAAATGTAGTCTTCTTTCTCAGCATCTGTCACCACGCTCCAGTCCTCCTCACTCTCTTCATAACTTCAGCAATCACAGTAGTACTTCACACTGACACACAGCTGTTGTTGTGTTTTGTCCACATGGGGATATTGTGTTGATTGCTGCCGCTGTGCCTGGCTTCACAAGCCATCAAAGACATGTGGACACAGACATTCGTCAGTCCATTACCTTCCCCCTCACCTTCTGCATCGCTATAGTTTTACCGCTTGATATCCTGGCCTCTCTCACTCCTCCTTCCTTCACTCATCCATTCACCTCATTCCCAGGAACAATTAACCTCATGTGGAGTGGGATGGAACCCTCCTGTCTGGATAGGTCAGAAGTGTGCCCTGGTGCTGGGGGAGGGTCTTTTGTTTCGTCTCAACCCAGAAGATGTTGTGGTAAGTCTCACGTGGTAAGAGACAGACAAACATATACCACACAGGACCTTTCAGACACTAACTCACGATTATGGATGTTATGAAAATCAATAAGGTGCTTTGCAGCTCAATGCTTTCAGAGGAATAGGGCTAAATAAGATATCATACTCCTAAATGGAATCTTGCAATATCTGTGTGTGTGTGTGTGTGTGTGTGTGTGTGAGAGAGAGAGAGTGAGTGTGTGCTACATGCCTGCAAGATGGCTGTCTGTCCTTCCGCATATATACAGTGGGGAGAACAAGTACTTGATACACTGCCGAATTTGCAGGTTTTCCCATTTACAAAGCATGTAGAAGTCAGTAATTTTTATCAGAGGTACTCTTCAACTGTGAGTGACGGAATCTAAAACAAAAATCCAGAAAATCACATTGTATGATTTTTAAGTAATTGATTTGCATTTTATTGCATGACATAAGTATTTGATACATCAGAAAAGCAGAACTTAATATTTGGTACAGAAACCTTGGTTTGCAATTACACAGAAACCTTTGTTTGCAATTCCAGAGATCATGCGTTTCCTGTAGTTCTTGACCAAGTTTGCACACACTGCAGCAAGGATTTTGGCCCACTCCTCCATACAGACCTTCTCCAGATCCTTCAGGTTTCGGGGCTGTCGCTGGGCAATACAGACTTTCAGCTACCTCCAAAGATATTATATTGGGTTGAGATGCTTCTTATGGAGCCACTCCTTAGTTGCCCTGGCTGTGTGTTTTGGGTCGTTGTCATGCTGGAAGAACCAGCCACGACCCATCTTCAATGCTCTTACTGAGGGTAGGAGGTTGTTGGCCAAGATCTCGCGATACATGGCCCCATCCATCCTCCCCTCAATACGGTGCAGTCGTCCTGTCCCCTTTGCAGAAAAGCATCCCCAAAGAATTATGTTTCTACCTACATGCTTCACGGTTGGGATGGTGTTCTTGGGGTTTTACTCATCCTTCTTCTTCCTCCAAACACGGCGAGTGGAGTTTAGACCAAAAAGCTCTATTTTTGTCTCATCAGACCACATGACCTTCTCCCATTCCTCCTCTGGATCATCCGGATAGTAATTGGCAAACTTCAGACGGGCCTGGACATGCGCTGGCTTGAGCAGGGGAACCTTGCGTGCGCTGCAGGATTTTAATCCATGACGGCGTAGTGTGTTACTAATGGTTTTCTTTGAGACTGTGGTCCCAGCTCTCTTCAGGTCATTGACCAGGTCCTGCCGTGTAGTTCTGGCCTGATCCCTCACCTTCCTCAAGATCACTGATGCCCCACAAGGTGAGATCTTGCATGGAGCCCCAGACCGAGGGAGATTGACCTTCATCTTGAACTTCTTCCATTTTCTAATAACTGGGCCAACAGTTGTTGCCTTCTCACCAAGCTGCTTGCCTATTGTCCTGGAGCCCATCCCAGCCTTGTGCAGGTCTTTAATTGTATCCCTGATGTCCTTACACAGCTCTCTGGTCTTGGCCATTGTGGAGAGGTTGGAGTCTGTTTGATTGAGTGTGTGGACAGGTGTCTTTTATACAAGTAACAAGTTCAAACAGGTGCAGTTAATACAGGTAATGAGTGGTGAACAGGAGGGCTTCTTAAAGAAAAACTAACAGGTCTGTGAGAGCCGGAATTCTTATGGTTGGTTGGTGATCAAATACTTGCATTGGTCATGCAATAAAATTCAAATTAATTATTTAAAAATCATACATTGTGATTTTCTGGATTTAAAAAAAATTGAAATTACAGACCTCTACATGCTTTGTAAGTAGGAAAACCTGCAAAATCGACAGTGTATCAAATACTTGTTCTCCCCACTGTAGCTGATAAAGTATGAGTCATACTCATGATAGCATCTCCATATAGTCTAGAGAGGGACTTTATGGTTTAACAAGTGGAGAAGATCAATGGTGATCAAACAAAGGGGATGTACAGCAGAGAACAGTTTTGCAATGCGCTGGTCATACACATGCCAATAAGAAAATATAGGATAGGAACTTATCATACTTATCTGTCAGGTTTTGTCTTTTTCTGGCATGGATAAACAAACACACACACACTTTCCTCGTGGGACCCAAAACGGTATTCCCACTAAAAATATATATTTGTGGTGATCTCTAACTCTAATGTCTAAGATATTCCTAACCTTAACCCCAAACACCAAATATTAACCTTTAACACTAACCCCGATTTAACTTTTCCCCTAAACTCAACCCCAAAGCCGAAAATTCCCTTTTTCCTGATGGGTACCGGAAAATATCCCAAAATAGTCCATTTGTCCTTGCTTTGCTGTTCGTCCTCCCAAGTATAGCAAAACAAAGACCCACTAGCACAGCAGTTACACACATACACACACATCTTGACATCAGCCTGCTATGTCACCTAAGGAGTGTTTCAGGAGAAGTGTTGCAGATTTCACAGGGTTTTGATATTCCAACAAAATGTAAATGACTCCGCTGTGAGGAGGAAATGAAGTACATGCCGTCTTAGATCACTCTCTATCATCAACTTCCTTCGAAAGAGGAGCATTTTAGCCAGCGTGCAGCCTCGGTCAGACAGTGTTCTGTCATTATTCGTTCTTTTTACACCTACCTTTTGTGTCACTTAAAAGACAGAAACTCCTGCATGAATTATGGAGTTCAGGTGATAGGGGACACATGGGAAATTAAAGAGAAACGGCAAAGCGAGACGCTCCACGACTGTCTTAGGTTACAAGTTTGTGTCTAGTCTCTGCTCGGCACGGAGGACCTCTAGTTAAATGTGTGACGGAGACACCATTTATATCTGGGATAAGTCTGGAATATTTGTAAGCAGATGTTTACTCCCTTCTGAAATTCATGAAGCTATTAATTAAACTCCATGCTCTCATAAATCATGGCAAATTAGCACTGGCTTGACTTAGATTTCAGAGTTCTTGGCGTGTGGACTAGAATGGCTCAATGGATGAAATAAAAATTCAGTGCCACACTACTGTTTAAGTGAGATAAATGGATATCACCTCAATACAGCTTACAGTAAGAACCCTGTTCATTCCCAGAGCACAGGTCATGTTTACAACACAATAAATAAATACAATTTCTTTTTATTGCAAAACCACAGCCATATATTTTGTGTACAGAGTTCAAGGATTACGTAAAGACAGCAATCTGTTGTTCTCTCGGGCTCAACTGAAACCATCTCCTCTCCATTTTCTGAGTTGCGGCTCTGAAAGTAGCACACAAAACCAGTGCTCCTCTGTTTGCTTCACGAAGCAAGCTGAACCGTTTGTCATGTGTTATTATTTCCAGCCAGTTGGCTTCGTTTAATGCGTCCGTAGCCCCGTTACTTAAATGGCCCTGTCACGCTCCCGCGCCTCCCAGTTCCAAGGCTTGGACCGGCCCATTGTCCATGCAGGCTCCAGTGTGGCCCGGTTGAGCCCGACACCGCCACAGCACATCTCCCCCATAACGTCCCTCGACATGTGCAAGGTAGCAGACATCCAGATCACAGATTATCTTATTCCGTAGGACGGCTGGGTGGTGGGTGGACTGATGACTTTTGAGGCGGGCCCTAGGGACCGTGCGTTTGGACTGTTAGGGGGGGGGGTTCCCCTGCACCTGCTCCTCGGCAGACAAACGGGGAAGTAGCGAGACAATGTTAGCCCAAGGCCTCTTTGGCCACTCCAGCTCCCAGCCAACCTATCTTCCCATTATGTGCAGGTCAACAGTGATTGGAGCCCCCTTTCGCCATTGTTCTCCAAAGGTCCTTTCCTCCAGCACTGGGATTTCTGGGTAGGGTAGGGGCAAGGTGTGTGTGTGTGTGTAGTGATTGGAGGGGCGATGTGGAGGGGCGAATACGCGTCCACTGCGCTAGTGGTTACACTATGAAGATCAACACCTATGTGTAGAGCCGCTTCCAGTTACTTCTCTACACCTTCTGTTTGCATATCTTTACACGTTTCACAGGGAGTGCTCTACATCCCTTCCGAGTGAATCTGTTGAATCTGTTTTCACCCCACCAATCTGCATCCCGACGTTTCCTTAAGTAATGTGAGAGGAGCAGATGCCCCGAAACCCATCTTGCAATGAGTTTCATTTCCCACTTAATGAGCTGTGCACTGGGGTCGATGGTACCAGCAAGCTCGCTACCTCGCCGCTCACTCGTGCATGCACACACGCGTGCACACACTCACACACACACACACGCGCACACACACACAAACACATAGATGCCCTGGCACTGATTCTATTATTCTCTGCTCCATTTGAAACGAATACATTCTGCATACATTGTTTTAATCAATTTTATGTGCTTTTATGGAGCCGCTGTATCTGCGTGTGAGTTGGATTGGCAGTGCGGATGAAGGAGGGCTACAGTACAGTGTGTGTCACATTGAGTATTTTTAGGTATTTATTTTACCCTCTATCAAGGTGATACTTGCTTTTTTTATATCGGAGATGGTAGGGTTCAAATCCGGTTCACAGTCATCAATATAGCCTTGCTCTGAAAACCTTCTCATGAATTCAAATGGTGAATAGAAAAGCTTTTGACCTCAATTGAATTAGTCAGCTTTTGTTTATTTCAGTTTAACAAATTATGACGCCAGACTTGAGAGTCGTGGTTTTATTGCATTACGGTATCTCTTGAAAAAAGCTGACTTATTATACTGAGAAAATAATTGCCAACATTATCCACATGAAGTTTATGCCAAAGGTGCTAAACAAAAATAAATAAAGGCTGAGTGGATCCATGGTGACAGACTAGTGAAGAGTACCCCTTTCTTTGCTGCACTCTCAGAAGTACCGGTGTGTACATAAAATGGTATAAATGCTTGTTGCTGGGTGGGTACCTTTTTGAGAGATAATTGTGTACCCTTGTTGCTATTTTATGTCAAGCTTTATGAACATTTATTCACTGGAACAGTTCCTACAACTGTACTTCAGTCAGTAAACATTGACTAGATACCAGTACTTATATAGATACAGTAGATATAAAATGTCTACACACTCCTGTTTTTGTGATTTAAAAGGATGAGACACAGATAAATCATGTCAGAATGTTTTGCACTTTTAATGTGACTTATAATGTGAACCATTCAATTGAAAAACAAACTGAAATCTTCGAGGGAAAAAAATAAAAAATAAAAACCTTACAATAACTCTTATAACTGGAGATGTGGCTGTGTTCAGAATTAACCAATCACATTCAAACTCATGTTAAATATAAGTCATTATACACCTGCCATCATTTAAAGTGACTCTGATTAATAACAAATAAAGTTCAGCTGTTCTAGTAGGATTTTCCTGACATTTTCTTAGTTGCATCTCAGAGCAAAAGCCATGGTCCGCAGAGAGCTTCCAAAGCATCAGAGGGATCTCATTGTTTAAAGATAAAGATATCAGTCGGGAGAAGGGTAGGAATGAATTTCCAAAGCATTAGATATACCATGGAACACAGTGAAGACAGTCATCATCAAGTGGAGAAAAATGGCACAATAGAGACATTACCAAGAACTGGACGTCCCTCCAAAATTGATGAAAAGACGAGAAGAAAACTGGTCAGGGTGGCTTCCAAGAGGCCTACAGCAACATTACAGGAACTGCAGAAATTTCTGGCAAGTCCTGGCTGTGTGCTACATGTGACAACAATCTCCTGTATTCTTCATATGAATGGGCTATGGGGAGGGTGGCAAGACGGAAGCCTTTTCTTACAAAGAAAAACATCCAAGCCCGGCTGAAGTTTGCGAAAACAAACATCAAGACCCCCAAAAGCACAATGTGTTAGGGTCTTGATGAAACCAAGGTTGAACTTTTTGGCCATAATTCCAAAAGGTATGTTTGGCACAAAAACAACACCCAAAGAACACCATACCCACAGTGAAGCATGGTGGTGGTAGCATAATGCTTTGGGCTGTTATTCTTCAGCTGGAACCGGGACCTTCGTCAGGGTGGAGGGAATTATGAATAGTTCCAAATACCAGGCAATTTTGGCACAAAACATTCAGATGAAGTTCACCTTTCAGCACCACAACGACACAAAGCACACATCCAAATCCACAAAAGCATGGCTTCACCAGAAGAACATTAACATTTTGGAATGGCCCAGCCAGAGCCCAGATCTGAATCCAATTGAACATCCGTGGGGTGATCTGAAGAGGGCTGTGCACGTCCTCGGAATCTGACATATTTGGAGTGCTTTTGCAAAGAAGAGTGGGCAAATATTGCCACTTCAAGATGTCCCATGCTAATAGACTCTTAACCAAAAAGACTGAGTGCTGTAATAAAATCAAAAGGTGCTTCAACAAAGTCTTAGTTCAAGGGTGTGCACACTTATGCAACCAGGTTATTGTGAGTTTTTTATTTTTCCCCCTCAAAAATGAATGAATGAACTGTTCACGTCATAGGTCAAATTAAATGTGGGAAAAGTTCTGACATGATTTATCTTTGTCTCATTCTTTTACATCACAAGAGCCTGGCATTTTAAGAACCTGGTTGTGTAGACTTTTTATATCCACTATACATTAGATAAAAAAAAAAAAAAACATTTCACTGTATTCAGTTTTCTGTTACAGTAGTCTAGTTTGATATATTTTAATACTTATCCCAAATCTAATAAACACAATTGAAATTGGCAGTAGGAGCATTGAAATATTTTTTGTCATTTTGTCAACTGTAATGAATTACAGAGTCAGGAGGTTGGATCCAAGCACAGAAGTGCAGTTTATCAAACAAAGGTACAGAATGCAGGGCAGGAGTCAATGTTAAGAGGCAGGCAGAAGGAATCAAAAAACACAGGTAAACAGTCTGCGGAGAGCAACCGTACAAAAAGGGGCAGGCAGGATTGTCATTGTTTACAACCAAAGACAGCGCTATAGCCTTCTGATAGTTCAGCACCAAGGATAGCACCGCCACTATGAAATAACACACAATCAATGGTGGGAAAGGAAAACATTTATTCTTGACAATAAGTAAGCAGGTATATGTATTGTAGACTAGATTTGAACTTAACAGGTAAAGTTGAATTGGTTCATCCTTTAACAATTTAGTTAAATCTTTTAAAAAGTATAAAAGATTTCCAAAAGAATAATGCAAGCAACGTAGTGGTCCTTCACTCAGTGAACGTTGTAAAGTTTGAACGTGTCTGTAACTTAAAAAGGGAGGGCGAAACGTGCCAAATAATAATAATAATAATTAGAAGAAGAAATAAAGAATACAGAACAAAATTGGGGCATCTATCTTGCTTAACAAAGCCCCAGTAATTACATTTGATTTGTTGTGTTGTGGCAATGTCAACAGTAGCGTAGAACACAGACACTTAGAAGCTGTTGGTCTTCACAGAGTTCATCGAAGTGTCTCTTCGTACGCTGTGCACTCTTTTTGTTAAAAGAAGTGTTGGTTCCCCATGAGACTGCTAGGGTTTGCGCTGTTGCCTTAATGTCTTCAAACTCCCCCCTGAGCTTGGTCAGTGTGTCCATTGTGTTTCTTAACAGGCTTGCTGCATGAAGCAGGTCCTTTTTTGCTTCTGGAGATCTTGCGAAGCAGCATTAACTGTCTCCAGTAATTTCGACTGTACTACTGTCATAAACACAAATTCAAATGTCTCCATTGCCTTTTGTACGCCTGATGCCTCAGTGCGTTCTTCTGGTTTCTTAGACAGCATTATAATTTTACTTAGCGCCTGCATTACCTCTTTGTATCGGAAGCGTAATGATTTAATGGCATTGTATCTGGATGCCCAACGCGTAGGGAACTGTTTTTTAAGAGTAGGTTTGGATAGATGGTTCTCCAATAGCTTCCACCGGTTTATGCTTTCACTAAAAAACACATAAATCCTCTGTACTGCATCATAATAGGCCATTATCTCTGGTATCTTTCGACAAGCATCGTTTAAAACCAAGTTTAGGTTATGAGCCACACTGTGGACCGCATTGGGCTCTAGGACTGAAATGCGCTTTTGGACACCGGAGTAAGCGCCACTCATTGTACTTGCACAATCATAGCCCTGGCAACTGCATTTGTTCACAGATATTCCCAGACTTTCTAACAGTCCATATATTTGTTTTTCAATACCTGAGGCACTTTAATCTTTCACGCTTTGAAATCCCAGAAAACTCGTTTATTTTAACTTCAGTCGGTTGTTGATTTTCCTCATTCTCCACTTTAACATATCTAAACACTTGACTTATTCGGTCAACCTTTGTCATATCTTGAGTCGTGTCCATGATAACTGCTTGATTTAAGTGACAATTTCTTCCTGTACTTTTTGGGACAGTAGTGCAATCAGTTCAGTTTGAATTGTGTGGCTCAGATAATTCAATTTACTTTTCCTCTCAAGTAAATCTTTCAGTACAGGGTCATATAGCGCAAGAAGCTCAATAACAGACAAGAAATTACCCATTATTTATTTCACCTATTTTCTCCCGATGCCAGAGTCAATGTTACGTCTGTTATTCTCGTCAGTACCTCTAGCCAAACGTTTGCTTGTTTTTTAACTCTGTATCAATGGTGTGGTCCGTTTTCCATGTATCATAAGCGACACGTGCAGCCAAATGAGAAAGACTGTATTCATGGTCTTTGATTTTCCTTGAGAGACCCAGCCAGTCATTAATTCCCACAGCCCATGCCTCCTGGTGTGATCTGCACTGTCTGTTGCCGAAAAGCCAACAAGGCTCGCAGTATACACCATCTTTAGCGAATAACATAACCATCTACGCTGAATCTTTTTTTTTAAATAGTGATCGTCTGAAAAGGACCTGCCCTTACTGTTTCTAGGACATGGTCCATTTGGCTTACACAACCCTTTATATATTACATATTTCTTGATGCTGTCATCATTATCTGCAGGGAATAGAGCCCTGTCAGTTGGGAACTCTGCGCTGGAGCTATCACTTGCAATAGAGGGGTAATCTCCGCTGCTCTGGTTGTCATCTTCTGTATGGGCTGGACAGGGTGGAAGAGAACTGGCCCTAAATGAACTATGTATGTCTCTGTGCTTGGGAGAAGAAAGATTAGTAGAAAGGCTTTGATTACTGCTGGTCACAGGCTGGTTGCTGGTGAAGACGTGCTGCTGCTAGCTACCTGCTGCTGCGGTAGTGTTTCGTCTCTGGAGATGCTGATTATAGCTTCCTCTCTGGCTTGTCTAAATAATGGTGTAATGTTCTGGTGTTTTGCTCGAGCTTGTTCAAAACAGTTTATTGCTGCGCTTTTGAGCACCGCTTGCATATTCTCTTTTACTCAGGTCTCTACCGTCATCTAGCAAAATGTAATGACTAGCATTTTTGAAATGTGTGCGTTCAAGAGGCGAAATGGCATAGTAGTGCATGTAAGATACACAAAAGCCTTTGGTGCCAGATTCAGGGATTTTGAGACTATTTAGCCCATTTATTTATTGGAAGTGGATGAAGATCTGTTACGTTGCCTATATTACGGGATTCCTTTACCTGGCAGTTGAAAATTGGGGCTCTCAATGAGTGCCCTCAAAGTTCTTTCCTTTTTATACACTCACCTAAAGGATTATTAGGAACACCTGTTCAATTTCTCATTAATGCAATTATCTAATCAACCAATCACATGGCAGTTGCTTCAATGCATTTAGGGGTGTGGTCCTGGTCAAGACAATCTCCTGAACTCCAAACTGAATGTCAGAATGGGAAAGAAAGGTGATTTAATCAATTTTGAGCGTGGCATGGTTGTTGGTGCCAGACGGGCCAGTCTGAGTATTTCACAATCTGCTCAGTTACTGGGATTTTCACGCACAACCATTTCTAGGGTTTACAAAGAATGGTGTGAAAAGGGAAAAACATCCAGTATGCGGCAGTCCTGTGGTCGAAAATGCCTTGTTGATGCTAGAGGTCAGAGGAGAATGGGCCGACTGATTCAAGCTGATAGAAGAGCAACTTTGACTGAAATAACCACTCGTTACAACCGAGGTATGCAGCACAGCATTTGTGAAGCCACAACATGCACAACCTTGAGGCGGATGGGCTACAACAGCAGAAGACCCCACCGGTTACCACTCATCTCCACTACAAATAAGAAAAAGAGGCTACAATTTGCACGAGCTCACCAAAATTGGACAGTTGAAGATTGGAAGAATGTTGCCTGGTCTGATGAGTCTCGATTTCTGTTGAGACATTCAGATGGTAGAGTCAGAATTTGGCGTTAACAGAATGAGAACATGGATACATCATGCCTTGTTACCACTGTGTAGGCTGGTGGTGGTGGTGTAATGGTGTGGGGGATGTTTTCTTGGCACAGTTTTGGCCCCTTAGTGCCAATTGGGCATTGTTTAAATGCCATGGCCTACCTGAGAATTTTTTCTGACCATGTCCATCCCTTTATGACCACCATGTACCCATCCTCTGATGGCTACTTCCAGCAGGATAATGCACCATGTCACAAAGCTCGAATCATTTCAAATTGGTTTCTTGAACATGACAATGAGTTCACTGTACTGAAATGGCCCACACAGTCACCAGATCTCAGAACCAATAGAGCATTATTGTGATGTGGTGGAACGGGAGCTTCGTGCCCTGGATGTGCATCCCACAAATCTCCATCAACTGCAAGATGCTATCCTATCAATATGGGCCAACATTTCTAAAGAATGCTTTCAGCACCTTGTTGAATCAATGCCACGTAGAATTAAGGCAGTTCTGAAGGCGAAAGGGGGTCAAACACAGTATTAGTATGGTGTTCCTAATAATCCTTTAGGTGAGTATATAGTTTTATTTATATAGGCTTAGTCTATTTTTTGCTTTGCAGGGCGTGGTCCTTCGGGAGAGGCGGCCCCCCCCCCCGCCTCCCGGTGGCTGAGGGGGTTTCCCAGCCTCTACTGCTTGGGTGTAGAAAGAAATAATACTGATTCGTAGGTTGACACAATAAAATGATTGTAAGGCAAATGAATAAAAATATGCAGTGCATTCTTATAAAAAAAAAGTAGGGCTTTACTAGCTTTATTACATAAACTTGGCATTAAGAGAATTAACAGTAAATTTTGTTTGTCATTTCTGTTTAGTGCTAGCTAGCTAACTAGTAAACTATTTTTGATGGATACCCCATAACATCGTAAAAAAAAAACATCAACACTATATGTTGGCTAAATTAGCAAATTAGCAAGCGGGTGTGGGTGGTGGATTCACAAGGAAACAAATACATATACAGATATTTTGACCAAAAAAGTTTTATCTTTCACATTTTAACTATTTTAAGGAACAGTGTATCAGTGTTCCAAAAAATTTATCACTTGCGATTCAATCTTCGTCATGTGACAAAAATAACTTTTGTAGCAAAGCAAATTTTGTGACATGGTATATAAGTGCAGAGAGCTTCGAATCTTGGGAATCTAACTTCAGTGTCCATTTGAAAATAGCTATAACGGCGGCTGAACACTAGGACCAGATCCTCAAGAAGAAACAACTACCTACTAGGAACTGCACCAATTATTAATAGAATTTATTTCAGTTTCACTCCTAAATGTTTATTAGATTAACAGGATTAATAAATAAGATTAATCAAATTTGGCCAAGCTATACGGGTTAAGTAATACAAAATATTTAAGAGGTTAAATTATGACTGGTTAGTTCCAGGTAATACAGGTTAAAAATGCTTCTCTTATTGACTTTATCTAGAAGCACACTTTCTCTTCAGCCGTGAATGTCCTCATTCAATGAGAACTTTTGATAACATGATTGGATTGGATTTAAAGGGATTGTTTACTCAAACTTATTTAGTGTTTTGTTCAATGGTCCACTGATAATACGATCCCAACAAATTCAGGAGTAAGGTTCACAAGATGTACTTTCAGTACAAAGTACAGTTGGGATTGTATTATGAATCATAACTATGACATATCAGTCAGGAGCATCTTACCATGTTTTTTTTCTGTTTGCTGTATCTGTCATAGATGGAGCTACAGACCTGAACCAATGATTGTATATTTAGTTAGTTGTAGATAAGTAAGCAAAATAAATGTTGTCTTATCCAAAGAACACAGTGGGTAGTTTTTTAAATATTTGTTTTCCCAGTTGAAGGTACCGAAAAAACACAACAACAAAGAAAAATACAATCACGTCTACACAATTAGCATTTCTCCTCATCTTCCCAAGTCCCATTTAACAACAGCATGCAACTTCCTAGCGGCACATTCTATTTTAAAAATAGGAAGAGGAACATCTTGTGATGCTAAAATATGTAGCGCTGCTTGATTAAGAACAAAAAAAAAATAGTAAAAAAGTCTCTGTAGAATTGGTAGTTTGAAGAGACAATATATAATAAGTAGATTGTTTATTGATAGATGAGAGCTGGAAACTGCCTTTACATGGGCTCCCGGGAGCTGCAGCAGTCTAAGGCAATGGCGTTCTGAGTTGTTCACAAGAGTTTAGCTTCAACCCTAACCCCTCTCCCAGAGTCCAATTGATTGGTGCTTATAGGCCAGCTTGTGGGTGGAGATATTGTTGGCAGGACTTTCCTTGACTCCTTGACACCGTGCTCTGGTGTCTCCATTAGGCAGGTCAAACGCATGTTAGATTACTGGTCGTTAGTCAAGGGACTGCTGATAACTTCCTGGTTGGACGAGCAGTGTGAAAAGTTGGAGGAAGCAAGTATGTGTGTGACCTTCAGCTCTACAGTCCTTTAATAGGTGTTACTATTAGAAAACTCCATAACTGCAATTGGAAACCAAGAGGGGAAGACAGTTTTAAACCATTATGTTATTAACCAATATTGCATTAGCAGCACTGTGTGAAACTAACATTAATCTTTTAATTGCTTTTACTTAATCAAGCTAGTGTAGAACTGGCTCTAATAGAGACTTGTGATTGTCTTGATGAGATGCCTGTCTTTATTGTGACCATTTACATAATTTCCCAATCGAGTGAACCTCAGAATCCTGCCTCAATCCCCAGTCTATAGGTGAATTAACTATTATAAGTATAAGCAGTACACTGTATTAACTATTCTAAGTATTATAAGCAGTTTTATAAGTCTTATAAGCAGTATACTCCTAGAAAAAAAGGTTCAAAAGGGTTCTTTGCTGAGGGATTGGCTTCTACCAATAACTGTTTTGATCCCAAAACAAAAAAGGGATTATTTAGTTGAAATGTAATGGTTTTTGTGTTTTGTGTGTACATTATTTGGTTGGATTATTTCATGCTATAGTACATGTAGATCAATATATTTTTTTTTAACAAATCTCTAAGAAGGATTTATTACACCTGTTACCTTGGCAGTCATTCTGAATGCAAATTGCTAGGGGATTAAAAGTTGTACTTTTTAGATATCCAAACCAGAATAGGGGATATGTATAGGGGATCTTTAAAGAGCCCTACATAGAGGATTTGCGGTATAACCTACTGCAAACAGTAAATCCCTTTGTCTTTGTCCCAAGTGGCGTACTATTCCTTTTGAAGTGCATTTCTTTTGTTCACGACAGGACACAGCACTGGGTCAGTGGCCGGCTAGGGTAACAATCACATGTTAGAATGCACTAAGAAGCACTTAGGTCTCTGGATTTTATAATACTGTACATTATTGCAGTATACTGTTTATTTATTTAAAATGGCACAGTGTGTTTCACTAAGCGGAATACCCATGTCATCCTATTGTAATTCCCAGCATACCATGAGTGTACTGTGTCCTTTATCTTGGCTCTATTTTTCTGTGCCAGCGTTATGACATAACGAAGCCGTTAGAAACAAGGCTAAATTATCCATGTGTTCGTGGTCTAATTTCAGCTTGGTCCAATTGTGTTTGTGCTACTTTTGATAGATTTTATTTTTCAAGAGGATAGTCATTTGAGTGATTTGCAATACCACACACACGCACACAAACGTTGGTGTCAGTGATTCCCACACCAGCACTCCCTCCCACTCGCCTGGAGCTGGGAAGCAGGAATATTTAATGAATAGCAGTAATGTGTAATGTAGATGAGACAGTTCGTGATGATAGTGTGTACAGTCATCCTCTTCTCCCTTTGTGCCAGGTGAGATCATCAGTTCTGCGTGAGCATTGGTTGATATCCTGACCCCCTTAACGATGCGTCATCAATGACTCTTGTGGGTTTTCGAACTCATCACCAGAGCCTTCCTTTTAAATACTTTATAACTGAACATAATTCGACCGCATCAGGCTTTTCCGGCCTCAGTCAACTATTGCTTTGAGGCTGTTCTTTTTCCCTAGTTTCTTTTTTCAGAACGCAGTAAAGTTTACCAAGACTGGAGATATGTTTATTTCCATCTTATATAAAAACAAACCCAAATATTACAGGTCGGAATGAATAAGCTTGATTTCCTAACGATTAATTTAAGATAAAAACATTCAATTCAAACCAAATTTTAGGGATCTCCAGACTTCACAAAGCTGGGTGTGTACAGTCAGGGTTTGAATCCTGATGAGGGTGGGATTGGTTTGAGTTGAAGTCAGGGAGAGCAAGAGGAGAGAGAGAGAGAGAGAGAGAGAGAGAGTGAGAGAGAGAAAATACAGGATAGCATGTAAGTACATGGAGACAGAGTGGAACTTAATGTGCTCACATTCTTGTAAAAAGCCACTGAAGTATCATTACAATGTTGACTTGAGCTTTGAATGGTGATATGCCCATTCGGGATGTCATGAGAACATTTTAATGTATGTTTTTTTATGTTATCCATCCATGCTTACAAAGGATCATTAACTTTCTCTATTCCTCAATGCTTCCTCTTCACTCGACCCAGAGAGGTCACCATGTATAACCCAACATAATGCCTAATTCTGCTGACCCAACCTAGCATTTTGAACAGAGTCCTATTGTTCTGCTGGCTCTTTCAGGCTGGACCAGAGGTTCAGAATGGTTCTCTGTCTCCCTGATACACTCCTGTCTGGACAGCCAGGCCCTGTGCCTCAGGCTGCCATCCATCTGGATGCCAGTTTGAGTCCAGTAGAGTGTGGCCGCTTCCCCCAGGCCAGGGTGTCCCGTCACACACCAGTGAAACCATGTCCCAGTTGACTTGTCTGCGGGCCTAAATCATGGCAATGGAATGGGCTTTCTCCATGCTCACCTGCACACCAACACTACCGGAGCGACAAAGCCTTCAGTGCGTGGCGGCCGCTGCCAGGTCCTCCCAGGACCAATAAAGGATGGAGAAATTGCAGTTTTTCACAAGCCCCCCTGGACTTTGAAGTGAGATCCACTTGACCTAGTTTCCACATCTAAGTCATTCCGCCTGGGGAGGAAATCCACTAAGTTCGAGGCTTCTCTCTTTGAATTTGAGGTTTTATACAACTAAACCTGTTATCTCCTTCTCTAATATGGATGGATCTCATTTCTTTACACCTTTCTCTAAAAGAAAGCAGGGGCTATCCTTCATCTTTGTATATGTTCTTCATTGTCTGATTGAATGCTGATCCAGAGATCCCATTGCTGGTGCTCGGCTGTTTGGTGCCAGACAGACGAGGAGCGGGGGATAAGGGCACTCTGACCCATGACCCTTCCCCCGATCGCCCCCTGACCCTGGTCCAGGCAGCTGTTGACCCTGGGACAAATGGACATGTCTGAAGTATTCCCTGGGCTCTGTGAAAATGAACACTTCTGTTAAACACTCGGTCTCTGATTGTAGCAGAGGAGATGAAGGACAATGTCTTGCCATTGGACACCTGGTGATAACCGGCTGTACACTGCTCATTCTCTCCAGTGTGACTGGCCAAGTGGGGTTCAGGCAAGGCATCGCAGAATCTCATTCAGAAAGGAACAGAACAGGAGAGAAACCCTCCCATTGTCTCCCAGTGGTGGTCTTGTATATATTCATAGAGCACCAATTTGGGCCAAGCGTTGTGTCAAATCAAACTGCTTCTCAGAAATCAGCGGGTTATTTGTCTGTTCTTTTTTCCTCAACACACATCCTGGTCATATTAATGTGCTTCACCTGCCTCCATCTTCAGGTGCATTGACGCACACCCCCAGTACACAGTCCCAGTACACACCCCCAGTACACAGTCCCAGTACACACTCCCAGTACACACCCCCAGTACATAGTCCCAGTACACACTCCCAGTACACACCCCCAATACATAGTCCCAGTACACCCCCCCAGTACATAGTCCCAGTACACACCTCCAGTACACACCCCCAGTACATAGTCCCAGTACACACCTCCAGTACACACCCCCAGTACATAGTCCCAGTACACACCCCCAGTACACACCCCCAGTACATAGTCCCAGTACACACCCCCAGTACATAGTTCAAGTATACAGCCCCAGTACACATCCCCAGTACATAGTCCCAGTACACACCCCCAGTACATAGTCCCAGTACACACCCCCAGTACATAGTCCCAGTACACCCCCCCAGTACATAGTCCCAGTACACACCTCCAGTACACACCCCCAGTACATAGTCCCAGTACACACCCCCAGTACACACCCCCAGTACATAGTCCCAGTACACACCCCCAGTACATAGTTCAAGTATACAGCCCCAGTACACATCCCCAGTACATAGTCCCAGTACACACCCCCAGTACATAGTCCAAGTACACAGCCCCAGTACACATCCCCAGTACATAGTCCTAGTACACACCCCCAGTACATAGTCCCAGGATACACCCCCTGTACATAGTCCCAGTACACACCCCCAGTAAATAGTCCCAGTCAAGTCTCTTCCTCCTCATGTAGCCGCTCTGCATGGGGGTCCTTCTGCCAGTAAAAGGGTTACTGGACCCTTCAGAAAGCCAGAGACAAATAACCAGAGCATTTAACAAAAGGCAATGCAGAATTCATCCTATGTGAATGGTGTTATGACACTGGGGTTTTGGCATTTTCAATCTCCTAAAGGTCACTTATATAAGATGGATAAAATGTATCTGAAGATGATTGCCGGGTGTCCTATTATATTGAAATTGACTCCTATCAGAAAGCAGGTATTCTTTTTTCTGTGCTATGGACATGAATGCTGCTGCAGCATCGGAATGCTGCTGTAAAATCAACCCTTTGTGTTGATATACTGAAACATCTGAAGATAATATACATTTGAGTAAACTTTAAAGCAGAAAAAAGCAGAAAAAGCCCAAAGACTATGCCCATAAGGTTTCATATATTCTTTCTGAGGTCTATTTCATTGTTGTAGGTATCCAGGGCATGAATATGTATTTAACGTTTTCCTCCTTTCCTATTTTCCGTTGTTAGACCACTAGGCTTGGGCACAGCCCATGGTAAGTATACACTCTGTTTTCATGGTCTGTCAACTGCTATGTTACCTACAATTCTCTCTGCAATCAGTGGTCCCAAACAGCACGGAAAACAGGAATTTGGCTTTCAGTCTGTCATAGACCGGTATGACTGACTTTATTGCCAACATAGTGTTGAAGCTTGCCATTTGCACTATTCCATTGGTTCCGTTGTACTGGGCAAATAAAATAAAATAAAATGCAGCTCAAGGGTTTTGAAAGTATTTTAAATTGACAGTTGTTTGTTCCTGACTGACTTCTGTTGAGGTATATTGTAAGCTACGAGGGTACAGGAGATGGGAACAGCTTTGATGGCAGATCTTTTCGGGGTCTTTAAACCACTAGGAACTCATTCTATGCACCTGATTATACTTGACAGGAGGCAGCAGGCTCAGAGTGCATCCGGCTACAGCAGTAATGACAGTACCAGGGAAGCATTACTTAAAGGAATACCTGACGGTTTGGCCATTCTACCTGCAGCAGCAATGTGGTTCTTCCTCTCTCTCGCTCTTTCTCTCATCTCCCTCACTCTGCATATGTTTCATCAGTCGTTTGCTTCATTGCATCGCCCTTCGTCAAACATTATTATGTTATTTGTCTCGGAATTCCTCTGCTCATTTTAATGGTTCATCTGTTCCCCTTGAAATCTTAGATCACTAGATTCCAAGGGGATGTGACTTTTGACCTCAAAGATGAAAAACTGTATTTTTATTGCTACTCAAAGTTTCTGGAGTAACTGTGGTTGAGGCATTTCTTTTTGCCTTTATTGTTCGCTGTGTCATCGTTCCAGTTGACAATATATTCCTCAATGACTTATTTCAATGACTTGTTTCCTTATTTTGTATATCTGTTTTTGGGTCTGTGGTGCTGTAATGGTCGCTCTGGGTTATAAATGACAACATTCTTTTAATTTCAACATTCTTTGTATGGTCCTCTTTTTTGATCAAACGACCTGTTAGGGAGAAGCGGTACTATCTTTTGATAGAACTGAACAGCCTAATTTGTGGAGCCTCCTCCATTCTCGGCGCAGATGGAGTTGTCAACACCTCCTCCCTGAGTTTGTCTCATCTGTCTTAGTGAATGTTTGTGAGGCCTTTCATTTGATGTCATACAGATCTGTCTCCTGCTCACCACCAGCTCCTCTCGGAGTACACAGACGCCATGCGTCACCCGGGTTACGGTAACAGACAAGGAGTATGAGAAACAGATTTTGAACTGAAGAATGGCAGACCATACCCTCTTGTTCTCCTGGTCTCTCATACTCATTTGGCTCCTTTAATCTCAATGTCATACTCAGAGCTACACTCTCCTAATGTCTCCGATATTGTTCTCTGCACTCTGTACCTCTAGCATCGTTCTTTCTTCTCCCGTCGCCGCTCTCTTTCGCCCTGGTTCACTGTCTCTCTCTCGTTCACTCGTTCCCACTCTTTGCTGTCTCATCTTCACTCTTCAGTCTCCCTTCTTCACTCTTCGCTCTCTCCCTCATTCTTCTCTCTGCTTTGCTCTTCAGTCTCTCTCAGTTAGTCTCTCTGTCCTTCGCTCTCCCTTTGGCTCATTTTGCTCGCTCTGTAGTGCGTGAGTCACATCAGTAGAGAGGCATGCAGATCAGAAGTTTGGGTGTATTTTGTTTCCTGTGAGTTCAAGTAGCATGCTCCTATGCTGTTTGATTCCCAGCTTCCTTTGATCTTCTGCTCTCCTCGTGGCTTTGCAAGGATCTAAAGGGAGGGTTTGTTTGTGTCACACACAATGTGGCACGTCTTGTCCATTGTCTTTCTGAATATGATTCATTGCCAAGTTAATTGATTGTTAGAAGTCGGCATTCATCTTAATTCCCGAATGGGTAACCAGAAGATTTCATCGAATCATTACTTTTATTCAGCTTCTAATCTATTTTCCATCTTCATTGAATACAAGTTTAGCACGGTGTGGTGAAAGATCTTATTGTTGTACTTAGCAAATTGATTTCATAAACCTCCCTCTCCCTGTTCAGCTAAGAAAAAATCTAATTGTAGTGAAACGATTTCATTCAGATATTCAAGCAGCAATTCCACACCCTTTTTGGTTCAATCTGAAATGTAGTCATTTTTTATATAGACTTTGTCCCTGTGAAAGGGGTTTGTAATTGGATTTTTAGAATAGGCACTCTTGTATAGTGTGGGCATCAGTTTTGTAATTTTTATATGAATACGAGTCACGTTCGGCTATAACATTTGAATACACGTCCTTTTTTGTATTTCATTTTCAAAGTAACAAGTGAACATGAACGACAAATTATTGTTAAGAATGGAAAATTATTTCATTAATCCTTACATGCATATATTTTATTTAAAGGTTAAAACCAAAAGCCATAGAAGTAATCTGCCTTGTATGCCAACATCACTTCACAAAGCATAGCGAGGGTTAAAAAGTCCAAGCTTAAGTTAACGGGACTTTAGGTGGAAGTTAAAGCAGACAAAAGAAACCGCCCCTCCCCTTCCCCCAAATACTGACTGTGCCAGCCAGCGTGTTCCTGTCACAAAGCAAACCACTACATCAAGCTCAGCCTGCTCAAAAGGAGTTCAGAGCCCGATGTAGCCAGAGAAATTTGCCTGGGAAGTGGAATGAATCCTCCACCCTGGGTAACAAATGGGGAGGACACACCAGCCTGATGCATTACATTCAAGGAGTAAATTATTCCTGTAATATCCATGCTGGCGAGCAGATCGGCAGGATGCCGGATGTCTGGTCTGGTCCCGAGGTCTCTGTCTCTGCTCTGCTACTCCCCCTGTGTTATACAACCCACCACATTCCCACATTTCACCCAGACATGCCACTAAGCTCTAAACTCTGAACTCTGGTGCCATTAACCATTAATCCATATTGCTATTTTCTATTGTACTGTATGTATTATATATAGGTTACAAATGTTTTATTCTTGGTCACAATTGTAAGAGATGAGAACATACAGTGTAGTGCCTGTAGTGAAATACAGTAATGTGAAAAAGTAAGTTCAGCCCTGGGACATTGTCCTTTGTAAATATTTTTACACATGGAAATGTGTCATTAGTTTGAAGGAACCAGAAAATGTAAAGTCCACAATTTAGGTCCCAGAACAGATTGCTAAGAGGTCTATTCTACAGGACTAGTTTTGTTTTCCTTAAGTCAGTTAACCAACCCCCGCAACGTTAGTTTTAGGATATAAACCAGAGCGGGGTCTCTATAATAATAATAACATTTTATTTATATAGCGCTTTTCTTAGACTCAGAGTCACTTTACAATGCAGGTAGATTATAAAAACAGAACAAAACAAAACAAGACAAGATTCAGACACAGATGAGAAGGGAGGGGGGCGTGGGGCTACAGATAGGCAGAGGTGAAGAGATGGGTCTTGAGGTGGGACTGGAAGATGGTGAGGGACTCAGAGGTGCGGATCTCTTGGGGGAGGGAGTTCCAGAGCCTGGGAGCTGCCCTGGAGAAGGCTCTGTCCCCAAAACTGCAGAGGTTGGATTTATGGATGGAGAAGAGACCAGCTGAGGAGGATCTGAGGGACCGTGAGGGTTGGTACGGGGAGAGGAGGTCAGTGAGGTATGAGGGGGCCAGATGGTGGAGGGCTTTGTAGGGGAGAACCACAATTTTTTAGGTGATCCGGTGGGAGATAGGAAGCCAGTGGAGTTGTTCTAGGACTGGAGTGATGTGGTGCCAGGATTTGGAGCGGGTGATGAGTCGGGCTGCTGCGTTTTGGACCAGTTGGAGTCGGTTGATGTTGGTAGAGCTAATGCCGAGGAGAAGTGAGTTGCAGTAGTCCAGTCGGGAGGAGATGAAGGACGTGAATGAGTCCCTCAGCAGCGGGGGGTGTGAGAGAGGGCCTGATTTTGGTGATGTTGCGGAGGTGAAAGAAGGAGGTTTTAATGACTTGACGGATGTGAGGCTCAAGGGAGAGGGTAGAATCAAAGATAACGCCATGGTTGCGGGCCTGGGGAGATGGGGAGAAGTGGTGCCGTCGATGGTGAGAGTGGGGTTATTGGTTTTGCTGAGTGTGGATTTGGAGCCTATGAAGAGAAATTCTGTTTTGTCGCTGTTGAGTTTGAGGAAGTTGTGTTGCATCCAGGTTTTAATAGCTGACAGACAGGAGTTGATGTGGGAGAGGGGAGGATTGTGGGGGGATTTGGTGCTGAGGTAGATTTGGGTGTCATCGACATAGCAGTGGAAGTCCAGGTTAAAGTGGCGGAGTATCTGACCAAGAGGGAGGATGTAGATGATGAAGAGGAATGGGCCGAGTATGGAGACTTGGGGAACACCTTGAATGACTGTGGCTGTGGCAGAGGTGTGGTTATGGAGAGAGATGAAGTGGGATCTGTTGGATAGGTAGGAGTGGAGCCAGCTGAGTGCAGTACCTTCGATACCGAGGTCTTTGAGTCTGGTGAGCAGGATGTTAAGGCTCTCTGCATGCCTATTTGCTCTTACAATGTCTCTAATCTCTGGAGAACTTTCATCTTTTATGCTTGTACTGTAATTGTAATACTCTCTTTATATATTAAATTCAACTTGTCACATTAATTCATTCACTATTTGGAATTAATCTAAAATGGGTCAAAATCCAGTTCCTTCAACTTCAACACTGTTAACAGATACAGGTAACCTTTATTCCCAGAAATACAATTTCATAGGACTGAGAAAATTAGATCTTGACTTTGCCGAAAGGCATGCTGAAGACTCTGAAACCAAGTGGAAGTTTATATGGTCTGATGAGACAAAAATATAGCATTTTGGCGTCAACGACTAACATCGCACGTCATTCTGAGAACACCATCTCTACCATGAAGCATGGTGGTGGCAGCATCATGCTATAGGGATGCCTCTTTGTTTCAGGGCCTGGAAAATAGAGGTACAAATAGACCCTAGAAGATTTCTGGAAGAAGTCTATAAGAGACATATATAAAAATATAGGAAACACATTCAAGTTTCTGTGCCAATGCACCACACAACCAAAGAGCAGCATTTAGCTGCATACCCATGACCCACTTCCATAACATGAGTGACACTTCAACATCATGGCAGCACCATGATCAAATGGGTTCATGTCAGTCTTGACAGACAGTAAACAAAACCCAGGGCTTGAGAATTACAGTTTTTTAATCACGTGCCTGAATCTTCCCAAAGTGGCATTTGACGTGCCAGAATGACAATACATGTTTACATTTTTTTTGTTGCTTTGCCAAATAGTTAGTGATGTTTACGAATCATAATGTGGAATAATTAAATCTAATGTGAAATGCTCTTAATGCTGTTAAAATGCTTTTATGGTTTGTTTAGATAGTCGGCATTTAGAAACTATTTATTTTTGCCGTTATTCACTCATTGAAATGTGATCAATGTTTTATTAAACCCCTAAGCCATTTACCTTTTGAGCTACATCACCAACGTTGTTTTTCACAGTGTTTGCTATGAATTTATGCATAAGACCAATCCAACATGTGGTCTTTCACTGCAACCAGATATACTCTTACTTTCTAACCATTGTCACTGTGAAGAGTTTAGCTTTGACATTACTCTCGAGCCTTTAATGACGCAGCTAAGGAAACAAATGTTTGTTTCTTTGAGTAGGAAATGGTTTCATAGGATACATTTATTAACCATAGTAGTATGTTTTAGGTACAAGGTCGTACCCCAAAGCTAAAACCATGATAAATGATTCAGATTTATGCCTATGAAAATATTATGCTATAGCATGGTTATTTTTTGGTAAAATAGCAGAACAATCATGAATCTAGCCCAAAACTGTTGTTCATTTTCATGGTTTAAATCTGTACTATGGTGTACAGGTGCTGGTCATAAAATTAAAAAGATCATCAAAAATGTGATTTATTTCAGTAATTCCATTCAAAAAGTGAAACTTGTATATTATATTATATTCATTCATTACACACAGACTGATATATTTCAAATGTTTATTTATTTTAATTGTGATTATTATAACTGACAACTAATGAAAATCCCAAATTCAGTATCTCCGAAAATTTGAATATTACTTAAGACCAATACTAAAAAAGGATTTTTAGAAATGTTGGCCAACTGAAAAGTATGAACATGAAAAGTATGAGAATGTACAGCACTCAATACTTAGTTGGGGCTCCTTTTGCCTGAATTATGCAGTAATCCGGCGTGGCATGGAGTCGATCAGTCGATCAGTCCTTAAACCAGGTACTGGTAGCTTTGGCACTGTGTGCAGGTACCAAGTCCTGTTGGAAAATGAAATCTGCATCTCCTGTTATGGAAATTGTGAACTAAGGTACATTTGAGAAATGTCTGTCTCTCTATTGGCTGGTATGTAAATCTTTACTTTGATTGTGACTCATATGTCTGTATAATATCAGAGGATTATTAGGTATTTGGGCCATGTCCTCCTGCCTAGAAGAAGGGTGTTAGAAGAAGGGTCTCATATTTGCAACTATTAATAAAACTGTTAGAATGTGCCAAGAGAACTTTGTCTCTGTTTCTTACTCCTTTAAGAGTGTCGATACATGGAATTACCATCACACTCCATACAGTTGGTCAGCAGCAGGAAGCATGAAGTGCTCTAAAACTTCCTGGTAGATGGCTGTGTTGACCTTGGACCTCAGAAAACACAGTGGACCAACACCAGCAGATGACATGGCACCCCAAACCATCACTGACTGTGGAAACTTTACACTGGACTTCAAGCAATGTGGATTCTGTGCCTCTCCTCTCTTCCACCAGACTCTGAGACCTTGATTTCCAAAGGAAATGCAAAATTTACTTTCATCAGAGAACATAACTTTGGACCACTCAGCAGCAGTCCAGTCCTTTTTGTCTTTAGCCAAAGGCGAGATGCTTCTGATGCTATGTCTTGTTCAAGAGTGGCTTGACACAAGGAATGCGACAGCTGAAACCCATGTCTTGCATACGTCTGTGCATGGTGGTTCTTGAAGCACTGACTCCAGCTGCAGTCTATTCTTTGTGAATCTCCCCCACATTTTTGAATAGGTTTTGTTTCACAATCCTCTCCAGGGTGCGGTTATCCCTATTGCTTGTACACATTTTTCTACCACATCTTTTCCTTCCCTTTGCCTTTCTATTAATGTGCTTGGACACAGAGCTCTGTGAACAGCCAGCCTCTTTAGCTATGACCTTTTGTGTCTTGCCCTCCTTGTGCAAGGTGTCAATGGTTGTCTTTTGGACAGCTGTCAAATCAGCAGTCTTCCCCATGATTGTGTAGCCTACAGAACTAGACTGAGAGACCATTTAAAGGCCTATGCAGGCATTTTGGGTTAACTAGCTGATTAGAGTGTGGCACCAGGTGTCTTCAATATTGAACCTTTTCACAATATTTAAATTTTCTGAGATACTGAATTTGGGTTTTTCATTAGTTGTAAGTTATAATCATCAAAATTAAAAGAAATAAACACTTGAAATATATCAGTCTGTGTGATATGAATGTATACATTATACAAGTTTCACTTTTTGAATGGAATTACTGAAATGAATCAACGTTTTGATGATATTCAAATTTTATGACCAGCACCTGTAAGTGGAAGTATAACATAGTAGTAGCATGGAATGAGTAAAGGTTCCATAATAGTACCGTGGTATGAATAATAGTATCATAGTAGTAGCATACTGTAGTAGTGGGACAATGGTACATTCATTTCAGGGTACATTTTTTACGGTGAACATTCGTGTTTTCACCCATGCCAGCCTCATGCCTAATGATAAACAGTAGCTTTGGCTGGAAGAAAATCTGATTGTTTCTCCTTCACGTTGATGTTGTAACTAGAGTGAGGAACGCATGTATCCGTCTTGTGCTAAATATTCAAATACACTGTTTGCCATATTCATTGACGTAAACAATCACCCATCTGTTAATGGGGGCCATGTTTTGTTAGTGGGCTTCCATACAAAAGAGGCATTTCACCGCCACAGATAAATAGGAAGGGGATAGAGGTCTCCTGATTAGCCATGGATTCTCTGGAACAGTACGGCATTGTCTGCCATTTTGTTTTATCTCTCCAAATTAATTCATTTCTGCTAAATGAGTTAATTTCATGGTCCTTTGAACAGACAAAACTCCTCAACTGGCAGGAATTGTCTATTGTGCAGCAGCTGGAAATGTGGACGCTGTTTACAAGAGGCCTAAAATGAAACTCTGAGTCAGAGCCACGCAGACATTCGGTTTCAGTACCTTATCCCGATTAGTCAGTGGCTCGCCAGCCACCGTTCGGCTGAGGAAGTCACTGCCTGGCCAGTTAGCTGCGTCATTGAAATACCAGGGTTTGAATCCTGCTTACGCATTAGCCCAGGGATCCCATAGGAAGTGGTGCAATTGTCCAAAATTGTCAGGGTTTGGGGGGAGGGAGGTTAGTAATTTGAAATGGTTTCACTGCCTAAATTTTACTGCATGTGGCGGCTGGGAGATGTTGCGTCGAAGCAGGGCCTTAACCCAAAACTGGATGTCACAAAATTGGGGCATGTTTTATGTAGACTGTATTCATGTTTCCCCCTTTGTTCGAATATATGCAAATGGAAATATATTGCAAATGGACATTGTAGCAGCTCCAAACAGGTCTGTCGTTGCTAGTCCCATCTACGCCAAACCCTACTGCATTAATTTGGGTCTGGGAACATGCCTTCACTGGATGGAACCAGAGGCTTTTGTATCATAAGCTTTCTGTTGACTTTGTAATAAAAATACACTCAATGATGACTCATCCTTGGTGGTTGGCTGTTAGTGAAGTGTTAAATAGTATTACGTCCAAGCATTTCTCATTGTACTATGAAGAATCAGAATAACCTTTAACCCGTAAGAGTTAAATTACTTTTAACCCCCCCCCCCCCCACCACCACCACCATTTACAGTTATTAAATCATGGCTTTGCAAGGGACATACAACACAAAGGGACATAATACACAATCTGTAGCGTTTTTCCTATGCAGTAAGTAGTGAAGATGTGATGTGATAGGATAATAGCAAAGAGTATACAGTAGAATACACAGTACAGTGCAGCTATTTTGGTTAGAGTTTGGAGGTGGATTGATGGGGTGACCATAGTCACATTAGTCTCAGTTATGCAGACGTCTGGTTACTGTAAGGGCCACTTTGGCCATGATTGAGAAGTACTTCCCAGCTGGAGTAAACTGTAATTTTTCCTGCAGACTTTTACTTTTTTGCTCTGGATTCGTGAGGTGGCGATTCCGCAGACCAAACAATGCATTGTAGTTTGCCCCCTGCGGATGGAGACCTAAACCATACACCCAAGGGTGCGGAGGGAATGGACTCGCATCATGGACTGGATTAACACACAAAGCCAGATCAGGACTGATCACTAGCAGATGTCATTCAGCTGCCGGTGGTACAGCCCGGTGTGCCTTGTTGATCATAGCTGTTATGTCGCCCTTCTACCTAAAGCTGGGTTGGATGACGGTCCCCAAAGATGTCAATGTGGGATAAAGAGTTGAAAAAGTGTTTGCCCGTGTTCACCTGTTGCATATTCAGAGTCCACTGACAAATGGAGCTAGACGCGTTTAGCCCGGGAGAGACTGTTGTTGTCCTGGGGTGACGATGCTGAACTCAGAGCTCAAGTCCTTCGATTGGATTGAGGCATGCATCTTTTCGCTTTGAGGATGTAGATAGGGGCCGTGTTATTAGCCTCATCCACAGATCTGCTGACTTCATAGGCAATCTGTAGTGGGTTGAGAGAGAACAACAGTGGTCTGTAATTGTCTTTTAAATGATATGACAATGAGAGTAGCTGGGCTGAGACACAGCCAAAACTGAGCCGTTTCAGTGTTGCGTCAATTGTAAAACTGTAAGCATATCTGACTGCTGTGCTGACTAACCTGTTTTCCGTATTCTGAATGTATGCATTTGCACAATGCAAAAAAGCCCTGTCAGAAAATATAGCTTGAGATGTAGGTGAAAAACTCTGGCCTTTAGCCCTATATCTGTGTAAAACATGTACTTTTCCCCTCTTGTTTTCTAGGGGCTGAATTTCAAGTATTTAAGAATTACAGTGCAAAACTCCCACCTTTAATGAACTATTATGACTTGAACTAAATAATTTTCTACAAAACAATACTACAACAATCCCTGAAAAAGATATTAGAGACAGCAGTCTTCATGGGCCCAGTGACCCCCTTTCCCAGCCTGTTTCTACCCCACTCAAAGGCCCCTTTTCCCAGCCTGTTTCTACCCCACTCAAAGGCCCCTTTTCCAAGCCTGTTTCTACCCCACTCAAGAACCATGGATTTGAAAAGACACGGGCATTTCGATTCTGCTTCAGTTCCTAACGTTTTCATTTCAGTCGCTCATTTGAAAATCCATAAAAGTTGCACTTATCTGCCAGTACCTGCTACGCAGACGGCGGACCTTATGTCACATCATTTCATGAAGAACGTCCACAAAGCAAGCATGTGAGAACTTCTGTTTGCATCCTGGACCATGACTAGCCACAGCAAACGCTCGAAAGCTTGGCTTAGCTTCACAACAAATGGTTAATGACACTGTAAAATGTAAGCCCTGCAGTAATAATATTTTGTACAAGGGAGGAAGCACCAATATGATTAAGCATTCACGTCAACGCCGCGTGAATTTGAAGGAATGCACCGTGTTCAATGTGTTGCGGTCTCCCAGTTCCAGCCACAATAACATCCCAGATACAACGAACAGTAGCAGCGTCTCACACTCAGGCACACAAAACACAGCAGGGCTGTCAATCTTCCTTTATAATACTATTAGAATGGAATTCCTATATTTTAATTATGTCATATCCCTCCTCTCCATTCTCTGACACAGATGAGCTGACATTTGCCTTTCATATTGAAGTTAAAGGAATGATGTCTGCAAATTATTAAATTCATAATTAATAAATATGTTTCTTAGATACCAGTTCAGAACGCACCACTACACCTCCGGTTCAAACCCACTGAAACGATACCCAACGCTACTCAGTGGCCTCTACTCCCTGGACCAGTAATTGCCAGACACCATCTGAAATGCCAAACGAAGCAGAAATAAAGTTTGTTGGTTGAATGTCCTGCTCAACACCTGATTACTGAGAGGTTTTTGACACGGTTCTAATTAAGCTGGACAAATGACGTTGCAGGCATTGTATCTCCATGTTTATGTTAGTGTATATAATGACATCAGATGCTTGACAGCATGTGAAACCTTTGTGTAAGTATCTCTGAATGCTCCTATTCCAACCTCATTAGGAAGTAGCAAGCAAGCCTCTGTATTATTTTTTATAGTTCACACAGAAATAATGACATTTTCCATGGTGCAATTAATGAAGCATAAAAGCCACTTGGCACTTGCAAGTCTTTGTTTTAAATGTAGGCTTTCTCTGAATATGACAAATTATAATCAGTAGGAAACCCAGGTGTTCTATTGCTGAACAAGAAAATACTTTCCCAGTCTATTTCAGAGCATCCTGTTTGTTCTCCTTGTAGCAAATTAACCACTCAGCCTGGTCATTGTTTTCTGCCTTTAGTTTCGCATTGAGCTTATTCAAAGAAAATTCGGCCTGGTTTCTTCAACTTCTTCCCTTATGATTGTTTTCTATCTTGATCCTTTCCAAATACCTTCAGATTGCTTTCTGTCAATGACATTCTCTAGTTCTGAGTCACCCCCATTCTAGAACATTTCTACACAGAGGATACTAAGCAGTCTGTACCAAACTGCTGTGAGTGCAATTAATTAAATTCAAAGTCACACACCCAGGATTTATTTAGTGGGATTTGAATGGTGTGGCTTTTTTCCCTCTACCTCATACAGTACTTCTTGCAGGCTTTGATACCCTTTCAGTTGTCAATTAGCATAGGCAGAGCACACGTATCCTCCCTGTTAGGGTTGTCACAGTCGTCTTTCCCTTAAGCTCCACTAGATTGAAATCTCAAAGGACAGAATATCTTCCCATTTAAACACTTTCAGTGGTATGCTGGTGTTGTTTCCCAGCTAACATGCAAAGACGAGTGTGTTGTTAATCAGTGATTGTCCATTCTTTGTGATCAGACAACCCTGTAATAAGGGAGTATTCAAACAAAGTGTTGTCGTTTCTAAATGGTGAAACCAAAATGTACATGTATACCTGAAAAGAAGAAAAAAAAATTCTCTTCCAAATAGTGAATTAACCAAAGAGGGCACTGTATATCAACAACACAATTCCTATGCCACTCATGTGTTCCCATCAATTTTATTTGAAATTCCTAGTGCCAGTGCTTATAATGGTTAAGCAATATAATATTTCAACTGTTGTAGCCAATTTAAATTATTGAATGTATTCTGTCTTTCTGAGGATTTTCTGGCTGATGAAACTGCAAGACAGTACAAGGCTTTGGAAGTAAAAAGCCTCGGGGACAGAGACAGCTAAATAAATGGCTTTTGCCAAACTCCTTTAATAATTGTATTTGTTCCCTACAGATTTTCGATCGTTCAAATGTTTTTGTTTTCTGGTGACTACTAAAAGACAACTCTGTGAGTTACCAGGTATGTGTTAGTCTATCTTTCTGCAGTCATCAAGCATGGAGGATGACTCCTGTCAACATTCATTTGTGTCAAAAACCTAGTCGTCATCACCTCATTATTTAGGTGCAATAACAACACCCGGTCAAAGTCACCCGACTCTCACGCGGTCTCGTTCTGGTACCAAATGACATTGAGCCACACTGACAGTCAGTCAAAGAGTAATGGAAAGGTGTTTGTCTGCTGGTAAGGCAGCCATCCCTGTATTACCGCAGATGGAACAGCGATGTGTTGAGCTGAACGCTCACCGCTTCTTCTCTTCAATTTGACTGGTGATGGATGGTGTTTATCCACCCGACTGACGTTTATTATAGCAGATACAGAGGCAGGGAGACAGAGGTAGACAGCAGCAACTTGCCCCCCCCCCCAACCCGACCCCCTTTACTCCATGTCTAGCAGTCTTTATTTAACACTGGTCTGTCGTCATACGAAGAGGCAGGAATACATACCTGTCATGCGACATGACACATCGCGAGCCGGTCTGCTCAGAGCAGGGGACAGGCAGAGGGGTGCTAGCGCAGCTAGTTAATGCCAAGATAAGATGGCACAAACCGGGGACCCAGCAGTCCAAGGCGCTTTTTCCTAGCACAAAGATGACTCACCGCATTCTTGGTTTGACGTCTCCAAGCTTTATGATGAATTTCGAAAGGCACTGTGGTGCTGATGGCTGAGCTACAGTATAGTTGATGAACAGCATTCTCAGATGTATAGGTGTTCCTCAGTCCAGGTAGGTTACAGCAGTGTGAAGTGATTTTGCGATGGCATCAATGTGGCTCACTGATATGGTTGGAAGCATGAGGAAAGTAATGTGGTCTTTAACCAGCCTCTCACAATGACTGAAGCGAGTGTTACTGTTCCGTAGTTGTTTAACTTGGTCACTTTGGCATCTTGAGGACTGAAATAATGGTAGACACTTTGAAACAACCGATTGGATAAGGAAAAGTTTGAATATGACCAAAATTGCAGTAGTTAGGCTAAACCAAAATGAAATGAGAAGTATTTAGGTCTACGGTTTCTAGTGACTGCCATTCATCACAATAGTATTGGGAAGATCATTCTTATAGGCATGCATTGCTTTGAATTGCTATTTTGCCACAGGCCCTTTTAACGTGTCCTACACAGCTTGTGTGCATCATAGAGAGAAACAAATGACACGTCCATATTCCTGAGAGACATAACTTTAATCTAGGCATAATATTGAACAGTTTAATCCATTGAAAAGCTAGTCAGATTCATAGCTGTACGTGAGCCTTCTCCGAGGGAGTAATGTGAACCAAAGTGTTGCATCATGTTAGATTTGCAAAACTATGATGTGAGATTGTTGATCTGATGTCCATGTTGATAGTATGAAATATTGCAGTTTTTGGTGTGGAAATAACATGACATGATACTATAGAACCGAGAATGAAATTATAAGGATTGAATGCAAAGTTGGCTTGGAAACAGAAACTGGGTGTCTTTGAATGTAAGAGACCATCTAGTGGCACCTTGTGGGGATAGTAAATGTAACCCTAAAATGTGTTCTGTGATTTCAAATAGCTTAATTTACTGTGCATTGGAGAGCCTGTTGCATGAATACCCACTCGTCAATGAGACAAACAAGAAGATTAAAAGATGCTGTGGGTTTGTTGTTTGGCAACGATCCAACAAATGTCTCCCATTGCTGCTTGTTTCAAGATGAATTAAAAGCAGTTTATCACAACACCCACTTCCTGCTGTGGACAAACACTGACACCATTTCATGAGGCAGAGGAGTGATAGATCTTGATATGGCCTTTAAACAACAGGCAATAATGCCACTGACAGTAAACCAAGATGACTCACTCTGTGAGAGCAAGAGAAAAGGAAAGAGGGAACTGGTAGAAAAGTGCTGTTTGGAAGAAAGAAAATTGGGTGGTGTTACTTGGCCAAAATAGCTAACACACAGCGGACAGCAGTGCAGATAGGGCTAGAAGGCAAACTTGTCTGATTTTAAGCTGTGTTCAGGATTGTGAGTTGAAATGTCAAATGGCAAGGGATCATGCATTCGTAGGTGTGCAAAACGTGTAGAGTTTTGAGAGCTCGGGAATATAATTTCTGAGGTTTTGAATGTATTCCCTCTTCATTTGTTAGGGTCGGCTTTAGTATATACAGTGGATATAAAAAGTCTACACAACCCAATTAAATGCCAGGTTCTTGTGATGTAAAAGAATGAGACAAATATAAATCATGTCAGAACATTTTCTAATGTGACCTGTAATGTGAACAATTTAATTGAAAAACAAACTGAAATCTTTGAGGGGGAAAAATAAAAAACTCACAATAACCTGGTTGCATAAGTGTGGACACCCTTAAACTAAAACTTTGTTGAAGCACCTTTTGATTTTATTACAGCACTCCGTCTTTTTGGATAGGAGTCTATTAGCATGGCACATCTTGACGTGGCAATATTTGCCCACTCTTCTATGCAAAAGTGCTCCAAATTTGTCAGATTGCGAGGACATCTCCTGTACACAGCCCTCTTCAGATCACCCCACAGATGTTCAATTGGATTCAGGTCTGGGCTCTGGCTGGGTCACTCCAAAACTTTTCTGGTGAAGCCATAATTTTGATGTGTGCTTTGGGTAGTTCTCGTGCTGAAAGTTGAACTTCATCTTCAGCTTTCTAACGGACGCCTGAATGTTTTGTGCCAAAATTGCCTGGTATTTGGAACTGTTCATAATTCCCTCCACCCTTACGAAGGCCCCGGTTCCAGCTGAAGAAAAACAGCCCAAAGCATTATGCTGCCACCACCATGCTTCACTGTGGGTATGGTGTTCTTTGGGTGATGTGCCGTGTTGTTTTTGTGCCAAACATACCTTTTGGAATTACGGCCAAAAAGTTCAACCTTGGTTTCATCAAGACCCTAACACATTTTCCCAAGTGCTTTTGGGGGTCTTGATGTTTGTTTTCGCAAAATTCAGCCGTGCTTGGATGTTTGTCTTTGTAATAAAAGGCTTCCGTCCTGCCACCCTCCCCATAGCCCATTCATATGAAGAATACAGGAGATTGTTGTCACATGTAGCACACAGCCAGTACTTGCCAGAAATTCCTGCAGTTCCTGTAATGTTGCTCTAGGCCTCTTGGAAGCCTCCCTGAACCAGTTTTCTTCTCGTCTTTTCATCAATTTTGGAGGGACGTCCAGTTCTTGGTAATGTCTCTATTGTGCCATATTTTCTCCACTTTCTCCATTTTTCATTTTTCCTCCTCGAAGACTTCTGTTTGTTTTTCAATTGAATTGTTCACATTAGAGGTCACATTAAAAGTGGAAAAAGTTCTGACATTATTTATCTTTGTCTCATTCCTTTACATCACAAAAACCTGGCATTTTAACAGGGGTATGAAGACTTTTTCTATCCACAGTATGCCCATTTTCTTTTAATAACCACTAGAGTTATCATTAGCCTGGATAGCCGGCGTTGACTCAGATGACCCGAGGGTGGCACAAGTGCTTTTGCGGGTCAGTGTTTGGATCACTTACGCTGGAAATGTGCCGAGCTGGGATTTGAGAAATGGGAAGTCTTCCGCGACATGATTGTAGAATTAATGGCATGCAAAAGCTAAATGCATGTTGGCTCGGTTTTCCTCTCTATGTACCCTTGTTCAGCTCAGAATTAATAGCCTTCCGAGATGCCAGGGAAGAGGCAGAATACATAATTGTGTTGCAAAGCTTTTAACTTGACTCATGATGAAATATTACCAAAGCAGCGGTAGTACAAAGCTTTACCCATCTATAATGATAGAAGATTGTTAAAAACAAATGTCATAAATAGGCTAATTATTAAAAGCAATATACCCAATAAATTAAATGATTCTCCTCTGTAGGCTCTGCTGCCTCTTTAAGTAGGAAAGTAGCAGCATAAAGTCAACCCAGAGGGGATGTTCTTCACCCTTTTAGTTATTGTGCTATGATTGTGCTATGCCAACTAACACATTTGAGCTTGATTAGAATATTGTTGAGCCCAGGGTTTTTGACCTATGTTGCTAAATCACTGGCAGACAGAGGTGTTATCTTGCATAAGCCTGAGCATAACTCCTAGAAAATAATTTGTGGTGGTCCTCATTACCAAACACACCACCATTTCCATTGTAATATTACCGATTATTAATGTCCCCTCAATATTAATGTGGTCTCCAACACCCCAGATTGGCACCTGTATCTCTCTCTGTCTCACTTTCCCCTTTCTGGCTACAGGACAGTGACCTGATCATGACCTTCAACATCTCCATGCACCGGTCCTGGTGGATGGAGAATGGCCCAGGCTGTAGGGTGACCCCGGTAACCCCCCCTCCCTCATGGGCCCCGGAGGACCACCGCTACATCAGCATTGCAGGCTGCCTGCTGGAGTACCAGTATGTTGAGGTGGCCCACAGTTCCCTGCAGATCCTCCTGGCTGTGAGTATAGTGGGCCTCTCTGGCTTGTTTTCTATTTTACTGGCATTGGCACTAATGTTGCATCCTGAAATACTATAAAGAAAAAGTTTTCATGACTTTCCAGTCAAAACTAGAAGTTTAGGTTTAAAGCATATATGCATATCTGGATTTCTTTAGAACTCTGCTCCCTGAAAATGCATTTCATGGGTCTTGAAAATGGCTGTTTCATACATGCTATGCTAGACTACAGCACTTCACACATAACACAATCACAAGCACATACTGTATATATAAACAAAAGTATTTCATTACATATATGACAATGCTGATGGTCAGTTTTAATTTGAGTCTATTTCCATCCGGAATGGATGAATAATTTGGAAATGACACAATGTTCTCTACATAGTCCCCTTATTTCAGGGTCCACAAGCAATTACGAAGTACTCTGAATGAACCGGAGAGATTCTCATGATGGTCTCAGATCCCATGCTATGTGTTCTCCCACTTCATCAAACATTATACAAGTCACAGTGGGGTTATGTTGAGGAGTGTGCGTAAAGTACTAAATGCAGGGGTGCCAATAGCTGTGACATTTTAAAAATAAAATTGAAATAAAATATGTATAGACGGTATCTGTATAGTATTTAGACTTTGCTTTCATTTAACACCAAATGTGTTGTGCTCCTATGAAAAACCCTATGAATTCCATTACCACTGAAATTCTCACTTCCATCACACCTTGTGGCTCTCCTGCTGTAGGACTATTTTTATACTCAGCAATCCAAACCAAGTTTGATTCCTTTTCCAAATAGTCTATTCATGTAATAAATGTTTTGAAAACATCAACGAGCAATGCTAGTCTAGCTTTTCCTTGGACGCAAGAGGAAGGAGGCCTTGCATGGAAGCGCAAAGCAAAATCACTGGCTGTAATAACTTTGAAGCCGTATGTATTATCTCAACACTGATAAACTAAAATCAGTATGGCACTAATTCTGTCTTGGATTTATTTTCTGAAAGATATAGAAAAGGTGATTTGGAATCTCTCTATTTTTAATAGAATTTTAATAGAATTCAAATTTGCATTATCCCAAGTTGAAAGTAATCTGAATTAAAGTGTAATATCATACTTTAGTAGCTTATTTTTTCTATTCTGTAGTTATGTTTATTTATTCAACACCATAGTAATGTTTATTCAGACATGATTTATTAACTTTTCATTTAACTTGGTCTCACCAAGTCAGGCCTATATCTGCTAGTGAGGTCATGTCCTCTGAAATCTTTTCTACACAGGGAAAAAACATTTCTTGTAGAATTCGAGATCACTGCCTGTTTGCATTATTGCTATTATGATTACTGTATATTGTGAAGTGAATGAAGCCTACAAGACAGTCAGTGATATTGTTAAAACATTTCCTTTAACAAAGACATTCGGGCGCCGGTCTTTCTTTGCCAGTGTTGCTCCAGGTGATGAAGTGTTGTAGCTGCCGCATGGCAGAAGTTGTGTAAAATTTGTCATAGACTGAGGTTAGATATTGGGGGAATTTGTGGCAATGGCTGTGTGTGCATTTTGAAAATATTGGTATTTTTGTAAAACAGAAATGAATTACATAGCTATACATGACACATTTTTTTAGTTAGAAAGTTTCTCACATATGTAATAAATTGTTAACATACCATGGCTTAGGGCTGTTTGTTTACATGCCAGCTTTACCTGCATTGTCACTTCTTTGGTCGTCATGTTGCCAAACACCAACAGAATCCAAATGCAAACGCAAGGCCTATGATCAAGACTAGATAATTACAGCTCATGTTTAATGCACTAATACTACAAAAACTGTTTATGATTGTATCAGAAATATAGCCAAATCCTTAGAATTACCAAAAACAACAATTTGGAAAATAATTTTAGGGCAAATGTCCTTGTAGACCAAGGAAGACCTCTTCAGTAGATGACTGAAGAATTCTCATTATACAAAAAAAAACTCTGACAGATCACAAACACTCTTAAGGAGGTAGGTGTGGATGTGTCCGACACCACCATCCATACTGGAGGTCACTAAAAAGTATCTAAGAGAGCCTTCAGAGTGGATGAGACAAGGTACCCCAGTATTGGCTAGAGGAAAGTGTGGAGTAAAAAACGGACATGCCCAAGATCCACTGTAAAGGGGTTTTACAGCTTGGGCATGCATGGCTGCCACTGGATCTCACCAGTGAACTAATTTGCTAGTGCTTACAGCAACACAGTAACCTCAAATATACTGCCTCAGCAAATAAGGATCTTTTCAGGGCCCCAAACTGGAAGGTTCTTCACTGGCCAAGTCCATCTCGAGATATAAATCCAATTGAACATGCCTTTCATTTGCAGAAGATTGCAATTCAGGCAAAATACCTGAACACAAACAGCAAGGGAAGATGGCTGCAGTACAGGCCTGGCAGAACATCAGAGAAGACATCCAGAGTATGTGGATCTGAGACTTCAGGCATACAGTATAGATCCAGGCATAAGTCTCAATCTAAATCTTTTACAGGATCTATATTTGAGGCCATTTGAATTTAACTAATAGACAGGATGTGTTCACGTAATGTGAAGGCAACAATACATTAAATTGTCTTTACAAAACAAATTAGGTGTCCATGGAAAGCTATGTGTAGATTTTACATAATTCAGAAACATTAGTCCTTGTATTACTGTAGAATACTGCTGCAGAATTTAGGCCACCTGTCACATTACAGACAGACAGCTAATGAGCTGCTCCTTCCATTGTGAACTGCACTCCACA
Organism: Esox lucius; assembly: GCF_011004845.1. Classification (NCBI taxonomy): domain Eukaryota; kingdom Metazoa; phylum Chordata; class Actinopteri; order Esociformes; family Esocidae; genus Esox; species Esox lucius. The sequence goes on along the minus strand of NC_047586.1, from coordinate 10,071,369 downwards.
CTGAGATGTGCTCCTGCCACCCTGAGTGTTGATGATTGATCATGCAGAAAGCAGAGCATAGAAGGCTATGCATATTTAGTATAATTTAACTGTTTTATTTAATTTGTGTTTGTAAAAATAATTTGAATGAAACTTTGTCTTGCAGTTATGTATCCCTGGTGAAAGGAGAGTGTTTGGACTGGAAATCTCAGTAAATCTTGATAACGTAATCAACTGGCAACATCAAAATCTACTGCCTGCAAGCCTTTGTTTGGCTGCTAGGCCACCTGTTTCCTGCCTGTCTGATGTCCTCTCATGTGAGCTCGTCTTTGCAAGGGGGTGGAATGGAGCCTAGGTCCGGGGCACATGGGAATTGGCTGGCTTACGATGGCCTCATTTCGAATCAAGGTTTTTTATATTTGAGACCATTTTCAATGATAATGCCCTGGTGGCCCTTGGTATTGGTTTCAGTTCAGTTAGTGAGAATGTCTACCTGTAGTATGTTGTAATGAATGAGGACTGAGTCATGTACAGTCATCAGTGCTGAGACATGCCAATGAAATGTGATACACAACAAGCACAACAACAAAAGGTACTTTTTAGCAAGCGGGCAGGCAACCACCAAGCTTCTTTATTTCGTGTCCTATCAATATATATATGTCAACTACTTTAGTGACTGCTTTAGTGACTAATGGTCTTGCAGCAATATTATAACGCAGAAAATAGTGAACGGGAAAAACAACTCTTCATCTCCCTGAAAGTGCAAGCCTACGTCTGGCTGCAGCTCTTAGTGGCTTGGCAGTGGGCCATCCCAAGGGAATAGCATGAGAAACGCAATTCCCTTATTGATGATTGGTTTTCCTTCTATTCTATTTTAAATGGAGTGTGTGTATGAGTGTGTGTGAGAGAGAGAGAGAGAGAGAGAGAGACCGTCCCCATCGTACCTTTCACTCTGTCCCGCCACTCGTAATTATAGTCACCAGGCTTCCTGTGTGAGCCGGAGATTCCCACAATGCAACAGGATATTCCATAATGACTTAATGTATTCTGTTTAATAAGGGGAATGTGTTGATGAAATAGAGGAAGTGATGCTGTATAAATGATCATGTCAAGGTTTCCCATAAATAGATCCCAGGAGAACACATTCTATTTCTCAGTGTGAAAGACCTCGCTAACCACCTGACACTTTACCTGCCTGAAGTTAGAACTATTCTAAAACTGTCAGCTGCGAACTGACACGGCAACCTACTTTGGATTGGATGTCAGGGCTACGGCTTCATTTTAGAAGTTCCATCTCAATGTTTACGCTGAATATTAGGATATTTTTCAGTCATATATTTAACCGATGATAGGATGAAGAAAACATGATTAATTATGTAAACAAATTCTAACTTTGTTTTTAACTAATTACCAAGCTTTTTCGCATACGTTAGTTTTGTTTGAGAAGTTGAATGAACGTATTTCCCTTTATTCGCTTGGTCTACTGTAGTAAAATTGCATGCAATTGCATCAAACAAGGTCTTTGCATTGACTCCTACAGTGCATTCAATCACCTGTTCATCCCATCATTCTTGCGGTACAATAGAATAGATAGATAAAACAATTCCAAGCACCAGTGAGAAATATGCTTACAGCCTGTCAGATGTTATGTAGAAAATAGTTGGAGTTATTGCAAGTTCAATAACACTTAGTCTCCTAAGCACAGGAGCTGTTGCACTGCCATGTTGGCAGGAGAACATCGGGTGCCAGGATCAATAAGACAGTGATTGAATTAAGTTCTCCCTGAAACATCGAAGAGGACAAGACGAGTATTGGTGTCAGCAGAAACTTTGAGCTGCATGATTGGGGCTAGGGCTGATTTAGAGGGCTGTTTCATTACCAAAAGGCCGGATTGGAACCCAATAATGGCCCAGTGGTTTGAGACACATATATTTAGATATATTTTACTACTACCAGCATATCATGTAAATCATTTGGGGTAAGAGTGCCTGCCAAATGTCCATAATCACATTTGTCAGTGCTTAACCATTTTAGGCCATAAAAGAGTTGCAGAAGAGTCGCAAAAATGTCCTTGGTGAGAGACCAAATCCATAGAAAGTTTAATGTTACAGCTAATGGGCAGAGTGTGTTATCCACTTTTATATACAGTAAAAGCTGGGCTTCAGACTGGGTGTTGGTCCTCTTAGAGCCCTAGCCTCTGCAGTGAAGTCATTTGGGAAGTGGTGAGTTGTTCTTTGTCATTATGACTGATAGCTGGGAGCCAGAGTCTGCAGCAATTCAATCTGCGGGCCTGGTCACATCGTTTATCTGAGAGGAGGAGCTTCTCCAAGCAGCTGGAAGTCTAAGGAATAGATTTTATAATTGGCCCGAAAACATTTAGACGAACAATAAGCCTCCCAGACACTCTTTCTCCTATCGTAGATGTCAGACATGGATGGAGAGCTGTACAATTTTCTGGCAGCATGAGGCAATAATGTCAATTTGCCCCAGCACCTCTCTGATGGATAATGAATGCCTTTGTTTCCTCACAACAGATGACTTGTTCATTATCTTTCCCTCAAACTGAATGAGTGGCTTTTTGATCTGCAGAGGCGACAACCAGCCCTTTTCTATGTTTTCTCCATTCCCCTCTGCCAGACAAGAGCACAACTGATCCAGAACTTCTGGTTTTCTTCCCTTTTTTTGAAGTGCGGTCCTTCAACATGGGTACTAACTACCCAAATAATAATTTCTCATATTTATTAATAAAAAACATCTTGAGAGGTTTCTTATTCAGTAAAATCTATGAATATGGGTCATACTGAAAGGGCCTCCCTGTTTTAACCGCAATGATGACAGCTGTTGTTTTTCTTCTCGCCTGGGTCTCACAGAGTGATAATTGTAAGGATTAGAGAAGAAGCGCCGCTGAGAATGCTGTCATTTCCCTGTCATGCATGTGTCCCCCACCATTTAAAAAATCATCCACTTCTGCTCCAGCGGAAGACATTGTTCCATACAAGCCTCGTGTCACTTCCCTTTCGTAGCATCCCGACAACAGAGCAGCGCGTTCTATAAATAAGGTTTCCTCAAAGCAAAGAATTGATGTAGGGGCCTCATCCGTTCATTTACAACAAGCTCACACATTAGTATGTCTGCATGCATCATTAGGCCATAAGGAAGCCTTCATCTCCAAGTAATTAAATAGAGTTGTGTCCTGATGGGTTGCCTGCAGTGGATGAAAGACAGGACTGGAAACAGTGAGGATCTTTTTATGTAACTACTTAACTGTTCTTTCCAGTCCTCTTTATCTTCGTTGTCGGAGCCTCTCAAAGTCTTTGTTGTTCTGTCAACAGCAGGCAGGCAGCAACAATAGATAACTAAGCTGTTAATGGTGGCAGTGACCCTTTACAGAAGTGGTGTAATAAAGCCAACACAAGCTATTTGCATTGGGGTCACCGTGACACATGAGAACGTTGAGGTCGATGGAACTTAGCTCTGGGATCATATGTATTATATGCTTGTATATATATTCTTTTTTTCTCGCTGTCACTTTTTCCAAACCCCGTTTGCAATAACACTCCATCCGTGTATTGAGAATGTGTTCATGCTCTTAGCGAATCAGATTCAAAAGTACATTGGTGAACATACTCTTTTCGACTGCGGTCCTTGCAGGAGATTTCAGTTCAGTACTCAGCCCTGGTTCACCATGCTGGGTTAGGTAGGTTAGAGGGGTCTCTTTTGGACCGCAATTTCACAGCACTGAGTGGAAGCTGAACAACTAATGGCAGGTTAACCCGACAGGTGTTTCACGTCCTCCGTCTAACCTTCAGCACCATGCGGTGGTGAGATCCGACCGTGTTGATATGCACCAGTGTCTGATGTGATGTATGAGCCCTTTGCTCCGATGTTACCTTGGAACATGAGAGAAGAGCCAAGGCACACTCTTTAATGGGCTTAGCATCATGGTGGAAAACGAGAGTCACTGTTAACATGACAGAAACCATTGCAGTTCACGTAGACATGTCCAGTGTAGGTCTCTGGCAGTCAAATGGCCGTTTTTCACTAGCTTTGCCACCGCTATTTGTTTTGTGTGTCCTCTATGAATGAATAACTACTTGTTTGTCGTTATATACAGTCACCCTCTAGTGCAGGAAGAGATTGCTCTGTTGCCAGGCAGATTTCTCTGTTCTTCTTTTACACTGGGGTGAGGGAAGAGGATCTGGGTGGCTGGGAGTGAACAGAGCCATAGGGCAGAGCTCCAACACACTACCACACCACCAGGGTCCAGGACAAGCCTGGAGGGGAGAGGGGAAGGAGTCACGGAGAGGGAGGAGAGGGAGTGGGGAGACAGAGGGGACAGCAAGAGAGGAGTCAGAGAGATAGGAGTCAGAGAGAGAGATAGGTGTCAGAGAGAGATTGGAATCAGAGGGAGGAGACCGAATGATGTGAGAGGGGACAGCGAGGGAGGTGAGCGAGAGGAGGGAGGGGCAAGGGGGAGACTAACACACATGCCTGGATGAGTGGCCAAATGAGCTGTGTCCAGGACACAGTAGCATGCTAATGCTTTGGAGCCCTGCGGACAGTTTCTCTATGAACAGCCAGTCAGTCTGCCCAAGGAAGGCCATGAATCATCTACTCTAGGTAAGCTGTTCTCTAAGGAATGATGAGGCTTTAAAAATATGACTCCTCTATTCAACCATGCGCACTGACTGCATTCGGACCAGGACGTGGTTTAATGTGAAAGTAATTGAAGTAATCCTGATATGGAACTGTGTGAGCCCATGCCAGACAGCTCCGCTGTATACATAAAGTTGCACAGTTATATATAGTGAAGCCACAGCTCATTTTAGCTAAAACGGGATTGGGTCTGCAGAGAGGAGTGGACAAGTCACTGACGATTGGCTTCAATGACAGGTGCCATGGGGCTACAGCATACGTTACAGGCTGCACATCTGGCTGGTACCACTTACTGTCAAATGTTAACTTATACTTTCACCATATCCAGAGAGACATCTCATAGACACACAGGGACTGGCACACACATTCAATTTGGATCAGTTTTGGGTCTACTCTCGACATGTTATTATGTCTTGAAAGGCACAGTATCAGGCTGTATTTTTACCTCTTTTAGTGATCCACCATCTGTTGCAGAACATTCTCCCAAATTGTTGTTGCCACCTAAGTCTCCCAGCATGTTATTCAGGAAAGCGTAATAAGCTATCTTCCTCCCTTTATGATCGCCAGGTTATTGCTCAATTGTACCATTTAAACATATATCTTTGGGAAGCCTATATTCATTGCTATCCGTCAGATATATGTTTTATTTTTATATTCAGGTGAACATAGCTTAGACCTTTGGGTGAAACAGGAAAAAGCAGCTGCCAACGACGATCACACCACGCTCAAAGCCGTTTAGTTCTTAAAGGAACGTTTGTATTCAGTGAGATGTAGCTGAAGTACATGTGAGTCATGCAGCAAAACAGTAACAAAAAATACACAAGCCTATATCAGAATTGCTGAATAGCTAATGAACATTTTAGACTGGCGGTGCAGCATTTTCAGACTTTAAACCAATCAAGTTGTTGTGGCAGGACCCATAAAGACCAGTTCATGCTCAGTTACACACAGATGTCGCTGAGCTGAGTAAAAGCCACTCCTCATGGAAGACACGTATGCTCATAGGTTTGTAAACTTTTCATTGGAAAAAAAAAAAAAAAGTGGTGTATTTAATTAAAATAGTTATTTCTTGGTATTTATTAGTTTCTATATCCAAAAAATACACTTGCAACTGTAAAGAGCTTCCTTTCCAAACAAGGCCACATTTGTATAGAATACATTTGATCACAAAATAGGTACCCTAAAGAATGAATGTTTTATTGACTATTTCAGTTAGTATCAGCAGTTAGGATCATGTGCTAAATTGTTAATACTGAGGTAAATAACACAAAAATAGATGGGTTATGTGTGTTTGGATGCACTGTCAGTGTCCATGAACGAGAGCATTTATTAATTCATGATGCAAAAGGACAGTACAGTGCAGGTTAGGGGGAAGGCAGATGGGCAATCCAACAGTCTGGTGGCAGAAGTGCTTTTTCATTACTTCCGTCCTGATTATAATGCTCCCGAACCGTCTCTGTCAGCTTCAGTTGTTCTCATCTTGAGTTCTGCTGGTTTTCATTCTAGTCCTTTAATGAGGGACTGATTTTCACCAGGGACACAAAGTTAATGCTATAGAATAGAAAACCAGCAGAGCTAAATTGTAACAGCTCCTATCAGCCAGGTTTGCTGATCTTTTTTTTGTTTTGTTTCCGTGGCACAGTGGGTAGTAAATATCCTGGAGGGCAGACAGTGTGCCCAGGATGAAGTGTTGGGCTGACCTCACCACTCTCCAAAGAACTATTAGATTGCTGGCTAGTGTTATGATGCAGCCGGCATTAAAGTATGCACTTGTTACATCTGTGAAGGTTTGTGCAGGAGCTGTGGGACATATTTGTAAACGCTTGAGGTCGAAGTGGTGTTCTTGATGATTGAATTGAGTCATGCATGGCCACTCAGTCAATTGATAACCTGTCAGGTTTTAGTTTTAACACAGAATGGCTCCCCCTGTGTTTAATTCAGTTATTACAACATATCCAGAGTTTTAGAAAATTTGTTGAATTCTAGATCGCGTCCAAGCCTATGCCCTTATTGTTTGATTCTTAATATGTCTTTTGGGCGGCTTTGTAAGTTGTCATTGATAAACCACATTTCAACTTAATAACATTATATACAAGTTCATGTTAACATTCAGTAATTATTTTTCCTTTTAAAATGCCCATTTCCATACACACCCCCATATACTCACTGGAAGAGTAATATGTATTCCGACTGGGAGAAACAGCTGTTAGCAACCACAGCAGACCTTCACTCCTCATTCACAACCTGTAGTGACACACAACAGGCATCCTGATCCCACAGCCGGGAGAGACCCCATAATGAATGACTCCATTAAATGCTGCTCTGGTCATGTGCTTATGAGAATATTTTAAATGACACTTGTAATAAATCAGACCTAGTTTAATTACTTAGTGCCCTCTCATGTTTTTTTTCTTTTGGTTAGACATTCAGTGGGTCAATGTGAGTGTTTTTGTTTCGTGAAGATTAAAGGGAAGCATTGCATACCCCTCTGTTCCATTTTTCAACTATGACTCAGACACTGTGAAAGCCCCTTTGTGTGGTGTTTGCCTGCTTTATAGTGGAGCAACTTAAAGATATTAAGTTACTGGCGTAACATGTTTAAACAGTGTTCTCACCGTTATACTGCTGCAACCTATTCACATGGTAGTGGCAATTCCTTGCTTGTTTTTTTTCTCCTTGTGATCCCACCATTTTAAGGTTTATGTATTTTCCTGTTAGGAGGAGAAATAACCCCAGCACCCTGTAATCATTTCATTTAGATGAACAATACTTTACAACAATACGTTGCCAGATTTTTGTCAGCTACAGATTTAGTTTCAAGTGAAAATGTGTGAAAATCTAAATTTTTGTCTATCCCTTTTTGTGTTAACATCGGGCATTTCCTTCTGCACAATCCTTTTCATCTACTGTGAGCAGAAGTTGGCGGGAGGATTATAATTCGAGAGAACCCACGTTAGTTACAGTAGCTAGTTGCTAACTTTGCTATGGTAGCTAGTTAGTTAGCTGTTGGTAGAACACATTAAATGTTCTGTGCCTCACTGAGCAGCAGCATTCCTAAACCCAATGCTTTTTTAAATAATATGAGCTTTAACTGGCTCAGATACATCTTTAGTTACCTTACTACTTTCCAAAATTGTCCAACTTAGCTAAGAAGCCCATTGTTTATCCACTAAATGTTGTAGCTATGGAAATGTGTTTAATCTTGGTTGGCCATGTCAGAAGTACTGTAATGTGTCAAATAATGCAAGCTTTAAATTCAACATGTTAGAATACAATCATAGAAAGTTGTGTGGATAAAATTTAGGATTACTTGCTTTTGCTTTGAACTGACCTGAAAATAATTTCCATAAATTGCAGTGTTTTTCAATATTCTTAGGAATGAGACCCAGGAATAAAATGGATCAGCTTTAATAGTGGCCAACACCCTGAGGGAACTGAATCAATTGGCCTCATTACATGTCAGTCCCTACAGACACACACAGACCTGGCTTCACTGAGTTGCAATCTTAGACTAATTGTTCTGTGGAACAGAGTTGTCCTCAGCAAAACATTCAGGAGACAGTCAGTCACCACTCTGGCTCACAATGTTCTTATCAAAGAGGCTTCAGGGTCAATCTCTGTCCATTTTCTCCCATACCTCTTATTCAAAACCTGTTTCTCAATGTCTTTCTTTCTCTCAGGCACGTGCACAGGTAGACCTCAGGGGGGCCTGAGTCCCTGCTTCTTTCCCCTCAGACTCAGCAAGCGCCCTCTTGACCAGTGTTTAATAATGCATTGTATTTTATACGGCCTCCGGGAGGCTGTCTTAGAGCAAAGACACACGCCCCAGGGTTAGATGGCTTCATTGCTCTTGAGCGAGCCCTCTGGTGCAGTACCGGGCGCTTTCGGATGCATTCACTGATGCTAACCACGTAGCCTGCTGTGTATAGTTTTGCCTAATGAATGCGTGTCCGCATCAGAGCCCCACAATGCTTCGGTTGTTGAATGATCCCATATCAGGTAACATTATTGAGAATGTTTTAATTCCAAATGCCCCGATAATTAACCTTAAGGAATCGAATCGAGCTAATTATTGTTAACGATGTGGGAGGAGAGGGCGTGGACATGCTCCCCCAATGTTAGAAGCAGGTAAATTGGTCCCCCCCTCCAATAAAGAAGAACAATTTGCAAAAAAAGTGTCCCCAAAATATTGAACTCAGTTTATTAATACGCCCTTGCATGCAGGACAACTTACAAATATAGATGCCATGTCTGAAGCGTGTAGTGCTGCCATTTTTCAGTTGTCCTCCCTTCTCTTGGTTAAGATGTTGTTCAAATGACTGTGTTGACAGTGGCATGTAATACTTTTTCCTAGATGGTGCTGAGGTCCGAAAATTTTAAAAACGCACTGTTTAAAAGTCTAGTATTGTTTGGGCATGTCAGTATTAAAAATTGTGTCTAGGAAAAAAGAAGCAGATAATAGTCAAGGACACCTCAGTGAAAGGCAAGATAAACTACCAAATTTGTGTCCAAACATACCTGTGTGGATATTGTACTGTGTGGATTTATTTTCCTCTTTCTGAGATCAGCCCATAATCACAACCCATTATTTAGCTTGAGCGCCTGACCCCCCCCCCTGTCTGTGCACGGCCCTGCTCTCTCTCCTGGTCTGCTTTTTTCTTCCATGTTGTGTCTGAATGAATAACAGCACAGGCCTGGGCTGATTGACAGGAGAGCTGATATCGTCAGGATCTCTGACAAGTCGAAGCATCTCATCTGATGAGCCAGAGATAGCAAGCGAGATGAGCAAGAGAGGGCTGAAGCGGGGCGCCAGTTTTTCACGTGTCAGAAATGACACAGGACAGCACTTGACGAGGCCCCGTGCGCGGCGGGCGAACAGCGCTCCGTTCGGGCTGCTTTGATTACGAGAGTCTTTTGCTCCAATGTCTACAGCGCCCATATCACGGAGCAGGAGACGATTCCACCGCAACGCCACTAAGCTGATTATTATCAGCGAACAGAAGAGAGACAGACGCCTTGCACTAGTTCGGCCGGGGCCCGACGCCATCGTTTTAGCTTAAAGACCGCTACTGCCAGCCAATCTTCAAGTCTCGAAGGTGTGTCCTTGGCAAAGAACGGCAGAGACACACTCTGTTAGTAGCAGCGTACAACGGGCGACCTCGATCTTGACACAACACGGTTGGACTAATACGAAATGGCTGTCTTTTATTGGGATGTCGGACATGCTGTTGTGGTGTTCAGCCCAATCCGCTCGCTGTAGGATTTGACAACGGGGATAGTATTTGTTAGCTGTCTACTTTCACATATACTGTGCTGTGTTTGGCCGAATAGAAAACAGCCTTGGTTTATGAAGGATGTCCAACATATCTGCAGTGAGTTGATAGTGTCTGGGATACCGGTTGTGGAACATGACCTGTGATGATGCACTAAGTGAATGGACATGTTCGTCATGACGTGTAAACGTTTTGAAATGTTCACCACTTTGTTCAGAAGGTGTCTTACCCAGCTTGTGTTTGTCTGCATGTTATCCCTCCTGTCCCTCATTTCACCCTCCTTCTCCCTAACTACTTTGCATCCCGGTCCTCCTCCTTTCTCTCTCTCCCTTCTCCCTTGCTTCAGTATCCTCCATCTCTTCCTTCATCTCCTCCCTCTCCCCTTTTTGCACAGTTGGAGTTTTGATAATGTAATCCCATTGTCTATTACAAAGTATGTTGGGTAACTTTCATTTACCCATGTTATCCCTGTCAGGGAAAGAACATACTGTATTTGTTATGAAATAGCCATTACTCCTTGAGGGCTTTGAGAGGTCAGAGAACCAATTATCAGGGAGTCATGCAGGCCATGAATCAAAGGACTTATGACCCCTCAATTTCTCACAGTGACCCTCCTATTTAGGGGAAAGATGGTAGATCTGGACTGGCAACAGAAAAATCAACCAAGCCTTCACATGAGTGAATCGCACGTTACATTTAGAAATATACTGACTACCAGACCACCTTAATTATTGGTTTGCACTCCTGTCATTGCATAGAGGTCAAAACAAGCACCAGCCTTACCATCTTCATGGCTGACTGATATTGGAGACTTGATGCTCAGAATACTAAGCAAGTATCCACCCAGGCCTCAGGACATTAGACAGATACTACGCCAGGTTGGTTCTCAAAGGAGAGATGTCTGAATGTATTATAGTAAACAAAGAAACTCCTCGCTCAGCCAGCAATCAATCCCCGGGCAATGGATACGGGAGTTAAGGGCCACAAAACAAATGATTATCAAGTGAAGGAAAAGTGCCTTTGCCAATAATGTTAGTGAATAAGAGCAGAACCAATTAAGCAGAGTTTTATATGTTGAACAGTTTTGCCAAAGGTAAAGCACTTTAGCTGACCCACATTGGGTTTCTTCTACCCATTAAATGCCGTAATCATGGGTAATTGCAGGTGGATGCAGGACTATTATAGGAGGGTATTATGGGATGTATCTTAATTGGCGTGCTCCTATACCCATAACCCTGGCCCAATGAAAATAAGAACAAATAGTCCTCTTAGATGTGGGCAGGGTTACCAAGCATTGAAAACCCAGCGTAAAGGTCATCCCACCAAAACCTGCTGTCAGTCAAAATACATGCAAGACCTGTATCACGTAAACAGGTCTTTTGTCGAACAAAATATAATCATTTCTGTTTCAATCTTTATTCTTTTTCTACAGGAGTGCAAAGCAAACAAAAATGTGATTAAAGGAAAGGTTTCCACATTCAGTCCTATCTGACCGTGACTTCCTTGGCCTGGCTGGCAGGACTTGAGATTTCTCCCTCTCTTCTTGTTATTTTCTTCTCTGAGGTACACTGCCATTCAAAGGTTTGGGGTCACTTAGAAATATCCTTGTTTAAAAAAAATGTCCATGAAAATAACATTGAATTGCTCAGAAATACTGTGTAGCCATTGTTAATTTTGTAAATTACTATTTGTAGATGGAAACAGCTGATTTTCAAAAGAATATCTACGTACTGTAGGCATACAGAGGCACATTATCAGCAACCATCAGTCCTGTGTTCCAATGGTCCTGTGTTCTAATGATAAACTTGCTAATCCAAGTTTATCATTTTAAAAGGCTAATTGATCATTAGAAAACCCTTTTTCAATTATGTTAGCACTGCTGAAAACTGTTGTGCTGATTAAACAAGCAACAAAACTATTGGAGTATCTGGAGCATCAGCAATTGTGGGTTTGATTACAGGCTCAAAATGGCTCATCAGTCTATTCTTGTTCTGAGACATGAAGGCTATTCCGTGTGAGAAATTGCCAGGAAACTGAAGAGCTCATACAACGCTGTGTACTACTCTCTTCAGAGGACAGAGCAAACTGGTTCTAACCAGAATGGAAAGAGGAGTGGGAGGCCCCGATGGTGGTGAAGTGGGAGATTTGTACAGGGTAAAAGAGATCCTAAAGAAGGAAGGCTATCACTCCATTTTGCTTTGTCATGTCATACCATGTAGAAGGCCCTTGATTGGAGTCAGTCAAAAACACAACAATGACCCAAAGCACAGCTCCAAACTTTGCAATAAACTATTTAGGGAAGAGGATTTCCCTAAATAGTCACCGGATTTCAACCCTGTCAAGTTGTTTTGGGTGCAGCTTGAACGTATGGTACATAAGAAGTGCCCATCAAACCAATCCAACTTGTGGCAGGTGCTTCAGGAAGTATGGGGTGAAATCTCTTCAGATTACTTCAAACAAATTGGCAACTAGAATGCCAAAGGTCTAGGAGGCTGTAATTGCTACAAGTGGAGGATTCTTTGACGAAAGCAAAGTTTGGAGGACACAGTTATTATTTAAATTAAAAATAATTATTTCTAACCTTGTCAGTGACCATATTTCCTATTCATTCTGCTATCTTTCCTATTAAAACTAATTTCATGTATATTTTCATGGAAAACAAGGTACTGTATGTAGTATCTACAGTATGTGTGTTTGAAGAAAGAGTAGAAGGGAAAAATCACCACTTTGTTCATTGTGCTGTTACAGACTGACATGTCATAAAGCAAAGGCTAAGTGCGTTTACAGTGTTGAGAGTGAAAAATTGGGTCTGATGTTATAGAATCACAGTAATCTCAGAGGAAAAGAAGACTCCTGCCTCATTTATGGTTTGGTAACACTGCGACAATGCAACAGCTAGCCTTTTCCAGGTACAATGCATTCATTGCTTTTTTATTTGGCTTCCCTGGAAGTTTGGCAACAATATGTGGCCTATAACATTGTTAATTATCAATTATCGAGATAATTATCAATAATGTATTTAGAGAGTGTTTAAACAACCTACGTTTTCAACATTCAGTGATTCTGCTAAATTTGCACAGTCCATTAGCTTTCATGTTTGAGCAAGAGATTTAGACGAAATCCTTCGTTTTTAATGTGTTTTATCTAGGGCTTGTGACGGTGAGGTGACGGACAGCCACGTCATCTCCCGCTTTCCCGGGTTTACCTTTCATACACGAACACATCCCGGACTTGTCTCTGATGATCACCCACATCTGGTCCCAATCCGGTCGTTAGAATGCGTTTAAATGTTGCTCCTCTGCTCCCCTCATTTTTTCGGTCATTGTTGCTTATTGACGTTTGTTCATGTACGTGGTGAGTGTTCCCGCTTTGGTTCATCCCTTTTTGTGTTGTATGTTTTCGGTGCTCTGTGTTAATTTTGATTAAAAAACACATCATCGACTGCCACTCTGCCTGCGCATGGTTTCCTTCCTACCCACCCCCTATGCCAATCGTGACAGGGCTGTCAAATTGAACACATTCACACAGTGATGAGTGAATGTGCTTCTTGTGTTCTGTGGCGTGGTTATCCAATCATGTTTGTCAGTACTTGCAGGATTGAGCATGACCATCTCAGTCCTATCGGTTAATCATGGGAAGGAAAACTGCTTTGACATTTTCAGTTTTCAAATAATTTCATTTACTATCATGTGATTTTTCAACCAATTGTTGGGATTCCAAAACCAATCTCTTAACATACAAATGAGGAATATGTATGCTTCCTTAGTGTCATCATTATCCCTCAAAAGAGTCCACTATATTGAATACAGTGTCACTTAGACACACTCTATGTTCTGTTATGTACAATGTCAGAGTCAAAGAGATTTTCAATTAGATTTAAATCTAGAGATGAGCTTGTACAGCCTGGAAAACCCCCATAGTTCCTATGGCCGTACAGAATGTTTGAAGTCATTGCGCTGTATGATGAAGCTCTGTCCAATGCATTGTAGGGACTTGTTTCTACATTACCTGAGAAAAATGTTTCTTTACACTGCCAGTTTAATTTTGCTGGTGCCATTGAGCTGTTACATCATCAATAAAGACAAGTGAGCCAGTTCCAGTAATAGCCATACCTGCCTGAGCCATAGTACCCATCTTCCGAATGTAGTGGAATTGTCCAAACCAGTTTTTTCACTTCACTTTCTTGCCATCATTCAAGTGTGTGCTTATGTTTGTCTCGGCTGTACACAATAAAATGTTTGCAGAGCTTTGCAGGTCATTTTAAGGAAAGGAGGTAAAAAACTAGTGGTTTTCTCCTTTCAGTGTAACCGCTGTAATTTTGCTATTCAAGTTTTCTCTGAATTGCTGACATATCCACGAATACCTCCTACAGAGAATTCCTTATCTTTTTAAACTTTTTTTATTGAAAACTTTGTCCATATGTTGACATACACCAACAGAAGACCCCAAAGGCAAATGCAAGATATTGAAAGATTTTTTTATGCCTGCCGGAATAATATGACAAAACAATGACAAAAACAATAATATGACTAACCAAAAAAATAATAATAATAATACTGGAAAAACTCAGAATCTATACTTTAATCTCATGTAAATGTATAATCTCATATCCAAACTTTTGGAGTAGAGCAAAAAGTAAATCATTAATTTGATCTCTTTGCCTCTTCTTTTTACAAAACAGCACCCACCAGCTGAAGAGTCAATAGAGAAGTCAATAAGCATGATTACGGATGGGAAGGTTCATTTAGCAACCTAACAGGACGTGTGCCGATCTGGAACTCACAATGCAGAAGCTCCAGGTGTCTTTGCCGTTGAAGCTGTTGTTTGTGAAAGGAGGGTTGGAATGAAAAAAGCTCAATTGCTGCGGCCATTTAATGATATACTTGTGTCGATTGGGAAAATTACTTAATTATTCAATAACTAATTAGTGTATTTCTACACTCACCTAAAGGATTATTAGGAACACCATACTAATACTGTGTTTGACACCCTTTCGCCTTCAGAATTGCCTTAATTCTACGTGGCATTGATTCAACAAGGTGCTGAAAGCATTCTTTAGAAATGTTGGCCCATATTGATAGGATAGCATCTTGCAGTTGATGGAGATTTGTAGGATGCACATCCAGGGCACAAAGCTCCCGTTCCACCACATTCCAAAGATGCTCTATTGGGTTGAGATCTGGTGACTGTGGGGGCCATTTCAGTACATTGAACTCATTGTCATGTTCAAGAAACCAATTTGAAATGATTCGAGCTTTGTGACATGGTGCATTATCCTGCTAGAAGTAGCCATCAGAGGATGGACATGGTCATAAAGGGATGGACATGGTCATAAAGGGATGGACATGGTCAGAAACAATGCTCAGGTAGGCCGTGGCATTTAAACGATGCCCAATTGGGGCCTAAAGTGTGCCAAGAAAACACCCCCACACCATTACACCACCACCACCAGCCTGCACAGTGGTAACAAGGCATGATGGATCCATGTTCTCATTCTGTTTACGCCAAATTCTGACTCTACCATCTGAACAGAAATCGAGACTCATCAGACCAGGCAACATTCTTCCAGTCTTCAACTGTCCAATTTTGGTGAGCTCGTGCAAATTGTAGCCTCTTCTTCCTATTTGTAGTGGAGTGGTACCCGGTGGGGTCTTCTGCTGTTGTAGGCCATCCGCCTCAAGGTTGTGTGTGTTGCGGCTTCACAAATGCTTTGCTGCATACCTCGGTTGTAACGAGTGGTTATTTCAGTCAAAGTTGCTCTTCTATCAGCTTGAATCAGTCTGCCCATTCTCCTCTGACCTCTAGCATCAACAAGGCATTTTCGCCCACAGGACTGCCGCATACTGGATGTTTTTCCCTTTTCACACCATTTTCTGTAAACCCTAGAAATGGTTGTGCGTGAAAATCCCAGTAACTGAGCAGATTGTGAAATACTCAGACCGGACCGTCTGGCACCAACAACCATGCCACGCTCAAAATTGCTTAAATCACCTTTCTTTCCCATCCTGACATTCAGTTTGGAGTTCAGGAGATTGTCTTGACCAGGACCACACCCCTAAATGCATTGAAGCAACTGCCATGTGATTGGTTGATTAGATAACTGCATTAATGAGAAATTGAACAGGTGTTCCTAACAATCCTTTAGGTGAGTGTATATTAGTATAACAGTATTGGCTAATAATACTGCATTGCTATTTTATTACAGCATACTTTGCAGCTGAAATTGACTTTGATGGGTTTGATTTTGTGTGGGAAGAGTCTTTGGCACCATTAAATTATAATGAATCATGAATGAATTTGCTCTTGGTTTTTTCCAAATGTTCTTTAGTATTTTGGTTGTCAGTATGGGGTTGCATACTTGGGAAACATTTCAGTGAGCTTAGCTTGTCCTCAAATGGACTCATCCAGTGATGCATCAGCCTGTCATTAACATTACTGTATCTACCCCCAACCACTCTCACTGGTGGCAAACAGAAAGCTGCATTTTATAGGAACTGCTGTAATGCCATTTGCCTTTATTGTGAGTAATAAAACACACATTGGAACTGTTAGCATACTCTGGCATAGACTGGTTTTACAAGGGTCTGTATGTCAACGGTTGTCCTGTTCAACAGTTTTATTGAGTCAATATACTAAGATGTTTACCCTTGATGTGTTGCAGCTTGCTTCCATTTCCTCAGGCTGCGGCATCAGTAAAATCTTAAGTTGCCAAAAGTTTGTTTGAACATGGAGGCATGCGTTTCAGGCTGTGCTGCATTTCTACCTAGAGCTCAGGTTGTTCAAACAACGAGAGCACCAAACCTCTCTTCACCATCACTGAGTGGATGCCGATGGGACTGCTTGACAACACGTATCCAGCTGAAAAAGCCTTTTTAAAATTTTTGACAAGGAATTTGACACATCACATATATGCTTGGCGCAAACTGTGGTTATTATTTTGTTATTGTAATTGATTTTAGCCAATTCCGCATAGGACTAATTGTCTATAATACCTGAATACTCACAGCGGCTGGGACAAAGTCAAAGCTTCACTAGAATTCCCACTTGATTCTCCAGTGGGTAAACCATTTCTATACCTACAGCATTCAATGTCATGTTTATAAATGGTTTTTTTTCATTTATTTTTATTTAACATTCATGAATTAAATAATTTTAAAATGAGTCTGCTAATGAAAGAATTGCTCTGAAAAACCTCCTACACTGCATTGTGGAATTTCCTAAGTGATTCACGTAGATGGAAACTGGAGTGTCCTCTGTCTCAACCTTCACACTCCTTGACCCTGTGAGCAGTGATTTGCGTGTGATTCATCCGTAACTAAAGCACCCTCCAACTATAACGGCATGTGATCGGCATCGCACTAGTGCCAAACATGTCACTTACTCAGCTTTGTGGAGGACAGAGCCCAGCCTGTCAGCTCTACAATAGCGGAGGCTGTGTCTGTTCATTTATGAGGCTCTCAAATCGAATCAGCCTTTGAACGGTAATGCTATCAATCATATTCATAGTCAACTGGACAATGCTGCTTTTGGAACGTGAAAGGTGAAAGGTTAGAAAACGAAATACAGATGTGTCTGACTCCTCCCATCCAGACAGTGGAGATTGGTAGTGTTGCCTCTCTTTTGTTTGTTCTGCAGAGATGCAGCTTTATAATGCCTCCGTTGAGATCAATCGTGCTCCCAGACTTATTCTCAATTATTAATGGCTCCTCAGAATCTCTGCATGCATTATTCAGACATAAAGTCTAATTTTAACCAACCATCAGTAGCCATCATCAAAGTGGAATGTCCTACAGAGTAAAACAGCTCATGTAGAGAGGACGCCTTAATCAGATGAATGCCCAGCTTTATTTTTGGGACACAGTGCAAATTAGGTTTACATCCTGTGACAAAGCTCCAAACCAGATGCCATTGGGGAATCACAGGACGTGCGTGTCGGTGTGTGCACGTGCGTGTGCACGTGCGTGTGCCTGTTTGTGGTGCTATGATCTGGTAATCACGCTCCATGACCTCCTCTGGTTTGTTTCGACAAACGAAACAACTTCCTTTGTGTCACCTCCTCAGAGCTCCTGAGGGGTGAAGTGTGCAAAGTGATGTGTGGCGGGGCCAGGATTGTATGTGACTAGTGCCCTTCACTTCAGGGCGTGCTATTATGCAAATGGCCTAGTCGAGAGACATATTGCATCTGTGTTGGCCTGAGCTCCCAACCTGCTGAGGAGGGATTGAGGGAGGAGAAGAGAGGAGCTGGAGACAGAGAGAGAGAGGGAGATAAACATTATTCAGAGTAAATGAGGGTGAGACCTTGAGATATTCCTGGAATCTTAAATCTGAGGTTGCTCAGATTTACAGCTGTGTCTCTGTTTATCTGAAAAAGGCGGTGTGAGAATTTCATTCAGAAATAGGGGAATGAGTCTTTATGCGTTCAGTTAAAGGAATTGATAAAGCATGTGATACTCTGTGCAGTGTGTGTCATGCTAGGGACCATAACTGTATGTTTCAATGTGGTTTCATAGCCCATGGAGGTTTTTTTTACACCAAAATGTATGTTCCCATATAAATGAAAGAAGACTTGAGGAGATAAGGTTGTATTAGAAACCAGGTAGCTTGAATCTTGATTGGCCGAAAGCCTTGGCGTATTACAACTCTCCCCCATCTCGCCCACTGTTTTCTTTGGGAGGTTTAGTATAAACCACGTTAAACTGACCAGTGTGTACCCTTAAGGCTTCTCTGGGGTTGCTGGTATATTGCCAATATACCATGGCTAAGAGCTGTATTAAGACACACTGCATTGTGTGCTGTGCCTATAAACCACTCTTAGCTGTGGTATATTGGCTGTGTACCACACTCATTGTGTCTTATTGCTTAAATATGAACTTGCAAAAAACCGGGTCTAGGGCACATCCCAAGTTATGGCACACTACATTCTCGTGGGAGTCCACTTGCTGAGTATTTCAGTTTGAAGAGCAACATATCATTGCGTCAGTCGATAATTCCTGTGGCTGTTCCAGAAAAGATATGAAGAATGCTTATTCCCAGACCTGTGACGGGAGTGGACTGAGTGTTACTGACCGAGACCTGCTCCATTCTAGCGGAAGTTGGATGAGATTCTGGGCAGACTGAGACAAGATGGCTGGTCGTCTACTGCAGTGATTTGGCTTTGTGTTGCTTAATAAACTATATCTAGACTGCCTTATGTATAAAATTTGGACATCTGGACTCTGACGAGGGGCCAGTAAAAGCTGCGGCGAAAGTATACATCTCTCATTTCAAGCCCTGGGCCACCTCTGTGCTCGTCTCTCTGGACATGGATTGTTTCAGTGATTATTTATGAAAGGGCGTATCCCTCTCACTTTCTGTTTGTTTGAAAAGCTTCTATTGAGACACTTTCTTAATGATGCTTTCCATGATTTCTGGCTACTGGTTGTGCTGCTTTTGAGCCAAAAAGTGTCCCTGAAAATGGTGTGCTATGTCAAGTACTCGCTGTCAAACTTGGAATTTCATGGCCAAATGAGGTATGATAGAGGTTCCTCATTCTAAATAACACAAGCATAAACAACATATTTGGGAGTAAACGCAAATGGGAGTTTTGTTAATCACAAACGTCCCAGACTAATGTACATCTTTAATATGAGCAAAGTAAAACCCATTATCTACAGTATCTATAGTACTGCCTCTTGACTGGCCTCCTTGGTGACATTGAGAATGTCTATTCCTCTCATCTAGCACACTGACCACAATCTGACCCCCAGCTTTCCCATCATGCAATCCAATCAGAGACCTACAATCACTGGCCTATGAAATAACAGGTCTAAGGTGGAGTGGGTGAAGAAAGCAATATGGTTGTGGTGTTCTGGATTTTATTGGTGCCCGGAGCAGGAATATCTGGAATACTGATGTATCACTGCCTGCAATTAGCTTTCCTTCTACTGATTTATATTATACCTAATTCCCTGAATCGTTATATTAAGTGCTGCATTTTCAATCATCTAATTAACAGTTTATTTTTGGTTATTTTCGTTTTAGAATGTTATTGTAGCCGTGGGCAGAGCCATGTGTTTGACTCTAATCCTGAGATGTCTCTTAAACCACATTTTACCTACACTACGGATATAAGATTTATAACATTGAGTTGATGTGTACCTGTTTCTCTGGTTGTGTCTCTTCCTCTGACCCATTTCCTTGAGCAATGCACCACACTAGACGCCAAACTAACACCTGTTTCCTCTATACATGAAGATTATTTTTTTTGTTTTCTCAATCTTTTTCTCCTCTGTCTCAGTGCTGGCTCATTTCCCCTAGCAAAAATCTGGTGTATCTCTCCAGATCTTGAGGGAATGGACACGAATATACATGTTTCCTTCACGGATTGTGCGTTACCTGTTGTTCCCTTTCTCAAAAAAAAGATCACCAATTTGCAGGAAATATATTTGATTGGCTGCAACCAATTAACCAATATATTGTTGCGGGTCGTCACGTGTTATTTGAAGTGAGTGATGTAATACACAATTAGATGACTTGGTACACAGAAATCATAGGAGCCCAACTTTCACAACTATTAGCTAAATTAAAAGCCTATTTCAAAAAACGTGTTTCATAAACTTCCCTCCTTTTTTTCTTTTGCAGCTTGTTGGGTTTATCTATGCCTGTTACGTGGTGAAGCTAATTTCAGAAGAGGAAGATAGCTGTGAGTATTGCCTTTCAATGATCTACATCTAAGTGGATGGTTTCTATAGTCACACATTTATATGGCTATATAATTTCTCTTTGTTTATAATAAAGGTAACTCAGACCATTTACAAAGGCTCATTTTAGCTTGTGCCTTAGTAAAACACAATTTCCTCATAAGCTTTACCTGGTCAATCACCAATTAACCATGTTTAGTTTCACTAAAGAGCCATTGTCTTGGACCTGTTCCATGGTTTATATAAACCTAATCTGTTTACAGGTATTTACAGTAGATACAGTGTGTCGGGCTGAAGGCTGAGTACTTTATTTACTGTAATTGCTGAGCTTTGCCGTGTACATGTGAATTCATCTTCTGGCTAGATCTTTAGATTTAGCTATGTTTATTGCTCCAGCAAACATTTGGATTTAAAAGATTGCTTATATTGATCCCTGGCCCACCAACTTGGGATTCTAGCTTTAATGGAAAGTGTGGGAAATGGCCCCATTTGTTAAGTTCAGAAACCATTGCAGCACAGACCCAGTCCAATTAACTTGCTTCAAGATACATTCATTATTCTTTTTGGCCACTGCCTCATTTTACAAGATTAGAAAGTGCAAGTTATTTTGGGACTGGAATTAGTTTTTGTATTATTGTCATTTATAATTAATATTGATTGCTCAACGACATCCTTGTTACCAGTCTTGCTTTGGAATCATAGTATGTGCTGAAAAGAATGCTTTTGCCATTTAATGTGGCATGCTCGATCAATACCATTTTGCTTCTAGCCATCTTTCTCACATTCTCTCCATTTGCAACATTCATCACCAAGCAACAGCCATAAAGAGAAAAAAAGAACAGGAGAGATAGAGAGATAAATGCGGGGGTATATTATTATACGCTCAACACGCTTTCTCTGTCATTTCAGAAATGTTTTCACTATATTACATATAGTTTCTTAAAGGCATTTGTTTAAATATTATGAATGGTTGGTACATCACAGCTTTATTAAGATTCCTCACCTCCCCAAGCTCCTGGGACGCTGCACAATATTGTGCATGATGTTGTGTTCAAGGGCATCTGAAACGATATCAAGTCAAGACCAAAACCATGGTGGGGGGTGTAAGTCCAGTTGAAGACTATGATTATACTGTAAATGTATCAGAGCCCCCATAATATGACATCCGATTCTACAGCATGTTCGTGGTAATATTTCAGAAGAAATTACTGATTATTTCCTCATCAGTATGCCGCCGGTAGATGGTGCGAGATTAAATTGGCGAACAGACTAATTGAGTCTTTCCTCTGATTTACAATCAGGCTGAATTGGCTGTGTTTACACAGGCAACCCAAATCAGGTCTTATTTATTGTTCTTTTGACCAATCAAGTAAATGTGACCATGTGATTGGTCAAACAGACAATTAGGGGGGAAAATATCAAGATTGTTTTGCTTGTATTGACGCAGCACTCTGTGACTAATTACCCCAAACTCACAGTGTCCTCCGTTCCAAACGAATCCCTGACATAATCTCGAGCAGAGAATCATTTATTTTCTCAAAATATGTGCCGTCATTGGCAGGAGAAGCCGGAGCGCCCAGTGGCTGGCAGCAGGGTGCCAGTTACCGTGTCAACCTGACATAGTTTTGCTAGAATGATCTGGATAGTCGTGGGCTGGTGATTACATTTCTGGTCCTTACCATCCAAGATCCAGTCAAGACCAAGCAGGAATGTACCCGATTGTGTCCTGGACCCGTGTTAAGAACTCCAAGACTGCATTATACCTGACTGCGAGCTAGTGTGACTGCTTCAAAACGTGCAGTAAGCCAGGCTCCCCAATTGTTCCCTGTGCTGATTCTTCCTAAGACAAGGTGTGATTATAACTGCAGC
Organism: Esox lucius; assembly: GCF_011004845.1. Lineage (NCBI taxonomy): Eukaryota > Metazoa > Chordata > Actinopteri > Esociformes > Esocidae > Esox > Esox lucius. Next base: position 10,048,913 of record NC_047586.1, on the reverse strand, counting down.
CTCAGATACCACTGTGTGATCGCCATATTAATGCTGCCCGTAACACATTCAAAAGAGCGTCAGTACATTGTCTACAGGAGCTATTGTCGGAGATATTACTTTGAGATTCAGTGTGTGTGCTGGGGTCGCTACCTCAGGCTACAAAAAGATTGAGTCAAATAAGTGATGCAGCACTTAGCAGGCTATTTCCTCTAGGTTTAGGCATGGGAATTTGAGAATAAAAATGCATCGCTTGTCCTGGCCCTGTTGAGATCTCTGTGAGGGAACCAGCGGGCAGGCCTGAGCGCTGAACCATGACCACACAACTGAACGTGAGTCTCCCCGCTACCTGAGATTGCTTATCAGACCGTGGCACGCACTCCCTTCCTCTCTCTCCGAAGAACATTCCCAGACATGGCTTTTCCATCTTTAGAGCCCAAGTGTCTCCGTCAACACCGTCCTCTCTGCACAGAATGAGGGGGGCCTAAATCTGAATTAGAGCCCATGGGGGAGAATTAAAGATTTCCCTCATGCATAATAATGACAAAAAGTCATCTTGGACCAAATCAAAAGCAGGTTCTATTTAGATTAGTACCTCCCAACCTATTTCGGTTACTGTAGCACCAACTGAATTTTGCTTTGCCTGGACCGTCCCTGAAGTACCCACCTTGTTCATTTTATCTGTAAGCCAATGGCCTTTTCAAGTACCCCCAGTGGACAACCCAAGTACCCCAGGTTGGGAAGCACTGATTTAGACAATGTGCCATTCAGGGGGAATGTCTTGCTCTTATAGCATTTGACAGTCTCATCGATGTATTTCACAGTTGGAATTGGAACTACCTGCAGAAAGCCAGAGAAGGATGAAAATATATGTGCAGTGGGACATGGTGACAGTATTCATTTCCGTCATCGAGCCGTGGCAATAGTCGGTTGCGTTGTCCAGCTCAGGGGACTGCTGAGAGACTTGGCTTAATTTGGCCAAACACTGAGGAATAATATTGTCCAACAGCGTCCATATCCTCCAGTGGAAGACAATAATATTGATGGTTTGATCCCTGAGGCATGAGGAAACCCTAATCCGGGAGCCGTATTGGTCATTATAGCTCTAATTAATATAGTACGTGAAGCACCTAAGCGAAGGTAATGAACAGCTAAAACCAATCAACACGCTCACTCCGTAATTACAGCTACTATCAAGGGTAATGTCCCTGGGTCCATCTAAGAAAAGACTATGTGAAAGGATTTTGCCTCCAAGAGGAAACTATACAGAAATTGAGGGAAGGAGAGTGAGGGAGAATTAAAATTCAAGTAAGTAATGTGTAAGGCACAGGCTACAAATACTTGTATTAAAAAAATGTAAAGTATTCAGTACAGTTTCCTCTGTGGGATTTATATCCAGTTCAGTGTAATTGGAAGATAAATCCCATTAGCCCACGGCTGCATTCAGTTTGTCAGTCCTTTTTCGTGCCACATGTTTTAAGTTCTCAAGACAAAGACTTTTGAAGATATAGCTATCAAACCTTTCAATACAGTGTATTTTATAAGGCTTACCAAATGAAATACTATCATTGTGTCTATATCTATGGGGTACGGGTGGCTGTGAGTCTCTTTATGCAGAATACTAATGGTTTTTCATAAGCATGTTTAACCTAATTCGCCAGCAAGCCTTTAAAGGCGCAGTGCATGTCTTGATGTCTTCACAAGATAGCCCTAATGCACAAGACTAGTGTTACAAGAGAACATTGGTTGTGGTATTATTACCCAGAATGTTGGTTATTCCAGAGAATAATTAAGACGGGGAACATTTCTTTTCACAATGCCCTCAATGATTATTATAATTGTATAATTATAACAAATTGACTGTTATGACAATGGAATGGATGCATTTATTTTAGATGATTAATACATTTAATGTCCTAGCAATAACATACAACACTGATTACTACACTTTGCCTAAAATACAATTGGCTATAGTGTCAGAAACCTTCATATTTGAATTGAGGAATCAAAATAATTATCCCTGCAATGAGTTCTGTAATGAGAACTAATATCCTAAATGCAATGGATGTGAGTTTAGCAGTGCACATGCACTTTTAGGCTATGTATGAGAAACTTATCTTTTAATTTCCTTATTAGCTCAGAATTCAGCTCTGCAACATATTAACGGCAGGGGTTTAGTTAAATAGGCACATTATATTTTTTGATGTTCATTTAATTGGCTCAAAATGTAGGCTATAAACAAAAGCATTCACTGTGAAAGTTGATGTATACATATATACGCTTTGCGCAGAAAATTGTTTGAAGTCAAAATGTTTCTAATCAGTTGTTTTCTTGCACAGTGAGTAACACGTCAAACTCTGACATTTATCTCAACAAGATCAGTCAATTGGTTGCATTTTGTGGACTCAACAAACTTCAAGAGTCAACGCCTAAATTATTTGAATTACCTAACTGTATTCTTGGTCAGAGCACATTGCTTGCTCTGACCAAGAACAATGGAGGCCCTGCTCTACGTCCTCCATTGTACGTCCTCCATTGTACGTCCTCCATTGAAAGCAGTGATTTTCCCCTGTACAATACATCTCTGGGCCTTCCTATCTGAATGTTCTTTTTTGTATAACTCCCACATGGCCAGACTGAGCATTTCAAGGGCTTAAGCTGCCTTCTGTAAAAAAAAACATATTTAATGCTACATTACACACACATTATTTCCTGTATCAAAAATAAAATATAAAATCACCTTTTTCACTATACACGGTGCTTGTGGGCTACATATTAGCTTTTATACTTGCAGTATAACGCTTACCATTGTGCTGAGACCAGATTTACTAACTAAACACTGACTTTTGTTTTATCCTTGACGCATCTCCAGATCAGCTTTTAAACTGGTCACTTTCTACCTCTGCAGGTCCACTGATAAGCCTGTTCAGAGTCCACAGGTTAGTGCCCACAGCGAGGGCCAACAAAGATATTGACCTTTCTGGTGAACATCTTATAAATGTACCATCAGAATGATGATAATGAAAAAACCTACACTGCCTCCAATTCGTGGCGTTAGTGAGCGGACCTCCTGAGTCAATTCTGTTTCATCTCAGTGTTGAGTTGGTCTTAGAGACAGACTTGGGTGCATGAAGACACTGGATCGTTATCTGAGGCTTTAAAACCTTCCCGTGTTTGTGTTGGCCGTAGATATCCAGCCTGCTGAGGCTTGAAAGGGCTCAATGGCCTCTGTGGAGGGCTGGGTGCGGTAATCCTGTCCAGTTTGTAATTCTGTGTGATCCGCTAATCCAACAGGCCGTGTTCATGAGCGTCGCTCCATCGCGGATATCGCCCCGAGCAGCCCTTAGATGATTTCGGACTCCGATCATCCACTGCTTGGGATTATCACAAAGACACAAGCAGGCAGGCACTTCTTCAGGGACACACTCATACCTTTGTTTGATCTGACGGTAACCAGATGTCCACTTTCTCTCTTTGTCCCCAGTTGATTTTATAGGAGGGTTTGACTCCTACGGGTATCAGGGGCCTCAGAAGACCTCTCATTTGCAACTACAACCGATGTACATGTAAGTGCAGCCCTCTTCACGCTCGCTGATGTCTCTGAAATGTTGTCTCCTCACTGGCTTTGCCACGTTTTGTCTGGGAACCATGTTTTCACGGTTCTCGCTCAACATTCTACAAAATTAGGTAGGATAAATAAGATTAGTCTGTGCGAAGGCCTTTTTATGCCAGGCAAAGAGAAGACTCGTAGACAACTAATGCTGCTGTTGATGCAGCTTTGGGGATAGCTTGGGGTGGACATCAAGGCAGGGGCTGTTTGTATCATGACTCCCAAAGGTTAGGATTATCTTAAGGACGAGATTAGAAGAACACGGGAAGGGATGTTCATGCTTTAGGATTCATCAAAGGATTTCCCTTATTGACACTGAATGGATCAGAGATATTATTTTATAATCCTGTGTACAGTGCAGGCCAGTCAACACGTCATGAAAGGGAATAAACTGGACAGTAATCCACTCTGTGTAAAGAGTTATACTCAAAAGGTAATCTCATACCTGTTGTAGATGTAATGTCTGGGATTATGCGCATGCTCAAATGATACGGTTTAGAATGCAACAAGCCATATCACCGTGCTGGTTAAATGGATATTGTTATTATAACCTTATTCTTCTTTCTAAAAACACTTTTCGATTCACACTGGGCATATAAACTCACGAGGCATATAAACTCACTGAAAATTTAGTTTTCCTGGTAGCTCTCTGTCAAATTATTGGCGTGGCTGATGATATTAGAATTGCTTTGGTGCCCAGTGTGAGATTTTTTTTGCTTCCCAACCACCACATTTTTTCTTATTCTGTTTATGGGCCTGGACGTACCTACAGAACCAGACACTCTATGGCAATGCTCATTCCCCTCCAATACACATGAAGGAAGATACTGTCTTTAGTCTTCAGTAGCCGCAAGAAGTATCTGTCAAAAAGTCCTAAGTAATTTCAGAATGTGACATGTGACAATTTGCGTGCAGCATTTTTGTCAGTATACACTATAGCTGGCATCAATTCTGGTTCAGTGAACTAAAACTATTGTAGTGTAAAAACGCTCAAAGTCAACATTTATTCCCATTTCTCAAGGTGTCACAAGGCCATTATCTGAATATGCAAAGGGCCAAAGCGTTGTTGAAGGCCTGGCGAGCCAGATGTGCCCCACACTGGCAAGACCATAGCAGCCTGTGAATGCCCTGCCTGCCAGCATCTCTCGGTGGAACTCGGACTCCACAAGCAGACCCAGCTTGCCCTTTGATCTTTAACAGCAGAAAGGGGAGAGAAACTGGGAAATTGTTTTCACACATGAACAAAAGCATTATTGGTAATGAAATGCTTGGTTTCCAAAAACGTACTCGACAGCGCAGGCATAAGTAATACAGTTGAATACAAAATTTAACAAACACAGTATGTAAAAATAAGTCTAGACAAGTAGCTAATAAAATAGGTAAGTGGCAATAATGTCACTGTTAAACTAGCATTAAGCGGCGTTAAGCAGAACAGGATGCTGACATCTCTGCTGGTGGGAAGTGGGGTACAGGGAGGAGAGGGGGGTTCTGCATTAGCATCTTGCTCAGCCCAGTGTCTGTGTATGGTTATTCTAGGAAACATCCGTGGACGGTTAGTTTTAAATCTGACCTGCTGGTCCATTTGAGATCTGCCGGTTGATCAAAATCCTTTGCCGGAGGGGCGTTCACACATACGGCAGGATAGAGGATGCATGCCTATATTTTTCTTTTAGCGCCGATGATGGCTTCCGCCATTTAAAGTATTCAAATGGGTGAAAGGCCATGCGGGGGGGAGTCAGATTCAAATGCTGGATCCTTTTGTGGCTACAAGAGGCCTCTCTCTTACTCTGTGAGGTTAGGCTTAAAGTCAATACTGTGCCTCACTCCCTCAGAAACGTAGCTTTTCTACTGATTGATGAGTAGATCCGCTATACCTATTTGGCAATATATTTAAGAGTTAACAAGATAATTCCGGGGCATGTCACTTTGCTGCCAACACATCCCACAAGAGCTATAATTACATCTGAATAAGTTACTGTGTTGCTCAGAGAAAGCGTATTATTGTCGGTTAGTCAGCATGAAACACAAGGCAAAGTATGGATTCAAGGGACTTGATATTTGTAACACAAGAGATTGAAGCAAAACAAAAATCCCATTAAGAGCTATTCTGTGGTTTTATGACACCCAATAGGGAAGACAATAGAGATGATGAATCATGGACATCAAGACAACGTTGTTGTAGATGCTCCGCACACAATCTTCAATAGTCAATCAGTCTTCACAGCTGATGCCCATTAACACTTGTTATTTTTTTGTTGTGACAACTAAACCACAAAGGTCTTTAGAGAATAAAGTGGTAGGTGTAATCATTCTTGCTTTGTTTTTTTTCCCACCTGGAAATACCACATGAATTTCCATATATTTGAATGTATCAGTGGTGTCCTGGATTATTAACACTGACTGTTTTTCCTTTTTCTTTTCCCAGGTCAAAGTAACAAGGACAGCTGCCTTATAAACCAGACACAGAGCTACCGTTCTAACATGTTGTCTCATTTTGTAAATGTCTTAAAATAATAGTGTCTTACGAACTGTGTGGAGAACATGGTATTTGACACTTTAACCTCAAAAGACTCAAGAACAACACAGTGGATTTCCTTTGTTTCTCTACCCAGCCCATTTGCTTAGTGGTGGAGCCACGGTCTGGGCCTGGACCAGAAGCTAAGCAGGTGCAAGAGTGCCCTCCTGTGGCAATATTGACCTTACGGGACACATAACTCTCCTTCATGCTTGTTCTTCGTCGAAGTAAAAAGCACTGATACCCCTCGACGGTGTTCAAGTTGAATAAGAATCGAGACTAAGCGAAACTGTTGTACTTTGTGCCAAGTTCTGAGAGCACTAGTTAATTAGTGAAGCGTCAGTGTCAACATGCTCTATCTTGACTAGAAATGCTTTAGGAATGTTGAGTCATTTATAAATATGGCTTTAGTCATCTGAAGTAGTCCCATAGGCCCCTTCTAGAGAGTTGATTTTAATAAATTTACATGTGGAACAATGTGTTTACAATACATACCCTTTGGTAATTGAGAATCCATCTTGAGTTGGGCAGTTCCACGGGACAAAACTTTGATGAAATGGAAAATGCAGCTAGTTGCTATTTCTTGCAGTGGATGTATGACTTGAAAGTGCCAAGAACAACATTTAAAATTTTTGGAGCTCATCTCGGGGATATCAGTTCAATAGTTCATCCATATTTGTTTGCATGAGGTGTCAAAATCTGTTGCATATTTAATCTCTGAAAGCATTGGACAATATCCCAGACTAAGTAGAGGTACCAGTTGGCCTTTCTGCAGCTGTCTTTGTAAGGTTATGTGAATATTGTGCTTTTCTAAGACAGTGTGGAGTCTTGAGTCTAATGACAGAGAAAACAAAATGTAACTTCTTTCAATTCTAGAAATTTTTTGACATGTGACAGTGTTTACTCTTTTATAGTTGACTAATAATTTATTATGTTGTGTATACGTGGGCCTTTCAATCTCCTAACTGTACAAAGTGTCAAGGGAAACCTTGGGAATAATATATTGCTAATAGTGTGGTGTGAGCAGTAGAAGGAGGTGTGTGGTAGAGTTTGTGCTTTGGCTGAAACGTTGTGCTTTTGTGTACTGGACAGCGAGGGAACCCCCCCAGACCAACCAGGACCGACTCAGATTTCTCGGTATCATAGCATCTTCATACTGCAACTCTTCTACTGCAAAAAAGTTTGTATATCACCCACTGGGCATAAGTCTATTGTTGACATCATGAGAAATGTGTTTCATTTTTCAGGGAGGTGAACCTGTGGACTTTCTTGTAAATTAGGTAATAATGACAGGCCTTCCAAATCACTGACTATTGAAAGGAAGTGTTTTGTTAAACCTTTGTGATCTAGGATTTCATCTTAAGTAAATACCAACTCAATGAGGCATATGCCTAAAATCCCCCTGTAAACTCAGTAACGCTTACTACTGTGTTGAAACATCACCAAATGATGACTGAATAAAGAACATCTGAAGACAGAGCATAAGCGTTAACCTCTTCATAACAATTTTCTGGGACTGTGTAATATTGGTATTCAACTGTGTAAAAGCAATACGATCCAATAACATCGCTGGTGCGCGTCATTGCATTTTTTGTGTCAAGTGACACCTCTTCAAGCTAGTTTTGTTTTTTAACCAGTATGTTTTAATGAGTGAATGCTAGGTCACTGGTGACAATCATCCAGTCTAAAGTGTGAATGAACACTGCTACTGCAGCAATCTTCCAAGAACCCTTCATTTACAGAGATTCACAGTTGTAAATATAATCATATATTCTCAACCAGTGAAAACATTTTTGACCGGTTGTATAGATCTGATTGACAACTAAAATAATTTGATTGCTTCTGGCAGGCAATACAGTATTTGATGTTCATACAGTGTACATTCAAAGGGACCCATGTAGAATACTGCAGATTTTCCTGAATACACCATATGTTGTTTTGCTTGGGTTTAGTGCTGACCTCTTCAATAGATTTAGCAATTTTCTATTTATGTTATTTTCAGAATGACTGTAAATAAAATAAACTGTGGAAAAGGCCGTTCATTTTTCTCAATTGTTTTCTGAGTTCTCAAATTTCCTGCCACATCAGATGTAATCATCCTGCTATCTAATCTCCTACCTAAACATTGAGATGTGGTGATTAAACAACTGTTTTATGCCTAGCAATGGTCTGTACCCCTGAAGCTATCATTAATACAAATGTCTTATGGTATGTGTGGTCATTTCCAGATAATGCCCATTCATCTTCAACTTTGCAGACATAACAGACTAACCTGATGCTGTATAATTTTGCTAAAAACTCCACTCAATAGCCTGTTTCTTTTAAAACGAATATACCAAGTATAATGCTCTGGCTGGAGGCAACTGATTACAGCACTCACAGCAATCACATGCAGAGACCTATGTTTGTAAGATGTTCCTCTCTTATACAGATGCTGAGGAAAGTCTCTTTATAAGCAGTGAAGATCATTGCTACCTTCTATGATAACCAAAATCCTCTGTCTGAACAGAAAATACTCAGTCACCACAATGGAAATGTGATATTTAACCAATGATGGGGAAATTGGAACAGAATTCTGTTCTTATATAATACAGGCGCTGAGCTGTGCTCGGGGAGAAATCAGTGCTTGACACAGTTGCATGGGTATTGTGCCAAAATAAATACCAATTATGCAGGGGAGATTGTGTACTTGTAAACCTATGGATATTGTTCAGAATCGCGACATATTATGATTTTTCAACGCCGATAACAATACCGATTATAGGGAGACCACAAAAACCGATACCTTAATTGGCTGATTTAAAAATATATATATATTAACAATTACAACAATACTGGAACACTTTTAGTGTAACTGGGTAATATAAAACATAAATAAAATCTATTTAGTCTCAAATAAATAATGAACTAGACCTATGTTCAATTTGGTTTACATAAAGCAAATTAGAAGGCAAAAATAAGCAAAAATCGGTGCCACGTCCATTTGTGCCAAAACAAAGTCTATGGCTTTGCAGGTTCAGGGTGGAAATACCGTATTTCACAGAACGTGTGGCAACCGTATATTGATTTACCACTGCGCAACATTTAATATGAAATAACCATGTAACATTCCGGTGAGTTAATTACTGTATTCGTGATGAAAGAAATGTTCTTCACAGCGCTTGCTACGAGCCAAGCGGCCCAGTGATATTGCGTTGTGCAGAAAGCCCATGCCTTCAATGCCATCCTGCAAACACTGCTGCATATGACTCTGCTTGCACAGCACTTCAGAGAAGTGACTCAAATCAAAATGAAATCAATCACATTTGTTAAGAAAGACCCTTTTATATCAGCAGTTGTCACAGAGTGCCTTTACAAAATACCCAGCCTGAGACCCCATGGAGCAAGCAACAACGTTGTCTGTACTTCATAGTTATCGCCTGCTAATATGAATGTCTTTGAGTTTAATGTGCACGTTTAAAAACATTTTACTTAGGCACCGAGTATTGGTTTTCAAAATGGCATCCTAGTTTATGGTTAGATAATTTGTGCAATGATTGTGCTTTGTTCGTGAATGCACTTTCTTAAATCAGCACCAGTTGGCGAAGTTGATGTAGGCTGTGATTTGATGATACATTAACAGGCAGCGCCTTTATAGGGAACACAGTAGGCCTACTGGCCTATTAACTGTAACCATTAACTGTATCAACCATGTATAGATAACTAGTGATTATGTGATGCTTGAAAGACACATTGCAATCTAGAAGTTCTATGAATGCTCACTTTTCCTCTAAATTCAATGTCAAACATCTATCAATATTCCCAGCCGTCTCTTCATGGGAAAATGCTGAGTATTTGGCGGCAGGATAAAACTGCAGCCGGGCTCCACAAGCTGACCTATGAGGTGCTTTCATGCCACAAATAAATGTATATAAGTCCTGGGAGATCAGTCGATTTTAGATAATGATGAATAAGGCAACAATGAACAGGGACAGAGTAAAGGCGCGTCTATGTTGATCAGTGCTGAGAACATCAGGGACGTGGTAGAGCTCTTTTTCTGATGACAGGCATTTCTGGCCATTGGTGTCTGTCTACTATTTATCAAAATGTCTGTCAGGGCTACAGAACCAATTAGCAGTTGAGAACTGTTGATTGATCATTGTAGCCTACCATCAATGCGACTTTTCCGTGTAACAGTTGCCACTGTCAATGCAAGTCATTGCTTTCATCACTGAGTTCAATGTTAAAGTAACATACTTAATATCATAAAATAAAATTTAACATTAACAACGTTATAGACAGGTTAATACATAATAAACTGTTCGTATTGATAAACATATCATCTGTTTATTAGTCTCAATGTGTGTGTATGTGTGTGGGTGTGGGTGTGTGTGTGTATGTAGGCTAACAGTTGCTTGTGCTAGTTGAATTCTTCCCTTATCTGTACTGTATATGAAGCAAACATTAACAGATCCCATTTATCTTGGGGGAATGTCAACATAGCCAACTGTAAGCATTATTGATAAACACATGCTCCTTAGCCGTGGTCTCCGTTTATGATTGCAGTTAAGCCCAAATCCCTTCAAAATATCACGGGACAATATATGAATGTCTTGTTGTTTTTCCACATTCATTGATTTTCCTGCAATATTCATTTTGTCTCAGATAAAAATCTCAAATGTAAATGGCCACGTTGTGATGTTCAGTTAGACTCTGCTACCCTCTACGGTTGACGGCTGGTGTTGTTTTCAGTGTGTCACAAAAGAAAACCACTGACAACATTTAAGAATTCCGAGAAACCGTTGATTAATAGCCTACTAACAAAAATGCGCTGTGGGCTTAATGGCAAATACATAGGCTACTTTGAAGCAATTGGCTGTAAAAGCAAATGCCTGATGACAATTTAATTTACAGACTCTTGGAATTGGCAATGTAGATATTCGTGATCAGGAATTTAACTGGGACAGCTTTTCAAGTCACCAGCAGCATGACTCGCATCCCACCTGCATTACTAGCCTAGTCTTAACAGCCGAAACATTACGAAACGTATGCCTATATGCCTATATTACGAAACGTATGCCTTAAATAAGTTTTAATACACCACAATGTAATATAATGTATTATTGAATTGATCCGACATTCTCTCGTTGACTTATCGCTTCTTTAATAATTGTCGTTGACTGATTGGGAGACGGGATTAACTTTTCGCTTCGCATCATCCTCGGAAGCCGCTGACGTTTCCTTTATGCGGTTGGTTAGTTCAGTTATATTCAAAGTCGGGATCGCGACCTACAGTTGCATGACAGGGGCTTCTGCAGGTTTTGTGTGTGTGCGTGTGGTTGTGTGTGTGTGTGTGTGTGTGTGTGTGTGTGTGTGTGAGAGAGAGAGAGAGAGAGAGAGAGAGCGAGAGAGGGGAAGGGTTCAACAATTGAGATATCATTTTATAGTAGCCTATGGAATAAAATACAAATGGTCAGTGCCGGTGGTTCTGTAGGAGCATATACAATGTTTTGGATAAATGTTTAGAAATATTAACACATCCACACAAAATATAAATACATATAGTCTACTTTTTATTTATTGTTTACTTTTTAACAGTGGTGCAATAAAATTAATTCAGGGTTATTACTCGAAATAAATGTGTGGTTTTATTGGATTTTGGGTGGGAGAGGTAGGGTTGCGAGAAAATGGTAGAAAAAGTTTGAATACCACTGGGTTAGATGTTGTCAGCTAAAACATTACCGATGCATTTTTTTCCCCACACGCAGACCCGGAAGCAGAAATACAGCCTACTTGGCTTTGTTTTGTTTTGTTAGTGTTTTGAGTTGGAGAGGCAGAGCGTGCATGGGGAGATATTCATTGGGAATGGAAGATGCACACATTTCTCTGAATGTTTATAATAGTAAAATGCCGAGTTTTGTCAGCAGTTATGACGAAGAGACAGTCTGCAATCCATCAGAAGTGTTTGATAAAGTTGAGACATCAGGCACAGATTTTATTCAAGATGTCAGGGAAACAAAGATCCGAACACCAGACATGTTATTGGAGGCTCACAAACGCAGAGTTGAGAGGACGGGTAGTAAAGAAAATGTGGATGGATACAGTTTTAGAAAACCAGCAACTGCAGTTGATGTTTTGAGGAGGAATTTCGGGTCGACGCGATCTCCTAATTCAAATAACAAATCAGCAGACGACCAAAACGACCCAGATGGTGCCATGATAGACATTATTTTGAATGAACGAATTAATTGTGTGGTTCTTGAAAAGTCAAGTGGTAGTGAAACGAAGGATGGAAAAGAGCGAATGGCAGATCACACCGAGGGATTAACGTCAACCGATTTGAATGAACTTGATGTGACAGATTCTGGATACATTTGTGAAAGTAGCAGGGCGGATGACGATGTCGTACAGTTAAAGGAACATGTTTACTGTACCGTATATTGTATTGCAAATGACAACTACAGGAAACCGTTGGACCATACCGGAGAACACCAATATAATGGGGCGATGACTCCGTCAACATCAAACGTCGCCACAGATCCATCCCCGGATTTGCGGCAGCAGAGCGATTTGGAAATGGGCCTCAACACCATTCCTGAGCCATACACCCTGTCGAACCTGATTGATCCTAGAACTCTGAGCAACTTTTACAGCGGGGATTACAGTGTATCAGTTGTCTTGACCTGTCGAATCTGTCTGGATAACAAGCACATAAAGCCACTACATTGTTGCAAGAAGGCTGTCTGTGAGGAATGCCTGAAGAGATACATCAGTTCACAGGTATAAATAAACCTAGTATTCAAATTCGCTGAAGGCTGTCTCTTCCAGCACAACATTTGCTATATTATTAATGTCATATAGCTTTCTTGTTGAAGTGTGCGCAAGCACATAGGTAAATTGTGTCTACATATTTATTACATATTCTCACCATTGCACTTGTAGGACTCCCTGTTATGATTACTTTCTGTTTACACAACTCAAATATGTTGTGGATAGCTTTTGGTTCATTTGAAATCCTCTCCAGCTCCTTGCCATATCACTAGGTTATGCAGATGTTGGTCTGTGGACACAGCTGGCTCGCTGTCTCCCACAAAATAAACCCAGTGGGATAATTTGACCATTTGCTCAGAGTTTCCTCGCAGATTAACACCTGCTGGCGCAGTCTGGTGGGAGAGCACTGGGGTCTTTGTGTTACACTGTACTCCACCACCAGAGGTGGACCCAGTCAGGTGGCCCGTCTCCAGCGGCAGCCGACAATTCATTGGGATGCAGGTTACCACGGTGCTATACCAACCGATGGAAAACTCCCTCCTTCCCAAACTCCCCTGAGCCACTTGGGAAGGAGAGATAGGAGGGATGACAATAAAGATGCATTCTGGGACTTTTGCAATTCTCCAGGTAATGTTTCAAAACTCCTGTTTTGGGCTGGATGTGTAATATGTTGTTTCACTGAGTTTCATCCCTGTTTATGCCCCAGTTAACCGTGAAGTTCCACGTTTGAAAGCAAGTGTTTCTGATGATATGGGTCACAAATTGCCACATACATTACGTGGTACACAATTGTCTGGGGACACTTTGGCTCCGCAGCTTCACTTTTACGACCGGTGGCCAAAAAGGCTGCATCACAGACTGTATCATTAAGTGCTGCCTGAGACTGCCCCTGTCATTGTTTTCCTTGTTTAGGGAAGTCATGTGTTTCCTGCTCTCTGAGCCTAGCTCCTCTCACAAGGTACAACGCTGTGGAAATCGTCAGGGCCAGCCTGCCTCCGTGACGCTGAGCATGAAGTGAAAAGATATGCTAGGCATTTCCCTTAGGAGTGCCTATCAGTGTTTCGGCCAGTTCCTGAATTTAGTCCGCGATGACAGAGCTTGTAAATAAAGTTGCTGCGGGCATACTGCTGATATTATAATCACTATCTGTGGTCTCTGATTGTGGTTGGGTGGTCTGGATAGGGAGGTTACTGGAAACAGATGTGGTGTGACTAAAGACATTGCAAAATCATGGAAGCCACTGACTGACTGTTACTCGCACGCTGAATAGATTTGTTGGCTGAGCGGGGAGGGTTTCTGCCTTTTGTCCCGACTGACGGCAGCGAAGATGGAGGCGGAGGCAGAGGTTGGGTGTGTGGCTATAATTGATAGCTGAATCACAGAGCTCTGTCCCTGTAGCACCTAATGAAATCACAGAGCTCTGCCACAGCTGTGTGCTCTGAAGACAGTGTCAGCTGTCCACCTAGACAGCTTGTTATTGTTATCAGGTAGCATCAGATTGCGACCTGTTCCTTGGCTTCCAAATCCGGTTGATTTCCTGCCTTATCTGTCTCGGGGTCAAAGATAGGGGCCGAAACATCTCTATTCTTCTTTGTATTCACGTGGGTCTTTGTTTCGATGAATAGGCAAATGTCTCTTGGCTGTAATGAGAAGCTGTATTTGGCAAGGGCTGCATAATGGAGGCATCCAGTCCAGCCTGGTTTGTTACTGCTGGTTTCTTTTGGTTTTGCGTAATTGTGCTACCCGTCAGGTTTTTTCACCGTTTGTTTTGTTTTATAGAAAAGCCACATTAGTGGAAACAATTCCACACTCAATCGCACACTCTCACACACAATAAAATACTGACTGACAAACACAATACTATGTAGGTAGTGTGTCGTCCCTTGCTTTTATATCTGGGAGATGTGAGGGCCCACGCTCCAGGAAAACCACAAAACAATCGCAGTGTGGGGAACCGTTTTTATTGAATCAGTAGTAACAACTATGACAAAAAAAATTCTGTCATGTTAGTGGGCAGTAGGTTTTTGAAAAGGGAAAGAGAGCTATTTAGTGCGATTAGCTTCTTTGTAAGAGTTTAATTATATAAAATGCTAACAAATCCGTGGAACTAGATCCCGACCCATGTACAGCAGAATCTCAATAATCTAGCCAACTGGTCGGAGTAAAACAAGACGAAGCTCAACTCAACAAGACTGTGCTCTGCATTATGTTTGTGCCCTGTGTTACCCTGCATTACTGTTGCAGCCAATCTAACTTACAGCCTAGACATAACCACTAAAATGAACCATGGTCAGTCACCTTTGACTGACGCTCTAAACCTTCTTTGTCTGTCCGGTGCTCGAGTACTCCAACACAACAGACACCAACACAAATAAGAAATATTTCCTAACCAGTAACGTACCTCCAATTAGGGAGTCCCATTTGTTATTTTAAAAAACAACATTTATATTTTATGGATTATGTTCCAAATGTTGATAAATGTTGATTACAGTTTGAAAATATTGCTAAAAACAAGCTTTTTATATTGCAGAAACCTTTAGCCTGGCTGATGCGACATAAGAAAATAACAACACAGGGAGAGCTGTGACTCAGTAGTCACAGGACACAATACTCATTCAGAAAATGTGCAAGCATTTTGATTGGTTCTTACTGACAGCGCCGCAAGCTTCCTCATCAGTAATGACAATTTGGTTTGCCCATGTTTGTTGGGCAACACGCTGTCTGCTGCCTGCCATGGTCAGACCTCCGTTTGCAGGCCATCTGCAAGCCAGACCATTTTTGCTATCTGGGTAGATGTCAAATGTGTAATCGTATTTAGCTAGATTGTCCAGCTGGCTCATGTTTAACGTTGGCCATCGGCTTGAAACTATTATTATGTATACATTTCACTTTGTTGTTGTTTATGGTCACTTTTGGTTAAGCAAGAAATCTCACTCAGTTTTTCTCAAAAACACGTAAATTACTAGAAATATGTTTTATATATTTGAACAATAATGTATTGCTTGAAGGAAGCAATATACGTGTTTGTTGATATAAAAATGTCATCATTTGGCAATGCCCCTACTACACTGCCAATCAGAAGCCACCCCTGTTCTTAACAGAGCTTCAGAGTTTCTCTTCAGTAATGGGAGAACCTGCCAGAAGAACCACCATCTCTGCAGCTCTTCATCTATCTGGCCTTTATGTTGGAGGCTAGACGGAAGCAACTCCTGAAAGACTTGATATCCTGCCTCGAGGACTCTGGAGCATGAGGAAAAAGTGTTATTGAATTCTACGTCTGGTGAGAACAAGGTATCATCCATCACCTGGCTAATACCATCCATACGGTGAAGCATGATGATGGGAGCTTCATGCTGTTGGGATGCTTCTCAACAGCAGGGATTGGAAACAGGTCAGGATTGAGGCAAGAATGAACCAAGCAAAATGCCTGAAAGAACATGTGTAATGTTTGTTTATTCTTGTGCATGGTTTCCATGGTTTTAGCAGGAACACAAGCGTGTATCTCAGGCCAGTATTATGGTTCTCCCTGAAATACCATGCATGTGTTGTTCTGTTTATTTATACTTGTGCGTAGGGATTTTCAAGATGAGTGGGATTGGCTGGTAATCTGTGTCACATCAGTGTAGACTTGAGATATATATATATATGTGTGTGTGTGTGTGTGTGTGTGTGTGTGCGTGCACGTGTGTGTGCTGGTGTGTAATGCTGTGGGGGTGTGTGCAATGTGTGCAGGCATTGAGGAGATGCATGTGAGTGTCCCTAAAGATTCCTAGTTGGCTAGTAAAAGTCTCCATCTTCAAGAGCTCCTTTCGCTTCCCATCTCCCTACCCCTGGCACTCTAACTGCTACTCTGCTCCAGTCCCAAAACAAGAAAGCTCCATTCTTAACAGTTGTATTATTGATTGTCATTGGGATTTCAGAGTTTCTTCAAAACTGCATAGAATGCTGCAGGCCTTCTTTAATTTATGTGATGTTTAAGGATTTTATAAGCTAAGAACTCTACAACACAGGGGATATGTACCAGTCAAAAGTACCCGTCAAAAGTTTGGACCTGTGTACGCATTCAAGTCAATGGGTGTGTCTAAACTTTTGACTGATTCTGTATGTGCGTAGTTTGTCTCCAAAACTTCCAAAAGTTTTATTTTCCACAACATTTTCTGTCAACTGATGTGGCCTTTAAGTACAACTATTTGTTCCCAAGTCCTGTATCTGTTCTCCTTTGAATGAGTTCTGACGTCTGGTTTGCCTCTCATGATTAAAACAGTCATTGGGTTTTAGTGCCTTTATTTGTTTTCCTTTGAGGCTTGCCTGATTACCAAAGCCTGCACATCCTCCTTCCTGATATGAGGAGGTGGTTCTCTCTGCTTTTAATACGTGGGACCTCTACCAGATGAGAAGAAGGGAAATGACAATCACACTAGGTCAATCTCCTCATCGTGTCTGGTGTAGTCTTTGAAAAGCCTAATATCTTAAGTTGACTACAATCAGATATATCAGTTTTTTATATTTAATTAATTGGCACAATAAAAGTGTTTTTGCTTTATCATTATACACTTGAGTGTTGATTGATGGCAAAAAAAATAAAATGCAATCAATTATTTATTAAGTCCATAACATGACAAAATGTGGCGAAAGTGAAGGGGTCTGATTACTTTCCGAAGGTACTGTATGTCCTTAATTCATCTTGATTTTTCATGGTGGTCACAGTCCTGTATTGTCTGCTTCTGACAATGCTTCCTATTGGTTGATGACAAGTTGATTATTACTGCCTATTTCCTTTGATTACGGGGTTCATTATATTGTCTGTCCATCCGCTCTAGAGGAAACTCCTATCAGGCTTAGTCAGTGTAATGAGGTTAGATAAAGGTCTCTGAGAAAAGGCTGCTAAGTTGTTGTCTGCCAGTCAATCTTTGTGTGATTTCACTGTTTCTCTGACCCTATGACTTGCCAGTTTACAGGAAGGATGTTGTCCTGAATTGTCGATCTGGTGTGATAGCTCATATCTTTGTCCCTCACAGTGATTTGTTTGAGGTTGCCTGACTTGCTTGTACCACTAGCTTGTCATTTCTGTCAGAGATTAGGCTTTCCTCTAAGTACATCATATTATATTGCAGGTATTGCCAGAGACATTCATTTGCTTGGCTTCATACATGGATACAGAATAGTAATCCCTTAGTCATACCATCATATAATGACTGACGCACACAGTGTAACTAACAGGTTATCAAACTAGTCGGGGAACTTATTTTCTACGTATGTGTAGCTTCATACAGCATTACATGTAATGTTATGAGCGTAGATAGCTTAAAGTAAAGGCTTATAAAAAACATCACCCCAGGTAGTAGGCAATGCATTGTTGCTGCTACCTGCTGCCCATTATCCTGGTGTCAACTGCTTTATCGTGTGCCAGTCCTTCACTAAAGCTGTATCCGCAACCTCAGGCTGAACAACTATGGAGGAGTGTTTGTGTGTGAGTGGGGTTTGTGTTGTGGGTGTCTGGGTGGGTGATGGTTGAGGTGTAACATGAGAGTGTCTGAAGAAGAGTTCTCTACCTCAGGATCCATGTTGCCTGAGGACAGATGTTCTCCCTCTCCCTGATAGAGTTAACCTACACCTCTGGTCATCTGTGAGGTCTGACCAACCCCCCCCCCCCCCCCCCGGTGAATGCTCATTCATTTCTCTGCGAGGCTCTGTGTGGTAGACACCAGTTTATCACCATTGTTGGCTCTGAACCAGCAGGGTCGTTACACAGTGTGGCCTACAGACAAAGACACCACAGGACCTCATTTGGTGGGTCCTGGTGAAATACAGGGATGCTGCTCTTGAAGGACTTAGTTAAGGACTGAGTAACTCAGAATGCAGTGTAAGTAACCGGGCAAATAGGACCTTCGTCTTGAATCCAATGGACAGGACGAGACCTTAGACTGGGGCAAAGATGAATCCTTCAGCCCGAATCACACTGCCAACACGAGTGGCTTCTGGACATGTCGGTGAATGTCCTTGGATTTCCCAGCCAAAGCACATGCTTGGACCCAATTGACCGTCCGTGGAAAGACCTGAAGAATGCTGTGTACCGACGCTCTCCACATCCGAAATGACAGAGCTTGAGAGGATCTGCCAGGAAGAATGTAAGAAGCTGTCCAAACACAGAATTTCAAATCTGCTAGCGGCACACCCAAGATGACTCAAAGCGGCAATCACTGCCTAAGCCACTTCTACAAAGGACCAAATAAAGGCCTGAATGCTTATGTACATCAGTAATGTCCATTTATAGTATGAATAAATCTACAAAAATATCGAATTACTTGTATTTGCTTTCTCTTTATTGTTTATTGTGTGCAGGTTGCTGGCCAAAAAATTATGTAATTAGGTCTATGACTCAAATGTGGAGAACGTTGAGGGGTCTGAAGACACCCATACACATTTTTCACGTTGCCACTGCTCCCGTGTCCATGCTAGTGGTGGGGTCAGAATCGTCCTAGGGGGACCCTCCCTGCTGTTGTCACTGGGTCCTGCAGTCACAGGTGGCAACTCTCTTGCTGAAATGTCTCATCTCATCAGCCTCTCAGTCCAGCTAGTCCTAAGCTGATGACACCTTGTCGGTGCAGCTTTAGAGGATAGCAGGGACATCCCGGTACAAAGTACCTACACCAACTCTCCATCTATTCACATTCTTTACAAACACAGTAGATGATGCCCTTGTAGGGTTGTTTACAAAGGACTTGCAGACATATTGGAATCAAGCCTGAAATGACAAAACAATGCATTTTTGGCAAATTTGTCCCATTCAGTCAGCTTTTGAAGCAGAATCGTGGCTCTGGGGAACAACAGATTGGATTATTGACATCCTCTCTTTACCCAGATTATTATTTAGCATTCTCTTTCTTGGAGTCTTCGATTAGTCACCTGAAAACAACGGTCCACTTGTTGTTCTCACTTCAGGCCAACATGGCTCCAATCCCCGACCTCTGACATCAAGACACGTGTGAGTGGATTGGGTAACAATGGCTGAGCCGCCGCTGCGATGCGTTGAGCAACCCCGGAGCCGAGAAGGCTGCATGGCCTGGAGCCCGAGGGGCTGAACAAGGAGCCCATGGGGCTAGAAGTCAGACCGTCACAACGACCGGGCCGGCAGAGTCTGCTTGGCGCTGCCCCAGAGCTGCATCGCCGCAGACGAACATTGCGGGACGCGAGCCCGGCCAGGAGGGGATTATTCAGCTGTGTGCTAATCCTCCGGGCGCCCTCTGCCTGCCCATCTGTCTGCATTGTGCCCCGGGTGGGGCACCCTGCAGAGGACCCACCGGGCTGGGATCTAAGGGGTGCCCAGAGGGCCGGACGGGAGGGCTGGTTGTGTTAGTGGTGACGGTGAGGTGGATTTTAGGACTCAGTGGGGCTTTTTATTGGGCTTTTCACCCTGTAGTTTTCCACATTTGCGATGGCAGGTCACTCTGCTGTTGTTCCTGGATTCCTTCCAGCTTTCCCAGGAAGTCGCAGCCAGAAACCACGTCACGTGAACAGTGTGGGTGAAAGGAGGTGTTATTGATGCTCGGTGCTCCTCCACTATGCTCTGAAACTTCCTCTGGGAACAAGGTCCAGTGAAAGCGGTGACAGCTACTTTAAGTCCCTGCCCCACCTAGATCCTAGAAAGCCCCCCCCCCCCTCCCACACACACACACACAGGATCTCTGTTGTAGGGGAATGAGGGTGTAACAACATTTGAACCTTTTGTGTAGATGAATGTTACATCATATAAATTAGCTGACAGTACCACCTAGAAAATGTAGGCTCATCAGTGTATGTTCACTACCTTTTGTGCTGTCTTTACACTTACCTACATTTGCTGCATGTATTGATAATATTTCACGACCAGGTCTGTGGTAATGTGTATATAACTGTTTGGCCTACTACACACGGCAGTCTGTTGAGTAGACATGATGAGAAATCAACAGGAACTCAGAATCTATATTTCGCGAGCGTGTGACACAATACCTCAGGGTACCCAATTCCCCTGGCCTGGTTTTGGACTAAACGATTGGGTGAATGATGTGTCTTGATGCCGAGATCCAGCACTTCCAGGTTTACTGCTGCCTTGTTGACCCCCCCCCCTCCCCCGCGGTCTGTCCGTGTCCCCCCCCAGGTCATGGTAGGCCGAGCGGACATCGTCTGCCCCGTCACCGAGTGCAGCGGTTACCTGGAGGAGACTCTGGTGGTGTCCCACCTGGGCAGCGAGGAAGTCGCCAAATACAAGTACTTCCTGGAGCTGAGCCGGATCGACTCCAGCACCAAACCCTGTCCCCAGTGCAGCCAGTTCACATCGCTGAAAGGACGCACTCCCGGCAGGGCAGAGCACAAGTACAAGGTGGGAAAGAGGGGACCTGGACTGTCCTGAAATCAGATTTAATACAGTAGGTCAGTGCACGGGTACGAGCTGAATAGAGGGCATCGGCTGTTTGAAATATCAAGCATGACATTAGAGCGTGCAAATAATTTCAGGACGACAAATCTGAATTGAGTAGTCCACGCTACTGAGCTTGTGTGGGAAATGGGGGGGGGGGGGGGTGAGTCCGGCCTAAGACCTGTCTATGTCTCTGCAGATCCAGTGCGTCAAGTGCCAGTTTGTTTGGTGTTTCAAATGCCACGCCCCCTGGCATGAGGGCCTGAAGTGTCGGGACTACCGGAAGGGGGACAGACTTCTGCGTAACTGGGCCAGCGTCATCGAACACGGCCAGAGGAACGCCCAGAAGTGCCCCCGGTGCAAGGTGCGTGGCGAGCCCCAGGGACTCCGGGGATATTGAACCTTTGCTAGTTACCATAGCAACTGGCGGGAAAATGTGTTGGCGGATCTCCTGCCAAACAGTTATACTGTTGGCTCGGCTCCCGCGGTCCCATGTCCTCTTGTCCAGGGATGTGGTGACTGAACGCAAGGCTGTCCTGTTTCTCAGCAAATGTCATGTTTCAGGCATGTCAAGGTGGGGCCTGCTGTTCTCCTCCAGTGTTCAACAGCATAGGATGATTTGATGTGTTATTTCAGGTTTTCTAAAGCGATGACATTCTCCTCGGTATGTGTCCAGTTTTTTCCTAATATCTTCCGTCTGAAATGGGTATCGGCACCGTCGGACGCAGAGAGATAAAGAGACGGATATTGTCTTTTGTCCTGTCGTCCACTCAACAATAGCTGGAAATGAAGCATTCCAGGAAGTCATAAGACAGCGTCCTGGGCAAAAAGTCAATACCAAATTAGATTTAGTGAGCCACGTCAGCTTTTTTTCCCCTTCGTACAGAGTGAGGAGCCTTTTGGAGTGAAATGGCAACAAACACAGCAGAGCACAAAGCTACTTTTCACTTCAGTGTTGGAAGGAACTGTCATTCCGCTGTAGGCTGGTAGGTCGCCGTCCTTCCATGCCAGACTTTCCTGCCAATGTAGTGTCAGTCAGCAGAGACAGGCAGAGGGGTTAACCGATGTATACCGGCAACAATTGTTCCATTCTTTGACCTCCATGTAGAACCAAAGCAACCACACAGTCGAAGTGTAGGCTAAGTCCTGTTTAATACTATAGATGTAGCTTTGCCGAGCTGTCTGTTCAGTCTACCAGTTGCTCCGTATTCTGAAAGTCATTAGGATCCCGCCTCGAAAGAGAGGCCAAGTTAGAACGGTTGACTGGAGATTTGGGTGTGACGTGTGCCTCTCCAGATCCACATCCAGAGGACGGAGGGCTGCGATCACATGAACTGCACCCAGTGCAACACCAACTTCTGCTACCGCTGCGGCGAGAGGTACCGCCACCTGCGCTTCTTCGGGGATCACACGTCCAACCTGAGCGTGTTCGGCTGCAAGTACCGCTACCACCCGGAGAAGCCCCACCTCCGCCGGCTGGTCCGGGGGTCCGTGTGCGGTAAGTCTGCCCAGCCCCAGGACGTGCCAAAGAGGCCCTGAAAACCTTCATCGAGGCGAGACATTTAACTACCTGCTACCTTCCCGCGGTTAATAATATTAGATAAGCAGTCGGCACCTGCTTACGGCAGTGGCACGGCCCAATTAAAGCGGTTGTTATTTTACAGGCCGCCCACGTCTCTTTTGAACTTTGTCAAGCCCTCATTGGTGTCCGTAGTCCCAGAGGGAGAGGTTGTCGGGGGGTGGGGGGGATTTGTGGCTCACCGTGAAGGTGGCTGTTTGTCTTAATGGATTCACGACAGAAACAGATGATCGCCACAGCGTGTGCTAGATGACCTCGCTGACTTGACCCTTTCACAAGCCGTTTCACAACAAGACCTGTACATTCCGCACCGATGGTTCTGTCACTGCTCTAGAGTCAGAGCTATAATGGTGTACTGTAGTAGCCTAGCAGCATAGAGGATCTACATGTCCCTTATCAGCAGACCTTCCTTATTTGAAGTGACGCACAGCTAGATAGTTTGACGGGTGAACAGCTATTCTGAGAGGGGCAGTAGTTCTCTGAGTGGGGCAGTAGTTCTCTGAGTGGGGCAGTAATACTCTGAGAGGGGCACTCAATAACAGGGGACTGATGTGTCCCTCAGAACGGCTCCCACCACTCTTCTCCCCTGACCTGTCCCACACGGTTCCCATTCTATTGTTTTGACAGCCTTGCTTATTAAAGCAAACACGGAAATGACCAACCGTAGACCCATGACTTCCTAAGGCTGTTTTAGATGTTTATTGTACTGCAACGGCACAGGACCTGATTTCGTGTTGAAAATGTAACGCGCGGTACTCAAAGGTTTGTGAAATGTGTGTGCTGACTGTAGCTGGAAACCACCCATGTATTTAGGTCTCCTGACCCGTTCTGCCTGTCTTGTCTTGTTCCATTCCAGTGAGTAAGGTGCTGGTGGCCCCTCTGCTCCTTGGGCTGGTTGTGGTGGTGGGAGCCTTGTCCCTGGTCATAGGTAAGCCCTGTTGCACACTGTGAATCTTCACTAACATGAAACCTCTGCTATGTTTAAAGCCTGCTACTTTACTCCCTAGACACCATTCAGTGTTAGGCAACTGCCGTTGCTTTTTGAGGTAGGATCAAAGGGGTTCTTTCTCTTAGCTCAGGTGCATGGCTAGCATTAGTCAGCTTGTTCGGCGGTCGTGGCGTTGCTTGGCCACTTCAGGTAGCTGTGCTGTCCTGAGCAATGGGAGAATGACACGCTGATATGAAGCTGTTGATTGTCACTTGTCACTCCCATCTGCTGATTAGCATTACTGTTCTTATGTGTCATTCATTTCAAAGGTAGTATGTTCTTAGTGTTCTCAGAAACATATCATATATAAGCGTGGGCCACAGAACAGTATGTCCTTTTATGGAGTATTTCTTGATCTAGCGCAAAGTACACACTTCCTTGTGAGAGGTATGACTTAAAATAAGTGCTTTGTCATTTCTCTGAGCTTAGTTCCTGCTCTTTACTCATGGGCTGTTCTGTCCTTCTGCCATCTCCCCTCAGGTCTCGTGGCCTTCCCTATCTACTACATCTGCAAGAAGAGACGGAAGCGCACCCAGGGTACTGGCAGCTGGCTCTGAGCTGAAGACCATGGGCCAGTCCAGTCCGGGCAGGACCCTGCTCCAGAGAGGGGGTAGTTGGTGGAGGTAGCCCTGCCAGCCCGTCTCCAGCCCGTCTCCAGCCCGAGAAGAGCAACACTTTAGACTGGGCTTCTTTCTCTACCGCATGTCCACCACAACCCTATGTGGTTCCTGCTCACAGATCTAAAGGTTCACAGAGCACACAGAATAGTCTACCACTGTTCCCAAGCAGTCCACTCTTCTCACAGTGGCTCCAACAATAGAGAACACCCTGGCCACTGGTCTGACCAGTTACCTGCAGAACACCACTTACCTACGGAATAGTTTCAGACTATTTCATTAATGTTTCTAGTCTAGTTTTTACTTTAGTCTGGGCTCATACAGCATGGATTGTGAAACAGAAAACATTCGGATAAAATGGGAAAGACCAGTGTTCGTTCGTGTGGGTGAATCGATCACCATTCTGTAGGCTACCCTGAAAGGCTGCATATTTATTTAATTATCAGGGATTTTATTCTGCTGTGTTCATAGATGGTTAAAAAACAATAAGAAACCGATTACTCATTGTTAATGACCAATCCGTAACTGTACACACTGCAAGTGGTGCTTGGGTTTCAGTGAGATTCAGGCTTCATTCCATCAACACACACACACACACACACACAAACAGATTGTGACACACACAATAACACACCCGTTTCACCGCTTCCAAACCTGCCAACACCAGAGTGCTGTCCCCCAGCCCTGTGGTATTTGCATCATCAACAGAATCCATGTAGGTATTTTCCATTGTGAAAAAAACTATGGGGACAGCACTGTTGAAATAACTGCTGTTTGATGCCCTGTAATCATTGATCAATGCTTATCCCATTTTGCAAGGTAGGGTTTTGCCCTACTGCATTTTTAAGTGTTGTTTTATCCTACATGATGTGGTCCGGGTTTTGCTCCAGTTGAAGGAAAGATGCGTGGAAACCACACTGACCTGGACACAGGTCTGAGCGTTTACACAGACGATAGTCGGAATAGTGCTTCAGGTGCCACGATATATTTATTTGTTTAAAAAAAAAAGAAATGTCTTGCCTCCTTCAATGGTCAATGTTAGATGTCTGCTTTGAGAACAGATATGAAAACGTGTTGAGAAGATGGATGTATATGGAGGCTGGACCGACAAACAGACGGACATTAAGAACCTTCTATAATAGATCGAGAAGTAGGAGTTTTGTTAGTTACTTTGAGAAAGATATTTAAGGAACTCGCCTATAAAATCAGTAGATTGTGTTGAACAATCGCTTCCCCATAGTCTTCCGTTATTTATACTTAGTTTGTGGCAGACCTGCTATATGTTTATGAATTTGTCCAGGAAGTTTGTTACTCGTGTCAGGGGTTTCTCTTTGCACAAAAGGTGAGGCTTGTGTTTTCATTGAATTAATAATTTGCTCCATCCAATTCTCAATTTTCATATCAAACCAGGATTACTGTAGGGAATTTCTTATGGAAACCTTTTTTTATCCTAACACAATTTTTATTTGAAAAAAAAAAAACATTACAACATAATTGACAATCAAGTCTCTGTTGTGCTTGTTACTGTAACCCCAGTGTTACACTAGTGCAAGGGCCCCAAAAAGTTTCCACTTTGGCTCCACTTTGGGGACGATTATGCGTGTGTCATGGGTGCTTAAACTTTACAGCAAAATCATTGGGCTGTAAAACAAAAGAAAAATTACTAAATACGTTAGCTAACATGGGCTAGCTAGTTAATTTTGACATTTTCAGAAGTTATTGTCTACAGTAATGTATGTGACAAAAGGAAAACGGATAGTGCACTGCTTTATAATTATATTAAAACTTCACAGTATGTTTAAAACTTTGCAAGGAAGTAATGTCTGCTGACCCCTCTGGGCATTAAGGTATGCAGCCTGATGTTGTAATAGGGAAATGTGGGGCTTTTTGATAAAGCTTCTTGGTTATCTTCAGTGGAAATGCACCATTAGATTATTTTCCCAGGGGGCTTTGGTGTAAGTAACCTTGTAACAATAGACCTGGAGCTGTGCCAGAAAATGATAGCGTCTCTGAAGCTTTAAAGCTGGTAACTTGGCTACGGTACACCAACCATATCCAACCAAAACCCCTGCCATCTCTCTCTGGGAACTCAAACTGTCCGACAAGTCAAACTATCTGACCCCCAAACAATGCATTGTTTATTATTGTGTCATTAATAACACAGAATATGATGATGGATGTTGACGAAACTTTGAAATCCATTAGGCTTTTGTATTTGTTCTCAGGGAGCATTCTGTTCATGTTCTCTGTTCATGTTGTCTTTCCTGCATTTCGCTGGAACTCCCACTGTGCCAGTATATGATCAAAACCTGTCACACTAATTGACTTTAAAGAGCCGTGTACGATTTTCATCATACTTCTATTCAATTCATAACCTGGATATATTAAGATGCTGTCGTTTGATGCCGTTGTTAGCTTATACGTGTTACATTTCCACCTGACACATTAAGTAATCTGTGCAGGTTGGTGGTCCTTCTCTTATGTGTATGTTTGTCATCTGACTGGAGCCCTTATTAGTGCCATTGTGGCATTTTCACCATAAACATTAACTAGTGCCTTTACTAAGATAATTGATATTGGCTTGATCGTTGTGAAATGTTACTTCTCTCTTTAAATGGAATATAATGTCTGCGTCAAAATGTCTGTAGTTTGCACAAAAACAGAACTTATTAGTTTACCCCGATCTATGATCTAGTAGTTTATCATCGTTCTTCGTGTGTGGGTCGCTTTTGGACATCTAATGCACAGATCTGTATTCTACTTTTGTTTGTGGTTCTTCTATGCTGCTGTACCACTGTCTTTACACTTCATGTAATACATGTTTTGCAACAACTAATGTATGTTTGGAAGAGGTTCATGGAGTCATTAAACATTGATGGTTGAAATGCCCAAAACACCAATCTTCTTCCAGTACTATTTTTACCTGATGACTCAAACTGAACATTGTGACATACTGTGGGTGTGGCATGGTGTTTGGACGGGTGAAGCAGTTTGGGTAGACAGGAAAGCACCAGTCAGCTAGGTAAAGAAATTCACAGTAATTTTTCAACAAGTTTACATGGTTGGAAAAAGATTTAAGGCCATAGAGGTATTCAAAGATATGTAAAACCGATTTTATTCTGAACATACAATTGTATTCTGAACTTACAAGCATTCCTACCTAGACTAAACCACAACCACAGCGGTGTTGACCTCAGTCAATAATGATGTGAAAGATATTTCAATGTTACATTGGGATCAGTTAATTTGGATCTACTCTCAACTGATTTTTGGTTCTTCATTCTGGTGCTTATTCATTCTGGTCCTTCAAGCTCCCAGCAGGCCCAGTTATTTAGGCAAACTTAACATGTTCTGCCTCCTTCAAACACTTACACCTAAATATTTCATTTAGAAAATCTGTCCCCTAATGCTCACTGGCCAGTTTAGGTACACATCTAATACCGACTTGGTGCCCCTTGCATCTCTGAGCCAATTTAACGCTGCCCTCTGCTGGGCCGCTGGGCTTGTCAGTATGCTGCCGTCCCGGTTAAAATACCTGGACTGTGAAGCAGTGGCCACTTGGATCGATGATCGCCGGCCTTTCAGCTTGAACAAATCGTGCCATTCTCCTTTGACCTCTCTCATTAACAAGCAGTTTTCATCCACAGGACTGCTGGCACTGGTGGTCACAACCAGGACATTGCTTACGTCACATGGTTTAGACATTAACTGGACGTCTGTCTGCTTGGTATAGCAAGGCACCTGGCTAACTGACTGTAGGAGCAGTCAATTTCATGAATGGGTTGGCATACAGTGGGGAGAACAAGTATTTGATACACTGCTGATTTTGCAGGTTTTCCCACTTACAAAGCATGTAGAAGTCTGCAATTTTTATCAGCGGTACTCTTCAACTGTGATTGACGGAATCTAAAACAAAAATCCAGAAAATCACATTGTATTATTTTTAAGTAATTAGTTTGCATTTTATTGCATGACATAATTATTTGATACATCAGAAAAGCAGAACTTAATATTTTGTACAGAAAACAATTACAGAGATCATACATTTTCTGTAGTTCTTGACCAGGTTTGCACACACTGCAGCAGGGATTTTGGCCCACTCCCCATACAGACCTTCTCCAGATCCTTCAGGTTTCGGGGCTGTCGCTGGGCAATATGGACTTTCAGATCTCTCCAAAGATTTGCTAATGGGTTCAGGTCTGTAGATGATGGCAAAGTGTGTTACTAATGGTTTTCTTTGAGACTGTGGTCCCAGCTCTCTTCAGGTCATTGGCCAGGTCCTGCCATGTAGTTCTGGGCTGATCCCTCACCTTCTTCATGATCATTGATGCCCCACGAGGTGAGATCTTGCATGGAGCCCCAGACTGAGGGAGATTGACCGTCATCTTGAAATTCTTCCATTTTCGAATAATTGCGGCAGAGGTTGTTGCCTTCTCACCAAGATGCTTGCCTATTGTCCTGTAGCCCATCCCAGCCTTGTGCAGGTCTACAATTTTATCCCTGATGTCCTTACACAGCTCTCTGGTCTTGGCCATTGTGGAGAGGTTGGAGTCTGTTTGATTGAGTGTGTGGACAGGTGTCTTTTATACAGGTAATGAGTGGAGAACAGGACTGCTTCTTAAAGAAAGACTAACAGGTTTGTGAGAGACGGAATTCTTACTGGTTGGTAGGTGATCTTATGTCATGCAATAAAATGCAAATTCATTATTTAAAAAAGGACCATTTAACAAAATGCTTAGTGACCAGTTCTTTCAAGACAGTGCAACAACAATTGAAACAACTGAATAAATAGCAAATACAAAGTACATGACTAATGTATAAAGAGATGTGAATAAATATAAGGTACAAAAGAGTGTTGAGTACAGTGTTCAGCCCCCTCCAGTCTAAAATCAAATCCTGAAGTGATTTATTACTTTGAAGAAGAAAAAAAAAAAGGCCCCTACTCTCTTATAATGATGACCATCCTGTCAGTCTTGGAATTTGACAATGTGATTCATTGGCCGCTAGTTTTCCCCACAGTCTTGTCCATCTTTGCGTATGCATCATCTTATGTGGTGAGCACCTAAGCGACTTATTCAAATGAAAACATTTATCATATATTTCTACAAAAATATGCAAACCCTACAGCATATATAGCATATGGCATCACCTCTAAATGAGACTGTGTCCTCAGTCAACCTACTTGGTTAAATAAGAGGGTGCAAAAAGGGGGGGGGGCGCAGGTGATGGAAGTTGGAAAGACAGATGTCTGGAATCATACCCAAGCTGTTATACGTTTACCAACGGCAGCGCCTTAGAACGGTAGAACTCCACCTCCCTAAGGACGTAGAAACTGTCCTGTTGAGAGGGGGTGCACCAGCAGGGTTTGATCTTGTTTTGGTGTAAGCATGCAAGCTGTAACTATCTCCTAGCTGCTGGCACACTCACAACAACAGAGAGACGATACCACGGTCAAGTGAGCTTAGTAATCATGTGGGAAGCATGGTTCAGTGTTTAGTCCGCCACCCAGGCGCTGAGAGCAGGCCCAGCCAGTTTGGCGATGGTTACACTGAGGGAGGTGCAAGTCAAAACGGGTGCAGCGGGTCTCTCAAGATAGTCCTCGATGCACTCCGCTTCACATATGAAATTGGCAGTGCACTCTTAGTTGGTCATGGAGTCTCCACCCAGTGTTGCCTTGGCATTGCCCTGCCCCTTGAGACCTTTCAGACATTTTCTTTCAGCTGAAAGGGATGATGTCCACACCTCATACCTGTGTAATTAGACCATAAGCCAGTTCTACCACAAGCACTGCTTACTTTCTTCCTATCAGTTTCTGCTGATTTACTGTGTGTGATTAAAATGCGGAGAACAGTGGTGTAAGTGCACATCCTTGTCAAATATAGAAAGAGGCTCAGCAGAGCCAATAAGGCTTAGAATATGAATTGCCTGTAGTTACTGGTTATGCATTATTGATGTAACATTGTAATATAGGCTCTTGTTGCTGTTTTGTGTTATGTATGGTCCTCATGCCACAATAAGAAACCAGTCTAGACCAGACATGCTGTAGCTATATGTCTGGTCTTAATAGTTGTTTCTCGAAATTCTACACAGTCCAATAACCTGCCTCCTCTGTGAAATGCTCATCCTGGTTGTGAACCAGTTTTGCTCTGATCCCCCTCGCGGTTTTTTGGATTAACAACTCTCATGATGACTGTGACACAAGTGACACCATCGCTTCTCGAAACCCATGGCCACTGTGGAGCAAGGGAAACAACCACATCAAGGTCATCATCATCTTCCGCTTATCCGGGGCCGGGTCGCGGGGGCAGCAGTCTAAGCAGAGATGCCCAGATTTCCCTCTCCCCAGACACTTCCTCCAGCTCTTCCGGGGGGGACACCGAGGCGTTCCCAGGCCAGCCGGGAGACATAGTCCCTCCAGCGTGTCCTAGGTCTTCCCCGGGGTCTCCTCCCGGTGGGATGGGCCTGGAACACCTTCCCAGGAAGGCGTTCCGGAGGCATCCGAAACAGATGCCCAAGCCACCTCAGCTGACCCCTCTCGATGTGGAGGAGCAGCGGCTCTACTCTGAGCTCCTCCCGGGTGACCGAGCTTCTCACCCTATCTCTAAGGTATCGCCCAGCCACCCTGCGGAGAAAGCTCATTTCGGCCGCCTGTATCCGGGATCTTGTCCTTTCGGTCATGACCCAAAGCTCATGACCATAGGTGAGAGTAGGAACGTAGATTGACCACATCAAGGTCTCAGAGGGAATTCCTCGATCAATTGAAATCAGTGCAGAACCTATCTGACTAGCCATTTCACACCCGTTACAGTTGTCTGTTGGTCAGTTACCTCATAGTGTGAGGCTGCTTTTCTCTCTCTCTGTACCGCCTGGCACAGACATCCAGTTGACTGTGCTCCACTGCTGCCATAGGCTGGCTCAAGGAGTGCTTATGACAGAATGAGGTTTGGCAGAGCTGCAGAGAGAGGGGCTCAGTCACCATTTTTACCACATCCTTGGTACAGCATGCCAGAATGGCATTTGGAAAAGACGGCACACCAGTAATAAAATGCCCACTGATACTGTGTTTATATTGTGTTTTCATTCTTGGGAGTGGGGCAGTAGCTTTGGTGTTTTTTTGTCTTTTCATATATTTTATATTAGATAGGACAACTAGGAAAGGTAGTGGCAGGTAGAGAGGGTGTTCTGATCAAATGAGGTCCAAATGAGTTCAAGTTGAGTATAAATTGTGCGTTACATCTAAAACTGATGGTTTTGCTTCTTAGAAAATGAATAAATATGAATACGCTTATTTTAGTTGACAATATAAAATCTATGAATAATAATTTTATCTAAAATGAATAATAATTGTATCTAAATGCATGCTTTTTATTAAGAAGGAGGCACAGTCAATCATTTACTGTAAAACATTACTATAAGAGTTGTAGTTACACTGCTCTGACAGAGGAGGGTGTGATGTACGCTGATCAGAGGAGATTCTCAATCACCTGTATCAGCCGTCGTTACATTCTGAAACGCATCCAACTAGCCTAAATTATTAGATACATAGATTAAAAGTCACAGATCGTCACCAGAAACGTATTACATTAGCTGCACTTGCATTTTAAATCTGTCTCATAATATGGTTATGCATAATATATCCCTATGTGGCACCGTCAGTTAAAATAGTAATTTGATATAAAGACAAAGATTATTTGGAATATATTGTATTATGTGGGGTTTTTTTACAGTCATTGACACACTGCCATTGGTGTCTTTTGTTGGACGCTCCGCCCATGGAGGCGGTGTCTTAACTGACAGAAGGAAGTAGTAAACATTGGATTCTAGCGGAGCAGCGAGTTCAAATCGATGTTTGGGAGAACAATTTTTATTTTACGCAGCGAACTGTATCAGATTGTTTACAATGGAGACGAGACAACAGGGTGAGTGAGCATTAAAACACTAAATATATATAATACGATTTTGCTCATAGTGTATTTTTGTTGTTGCATTTATTGAATTGTGTGTTAAGCCTATAGTTTAACTACAATTAGAAGAGAGATTAATGAAGAACAACATGTAAATTAATTATTAATATAGCCTTATAATAAATATATGAATAGCCTCAGCAGTTGACCTGAGATAATGGTCTTCGTAGGTGAAATAGTGGGTTCTAACCTTAAATAAATGATTTCTCAGAAGAGAGAAATATAAATATTATATGCAACCAGAACTTTATCACATGACGCGTCTAGGCTGCTTGGTTTAGCGTGTGGATAACTTTCCCACGACTGTCGAATGTGCAACATCATGTTGCATTATGGTAGAGAAACTTACTATGGATGTAATATTGCTCTCACTTTCTCCCCATGTTATTTACATATTTCACATGCTATCCAAAATGACTGGTTCAAGGCCACCAATTTTTGCTCCCCACGTGACAATCTCACCAAATAATTGAAACCTTGTGACCATAGGTATTCAGCTTTGGACAGGCTTTCTTTGTAGTCTGCCCTACAGTATATGGTATGCATAGCAAGAGACCTGTCTTATCTTGTGCACACTACATTACCAGCTGAACACTGGATTTTATAATAAACATTCTGCTTCAAATAAGGTCAAGGCATTGTTTTTATCGCCTTCTGGGTATATCAGGTTTCAATCAGCCTTTAATAGAAACTGTATCTCATTGTAACCTGCAATATACACCAATCGTGTGTGTGTGTGTGTTTCATGTGTCTGTGTGCATGTGCACGTGTGCGGGATGGTGTTGTGTGTGTCTGTGTATGTGTGTAACCTACTCTTGTCTTTCACTCCATTCATTGTTGCCTGGACATCCATTGCATCCCCATCAGAGCTGTACTCTAGTGTACTGAGTGGCTGTAGAGTACTGACCGAAGGTGCGGGGGATTGGGGTAAGACCTTGTATTCTGTCAGGGCAATGCCCAGTGGGTTTGACTGGCATCGGCAACCTGAAGGTGACAGACAGATCTGTAGGCTATTTCAGTTCCCCTCATCTGTTTTGATGGTATCACAGTTGGTACAGTACATCAAGTGTTTGTCATCGGCCATTATCGAACAGTAAAACTGTACAGCGTCAACTGCATATTACAGACAACTGCATTTTGTAATAAATCGTTGGACTTGGATCCATTGATCTATCTTGACGATGCTGTAGGACCATTATAGTAGACCATCAGCCGATGTGTTTACATGCTACTTGGGCCGTTCTGTACATAGCTAGAATATTTGTGTTCCTGCATGTTTTGTTTGAGCCGATTATGTGAGATGGTGTGGCAGTGTGGTGTTTGTTCTCCATGTCGATCCCAAGACTTTGACAGTGTTGAGTCATTGTCAAACCAGTGTTGGTCGATATATTGTGAATGCCAATAGTAGCATGGATCTATTATTGGTATTGGTAATATGTATTATTTTAAAATATTTACAGTGCTTAATTAAATAAAACTTTCAACAGCTTAAACTATGGCCTGGCAGTTTTGCTCTAGTTTGGTTGTGAATACTACCATCTTAATGGAGAAATCTTATGAACATACCATATTATTCTGGAATGTAAAATGCTGTTAAATCTCAACAAACCATATAGAAAGATGATACTTTGGCCATATCACCCAGACCTAAACCAAGATCAACTCCTTCAGACAAGGCATGAAACAGTTATGATATAACTATTTTGTCATCTACAGTATGTGAGGTAGATGTTCAAAGACATTCTGTTATACAGCCTTTCTTTTCCGTAGAACGTGACCTCCAGGCATGAAGTAGTCTAGGCTGATGTATCTTATAAATTATTGCTAATTTAATCACATTAACATTATCTTTTCCCCTAATTTCTGCTACCAAATGAAGAGAGAGGACAGGGGCATCTCAGGACAGGTATGCCGGTTCATTGTTTACCTAATATGAATGTTCGTGTGATGTGTTCCTTCTGACTCAAGGTATGCAGAATTCAGATTCATGTTTTGAAAATGGTTTTATAATAAGGGATACTTACCTCCCGTTGGCCCGTTCACCAACTGGATATAAAAAATACTATTGAGTTTTTAAATTCACTGATATATAAAGGGTAACCATTTGATCAAGTTGCAGAAAAAGGTCTCTGAAACTGTATCTTTGACTTGAGCAAGCTCTCCACACAGCTTAATTCAGCTCTAGCTGAAGCAAAGGACTGAGGTAAATCTAGTTAGATAATCCCTAGGAAAATCCTACTGATTACTTCAGCCCGGTCACAAATTATGTAACAGAACAAGATGACGCCCTAAAACGGAAGCAAAAAATGGGAACCAAACTCCATAGAACTTCCTGTTCTGTTTTTTTTTTTTTTTTACTTCATTGTATTTTAAATTTTACCATGGTTTTTGCTATATTATTTTTAGTAAGGGGATGGGGGATAATTTCAGCCTTTCTGGCTGGCCCTGTCCTGTACCTGACAAATTTCCTGGATTTGTTTCATCGTTAACAACAGAATGCAGGTCATGTTATCGCATGGGTCAACTGATTGAACATAAATTAGTTCAAGTGGCAATAATAGGCATTAATAGTTAAGTATGGGTCCCCTGTAGCTCAGCTGTTGGAGCACGGTACTTGCAACGCCAGGATTGTGGGCTCAGTTCCCATGGGGGAGGGGGGTGAATACAAGACTAACGTGAAAAAGCAAAAGTGTGAAAGTGTATTTCTGAAGCTGTGGCCCCTGTGCTGCTAAAGATGATTAGTGTGAGTTTTGGGAGGATGTCTCGTCCTGCCACAGGACCTGCACTGTGGGGCGGGGCTTCCTGCACGAGGGGCGGTGCTCCTACTTTCAGGACAAATTCAGGGCAATGGACTTGGCAAACGCCTTGAGACAACTCAGTCCTGCTGACTTGGAGTGGGAATATGACAATGACGTGTTTGGATGGGGCCATAGAACAGAACATTCTGAATAGTTTCCATAATCAGTAGGAGGACATGAGTTTATGTAGTATTATTAACTGTTTGGTTTGAATCTTAAATGCTGATTTACAGAAACCAGTAGTATATGAGACCTTTTACCATGGGTCTCAATAACCTCAGCAGTTGACCTAACATGGGATGATGGCCTTCATAGGTGAAATTATGTATCCTAATTTTGTCCTCAAAAGAAAAGAAAACATTTAGAAATATTGCAGCTGGCAACCAGACCTATTTTTACATTTCTGTGTTTGTAGCCAGTTTACTACAGCTACTGTAAAAGGCACTTCAGGTATTTGTGGTATATGGCCAATGCACAACTTAATTCCACAATCCTGACTGATTTCAGTTGGTTTGATTGTGATGTGGTTCTTTGTTTACATGGTTGCCAGAATCTCTTCTAAGTCTCTCACCCTCTGGCTCTCCCAAATATGGGTGGTTAGTTAAGCTAGTCATTGCTGGAATTGGGGTGAGGTTTGAGTAACTGATGTTCAGATTACAGGCTGACAGGGAGTCAGAAGGAAACTCGGAGGCCATTGATTCTATGACATCCTGCCTGCATGGTTTCCATTTGGTTTTTGTGCTCTTTCATATTGATTACTATATTGATTTAATGAAAGTTAGCTAAGGTTAATGTATCTATACAGACCTCTGTAACAATGCCCATTGGAGTAGAACCTCCCACAGCCTACACAAACACCATCACCTTTGGGATGTTCATCATGGCACATTGTTAACAATGTACCCCTAACGGTTCACAGTGAAAACACACCAACAGCTGTTCCAACACAAATGCTTACATTTCAGGTGAGTGATGGGACTGGACTGTCTGCACAATAGTTATGATATAACTATTTTGTCATCTACAGTATGTGAGGTAGATGTTCAAAGACATTCTGTTATACAGCCTTTCTTTTCCGTAGAACGTGACCTCCAGGCATGAAGTAGTCTGCATTTGGTTATGTTGTGCTGTTTACGATTTGAAGCGCTGAAGCAAGTGTAAATTACAGGAGAACTGCGAGGGATGTGCAAAGAGATCCGCAATGCATACTATGTAGGCCTACATGATGATGCTACAAGCAAAAGTGAACTTTGCCCAAGGCTTCTGATGAGAAAGTCTTGAACTTCTCAGCACAACTTTCCTTCCTTTGATTGAGTTAGGTGGTCAAATTGCATCACAAGCTCTGCTGGTAATGCAATTACCAGTCGTCTGCTGGTATAATGAGAGACCGGGCCTCAAAGACGTGACTCCTGTTTGTTTGTTATTCTGTTTGCCTGTATTAAATCAGCACTTACCAATCAAGGTTTATTCAACGTAAGGATGCTAACTGTACTTGAAGTGTTCTTCTAACTTGCAGAAACACTAACTTGTGCACATCCTGTTTGTGTCTCATTAGGATTTTCAGCAGTGCAGTGCCTTAACCCACCCGTTTAAGTTTACTCACCTTTTGCTGATCAAGTCATGGATGCATTTATTTACATAAAGGCATTTTTACCACCACACCACTTTTCAGTTAAATAAATTATAGTTTCAAGACTATATTCTTCAGGGTAATTTTTAAA
Source organism: Esox lucius (assembly GCF_011004845.1). Lineage (NCBI taxonomy): Eukaryota > Metazoa > Chordata > Actinopteri > Esociformes > Esocidae > Esox > Esox lucius. The sequence goes on along the minus strand of NC_047586.1, from coordinate 10,011,997 downwards.
ACCAGCATTGTGTAAGCATCAGCGAAACTAGACCGTTTTTAGGTTAAGAATCTTAGAGCCTTTCATGCTGTAATAAGGTATTTGGATTTCAATTCAGATTCCATCTCTCCATTTGCCATATGTATTAGCTAAATATTAGAGAGAGAAAAAATTCTAGGCACAGACGTTTAAGTTAGGTAAAGCAATAGTCCCAATTTGTTGTGACATCACTATAGGGTACCAGATGCAGTACGAGCTCCTATTTATTTACACATCTTCAATGTTCATCAGATCTATGGACCATTTTTGATTCAGTAGAGATATAAGAAACAACATGAAGAACAACATAAATGACAGTTAAACTTTAACTGACAATGAACCAAATAGTATCTTACCTATTTGAAGGATATCTTAGCGTATATGTACATAATAATGAACCTGGGCATGGAAGTGACAACTAGTTCATCCTGGATGTGGCCGTCTAACCACACAGCACTATATCAACAGATCTGTCTTGGCTGCTCATCAGTTAATGTTGGGCAAAGGTGTCAGAGTGTGTTTGTTATTAGCAAGGACTCAAACGCTGGATGTGATCGACATTGTGCATCGTAGGCGAGTTTGAAGTTTCTTAACTTTTGGACGGGTTGGTTTGATATAATCCTCCACCACTGCCCCCCCCCGCACCCCCCCCCCCGCAGGTCTGTTGGACCCAGAGCCTCTAACGGAAGTAGACGAAGAGATGGTGTCAGAAGTGGACCTCAACACCACTGTGACCGACGAAGAAAGGGAGGAAATACTGAGTGAACTCACTAAGGTAGGCTGCCTTTTCACTGCTCATTCACTCTATGTTGAGACCGAGACATTGTGGGAGTTTCGTTCAGGAAAGGCCATGACCTGTTACTCAGCCGAAGGCGTGGAGGCATAGGACTGTGATATCCAAAGAGGCCTAGACTATCTCTAGGCCTGTGTCACATGACCGGTGTTGTTTGACTATGAAATATTTGCTGTAAATGGGAGTGGGAGTAAAGAGCGTTATGAGTTATGTAAATCTTGGCAGCTTTATCTGCACAGCTCTTTTGCATATCCTATTGTTCAGCCTCATTGGGGTGGTCATTTACACTCTCCACTCCTCGGTTGTTTACTGTGACCGTAGGCCAACTGCACAGAGGAAATACAGTATAATTGTCGCGCTCTACTTCAGCTCTGTCTGTTTAATACTGGATTATTATTATTACACACCATTACCATCACACACTGTAAATACCTTTCATTGTCATTTGTAGCATAAGGCTGGGTAAAATATACTTTGTCATGAAGATACTGTAGTAAGATTAAATCTTATCGCCAAGGGAAATGGCCAAGGGAAAGTATGAGTCAGTATTTCTTAATACTCTCTTATTGTCTCTCTTCTTTCTTTTTTGTTTCATCCGTGTAGTTGGAGGATGAAATCTCCACCCTGAGGCAAGTGTTGGCCTCCAAAGAGAAGCACCACTCAGAGCTCAAAGCCAAACTGGGTATAACACCACTCAGTGAGCTCAAACAAAACTTCAGCAAGAGCTGGTATGACATGCAGACTTCCATTGCGTGAGTACCCACAGCATTTCGGCGTGCGTTGTGTTCCTGTGTTATGTATGCGTCAAATGTGTTGTTCCAACCAAGTGTGTATGGAGGGGGTTGAGGAAGGGGGTTTAGAAAGACTGCCTGTTGCCATTTATCAGGATGGCATTCTTTATTTATTTAGACCCATCTTTTCCCACTTATTTTTAATGTTGTAGCCTCACAGTGACGCACAGTGACTTTGTGGCTTGCCTAAGCCATACTAGTGTATGTGCAGGAACTCACAAAAAAATACACAGATATTTGCTGGAAAACATATCCAGTAATAAACTTTACTGTCACATCTGTGCAGGATAATACACTCATGTCAATATCAGATGTCTTGGGTATTCCACTATAACAAGCATGCATGTATCACTCTTACTGTCCAAAACAAAGGTTTTTATTATATTCCTTCATGCTGTAATAGTAAGAATTAGTTTTGAAGCTTCCTGTTTGCGACTAGTCTGGCTCATGAATGCGACCGACTCAATTCCAGGAATTAAACTTGGATACAAACACTGGTCTGCTTGATGCCATAACATGAAAGTTAGTGGAAATTAGATGTTACATCCAAAGTATATCTCTTTAAGGATGGAAGAAAATAACATGCACACCCTTAAGGTGTTTGGATCCCGTCATCAGAGATTGCCTTTATGGGCATCATAGTGATGTATGTATGGATCCGGTCTGTTCAGGCTCAGTGAGGCAGACAATAAAACAGGAACAGCCAGCCTATTAGTGCTGTAGCATCTACAGCAGCCCTGCCTGCCTGTCTGCCTGCCTGCCTGCCTGTCTAGCTGTCAGGCTCAGGACTCATCTAACCTCAGGAGCAGTGAGTCAGAACAAACAGCAGCTTCAGGCTCTCTCGCTCTCTCTGAGATTGATCAAAATCAGAACAATTTAGTTCTGACCGGAAAATATCCTGAATGATGTAGTAAATTGCCAAACACTGTGAGGACCTTTGCTTAAGTGTGTCAGTGACCAGTAGCAGTGGCCCTATATATCTGTTCTATCCATCTCTGCTTGTGTTTCTAGAGTAGCCTGATGGCTCTGGTTATTGAGTTACCAGAGTCACACTTTATCTAGCTGCTCAAATCACTGTTACCATGGTGAGGGACCTGCAAGCCACCAGCTTCAAGCAGACCCAGTGAGGTCGAGGGACCGGGGGGGAAGGGAACTGAGAACATTTACAATGGTCAGAACGTACGTCCTCGATCTCCAGTCTCAACGCCCACTCCAAACAAACGCCACGGCGACCGGTGTCGAGGAGCTCAGCGACTCCCTCTTAAGAGCTGAGTGGTGTACTGCACCATTGTCTGTTGCCGCCATTATTTCACGGCGACTTTTAAGTGACATCTCCTTCTCCGCCTGTCTCCGTCTGTGTCTCTCTCTTCCTCCCTCCAGGCTCCAAACTAATTAGCTTAAGCAGCAGTTTAGGCGGGGGAGTGCACTTCTCTCATTATTACGTTGCACAGCAAAGTGGTAGGCAGATACACTGCACAGACTCATCTAATAAGGCGCTGACATAGGCTGATGTTAAGGGCTGAATGGGCGTTAGTACACATTTAGTCTGTGTCCTGTACTGTAATCGGTCTCCCTGGCCTGAGGCTCTGTAAGGTTGGAAGCCAGTCAGGCAGAAGATGGCTGTTAGACTAGTTGGCTGTTATACCTAGAAAACAAAGGGGAAAATCAATGGCTTCCCATTGTAGGACAGCACACTAATAGGGGTATTAGCCATACAGATAATCAGAGTAGCTCTTTCCTCATTGATGCTTTAGCATCGAGTTACGTAAACCAAATGCTAGGTCTCGTGTGTGCCGTGCTCAGAGTAGGTACAGTACTGTCCGCATTTAGTAAAAACTAAGCAGATCTCCTGTCCACGGGTAAATGATATTCTCCTGGGTCTGTTTACGATATTGAGCTGGAGGATCAACTACACCCTGTGTCTGCCTCGCGCTGCTCTGTGTATGCCAACTGAGCAGGGCTTTGTTTGTACAGGAGGAGAACAGGTTGGCTGCCCTTTTGTATCCTGTTCAGTGTTAGGTGTGACAAACACTGTCACCTCTTTCCACTCGGCCAGGTACAAAAAGACATCGGAGACGCTGAGCACGGCAGGCCAGAAGACGTCAGCAGCGTTCACCACACTGGGAACAGCCATCAGCAGGAAGTTTGGGGATATGAGGTATGGTGCCGCGGGTAGAGCCACTGCCCATCAACATGTTCATGGTGCAATATGTAGTAAAACATTATGCCACCACTAGGTCTTTGAGGCTACAGCTATTGAAACATTTCAGGGGCCTCAGAATGATCTTCACTTCCCTGTAGCCATCTTTACTTCTCTATGTGCCCAATCCTGACTGTCGCTGGGGTTTGACCCAAACAATCTGTTACAGTGGGCATGTTTGTTGCGTAAGCCCACAGTAAGCGGCTTTCTGCTGGGCAGATTGGATGTAGCCTGGGTGGAGCAGGGTGTGGGGGAAAGGATCAGGGCTGGGAGTGCCGGGGCTAACCTGGAGTAACCCTGACGGAGAACCCTGGCTGCTAGCGGCCTGTGAACAGGCAGACCAGGGCTCAGTGACTGGCCAGTGTGGGCCCTCTCTGGGATCACGGACACTGGGGAGCTATCGTGTTGTAGACAGCTGGCCCTGGTGTCACTGGTGAGGCCATACACTGACAGATATACAAACTGGCCAGTCCATGTTATTTAATAGTGTTGCTCTTATCTTGAGCTAATTATAATGGGTTAATCTCAAGATTGCTAGGTAAGTCATTAATGCTTCACGATCGAATTTACGCTTTCTTCCATCCTTTTCCTCAACAAAGTATGTGTCAGCAAAGGCACTGCTAGTAGGAAACAACTAATAATTTTTGTACGGTTTTTCAATGTCAGTCATTATTGCATTACAACAAAATACATGTAAAATACTCATTATACTCAAGTGCAAGTTTGTACATGTGTATTTACCAACCAATACGATGTATGGAATCATTCAAATCATGTTGAACATGAAGCTAGAGAGATAAATAGACATTCCTTCATGTATTCCAGCATGTATGGCCTTGAGTTAATGTATCCCAGAAGGTATGTCCCTAGTATGTGTGTGTGGGTGTGTGCATGCCTGTGATTTTGTTCCCATGTGTGGATTTTCTATGTAAATCAGGGATGGGCAACTTGGATGGTGGTGGGGGCCACAGAATTTGTGTACTGGTCATCAGGGGGCCGCAGATTAACTTGGAACACACAAACACATTACATTAACAAATGTATTAGAAGTACACTAGGTCTGATGCTACTTAACGTATATCTGGGCAATTTTAAAATATTGATCAACGTGCCGTTTTCCCGCTCTGCTCATCTCTCCTGAGACTCAGCAAGTTTGCTGCCCTGTTTCTAAACGTCTTAACCCTTTAAATGCCATAGGTTTTTTGGCTGTTTTCTCTACTTTGATATTTTGGCATGTACAGAGACTTCTGTAATAGGTATCATCAAGTGTTTTATGGCGCAAACATCAGCACACTGCTCAGCTACACGTAGAAAGACATCACAACAGCTTTCTGGGACACTGAAATGACTGTTTTATGTGTAAACATGCATAAAATGATTTCAAGTATATTTCATTTTTTGTTTCAGCATAGATTTTGGTTCCAATAATAACTTTACAATACATTTAAGGTCAAACGTGATATATATTTTTTTCATTTCTTTTTTTTTTGTGTGTATATATTATTTAACGCTTTTCTCAATTAATCTGAGGGCCACACAAAGAGGGGATGGGGGCTGCATGCAGTGTGCGGGCCGTCAGTTGCCCATGCCTGATGTAAATTATAAGTTTAGTACAGGACATTTTTCTAAAGCTGGTCAATATGTTGCCTAGTGAAATATAAGAAGTATGTGCCCCAGGCCACTTGCATTGTGTGTGAAATGCTTAATTAGCTTTGAGGAAGCATGCAGAGGAAGGGTTTCCCTACGGTGATGTTTGCTGTTGTCTTTTGGTTTCCTCCACCACTGTAATGAAGCCTTAAGTTCTATCAACATGGACCAGCTTGGGGTATACTATAGTAAACCTAAATCTCCATTGCAATGCATAATATGTAACTTTCAGTTTGGTACGCATTTATTATTGGATATCCAAATTACAGTTTGTACAATATGTCAGGAATTTGCAGTATGAATTTCTTATGAATTCACAAATATTGCAGCTAACATTAGCTAGGCAGCCAAATTTAGCTGGTTAGAGGTAGGGTTAGGTTTCAAGAATAATTAGTTAACATGCTACCTGTAAGATGTAACAATGAACTAAAATGCAGAGTAGTTTAAGAGTTGGTAAATATACAGCTCCGGAAATAATTAAAAGACCACTGCACCTTTTTCTTTTCTTTCCAAAGAAGTTGAAAAGGAATAAAGCTGTATATTTATATGTTTGTAATGAGATTTGAAAACACAACTTTTGGATTGCTAGATATTCACAGTATCTAACATTCTGTTACCACGCCAAACATTAAATATGATAGTAATCGGTGTACAAGTATCACTGTTTGAAAAAGTGAAAACCTAAATGTGTATGTTAGTATACATTATCTGGCATGACCATAGCTTTGATGACTGATTGGTAAATTGTGTGTTTACACTGTGTGTGTGTGTGTGTGTGTGTGTGTGTGTGTATACTGTAGATCACAACTCCAACACTGCCATTATTCTAAAATAAAGTATAGCTACAAGTAGCCTTCTATACAGTATAGGTAAGATACTTCATACTGTCTTAACAATCAATTGTCTTAACATTTTTTATTTTATCTCTTCCTGTGACTCAAAAGATCTAATTCACTTGGGTAAGTTATTGTTTCAGTGTTATCTCAGTAGTAGCCTTGCAATAGCATGTCTTATTTGGAGAAAGATACACGTGTAAGCAAGGACTGCACTGCAACTAGTCTGAAGAATAAGATGATGGCTGTTTGCCCAAATTAATATGAGAATAATTAGGATATGGTAATGAACTGAATGGGGTCATTTCAAGGACTCTTTAGATTTGTTTAGTGGGACAGTTCCAGTGCTGTCAGATTATGCTGAATATGTAAGATAGTCAGATCAGAAGCACACAGGCCTTTGAGCAATCTTCACATTATTGTGATTTACTTGTTGGTAGTGCAACCTGTTTACAGTTTAGATTTATTCTCATTTTCTCTTGAACCTTGTGTAGATTTAGCATGCCCAATTCTCTAGAAATGACACATTACTTTAGATGATACTGCATGACTCTGTGGTCTAATGTCACCTTACAGTATAAGCCTTTCGATTCCTCTGTATTTATCTAAGAAATTTATGTTTCTTTTAGGCAATCAGATGATGGGTAAATCTATATTATTGAAATGCCTAGAAGGCTATCCTGCTGTAGAATTATAGTCTAGGGGGAGTGCTTGCTGAGTCTGCTGTATTGTACTGTAGTTTGCTGTACTGTGTGTGTGTGTGTGTGTGTGTGTGTGTGCGTGCTGTGTTTTCTGCATTTTATAAATCGAAGTTAATGATTAACTCCTCTCTTGCCTGGGCCATGCTCTCATGGGACAGCTACTCTATCCGCCACTCAATGAGCATGCCCGCTATGAGGTAATTGTGTGTGTAGAGATAGTCAATCCTGTGTTTGTGATCCACTAGATCCCCATCCCTAGCCACCCAACACTGACGATTTGTTTGTGAGGAGATGTGGAGGTGAAATAGGGACTGATCTTCATAGTTGTCTGATCTGCAGCAGTCAAGACAAACAAAATAACTCTGATCTGTTTATCAAAAGATAGATGTGTCTAAATATGACCATCATAGAAATCCTAACGCTAAAGAGCATTTCAGTTTCACTCAGCATGCAGAACTTGGCATAAAGACCACTGTCAATGCAGACAGATTTAGTCTAATGGTGTTGACATGGCGGCTCAGAAAGATTAAAGTATATGGTATACTAAAGTAAAAGCACTCTGGACAAACTGATCTGCCTTTCGTCCCATTAGGAACTCGCCAAGTTTCAAGTCCTTTGAGGAGAAGGTTGAAAGCACCGTTTCCAACATAAAGGTAATGTTAAACTTGGAACATGTCAGTTCCAAAGCAATGACAGAATTCAGTGGTTCAAGTACAGCAGGTAGCACTCAATCTGCTGGCGGATTTGGACAGTAGTGTGGATCTTAAAGGTAATCTCAGATTGAGCCGAGCTACGCAGCACTTACCACGAATGTGTGTCCAACCTACTGCACTGAAATAGATTTTTAACATTAGCCTATTTTAACATTTTGGTTTGTTTGTGTCTGTGCGTTTCTTTGTTTGTTTTTGGATTTGGAGCAGACAAAGGTGGGAAGCCAAGGAGGTGGAGGGAGTTTTGAGGAGGTGCTCTCTTCAGCAGCCCATGCTAGTGCCCAGGAAACCCCCAGCAACAACCTGTCTGAGGAAAGCAGTGACCATGAGAGGACCTGCTAGACCAGAGCCTGAATCACTCAATCAAGAATAGCATTAATCTTCCCCACATCCGTCCAGGGCCAAATTACTATACCTCACAAGAAGAATGTACTGTACATCAGTGTTTCCCAAACCTGGTCCTCAGGACCCCAAGGGGTGCATGTTTTTGTTTTTGCCCAAGCACTCACACACCTGTTTCAAATGTTGCCCTACCACTTACACACTTGATTGACATAATCAACCTGTCATCAGGTCTTAAATTTGAATCAGGTGTGTGAGTGCTTGGGCAAAAACATGCAACCCTTTGGGTCCTGAGGACCAGGATTGGGATACACTGCTCTACATGATACTTCATTGTCCAAGAAGGTCCATTTGACTCGGCACAATAGAGATACAGTGTCTATCCAAAACCAGATCCAGTACCAACACAAATGTGTATTACCTACCTGTTACATAGCCTTTTACTATTGATGTATGATGTTTTGTCATCATACGTCAAGACGAAACATTGATAATCAAAAACATTGTGCCACTGTGTACACCTGTTCTTGATAGGAATGCAGCTATAACCTTTCGTATTAAAAGATGTCCTCACTTTATATCAATGGATTTGACAAATTTGGTGAACCTTCAAACCCCAATCCCCAAACTTTTTGATATAGTTTTTTTAAGGACATCAACTTTCTAAGAGTGGACAATCAATAGAGGACATATAATTTGTGTGTGATACTACCACTTAAATCACTTGGTGCTGGATTTGTAGGCATATAAAAAGGACCGGGGTAAAGCTTTATAATAGAAATCCACTGTTGTTTTTCCTATTCATAATACCAATATGTCCCCCTTTATATCAATCGTACATGGCTTGCTTACAAGCCTTGATTGAGGGGCCTCTGAGTGCATGCTGTAGGTCACTGCTGTCAAGCAGTGGAGATGCTTTAACACACAGTTGGATTACATGTCTATTTTAAAACATGGGGATATATTCTGGTTATTACCGATAACCTTTAAAAATGTCTGGTTTAGAATGAACTTTCGTCAAGTGAATGTTTTCCTCCCTTTTGTACCAGTTATCGTTGCTGTGGATTTTAAACTGAACGGCGGGTGCAGTCAAATTTTTTCACCCTATGAGGTTGGAATATTTTGTGAAGGTGATGACAATGCCCTTTTAATGCAACCACGGTTTTAAAAGACTGACATGTCAGCTTGTTTTGTTGGGATAGTTTCCTCTCCCCATTGAGACCACTCCCTGATGCTGCTTTTGTAACTAACTTTTTGACTACTTGGAAATAACACAGTAACATACTTATCACCCAGATATGATATTGATACAAAAAGGCTGCATTGGACCTTTAACTGTGACTGGATTGTTTCGGGTGTTCAGGCGAGATACTGACCATGTTCTGATGCTGAGAGGTAGCCTATATTCACCGGTGGTTGCTTGAGACATAATCAATTAACGGATTGCGATACGGTTAGCTGACTCCTAAAAGACCCAAGGCATTGCTAGATCGGTCAGCAACGTCTGAGCAAAGGAATGGCCATTTCTGACTACGTTTTTATTATGCTGAGATTTACCTATTCCTAAACGTGACCGTTTCAATGCCCAAAAATCAGTAACAGTTGTAGTCCAGCAATGTGAACTTAATACAGAATACACTGTATATTCCTTTCTAAATGTACTGTGTTTTCTGCAGTATCACTATTAAACTATTTGTTGCAAACAAATCCAAAGGTGTGTCATGTATTACTCTTAAAAATGTAATTACAGCTAAAGAAATAGTATAATATTAAATGATTTGGTACTAAAATAAAACATTCATGCAGTAATCAATTGTTGGTAAAATAGCGGCAACATTTTGAAATGCACTTTTATTGACAAGCACTTAGATTGAGGACTGGAGTATTTACACTGCCTTTGCACAGTAAATGTAATTTGAGGTATTTGGAGTTTCTAATGATTAGAATAAGTGAGAATTTTGTTCCAAGAAATCTAGTTTTAATGATGCACTCACTGCTTAGGATGACTTACAGAAAAAAAACATACAATTCAAATGTCCATCTTCTGATACACATCAGGGACACAAAATGGAACAGCATATACCCCCAAACTCTCATGAAGATCCACTGACTCAACATACTGTCCATCTCCTATGTTGTAATGACCACTTTGGGATAGCCCATCCCATCTGCTTCATTATTCCACAACTCACCAACCAGAATCAGGTTTCCATGACAACATAATGTCCTGTGAGAAGCAGTAGGAACAGTGGCTACAAGCACAGCATCACGGACACCGCTCCGTGCAGCATCCTTCGGAGGACATGTTGCTACACGCAGTCACGAGGAGTTAGTTGTCGGGCTCCTTGGTCTCTGAGCACCCTGACGAACCATTGCCAACAGCCATGTGAACAGCTCTCTGTTCATTCAGACTCTTCACAAACTGGATTACCCCTGGGTGCTGGAATCTGCCTGAGATGGAGAGAGAGACAGAATCATTTATATTTTACCTTTGTGCAAACGGTTATCCATCACTACCAGGTTAAAGGTGAGACAGCTACCTTGCGTGGAGTTGAAGAACTCCTGTAGTCTTCCTGGAGTGCCCTCCAGTTCTTCATACTCATGTGCCTGCAGAATCATCTCCAGTAGGTCAAACTCTTTCACCAGCTTAGCCTCAGCACTCGTCTGATTCTCATACTCCTGGAGACAGTGTGGAAGGGCGTATGCATTGATTCATCTGTTAGCTACCAGGAGCCAGGCTCCTGAACCTTGGGTTAAGGGGGAAAGTATGATGCAATGTAGAATAGAAGTCTGATAAATAAAGGTTCAGGTACAGCCTTCCAAATATCCCCTATGTGCACAGACGTTAGAAATGAAAACACACTCAAAAAGAGAACTGTAGCAAAGTGGGAAAGCAGCTGCAACTGACCTCCCAGAGTTCATAGATCTCTTTCCTTGAGCCCTCCTGGAGAAGACCAGTGAGTTGTTGCATTGCTTCCTGAAAAGGATAAGTAATTGGAACTGGCAGAAATTTACAGTTGAAAATAAAAATAAAATGCTAAATGTTGACACCATGAAGGGATAGTAAGAACATGCCTCTTCACGTCTGTGTTTCTCTGCCTTACTAATGTTGTCTGATGGTGCAATATCACCAACGATGCATTCTGCCATGTCATGAACCAGGGCCAACTTCATGCATCTGGGAAGAGAAATGCAGGTAATTCCTCATAAATATATAGTAGGCCTAACCTAATAAAGCATGGAAAGGTGCATGAAATGTTTTTAACAAATTATATTACAGATGCAGCAACGTTTTGAAATCTGAAAAGCTGTGTGTGTGTAGACCAAATGTTTGGCTACCTTTCTTTGTTAACGTTGTTATCAGGTATCGTCAAAGCCATAATAGACATTCTGTACATGTGATCAGATACACTCTCAGGCTGTTTCACGTTCCGGTATACCCATCCCGTACGTGGCACGCGCTGCAAGATGATGGCAAACAAATCGTTGTCAAAAGCTTAAACACGTAACTACTCCCGTAAAATATACGTATACCAATTATTAATACATACACTTTTTATCATGATGAATGTCTTACTTTTAGTTGTCCAATAAGTTTCATGAATTGCAACATATTCATCACGCCGTCGGTGTTTATGGAAGTGGCCATTGGTGTCTATGCGAACCGGTAGTAAAAGGCTAGCCTTTACCAGATAATGGTGTAATCCTCAAACAGTGCCAACAGATGGCATCATGAACAAGACAATGTGAAAACCGTGAGTCCAACGTTTGCAGAGCAGTTGTTTCCCTACAACTAGCGTATATAGATTGTTTCTTGGAAAAGTAATATATTTTCTAAAACATAAAAGGGAATATGACATTTTTTTGATTATCAAAGTTGTGTTCATGACCAATACCACCAAAATTAATCATATTGCAACTGGACATGCAAGCTATTTTGTAAATTGCCCAAGGAGTTAAGTCTCCTTAATTGAGGCTATCCGGAATTTCCATTAAAAAGCCATACATTTAGCCGATCAGCGTTACAGTGATTGTGTGTGGACTATGTGATCAAGCAGCCAAGTTTCTAAAGCAGTTGTAGGTTTGATAAGACTCAGAAACATTTTCTAGAAATGACTGATTGTGTGTTCATAATCTCTAAATATTTACCAAGTGAGTTTGACCCTTCTGTCCTTTCCCTGTGTCTTTAGAAGTTGTGTCCTTGGCACATATGAAGAGGCATACAATGTGTCTGTTGAAGGAACATTTGCATTCCACACACATTACATCCCTGGCATCTTACTCCAAACCAAATATGAACACATTAAACATTAAAGAGTTACAGAGAGAGAGAGGGATGTGAGAGAGTTGGGTTATTTGATGAGAAGTATTGACTTTTGTATAGTAAACTGTTGCAAATTTTTCATCCTACACAATGTTTCTTTCTAGAAATAGGCTTGTCACCCATCACCAAGTTGTCACTTTTGTGTCTAAGCATCTAAGCAGCAAGGAGAAAACATTTCATCACAATGATGGCAAAGGATATGAGTCTCTTCCTCCCCCTGGGTTGTAATGCTATATCCAGGGTGTGTGTGTTTGTGGGGGTGTGTGTGTGTGTTTGTGCGCGCGTGTGTGTCCTGTCAGGGCGACAGACACCGTCCCATTGACTGATGTCAGCCTCATCCACCTGCGCCACCACACTTCCTCCTTACTCTGTTTCCTCCAGACGTGGCAGACAATACGGACCTCCATGGAAGGGGGCGTCTCCAAGGCACAATGAAGGGTCAAATGTAATGGATGACGTGACCGTTGGTCTCACATTTGATGTGACTTGTGAAGCAGCATATCAAATCGAAATATAAGAAAACAGCAAATGTTTTGCTGGGATTATGGTAATAATTATGATAAAAATGAAAGACTGTTTTCAGGTTCTGTTGTAATCTTCCCCACGCCGGAATGGATTCTTGAGTCTGAGAAATTATGCTTGAATAGTTTACATCGTTAATAATCCCCTCAGACACATTTATACACCTTTTTGAGTATGTACTGTGTGATTTCCAAGCTCCTGGAAGTATTTAATTTTTCCCCCTCTGAACATGGTTTCATCTTCAAGATAGAACAAGTTTCCAGGTCTGATAAAACCCAGCCCTGTGAATCATACGAAAATCTCCTGCATTCCTGTTAGTCAAGAAGCTGTTCACCCGCCTGCCGTTATGAGGATCTTACATGACATCAACAGGTGGCTGTTTCCCAGAGACCCGAGGGCATGCAGGAAGAGATTTCCTTCACAGGTCAACATTACAGCTGTCAGACAAGGACATCCAAACTGCGCACGATGTCAAAACAGTGATAGCTGCTGTATGCCTCCCTCTATTGACAGGAAACAAGGAGCTCCTTCTTTCCTTCCTCCCATCCATCCTTCCTCTGCTATGTGCCCCAGCCCGTCCACTAGATAGACGGCTAGGACTGCAAGCTGCTGACTGCTCATCTCTTCAGGCATTGTCCTACTCTCTATTTATAGCATTGTGGCTGTGTTACTGTGTGTGTGTGTTTTTTTTTGTTGTTTGTTTCCTTTCCGACCTTTGACAGTTCTTACCTTAGTCCTTCTAAATTTAGTATATGGTACTAAAAATGGTTTCTGAAATCTTAAGGGGGGGGGGGGGGCGCTCTGCAGCCATCCTGAGAAATGTTGGTGAGTCTTGCTTTTGAAGTGGTTGATGTTGGGGGACACCAAACTAGTTCCTTGTTTGAGAATGCTGTCCTGCCCTGTGTCGTGAGTGCACATGATGGGGATGTTTCTCTGGGGAGAGCATCACTCACACAGGCGTGTGGAAGACCACCAAAGAGTTGCACTCTGCAGCACGCTGTTATTGTAACCCCCATGTTCTCCTCCTTGGCTGGCTACTCTGCTATCTGTATTATTGCCTAGTATTTTAGCCACTGTTGTTGAGGGACATAGTAAAGACTAAGAGTGGGCCCCTACACTCAGGCAGAAGGCACAATTAGTAAAGCACTTCACCATCATTCACAAATAATCTTTATATATTATTTAGTTTATAATTATATTGGTTTTATTAATTGTATTTAGACACACACATTAGATGTAGTGGAACAACTTATAGATTACGTTTGTGTATGTATATATCATTTTGTCTTCAGAAAACCTAAATGAGGTCTGAGATAACATTGCTTTAAACAGAGAATGTCAGAAATGCTGGTTAGGACGGGTCTGGTCTTGGTCTATTCATGTGATATTTGGCATGTTAAGCACACTTTGATATGCCTAAGTAGCAGAGCTAGAGACAAGACTTCTGGCCAGGGGGTGTCAGCAAGAAGTAAATAAAGTAGTGCACTTCCTTTTTTTGCCCAGGGTTACCTCGGTAACAGGTAATAGATCCATGGCCCTGGAATTCCCCAGCTGCTGTCTTTGGGTGTCAGAACATGCAGTCTGCCAGAGTGGAGCTTCCTTCCAGTCAGTGACCAACAACACTGCTGTGGAAAAACCTTCATGGGAAAATAGCATCACTTGCACTCCCTCGTCGTGGCCTTTGTATGGGAAATCTGACAGACAGAGGAGGTCTGTGTCCCTGGAGGCCATCTGAATGGGGAGAGGTTAGGGCCGGGGCAGGTGAAACACGAGCCCCGGGAACACCGCTCGCTGCACCTCAAACGAGCAAAGCACTACCTTGAAGTAGGCGAACTGGCTAAGGGTGCACACATGCTTCTCTTCACTGTGCCAGCGGAAGAAAGGGTCATTGTACAGTAATTCATGGCTCTGTGATTTAGAGACTTGGAGAGGCCTTGTATGACTTAGTGAGAAGGGCCAAAAGAAATGCTTAGTTCGCGTTCAAAAAGAGTTGGAGAGCGTTGTTATTCATGCATTTCAATACATTGGCGGCTAATGAGGAAAAGTCCGTCATAAAAAAACGATTATGCTTCAAGATCTTTATGCTTAAAGATACATGCAGAACACCTATTCTCCAAGAGGGTGTGTAGACGTTGACAATAATTCATTCTGAATGTGAAAACAAGTCGTCATTTCTATCCATTATTGTGTCTTTCCACAGGCATGTTTTAATCTTGTTGTTGTTCACTGGTAAATGAATAGCGAGAGTGATTGTTTTTTGATTTATTGGCGGTGTGACGGGACATTTAGCCCTGCGTCTGGCATCATGAGTCTGCTCTCTCAGCGGCTTTGGGGAACGACTGTGCCGGTGCCACCGAATACTTCAGAGGGAGTGACACCCAGAACCCAATGGGATCACACCAGTGGGCCTCAGAACCCAATGGGATCACACCAGTGGGCCTCAGAACCCAATCATTAACAGAGTCTGTTTGTGGTATTCCAGTAGTGTGATTGATGCTCATGTTTATGGCTGATTTAAAATTACTAAGACTTTTTGTTGTTAATGCTCTTTTGAAACTTGTTGATTCTTATTTCCCATAATCCCATGTCTCTCTAAGCACATCCAGGCCTCTTAAATGTCATAGGATTAATGTATTTTAATTAATATGAAAATGGAAGTATCAAAACTAAATACCGACATCTAAAATGTGGATGTACGAATCTGAGAGCCATCGAAACAAACAGAACTTTAGGGTAGCTGGGTGCTAGTGCCCACCTGTCCGTCCGCAACTGGACCTCTGCCTCAGTGGTCCGTGGGTGACCCACTTCTCAGCCCTCCGTCTCAGATAAAGGGACGGAGAGGGTGCCGAGTGGAGCGTCGCGCCAGCAGACCTGCCTCCCAGCGTCTGCTCCCACGGCTCCAGCCCTGCCGGATCACCCTGTTCCCAGCACGGCGCCAGCCCCCCTGGGTCGCCACGAAAGGGCACTCACAACTCCTTGCCGCCCTGCCTCCTCCCAGGCTGCACACAGACCACCACTGTTTGCCGTACGTACCCATGGCCTGGCTGGCTACAGCCACCGGCCCCCTGTTGCGTAACACAGGCCATCTATCTGCTTGAACTGTTTTCTTTTGCTCTTTTTGGCATATTGAGAGATGGAGCGCTGTCATGTATTTCTAAAAGAACGAGTGCTGGCTGGGCCGGCTTTTGGGTGGAACGGAGCGGGGTATCAGCATGGGGACTCTGGGGCCGGGCTGTCAGTCAGTCAGTCCAAAGCAGCCTGGGAAAGTTAGCCCAGAGGTCGCAGTGGGCGACATCTAAGATCATTCAGCCCAGGAGCATGTGAGGGTGCATGGCCAGAGTCAGACAAGTCTGAAGTCTGCTTGTCACGTTTTAACGGCAGTTAATGAAGTGTGGAACAGCCGCCATGCCCCCCCCCCCCATCATGTGCAGACAACCTGAATGGGCGTTATAGGGTCACATGAACAACCTTGATCTTTACAAACTGTTGTTTCGTTCCATCTGTCACTATCAAAAGGAGCTCCTGCCGTGAGCCAAAAAAACCCCAACTAGCGCTGGCGTTTCTGGATCACTGCTCAGGAGTTATGGCAGAGGGTGTCATAACATGTCCACCATAAGCAGGATTAAAGTTTTTTTTTAATAAGTTGTGTTAAATAGATGACCCCAGCTAATATCCATGGCTGGGTGACAACTAGGTTGGAAGCGGGCATCAGTTGTTTTACCAAACTGGATTACTGGTTTACGGTTGTGGGATATGTACCCTGGCTGTATCTATGCAGGAAGTCAGCAAGAAATCACAGTTTTTCAGTAACTGATTCATTATGTACCAGTTGAAAGTTTCAACCCACCCATTCACTTGAATTCTGCTTGTCACTTGAAGGGTAGGTCTTTCCAAACTTTTGACTAGTACTGTACATAAAACCATACATGCTATTTAAAGTCCCGATGAGAAAGTCTTCCTGGCAGATAAGCATCAAGCTACAGTATTTTTGGTGTGTCTACGTGCTTCAGCTTTTCCTTTGAATTTGCTCAAATTAGGTCATTAAAATCATCAAGACTTATCTGAATTGATAAGGAGGCTTAACATAACTTTACATGTCCCTTACATAACTTCTGTTGTGACTACCAACTTGTCAAACTGCCAGGGGGACCTCAAAGGAAAACTGTGTTAAGTACATGATAGTAAAATGTTTCAAGAAATTCAGACATGCGCCAGGTGATCGTCCACAGTCATTTAATTTACAACTGTCTCTCTGCTCCGAAACTGTTGATGATAATGCACCTGATGTTTGTTGTAACTGATCAATGGCTATTGATGACATATAATGACCAGGTATACTTCAGGAATCTCAGGAAATAATTTGAAAGGGCACATATATGAAGGTTTACATAGGTGTGAAAACCGTAAAGGTCCTCCAAAGGTCCCTAATCAAGTCCATTAAAATGGCCCCTTAATAAAGATAAGCAAAAAGACTATAACATTATAATACCAATACTCAGCTACTATGTAATGTATGGGGAAAATATTTTATTTAAATTTTATTTTATACTGATACAAAAGAAATGCAGGGGTCATAATGTTTTTTCTCTGTAATGTGATCCACCCATATCTGTCTTCCCATTAGCAGTCAGAACTGCCATGGAGTATTGGGTGGAGTTGCCATTCCCTCTTCCCATATTATTTATTAAATACGGTATCCCCACATAAGCCATGCTGAGTCTCATCATATAGGTTGGCGCTGTGTCAGGTTCTTCAACTGCAAGACATGCAACTCACAGAATTACAGTAATGACACTGCCTTTTTCTCAAACGTTCAGTGACATTGGAGAGGGGATCTTAGACCATTGCTTGATACAGAATTCTTTCAGATACTTGATATCTTGCTCTCTTCAATTCAAACCAGAGGTCTTCAGTAAGGTTTAAGTCAGGAGGCTGTTGTGCTGGAATTTAGGTTTCACAAAATATTATTTTACAGTTTACTTGGTTAACGTTACAATGCCTGGGCCAGTGGAAATGGACCCATCACATTAAAGATGCAACCCTATATTTTACTGTAAAGTCATTTTCTGCATATGTTTCTGTTTTTCAATGCCCAACCCACTGGTATACATAGCCAAATTGTAGTTCTATTTTCATTTAATCTGACAATGAATCAGCTTTTTTATAACTGAAAATGACTCTCTCTCTCTTTCTCTGTAGCGCACATGAAAAGTATGGAGGAAGTGTGTGTGTGTACTATATCCTGTCGGCGTTCCTCTTATTGGAGAGGAGCCAGGGGGAGGTTAAAGCAATGGGAAACGGCCTTCTGCTCCCCGGGCCCTCCTCTGTGGCTCCGCCGGTCACTGTGAGCCGGGGCCCCTGCAGGGACAGCAAGAGAAGGAAAATACGTTATATTTAGAACCCGGGCCTGGCCACGCCGCCCCAGACAAAAAAAAAAAAAAAAAAAAGAAAACGAGCAGTCACTTAATAAATAAAGGCACCAGAGCCTGAGAATGATGGTGAGGCTGACCAAGGAAAACAATGTGCAAGTCAACACGGAGTGGTCTGTGAAAACAAACAGAGCTGATGAGAACGTCGCTGCTCCTGAATGGCTCATTAGAGGCCAGATGTAGCCTTCCCCCCGAGGCTCCCACCGCCCGCCGCTTCCTCACTCCCCTGCCCAGTGCACCCGGCACCGCCAGCCAAACCGCACGACATCCCCTCCCGGGCTGCCGGCCTGCCCGCACGGCTCCCTCAGCGTTTTCCGACAGCACCCCATTTCTTATTCAAGTCTCTTCCTCCCCCTTGAGCACCCGACGCCTCCTTCTCCTCTTGCATGCCGGCTCTAGATGGATAAGTGAAAGCACTAAATCATTAGTATGAACGGCAATATGCATTTTTCAGTGATCCCTCTATCTCTTTCTCTCTCTCCAATAATGATGTGCTCTTATGCAGCTGTTCTCTGTCTTTTTCTTTGTCGCTTCCTTTCCTTTTTCAACCCATGTTTGTTGTGTTAACTTGACATGTTTTCTTTTTCTGCTTTGGCACACATTCTTTGTGACTTGAAGTTTGAAGATTTGATTGTAATTTGTTGAGAGGCCAAACGGGTATATGTCTGTTTCTGTTTCAATGGCCTTATTTCTCTATTGTAGCATTTTGAAATACTTTTTAAAAACAAGTAACATCAATGAGACGTTTTTATATTATTGCCTTTTCTCTGTCCCTCCCAAGACCAGGCTCTTTTAAAAATTCTCCAAACCATTTCTCTCAGATCAATTCAAATGGTTTCTTCTCGTAGCCTGTCAGACACATAAGGAATCAATCTACTTGCATGATAAATTGGAATTGAATCTCCACAACAAAATCATTTCCAAATATTCTAAAACAAATTAATAGGATTAGAGGTTCATTTTATCTAGTCCCTCATTAACGGTTTGTGTCTTGCATTAAACACAAACACATTTATGGAGGGTCTTGGCAGTCAGTTGCTTTCTCGTGTTAGAAGCAAACTGCAAACTCTATGAAGAGGTAAAAGAAAGGTATGCAAATTCCTCAGCCATTTGCCACAGCACTGTTATCCGCGCAAGACATGCTGTTAGATGTCCTGTGTTCAAGAATCCAACATGGAACCTTTTCTTCTGGCCAGTCCAGCACTACCACCTCCCCCCTTGCCCATTTTCCTTGACCTGGCCTGAGGCTGTGTGTTTTGTACACTGTGGTTGTAAGGGCGTAGGTCTCCGTGGACTGCCGGGAGTGTGTGTCAGTGCCATGTGGGAACCGCAGTGCCTGTGGCAACGCTTCCAGATCTTGATAGTGGCAAGAGAGGGTGGAGGGGTCGCGCGGTATCTGCCGAGGGGATCGCCCTGCACAACAGAGGGAAGTGCTCTGAGCGCACTCACCCAGAGGGCCATTGTGCTGCTCCAGCTCTGACCGGGCCCTGGCCCTACTGCCATGGCAACGGGCAACGGTGATGCAATGCCAAGCGGAGTTATGGATGGTTCAAAATGACATGAAACGCCGTGAGTCAGCGTACGTTGAGTGGGGCGTGATTTCCACCATACGGCCAAAGCTAATGTCAAACAGCACTGATGACATATCAGCCGTTAAGGAACGCCATCCTTGGAATCGGTCATAGACGCTATGCTGCTCGTGACCCACCTGTGCCCTGGCAATCCACAACCCCTGTTCTACAATACAGGAAGAAGGCGCAGTGTTCTCATGCGCAGGGAGTGCCTGTTTGGGTCGGCCCAGGGGAGGGAATTAGCCATCTCGTCTGTCCCACCAGGTCCTGGCAGTACGGGCTCACCCTAAGATAGAGCATGGCTGCCTTGCCACTTGGACACGGGAGAGTTTCACAGAATAAAAATCCAGAACAAATGTAATGGATAGGAAGTCAATCAAGATAAGGCCTCTGATTTGGTTAATTCCACTACATTTACTAATTCAAAAGCAGATTATGAAGATTCTCAGACATGTTAAGGGTCTGGATGGCTGGACACACTGATGCCAAAAAAAATACTTGATAAGGACAGACTCTAAATATACTTTCTATTTTGTTATTTAGAGAAAGGGCTTGATGTGTGTGTGTGTGTGTGTGTTTGTGTGTGTCTTTAAGCCAGTCTCCGTCTGCTTGTGTGAGTGTGTGTGATTCCAAAAGTGAAAGAAAGAGAGTGTGTGTTGTGAGAGAAAGCGAGAGTGTCCCCAGAGACTCTGCTGCTGTTGGTGAAGGGAGCGCAGCGAGCCGTGCGGAGAACGGCGATGGGAACGTCACCTGATCCGCGCCCCAGGGGCGACCCCAGTGGGCAGCCACTGCACCGTGTCTGAGGGGAGCGAATGCGAGTGACAGGCGTGGGCCCCCCGTCACAAAAAGACCTCTGTGGTTTAGGCGGAGGGGCAGCGTAAGTCACTGACGGACAGCCCCGCTCCCTGGGAGTCTCGGGCCGGGGAGCTATGAGAATGGTCCTGGGAGAGGAGCGGAGAGACGGGTAGGGGGGTGCCTGGAGGAGAGCCAACATGGCCGGACCTTCTCACATGACCACACTTAACCCCTCGGCATCTATACACCTTTTCTCTCTCTACTCCCCCAATCTTCACACACTTCTCCTTCTTTTCTTCATGTCCTTCACTATAACCCTCTCCTCCTCTCTTCTCCTTTATCCTCGTCTTTCCCCCGCCTCTCTTCTCCTCCTCCTCTCCTAGTGGACGGTAGAAGGGGGAGACCACAAGAGTTTAAAGGAGGACAGAAGCGGAGAGGAGTGAGAAGGTCAGAGGTACAGAGGCTATGACCCAGGTCTCCTACCCAGCCTCTGGTCCTCACCATGACTGTCTGTGGGAGCGGTGGTCTCTCTCTCTCTCAGGGCCTCTTGCTCAGGGGACAGCCTTGTTCACATACAACCCAGTGTGGGAGCCAGGCCAGCCATCGAGGGGCCATGGCAACACTGTCTGCCTGGCAGTCATCTAACTGACTTAACAGGCCAATGATTCGCTCTCAATATGTGTGTAGATAAATGTGGTGGGCGCCCCTGGTCATTAGTAGGGTGAGCAAGTGTTTCAAAACACTGAGGGAGTGTTGTGTATTCACAGTCATGTTTAGTTCACACGGAGGCTCGATGCATTATCGTATGCTTTACGTTGCGGATTAGGTGGCAGATTGTACTGGATATTGCTTTATATTGTAAAGATTCAGCTTCTTGTCAAGGTGTGTGTGTGTGTTCCTGACTTAATTACACAGTGGTGACGAGAATGTCCCCAAGCGCTAATTAGAGAAATCTGACTAATTGGGACTTTTCCAATTTCAAAAAGGCATTCTGTGGGCGTAAGTGTTCAGCTCAGGGAAAACGTTACCATTGGGGTTAGGCTTAAATATAGGCTTAGGTGTTACCAGTTAGGGTTAACCATTAGGACTAGTTTCAGTTTAGGCATACATTTTATTGAGGTTAAGGTTATGAGGAGGTTAGACTAAAGTTCAGGATTAGTGAAAGTGTAATTCCTTAAGGTGAAAATTTGATGGTGTCCCCTTTTAGACGTGTGTGTGTGTGTACGTGATCTCTGTATGAGTGTGGTTTATTTAGTGCACTCTTGAAAAAGAACAGGTTACATACAGCATCAGCACAAGTCAGTGAAAACGTCTCTATGACAAATGCTATTTGGTCCATATTGAAACTGAATTATCTTAAATTTCTCTGGCTTGTGTGTTGACGATGATGGTGATGGTTGATGTTTACAATGTTAGCTGAAAAAACAAAGTAGAATCATAAGAATCCATTAATCTGCCCTGCATCACCACTTTATGGTTTTACATTATGGCCTCCCACTGTTCTTCCTGTTGGTTTGTCAAATGAATAACTCTCTTTCATTTGCTAACGTACAATTATCCTCCTCTCTGCCGACGAGCCCGGAACACCAAATCACAAAGCGCTCTCAGTGTTTTCCACGACAGGGAAGGAGCTGCTATCGTACTGTTAGCATCACGTGTAGTGATGTGAAGGCTGTTAATGACGAAGAGCGAACATGAACAGCGACCTGCTCCTCCTTTCTCTATAACGGCTGATCTTATATACTGTACGTGGGCAATTTACGACTGAGAGAATAACACGTTAGATAGACTTGTCTTCATTTCCGTACTGTTTGAATTTACACTGGCATGTTCATGCAGGATTGTGCTCGTGAATCGAGGGAAAATCGAGCGATATGCAAAACCTGATAAAAAAAAAAAGTGGCGCACGCCACCTCAGGAAGCTGGCATCTCGAGTTTGTCATCTGAAAGTCTACACAAGAAAATAATTTCACGGCACGAGTCTTCTTTGAAGGCCCGTGGAAATGTAGCCTAATGTAAGCGCGTCCTTAGTTGTTCCTGGTCAGATACTGTGCTCCGGAAAAATGAATACGGACCCATGTCATTCCACATGAATGAACACTTCCTGCATCGCCCCCTCTGACCAATCGCTTCTCTGCCTGGAGGTGCGTGCCGCCGCTAATGAAGAGTAATAACGTTGGGTGTATTTTGACGGGAGGTGCCCAGATCAGACGTACAAAGAATGGCCTGAGCGTGCTCTGGGATCCATTTGTCTCATGGTCCCCCGCCCTGAATTCAGAAACGCTCTCCAAGATTATTTCATCTGGCTAACCTGCAGGGAAAGGGCCCCAGCCCAGGGCTGATAGGAGATAAGGTGAGAGAAGCAATGTGGCTGCTGCTGATTAATCCACACACTCGTATACATTCCTGCACAGAACAGAAGGGCCTTGCAGTCAGAGCAGGCTACTAGCAGGCGGCTTGGCTTTCAGCGCACCGTGTCCTTCGTCCAGAGGAAACGGCCTGCAGGGTTGTTATTCTTCCTCACTGTCCGGGACCCATTATTGCTGCTCTTTAGGAACGAGTGGAGTCAGATTCATGCTAACTTTGTAATGCCTGCTAGCGAAAAGCTAAAGGGTGTGTCTTGTCTATTGTGGCGGAGGGAGAAGGTGGATGGAGGTTACGGACAACGAGGCCGAATAGATACTTGTGAATGCATGACGGAAAGTCTTGGCTTGCCTACGACCACCACTTTGGCTTGTTGCAAAGAAAACAACATCATAAGATTAGTGTCAATGGTTGTGGACAAAAATCTTGGCCACTCTCCAGAGCTCCATTAAAATGCTGTCCCAGAACCCCACAGTTGAGATGAGTCAAGATGGTAATTCAATTAAAGAGGAGACCTTGTCTCGCATACAAAGATCCAGTATTGTCTGTGTGGATGAAAGTCACCCAATAACCACAACTTCCCATGCTACTAATTTTGAGATGTGATGGGAATAGTGGAGAAATTGTATTTATGAAGGTCCCCTTTGACAGTGAGAAGTTTCCCAGACTTTAGGACTGTGACTGGCAGAAATACAGTGAGTCAATCTTCCGTCCTCATCCAAGCCCCATTCCTAGCTTTCAACCAAAAGTGGGGAACACACTTGCATTTTGATCTCATGCCACCAGAACTTGCGTGTATTCACCCAGGCACTTTCTCTCTCTCTCTCCCTCCCTCTCTTTCTCTTCTTCCCTCTCACACTCTCTCTGTCTGCACAATGCTTTCCCCTTCAACCACAGGGGTTACCAACAAACATAGCGACAGCCGCTACTTAAGTATTGCTCGATGAGAAGTGAACAGAGCAGGTCTGAACGGCCGCAGGTGGTGTTGGCCCTCTCCGCTCGGTGCCAGAATCAATTTGCTGGTGATGTTGAGCGAAGTGCGAGAGGGCTGCCAAATTGGCAGGGAGGGTGCGAACGGTTTGCGCAGGAAGTCGGCACGCAGGCAGGGCCCGGTTCAAAGGAGAGGAGCCCTGGAGGGGGACTCGCGCGCACTCTTTCTCTTTGCTCTCTCTTTCTCTCTCTCTCTCTCTCTCTCTCTCTCTCTCTCTCTCCCCTTCCACTCTTTCATCACACTCTCTCTCTTCCGAGTCATATGGACTATTTGTCAGTGTCAGGGTGTAGAGGCGCTGCAGTCACTTGCCTTCAGTTGAGGTCTGTGTTGATGGTGTAAACCTCGACGGGAACTTAACACAGTGACCTTCAGTGTGAGTTCCATCCTTCCTGAATAATGGGATGAATCACGTTTGGGTCTCATGTGAATGGCCCGACAGAACTTCCACCAGATCCCCTGGGATTTTAGGTATCAAAATATAGTATATAGCCTGTTTTGGGGGTGAACAACAGTTATTTACGGTAAAGTTTGAAAACCTGTAGGCCACTTTTTTTTGTGCTGTACACGTAAAAGCACAACTTCCAGCTGCATACAGTACTTGAGTGTAATATTTGCTTTAGTTGTTGTAAAAACAATTCCTGATTGCACTGTGAAAACAATGTCAGTGGCCGTTCCCACTGGCTGGCCGTCTGGGGGAACAGTTGTGTTTCTTAGGTCTGCTTAGCAACACTGGGACTCATTTCTGCTTGACATCACGGCTGCCGATGGAGACGGAGGTGGTGTCATCAACGCCCAATTACCATCACTCACATCAGTCTTATCTGATGCAGCATGCAACCCTAATTGTGTTGTGTTGGAAACGTCGCCTTGTCCTATCCAACAACCGAAGGAACGGGCAGAAAACACTGGCCCTGTTCACAGAGTTAAATATTCATCAGGTGGATGAATGTTGAACATTATGCCCTCCTGGGGTCCATTACAGGGCAAACATTCTAGAAAAACACTTGGGAAAGACGTTCATAACCATTCTCTGATAGGCTATAGTCAACTCCTGTACACCTCAGACGCGTGTCAATACCTCTGCATCAGTTATAGCTATGTCGGTTGAAGGTCTGTGGCGGTTCATCGAATTGAATGATTCAAATCGCGTGTCATTGGTATTTGTGTCTTACATTTTCTTCAAATGTGTTTCAGTGCCGTCCATTTAATGAAAAGAAATAAAATAACTCGGACACAGTCTATATACGCAAGGATACAATATGTTTAAATGTCTCTTTTTTCTTTACCTCACATTCTTTTGTCATTTGGCGAGATGTCATTCGAACGCTGACCTCATTTCAATTACAAAGTCATGAATGCTATGCAAATGCAACCAGATATTCTGGCGTTGTGAGCCAAAGCCAGGGCAAAAATACAAATGAATCGATGGGGAGAAGTTAATCAAGCCTTTTCAACCACTTCACAGGAACCATTCCAGAAGCTTCTACAGTAACGTCCCACCCTGCACGGTGGTCCCATTTAGTGGGACCTGATTTGGAATCCCGGCTCCAAGCTACAAAGGCTTTTCTATTTGCTCTGCAGCATAAATTAAATAGAGCACAATCAGAGCAATCTAACAGCAACAACAGGACAGCGTCCGAGCTGTGCTCCGATCATGTTTTGAACTCTTTGTCTTGGGGACTTTCCCGAAATCCTGACCCTGCTTCAATGGAAACTGTATCATTAATTCTGTAATTAAACATGGTAAGGGGAGGGGGTGGGGGGGGGGTGGGGGGGTGTATCAGCTGATCCGATGAGGGCCGCAACCTTAAAGGTCTTTCCCACATCCCTGTCTTTTCTGGGGAATGTGCTGGAACTCAGATTCCACAACCTGTGTCCCTCCGATAGCATCTCTGGAACGTGTGGGTTTAGGCGGCCACAAAACGCGCTCTCACAAAGGTCACACCAATAAAGGGGGGGGGGGGTCATGTAAGTAGCTGGTTCACTTTGCATAATTGCGAGCTGTGCTGACGCTCTCAGCCTATTGTGGCCACTCTCTCTGATTGTCTGAGTACCCCTGTGTTTTGTATGAGACTGAACCACAGTGATGTAGTCCCAGGAACGGCGGTAATCAACCTTTCCCTATTAAAATGACAAAATTACACACGTCCATCAGTCACGGTCGACGGCTGTTTAAAGACAGACTATAAAGGTTTACTTGGTGGATTAAAATTTCTATATGTATGGGATCCATCTTTATTCCAATGGTAATTTGCACTGAAGAACTGTGAGCCATGGGAAAATGAGTTTGCTTTAACTGGCTTTACTGAGGTTTGACAGGCTTGGTGTTTTACTTGCAAAGCACGAGACAACAAATCAAGATTCCAAATGTACTTTTATTCAAAGCAGCATCTCACACTGAGAAAAGATTTAAGCTGCACGTTTTATGTAATGTGTGTTTTGCCTTACGTGTCTTTAAATGCTTATTATATTTAAAGTGACATGCACCTTGTTGAACCAAGTGGAAACCAACTGAAGCTCTTATTATTGGTTTATTGTGGCGCACAGTCAAAACACATTAAATGTTAAATGATTCCCATTGGTCAAAGCTTAATTACAGTGTAAGATCACATCACTTGAGAAGTCTTTGAGATGCTGGTCACAGCTGTACCTTGGGGACCTCAGTGGTTGTCTGTCTCACCACACTCTCTGGCTTTATAAATAGCTGTGAACAATGGCTCACAGAAGACATTGTTTATTTTCTACACCACAAAAAGGGTCACAAGCAAGGAGTGTGTTGGCCAAAGTCAAAGATGTCTTCATATTCAGGGAAAACATAAAAAAAATGCAGCTGTTACCGCTGCTGACCAGTCATCTTGACCCTGATGCTGCCCCACCCTGGCCCCCAGAATCAACAGCCATTCTCTGGCTGCAAGGGTCTCTGGGTGGGGGAAGGTGGCCTGCAGTAAGGTACTGTACAAGGTGACAGGTGAGGGATCAGCCCAACCATCTAACAAAAAACTAATTGGTTTCAGTGCAGACATTTTGCCACTCAGCACTGCTTGTATACAGAGTGGATGTACACCCATTGATCCCTCTTGGATGCAGAGAAGGCACCTGTCATGTTTTGGAAATAGAAACATTTGAGTTTGGTACAATGCCGTACATGGTAATGCCAGTGTAGTGGGATTTATAAATGCGTTTATAGACATGCACACACACACACACACACACCCTGGGACCTTTGTTGCTACTTAAAAGTCTCCTCTGACTCTAAAAAAAATTCTCTCACAGACTTTATTTAGCACACAGAGGAATGTCTGCCTCTCCACAATTTGATACCACAGAGTTTTTCAGTTCTCAGAATTCCCAAGGTGAGTGTAATGTTTAATGTGGTGTCTGAGAGGACAAAAAGGATTCACTCTAACCACTGTCTCCTAAAACAGGAGCACAAAAACATACGCTAGAAGACAACGAAGCCTTTTCTGCAAGTATAAGCAATGGGAAAGCAATCTGAAACTTGATATAAAAGACAACTGAATCACTAACTGAAACATGTTATATGATGAGGACTGCTCATAAAGGACCAACTTGGACTGAATATTTGGGTCCCCCTTTAGTTAAATCCTGAATTTAACCAAGCAAGGTGTACGTCTCATGCCTATATCCATGACCTTGCCTTATGAATGTCCCTTACAGAAAGGCCTGTGTATTGTGGACAGCTGTATACATCACAGATAACTGAGGTAATTTGGCGGAAACCAAGATCCCCTGGGGGAAACGAAGGTGTAGAAACCCAAACGCCACGGCATGAGGCAATCGACGGCGTCCTCGTCAACCATCAATTAGTGCGCGGTTGACGGCGGCGTCCCCTCCACGTTTCCCACTGCCCTCTCTCTCGCTCCGTCTAGCGTTTTCCCAGCGGGCTCTGAGTGGCTGGCTCTGGGCACATCTCATTAAGGAGTTATGTGTAACACAAACAAACCAGGTCAACCCAGAGTGTTTATCTCATGGCACAGAGCTCTGTGTGCCCAATACATCAAAGACTGTGGGAACAGACGACGTTCGGCACAACAGCTGCACTGGGATCCTGTCCACACCCTTCCTGTTTGCCGCACTTTACCTCAGGGCTATTATTTTTCCATCAACCCAGCAATGATAAGCCCCCTTCTGCCACGGCCACCGCTCCTCCGCCACCGCCGCCGCGCACACCCCTTCCTCCCGAGTCGCGTCTCCCTGGGGGTCGCCGGCTCGGCGGCTCATAGTGATAATCTGGAGCTGCTTGCATTGTTGTCCCAGATTGCTGGGATCGTGGACAGAGGCCGGGTCAGATGTTAATTGGCGATGACGATTGAACTCCGCGGACAGTGTATGTGTTAGTGATTGGATGTAAAATCCTTCGCGATCCGAAAACAAGCTTTGATGTGAGGCTGCTTCTTGTTGATCCTATCTTGTCATTAGTCGTCTCCGATGTCTGACTGTATGCTTGGAGGGTAGCAACGCTGTAGTTCGAAGAACGTGTCACTGGAAAAGGTTACAAAGCAGTTAAAACGTCTTCTGGCATTCTAGTATCTCCAATGCCCAGGGTGTGTGTTGATATGTGACCCCTGCCCTGACCAGTCCCCGGAGACGCAGTGTTTCCTGTGCGTGGGATGGTGTTCGGCAGGTTGCAGAAGTTGCATCCCCCCGCCCCCCCCCAACACAGAGGAGGGGGCGTCTGAGAGTGTGCAGCCCTGACCCAGGTGAGCCACATGATTGCGACCTCTGACCTCCAGGGGCACTGGAACTACACAATGACATCCAGGTCATGAACAGGGGTAACAGAGTTAACGACTTAACACAAGCTCCCTCTTCAGCTAGCTTGAAATGTCGCTGACAGGGCTAGCCAGTTGGTACCTTCTGTAGGACTCAAATGGGGAGTACATCATCAACGAGGGCAGTTGCGTGTTTTGACGCTGCAGGAAGCGATACCGTTAGCAGCAAGTTGAAGTCATCCTTTCTCTCCAACCTACACTGATGTCAATTTGGGCATATTTGGTTTACATTGAATACCCTTTCCCAAGAGTTTGTTAGCATTTCTTTTCAGTGTCTTGCCAACCAACCCATTAGATGTGTCTATGTGACCTGTGTCACATCAACAAGAAGTACATGAAATACAAAGCATTAACTCAAATGACTAAAACGCTCAGCAGCATGTTATTGTTTTTCTAGCACCTTCTTTTCGGATAGCTACTTAATTGAGTAAAACTGTGTTATTAGCGCTGGGAAGTGTGGTTGTCCCATCTACTTTAACATGATTGCACAAAAGATATTGCCCTTTATTAGAAAAACTACTAAATGGCTCAAATGTAAATATTGATACTGTTCTTCCATTTGGGTGGAAGAAGGACAAGAGGAGCTTTTCACAACAAATAAATAAAAGTGTATTTTGTCCTAATTCAGAGTCCGATTTATTAGGTCTTAACTGAGACAGTGCTCTTGCTTTGTGCACGGAACATGAGAAACAGTGAGAAAACTAAAGTCTGTAAGTAGGCTGGGGCTTTGATGAGAGGAATGCTGTTTCAGACATCAAACACTTACAGTCTACAATGTTACTTCAAAATGGTACTTTTTGTCAAGGGCCCCTGATCTTAAAACATGAAAGCATGCCCAGGCTGTGTGTGTGTGTGTGTGTGTGTGTGTGTGTGGCAGCCACCGGCACCTGCTCTGCCAACACTGCTGGCTCACACCAAATGAGCTAATTTCCATCTCAAAGGGGCTGAAAGTTCTAGCAAAAAAATCTAATTATCTGCCTTTTAGTTATGCAGTTTGACTATTATTTTAATCATTTTGACTACAGCCTTCAAACAGAGAAGCAACCAGAGCCATAAGAACAAGCTAGGTGGGAAAGAAAATAGCGTGATAAGGAGCTAACTGGAGATGATGCAGGATACGAAGACATGGATTCGTGAAAGCATCCAATCTGGGTCCAGTATAAACAGTCCTGCTCTGAGACCTGACAAGAGCCTGCTTCCTTTGCCTTCCATGGTCATTCATCTCAAACTGAAGTGGGTGGATTTGACAGCCTTGACTAACCCCTGCCCCTATTTCACCTACATGCTACTGGGCTTTAAGTGAAATAGCTGCAAAAGAAACCAGGAGCGCCGCCGTTCTGTAGATGTTGTGTTCTGGGTATGCAACGACATTATCATGATCGGAGCTAACATCAGTGAGAGTGCGAGGTGACAGATGGTGACTCTACTAGTCTCCTCTCGGCCAGGCCAGTGAAGCGGTCACGCAGGGCAGGTGAAGAGGGGGGGCTGGGCTTTTTCGTAATCCCACACGGCCGTTCTCTATAAGCCTTGGCCGGGTCCAGACCCCGGATTTCGGAAGCACACTGAGGGCCCTGTGTGCAGTGTGCCAGCCTTCTGTCGCCGGTCATAATTTACCCCGTCCCCTTGGCAGTCCGACCCTGTCAGGTTACAGTGCGGAAGAGAGGAGGAGGGCCTTCGTCTTCATCGGGTGGAATCGAACCAAGACCAGCAACCAGATCGACGACAGGAAGACAAAGAGCGTGGTCGCAAACAATGGCAGCGACGGCCAATGGACTGGCGCCGCAGGCTCGCTACGCTGCCGCACGCCCCCGGCACAGCCAGCTCGGGTCCCATGGATTCCAACGGTCAACCCTCTACAGATGTTTGGTCAATAAGAAGAATAGAGTGTGCCATTATGCCCCATAGATTTGTCAGCTTATCCTGTTGCCCCGCCAAACAATGGGCAGCTACTTCCAGGTCCATTCACTGGCCGAGTTTCACTCAGATCATGTAAATAGATTATTCAGTGGGGCCACTAATCTTCTGGTCCCATATCCTTTGGTGAGGTAAGCATTGCTGGTCAATACGTTCAACAGGAACAAATGAACAGATAAATCATCCACGCTATCTGCAGTCAAGCCATTGTGGCGTGCGTGGGTGATGTTGCTGGGGGGAGGGGGGGGGGTCTTTTATAGGATAAAACGAAACAAACTCCTCTTATAAGATAACTATTAATACTTTTTAGTAATCATAACTGGGCTTGCATTCTGAGTAATAAAACTAAGTCATTAAATCATTGATTTTGTTTTACTGTCCATCTAAGGTTGGTTTGTCACGCGGGCTGATAAATCTTCCTATTCCCGGCATGTGATATCTCTCTGTATGCCCAGTCAGAAAGGGCACAGCACTTTGTGTCTGGGAGGTATCGAGGACACCTCCCTCCGTGAGTCTCTTTGTGGCGCTTGGTGTGAACAGCCTCAGATTCCTCTTGTTGATTGGCAGGCCTGTTGATGACAGGTATTTTCCAGGTCTGGGCCTCCACAGTCACAGCTGACCCTCCCAGTATTTCCCGCACTGAGTGTGTGAAGTGCTGCTGGACGTGTGGTTGATCGGGGGGCCTGTGAGCACCCGCTGTCCCCCCGGCCACCCCCGACCTCCCCGCGATAAGGGAGTTGATCCCGCTGTTGTCACATTCTCCCAGAGATTATCTGAGGTGGTTGGGGTGGATTGGTCTGGGCTGCCTGTGCTCGGACGGCAGGAGAGGAGGGGCAGGGGTCAAGTGTGTGTGGTAGTAGAGCTCTTAGGCTCGCATCGCTGAAAACTGCAGCGCTGCAGGGTCTTCCCAAAAGAGATGGGGAACGTGAAAATCCTGCTATATCGTAGGCTCTTATAGCACTGCTCACTTGGTCGGGAGGTTTTCTGTGGAACCTAAATGCCCAAATGAGAGACAATTCTCTAGCCAACAATGACGTTTTAGCTAGCAACCAACCTTTCAACCACAGTGTTCAATGAGACAAAGGGATTTTCCAGTCCAGCCCCAGATGGTCATAAGGTAATTTGCACAGACATCTGGGTAATCTCCTCGCACAGTCTGAAATACTGTAACCCAGAATGTTTCTTCTTATGAGTTTTGCAATGCATATCATAAACAAATTCTGAGAAAATGTGAGGTATGTCAGTACGCTTGCAATCAATAATTATTGACTGCAAACCCACTTTATATTTTAGATAGAATTTTCAGACTTCACACAGCATTTTTAGGATTCATGTTAGGATAATAAGTCTGAAAGGAAAGTTAAATCGATGCTCAAAAAACCCTGAGCAGTGTGTGAACACTACCTTATTGTCATTTCACAGCCATCCTTCACAGGCATCCTTCACATGCATCCTTCACAGGCATCCTTCACATTCATCCTTCACAGGCATCCTTCACAGTGGAAGAAAACACAATGATAGGGCAGAGTGCGGCACAGCCCATAACAACAACATTTAGCATTGTTTATCAGGAGGCAGTGGCCAGCTGTATCAGTGTTATGGCTCTAGCGGGTCCCTACCCTGATAGCGTCGGGCTGAGAGCTCCTTCCTGGACAGCCTTGTGACTCCTCAGGGCCAGCGGGCCCACACTCTCCCCAAGGAGAGATGGCCTGTCTAGGGCTGGGTCGGGCAGGGGCGGGGTGATTCAAACGCCTGTCTGGAGACTCTGAGCAACGACGGGTTTAGCCTGGATGTCTGTTACAAAACTTTGCTCTTGACAAATGTAACCAAATCGATTTCTAAGGAAAGTGTTTGCGTGTGTGCCAGTGTCTGTGAATGAGCCTTTTTGTGCCTGCGTGTGTGTACATGTTAGTATGTTTGAGTATGTGTGTGTGAATGTGAGTGTGTGTCTATGTCATTGTGTGCACGTTTTACTTTTAGGTCTAGGACCTGAAAGTAAAACTGCCTGTTAGGATTAAGGTTAGTGATTAGGGCCGGAATATGTTTAGGCATTAAGGGTAAGGTTTGGGGTTAGACATTACCGCTAAGGTTAGATATAAAGGTTAGGTTATTGAGGTAATGTTAGGTTAAGATTAGAGTTAGGGTTAAGGTTAGGGTAAGTGTTGAGGTTAGTGTTAGGGAACATGGTATGTTAGTTTTCACATCCCCACAAGATTATTAATTAAAGTGCTTCTTCATGTTTGTGTATGTTTGTTTGTGTGTTTTTGCGTAGCTCCGTTGGTAAAGCATGGCATTTATAAAGCCAGTGTTTTGAAATTACAGCACATACATATAGGACACATTACTGTAAATTGCTCTGGATTAGAGTATCTGCTCACATATAACTCTTATTTCTGTTGTCGTTGAATTGTAGCGAATGGTCAAGTATTTGCTTCAGTGGTCCATACCTTATGCATCCTGTTCACATGACAAACTGACACTTGAAACTTAAGACTTTAAAGTGATCCATATCAACGTTAGTCAGACCGTCGTTTATGAGTATTGTGGTTCTTGCCCTGATTAATCCCTTTAGTCCCAGGACTCTGACGCAGGACTTGCGTTGAGGTGAGTGATCTATTTCCTCACAGCGAGCCATTCACACTGAATCCACCACCCACTGGGGCAGGCGCCCCGAGTCCTTTGGGATTGCGGTGGCTTGTCTCTTTCTTACGAGTTCTCTCGTCTGTGCATTGGCATGTAGTGACGGCTCGCTTTATGCTTTGGAAAGTTGTTGTTTCTCTGTTTTTGTTAGTTACAGTTTGTCATGATTCTGCAGCTATTCATGACTGACAATGTTTTGCCTCTCCTTTGCCTGCATTCCATGTGTTTCTGTTTGTAGCTTTTTTCGATTTTTGGCCCTTTAGAAGTTGTCAAATTGTTTTTCCCAATGTTTGTGTGACCCCGTGCTGTTTGCCAGTCTTACCTGAGCTTGGCACTCAGCTGGCACCACCTTCACCCCAAAACAGACCAAGGCGTTGATGTGTTTGTTGGAGGGACAGGGGCCTTTGTACCTGAAAGGACAGGGACCTTTGTACCTGGAGGGGCAGGGGCCTTTTGATTCAAGAGATTATCCTACGGGACTATCTCTTCCAGGAGGACAGTAGTTGTGTCAGATCGCTCACAGGCTGGGAGTGGAAAGGCCGTTCAGGGTGGGATGTGGGAGAGCCCCCGTCCAGCTCCCAACACCTCCATTCGCTCCACGCTCCTGGCTCTTCTCCTCTCATCTTCGTGCCTGTCATGAGGACAGACAACATTTCACCAGGGTGGAACAGTTTTGGCTCTCTGCCTCATTTGGCTTCCCTGTAGGCAGTTGGGTCCCATTTCGTCAACCTGTTTGCCTCAAGGCAATCGACCCATTACAAGTTGAGGTTTTCCCTGGATGGGCAGTGCGGCTCCCTTGGTCTGGATGCTCTCAAGGGTGGCCGTGAACAGTTATGCCCACCATTCTCTCTTTTCCCGTAGGTGCTTCATCGGAGTAAGATCTGAGGGTCCTTCTGGTGGCCCTGAGATGGACGGGAAAGCCATGGTTCTCTGAGCTTCTACTGGTCCGGAGGTCTCTTTGGTCCCTTTACACAGATTGAACCTCCTTTCCCAGATCTGGCACCCCAACCCGGTTCTCCTCCAGCTCCAAGTCTGGCCACCGATGAGTCCTTCCCTCAGGGACCAGACGTGACAGTAGAATAGACCCTGCGAAATGCTAGTGCTCCATCTACTCACCTGCTTTATGCTCTCAAATAGCATCTGTTTTCCTCTGAGCGCGCTGCTAGACACCAGGACCTGGGGAGCTGCTAGACACCAGGACCCGGGGAGCTGCTAGACACCAGGACCCAGGGAGCTGCTAGACACCAGGACCCGGGGAGCTGCTAGACACCAGGACCCAGGGAGCTGCTAGACACCAGGACCCGGGGAGCTGCTAGACAACAGGACCCAGGGAGCTGCTAGACACCAGGACCCGGGGAGCTGCTAGACACCAGGACCCAGGGAGCTGCTAGACACCAGGACCCGGGGAGCTGCTAGACACCAGGACCCAGGGAGCTGCTAGACACCAGGACCCGGGGAGCTGCTAGATACCAGGACCCGGGGAGCTGCTAGACACCAGGACCTGGGGAGCTGCTAGACACCAAGACCTGGGGAGCCATGTCTGGACCTCCATTCGAGCCGTTGACTGATGCTGACCTGAGGTCTCTCTTGACATTTGCGGCTGCCTCGTGTACTTTTCTGTGCACTTTTGTTCTGTACAGTTGACGTGTGACCACGGCTCCATAGAACCTTACCATCTTGCTAGGCTGCACTAGAAGGATTGTGGTTCCTTCATTCCTTGCGACAGTGTTGGTCTCAGTTGTTAATTGATAATAATGCATTGTATTGTATTACATCACACCCCATAAAACTCATTCCACTGATCCCTTGGCCCGAAATACATTCAATCTGATGTTGTTTTTGGTAATAAAATCATTTTAATTAAAGCCACGCATGAAAGTGTATCTCTTTAACAGACCACTGCTATATCCTGCAGGCCAGGGCAACAATTTCACACTGGTAAGGTCACTTTATGTGTGGCTGATGACTTCCTCACTCCCAGCTGCTAATTGCTTTTACACATTTACTACATTATGTTTAGCACATGGTGTTGTGAATGTGTGTGAATGTGTGTGATCCTGGTTTCACTATACATGTTGGCTCCAGAAGTCCCCAGAAAGAAAGTTTTTGTTTGGTCCCCACAAGATATTTAGCCTTTCTCCAGTGGGAAAAAATACTTTTTTTGTCTAAGTGGTTAGGTTTAGTGTAAAATGTATCATTGGGTTTCATGGTAATATAGGGGTTTGTTTTAGATTTAGGAATTCTTCTAGACCCACAAGAATAGAAAAACAAATGTGTGTGAATTTTACATTTACATGTTATTAATTAAGCAACTTACAGGGGCAAAACTTTTTTTAAAGATTCATACCAATGAAAATAAATTAATCTTGGTTTCAGAGGAATTAAATCATTTCTAAAAGTTTAAACAAGTCTGCAAGCAGTTGAATTGTGTATGTGCATTGCTCTGAGGACACAGGAGCAGTTCAGTTCAATGACACAATGCCACCGTCTCTACAAAGTATGGTCACATTTGTGTTGAAGTTATAAGAATGTGAAATGTCATAGTAAGTGCATTATAGCTCCAAAAAGACTACATTTCAAAAGCATTCCAATAATTTCAAACCCTATTGTCTCCGTGCTGAGTACAATCAATCAATCAAATGTATTTATAAAGCCCTTTTTACAACAGCAGTTGTCACAAAGTGCTTTTACAGAAACACCCGGCCTTAAAAACCAAGGAGCAAACAACAGTAGTGTTGAATTTCAGTGGCTTGGAAAAACTCCCTAAAAAGGCAGAAATTTAGAACGAAACCTAGAGAGGACCCAGGCTCAGAGGGGTGACCAGTCCTCTTCTGGCTGTGCCGGGCAAGATATTAAGAGTCCAATTGGAATAATTAATAAATGCATGTGGGCTAAATCCAGAGTCTATTTAAATTTAGACCAGGTCAGAAGCATGACCAGATGGACAAGGACAGGGACAACACGGGGGAGGGGGAGGTGTCAGCACAGTGGCAGCTGAAATCGTCAGGTATCGTCTTGATCTGCAACACAACCAGGAGGATTTTGGACAGGGACAGCAACGGGCCCCCCAAACCAGGTACTCCGCAGGTGTGGACCAGGACCTCATGTCCTCCTAAAGTTTAAAAGGGGAGGAGACTGGGAAAATTCAGAAAATGCATTCCTCATATCAACACGGATTTATAGTGGAGAAGGAGAACTTAGTGGGGAAGGAGAACTGACCCAGTCCCCCAGCACAATAGTATAGCAGTGTAAGACCTTGGAACTGAGACGGGGGGGTCCGGCGACACTGGGGCCGTTTTGATAATAGGGTTTAAAAACATAGTATGGAGACACATGACTTCCTATCGCAAGTATCCTGACAGGAAACACAGGTCACTGGACAGGAAGTGCAATGTTGTTGGAGTGGAACACCTGTCTGTAATATGCCTGTAATCGTTTTATGTACCACATCTTCCAGAGTAACAATCAAAGATAAATGGTATTACTAAAATGTATTATGCCATCAAAGTATACCATTCCTCATTACCATTGTCTGACCTTTAACTTGCATTCACTCTCAGAAGAAGTAAAACCATGTGGGGTTATTCGGTTTGTCCCCTTAAAGGAACGTTTTGGTGCTTTACAGCAGTGGTTCCCAACCAGGGGTACTAGGACCCCTGGGGGTACTTGGCCTCTCCACAGGGGGTACTTGAAAACACTCATGACACCATAGACTTACTAGTGGAATAAACATGAGGGGGTACTTCAGGGGTACTGAAAGCAGTGCAAAAACATTTTGGGGGTACAGTAACTGAAAAAGGTTGGGAGACACTGCTTTACAGAGTGTTTTAAATTGAACCCGCTATGTAGTGTTCCTCATAGAACACGCTGTGCATGGTTCTACTTTGACCCTCTGAGATAGATAGGGTTAGAGTTAGGGTTTTAAGAAACTACTTGTTTTACCTGTCACATAATGTATATGACCGTAATGGCTTTCGAAAGACCAAACAACCCACCTGCAGTGACCCATGCTCAGAAATATTTGGGTTATATGTAAAAATCTTGCTTCTCAAAGAATCATCAAAGAACCCTTTATTCCAAAAGCTTCTCTTAGGATGTGAAAGGTTTTGCGTAGAACCATTTGCCTTACAAAGAACTCTTGTCTCCAGAGAGTTTTCAGATCAAAATGGTTCTTAGAAGAAAAAAAATACCACAAAGTACCCTTTTGGAACTAATCGTTTCTGAAGAATTGTATCAATCACATAAAGCGTTCCCATCTGGTCATTTTATCTACACCAGGAGCTGTCAATCCAGAATAGGGAACATTTTGTAGGCTTCTGGATTGAGTCTCAGAGCCTGTGCCGGACGTGTTGGTTTTAAAAAGGCCTGACAGAGTTACAGCAGTGTAATAGAGAGAATGGCAGGAAGGACCCTATTATTCTGTGCCGTTGTGTTCCAGCGTGGGCCTGTACGACGCCTGGACCCCGTCTGCTGCGTTCTCGCTTCCCAGGATATCCGACTCACGGCCACAGCTCAGACTGAGAACCAAATATTTCACTCCTTCGACGCACAGCACTTCCTGATATAGGATGCACTTGCTTGTCTCTCTGTGACCTTAAACACTAATAAAAGTCCTATAATATGACTCTGGAGTCGAGGGGTTTCGAGTCCGCCCAGGCAGTGCATTGTCACAGTGGCTTCTTGTTCCCACTCTCAGGGAAAATAAACAGAAGGTTGTTTGTCTTTGACAAATTGGACAACGAGGAAGAGTCTGGATTATCTGGATAGGATAGGATTGGCGTTTTAGCTAACGTGTTGTAATGATTTACAGTTTACGAGGATTCATGTATTGCTCGCTAATTGACTGAGAACTTTAATTTATGAAATAGATAGTTCATAGTTCTGAGTCATTAATGATATAGCAAGCAAGCAAGTTTATTTATAATGCACAGTTCATACATAGAAGCAATTCAATGTGCTTTACAAAGAAAAAGAAAAAATATATAAAAATATAATAGCACGAAAACAAATACTCAAATGAAAACATCAAAACAACATATAAACAGATGCAGCTATCAGTGCTCTTAGTAAGTGATATATTTAGCTAGCAGAAACGTGTTCTACACTGCACTGGCTATTTTGTAAAATCACTCATTTTAGGAGTGGCAAGATGAGACATCCTAAGAAAAGGGAACGCAGGAAGCACATGCCACAGCAACCGCGTCTGTCGCCGTGACGCGGGCGACTTTGTTTAGAGAAGGCACCTAACAGGGCAGCCTGGTGTTAGCAGGAGGTCTTGAGACTGTGACTGTTGCTGTTGTTTTCATTGTGTGCTGGGGACTTGGGGAGGGCAAGAACAATAATGCATGTAATGCTGATTTTGGAATGGCTCCACGCAGATTTTCCCAGCCTGGGCAGCCTTGGGAACCGCTGATAGCATGGCACACCGGGGCTGGAGCTAAGGCCGGGGTGGGGCTGTGTGGCACGGGCCAGGGGCAGGGTGGAGGAATGTATGTTTGGGATGACAAGAATCCTTCCTCCTGCATGGGAATGGAGGATAGAGACACACACATACACACACACATACGTCCTCCACGCACGCACGCTCTCTCACTCACACGCACACACTAAGTCATGCTAGCACAAACAGTACATGGCGCCCTTGCAGAAGTTAACGAAGGCTGGATGTGCCTCATGCTCAGACTATTCTAAGAGGTGACAGCGCACTGTTTCAAGATGCTGTCAAGGAGAATCGATGACAGACGCCATATTTCAGTTAATGTTAAGAAGTCGCGTCCTGCATCTGTTATCTCTGGCACTAGTTTTCAATCTCCCAAGGATGGAACAAGAAAACAGACAGATGCAGGAGGACGAAAGGAAGTGGCGTCCCCATTATGGCAAAATGCTCATTAAACAATGTAGACAGTCACAAAGGAAATAACCAATGAACTTACATGTTGAGTGCTTCAAGTGTTAATGCCATGGGGAACATTTTCCTCCACGGTATTAGAAAGAAAACTTTCTCTAGCGGTTGGATTTTGCCTTTGCTCTTGACATTTTTGTTAACAGAAATGTCCCTGTGTCCGTTCCCTGTCTCTAAAATATATAAGACTGCTTTGTTTTGAAGTGCCTTTTGTGACCCCGATTGTTATAGACTCGATTGGGTAAATATGGTCGGCTTCATCAAAACTAGTTATTATGCACAGAATAGATAACACTGTGAGGAGATTACTCTCATCATGGGTAGGGGTTAAAAGAGAAAGTCCCAGCAGGACTAGATGTTTTAATTACTACTTCAGTCCCTGTGTCACACCTGAGAGAGCTTGTGCAGTGCACTGGCCTATGAGAGGGTGTTGACAGGTGAATTTGGCCTATCTTCAGTAGAAGGAGGGTGAGGAGTTAGGGTGAGAGCGGGGGAGAGACCAGCATCTCAGACTCAGGAGGACGAGTGGGGGCTGAAGGGTGTGCACGGCACTCTCACAATGCCGTCCGTGGCCACAAACCCCCCCCCCCAAAAAAATTTTTTTTATGTATTAATTATTTTAATAACGGTTACAAATACATAGAATACCCTTCCCTAACGAACAACCTACGGAGAACCTAGCAAAATGACCGCCAACCCTGAATCGGTGACAAAGAAATGATCGTGTTGAAAGGTCAAAAGTTGCCTTGGCCCATTGTTGAACACGGAGCATTTCCAAGCTTTCATATCGTGTTAGTTCAATTGGGCATACAGAAAACACAAACAATGCGAAGAATAGGGCCAGGGGAACAACGGTGTCGGCGGTGGGGCGACGCTCGGCTAGCGGTAACCTCCCTGCTGCACCAGCCCAGCCTGCGCTGCTGGCCTCCTCTCACACGATGATTGGGTTTCACTGCGGTGTGGTGAGCTGTGGGAACGAGTCATCACACTGGCAGGCTGCCTGGGAGGCTGTGCTACCCTCCGCCAGGGGATAGGCACATGACAGGGGAGGGTTTGTGCGCCAAACAATACGCTATCTTCACTGTTTAACCCGGGGAAACTGACTACAGCTGGAGCTTCCAACTGGCAGGGGACCCAGTCCATTCGTGCTCCTGTCGAGGTGTGTGTGCGCGTGTGGGTGTGTTTGTGTGTGTGTGTGTGTGTGTGTGTTCCTCTTAATTGGTAAGCTACTTCACCTCTTTCACGAAACTGGCAATGTGTTTAAAACAAGAAGCAGCGTTTGTATGGAATTAATATTCTCTATCAGTGTCTTT
Source organism: Esox lucius (assembly GCF_011004845.1). Lineage (NCBI taxonomy): Eukaryota > Metazoa > Chordata > Actinopteri > Esociformes > Esocidae > Esox > Esox lucius. The sequence goes on along the minus strand of NC_047586.1, from coordinate 9,971,404 downwards.
CAGGTTGAACAGGCCTCCCTATCTTCTGCATCTCTGTTTATGTCATAGTGGCATTAACTCCTAAACAGGCTATTCTGAAAATGTATTCACCCAAAACACACATAAGATGTTAATGGCACCTCAATGTCTCCTTCTCCTCTTTTTATAGCTCTGGATGTAGAGTAGACATTCTTAGTTCAATACCAGGTGTAGACTCTTGACATTCTCTATGCAAGTCAATGATATCATACACTACAGATAGACTTCACTTCCTTCCCCTCCCTGGGGCAGATTAAGGTTGTACAGTTCCTTTGACTTTCCTTATTACATAACGTCTCTCAAACTCACTATCACTGACAAAAGAATAAGGTGATGAATTAAATTGAGTTTCTTCGACAAAAACTACAATTAGTCATGAGACGTTTTTTAAAAAGTGTTATTGAATAGAGGTTGCTCATTGTAGATTGAGGATTTCAGTAAAATTACGTTAAAAGTTATTAATATTTTTTTTTACATTTTTCAGATGTGTATTTCATTTAAAAAATGTTGTTGTGATTTACTACTTTCTTTTCAAGTATAGGGTTGTAAAGTAATGTATTAATCCTTTGCCACATTTGTTCTGATATGGTCGCGGTCGAGTGCTGTCCTGTCTGTGTTTTGTCAGTCTGCATTCCTGTAAACAGTTTCTCACGCTTCTCGCAGCTCGCGGGTGTTTTAAACAGTACCAAACTGGGCAGAGTAAATTGTCAAGGGAGCTTGGTCCAACGCGAAGGCAAAAACCTCTACTCATTGCTCAGTGGCTCGGGGCGTGTTTTTTCTGCTGTGGGTGTTCCCAAGCAGGACGTAGGCGGCAACGCTCCCTGCATCGGTTTGAGGCTCCAACAGTTCGTGGGAAAGCGATACAGAGGGAATTGTTTAGGCACCAGTGAAGTCTACCTGGACGCGCACCCTTCCACGGAGACGCACGCACTTGCTATCACCATGAAGAGGCCTTGCGAGGATAGTACTTCTGACAGCGACATGGATGAAACTATTGATGTCGGCAGTGAGAATAATTATTCTGGGTGAGTTCATTAAGACAGAGATTTGGGCTGAATATTCAACAATGGGTATATAGGCCTATAAATTGCAAACTTCATAGCCTACATTTTCCCTGCCTGCGCTACAGGTGGAAAATTCGGATTATATTTGTGGATGCAAAAAGTTCAAGTGCGAGCATGGAAAGTTTCACACTGGCGTACATCTTCTGTCAAGTGCAAATCAGCATCTTGATGTGTGATTCAGTAACGCATGCTATAAACGTGAAATCCAAATAAGAGTGACTTTGGCTTGATCCGTGAAGCCTGTGTTACAATGTGAATATATTGGTATTAAGTTAACAGACACTAAATTAATGGTGTAACAAACCAGTATATGTAAAACTATTTTTAAAATGTGCACTTTGTAAATCGCTTTTGATTAGAGCGTCTGCTTAAGGACTTGAGTGTAAAGGTTTTTACATTTTGCTCAACCATTAAAAAATAATAAATAAATGATCTTAAAAATGATTAATCTCATTGACCCTATAGACACAGCAATGGGTCATTCATTAGATGTGGCTCCCCAACAACAACAACCCAGGTGATGGCAAGGAAAAAAAGGAGAGGGGTAATTATTTCTTTATTAATTTATTACAACATCATACATATTCAAATATTCATTATTTATTACCTATCATTCAAACTTACATGTAAGTGTTGCATTCTTCTGGTAATATTAGTGATGTTTGGCTTAGTATTGTTGTATTAAGAAGTAATCAATACAATATTTGTCTACCCTAGATCATTGAGAAGAGAAGGAGGGATCGAATCAATAATAGTTTATCTGAGTTACGACGACTTGTCCCAACTGCATTTGAAAAACAAGTGAGTTGTAATTATTTTCTCTCATTTCTAAATGGAGTTCACAAAAAACCTTTTCACGAAAAATTATAAAACTTGCTGACATGTTGCGGGTCGTGTCATAGAAGGTTAAGAGAGTTATGTAAAAGCTTCATACATCCTGTTGCTCCTCACAGGGTTCTGCCAAATTAGAGAAGGCAGAAATATTGCAGATGACAGTGGATCACCTAAAGATGCTTCAGGCCACTGGTGGTAAAGGTAAGAAGTTCATTGGCTGCTTCTTTCTGCTGTGCTGTGTAGTGAAATTCGAGCAAGCATTCCCCTTTGACAAGATTAAAGGAGTGGAAATCAATGCTAATGGCGGGATTGAACTCGTGGGAAAGAGCTGCTCCGACAAAAGGAGCACTTGACCCTGGGATTGTGTTTGCTTTCATAAATCCGTGGGAGGGGAGAAGGCCGCATTCACAGGCTGCCCTGTTTGGGGGTTTGTTTGGGGATTCCAGCGAGTGTAAAAAACTGGTGCAATGAGACAAAACAAACACACAAACATCCCAGTCGAGCCTGTTAAGGTTACCCCTAGAGGCACAGCTCTAACAGCCAGTCTGGGACCCAATTCGTCCCACGCAGCACAGTCACCGTCAGCCGCTGACCACATCACTGACGCGCCGAGAAAGCAGCAGGATTTACAGATGATTGGCACTGGTCTCTCACTGTCCCTCCCTCTGTTGGTGTGTCTCTAGGGTACTTTGATGCCCACGCGCTGGCCATGGACTTCATGAGCGTGGGCTTCAGGGAGTGTCTGACCGAGGTGGCCAGGTACCTGAGCTCTGTGGAGGGACTGGACAGCAGCGACCCGCTACGCGTGCGCCTCGTCTCGCACCTCAGCACCTGCGCGTCCCAGAGGGAGGCGGCCGCCATGACCTCCTCCATGGCCCACCACCAGCAGACGCTCCACCCGCACCACTGGGCTGCTTTCCACCCCCTCCCCGCCACCTTCCTCCAGCAGGGCGGACTGCCCTCCCCAGACGGCACCGCCGGCAGGCTTTCCGTCGAGGTGCCCCAGCGTGGCTCGGCTCTTCTGACGGCCACCTTCTCCCACACCGACTCGTCGCACAGGGCGCCCTCCGGTGGCGGCGGGGCGCCCTGTGTCCCCCCGATCTCCACCTCCCTGCTGTCGCTATCCGCGACGGTTCACGCGGCGGCCGCCGCCGCCGCCGCCGCCCAGACTTTCCCCCTGTCGTTCCCCGGAGGATTCCCCATCTTCACGCCGCACAGCGGGGGCGGCACGGCGTCCATGGTAGCTACAGCTGTGAGCCCCTCCGCCACGCCCACGTCACAGCACAGCAGAGACAGGGAGAGCAGCAGCAACAAGCCATACAGACCTTGGGGCACAGAAGTCGGAGCCTTTTAAGTATTAAACTTTTCAAAGACTTCAGCAAAGGAACAATACTTTTTTATTAAGCATAGCTTGGACTTTAATTCCCCCATCTAATTGAATGTTTGGTCAGTGTGCGGAGTCAGAGAACATGCACGTTTTCTAATGGGAGGTAGGGAGGGAGAAAGAGGATGATTAAGTCCCCTTTTAATGTACTAATTATTTTTATTAAAGGACTATGCTTTATATAGACATCTCCAACTTCCATTTTCTCCCCCTTCAGTGCCAGTTTTCGTTTTGATATTTTTCTTAGGACTGTTGCTGGACTGCTTTTTTCCTGAAAGACATTTTCTTTGGGGGTGTATGTGAAACAGCAACAATATCTCTTAAAATATTCAGCAGGAGTTTTATTCTACTCAGATCTCAGCTTAGTTCAGTGTGAGTAAGCAGTGTCTTTAGTTTGGAGGTGTTCTAATCAATCAGATGAAAAACCTTGGAAGAAGAACCAAAGGTTTCAGAGATAATCAGTCAGTGAAAACAAAAAAAAATTGTGTGTTTCTAATCTAATCCATTAACTAACACATTTGTATATAGTATATATATACATATATATATATATATATTAAATAAATATGAGATGAACTACAAGATATATTAAAGAAAGAAGTACACATATTTGGTATGATGCACTATGATGCAATTTGCTGCTGGAAGTTCCAAAACAACACATCTGAGTGCTTCCAACTGCAGTTCAATTATACTACTGTAACTGGTTTGTTTTTTTGTTTTTTATTTTATTCTAAGAGATGTAACAGTTTTCTATGCAAATGAGCCCTCTGGGACTACTCTACAGATGTTACTGATTAAAAATGTTTTTTTGAATATTTGACCATGCATATTTTTCTTTGTTTTCTCCACAACAGATCAATAGAGCAAGTGTGTGCCAATGCTGTGAAGCCATAATTAAAATACATTGTTATTTACAAGTCACAAATTGAAGACCACAAAGTATATGGTTAAATCTTTTTTCGGTGATGGGGAACATATTTATCTTTCTTGTTATGTGTTGTTGGGAGGATGAGAAGAACAAAACTCCATAAGACACAACTGAATAAGTGACATTGTCTGGTATACACAGTTGTAAATCACTGAAAAACATGTCTTAAGTATTTTCGAACAATAAGGCACATACGCTGTAATTACTGTATACTTGCCACTGCATATGGACACATCGTAATGTTTAAAATATTTTGTCTTGTACAGTAACACCTCTTCACATTTACTATATTGTATGCTGTACTTTATTATGGGTAGCCTATTCTAATGAATTATTGTTTTCAAACCGTTTAAGTACGAATCTATGAATTCTGGTCCGTTGTTTTCTCACTTAAGGGTTGTAGGTGACAGCACTAACGTCACAACCTGAATGAATGGGATTAGCAGAAGCCTTGAACCTCTGGTTTGGGAAAGAAGTATAAAGACAAGACAACTTCAGTCACTCCTCCCTAGATGTGTGTTTATGCTGGCCTAATCCTCTTTCTTTACCCTCGGTCTGTTAGAAAGATTTACACTAGTAAATCACTGTCACACCATTAAATTCCTTAAGAGGAAGAAGTATCAGCATTTCCAAGTGAATGGGGATTACGACAAAACAGCGCCTGCTGCCCACGGACAATCATGGGAACAGCGCTCGGTCATAAATCCGCGGGTTATATGCTTTGCTCTGGATTGGTTCTCACGCCAGGTTGAGCTCTTTGATGTGTCTGTCATAAATAAAAACGCGCACATGATCCACAGCAACACCAATTGGCAGAAGGTGTAGAATATGGCTTGGGCCTGTCTGCACGCGGTTTTAGATTAGTAGGATTGCATCAAAAGTTAAAAGGTGTAGGCATGCCGAAATTGATTAGGCCTTTGTGTTCATGGTTGATCCAGACTCTATCCAAATAACATAGAATAATCGCCAAATGTAATATTTATATATATATATATATATATATATATATATATATATATATATATGCACGTATTAAAATGTTTAAACATGTTTTGAAGAAAGTAATAATTATAAGATTTTAATGAAAAGTTCGAAATCTAAAGAAAACGACACCTCGAAACAGAAGCTGAAGTTTTAAGGGAAAACGAGGCGTATGCGTACTATCGCATAATATTGTCTCAACCCTTGGTTATTGTCGCCACCTGGTGCTGAATTCCAACCTCTGGATTTTAAGATTCTACTGGGATTTGTACTACAATTTAGACCCAGGCTGATAGCATACAGAAACGTCTGTTATTGCCCCTCGTAGACATACCCCAGCTGAAGCTGTTGAGCGTTCATGGCATTTTATTCATAAAACGGGGCACCCGGTAATGTGAGCCTGGTGACCCGCGTTCAGATTTCGGTTGATGTTGGATTATAACATAAGTGACATAATTTAGCACGTGCGTGTGAGTAATAAATAAAGTAATTGCTGCGATGAAAACGATTGGTCTGGCTTCCCAGTGAAAACTGGTGTCTAGGCTAAATTCAAGTTGAGTATTTTGTATCATGTTTTGAAAACAGGATTCTTAGAATGTGTTCCTGAAGGTCCTGTGAGAACATCTGATAAAGATATTATAGGATGCTGCTACCTAAAACTTGAGGAAAGACCAAACATGTTCACATATTTCCATTAATATAAACAGTTTTGTATGAAAATGTATTTTCCGTAAAATGCCCATAACGTGCCAGCAGCTTTCATCCGGTGCAAAACGCCTACTCCGGCAACGAGTAACATTAATACACTCCTCTTGAAAAAAAATCTGCGCTTCAAGACAGGCAACCAATGAGGTGCTTACAATAAGATATTCACCAATCAACGAAAATCTGTGATATTTTTCTTCCGCTGTAATGCCTCAGCTGATCATCAAAACCCGGAAGTGCGGAGATAATGCTGTTGAGAAATGTGGAGCGGTTTAGAAATATATTTACTGGTTCTGTAGTAAGTCTAGGTTTGTTGCGTTGTCGCTTGTTGTATCATACAACTATTCGCGCTGGGAGCGTGAACATTGTGTAGGCCTGGTTATGTATTTTCTATACGGGCACGACTACTTTCGAAAGTAAAGAGACAACAACTCAAGTGCTTCTCTGAATAAGTGAAGACCCAAAGTCAGTAACTCCTTTACTTGGAAGGTTATGAAGGCATTTAAGTTCCCAGCACGACATGGCTATTCAGTGGAGATATCACCGTTTATTCCAACACGATTGGCGTGTGCGACATCCCAGTACTATGGAATTGCAGGTTAATTATGTTTTAAATAAATATGTGGTACAGTAGTAGGTAGGAACTAGAAAGAATGTGCTAAATGTTATTGACAGCTCAATGTTTGGAAAATGCATGGTGCAAGTCTGCCAGACAGACAGTAATAGGAAGCGGCCTATAGTGAATGCATGATCAAACTTAAACTCAGCCCAAATTCTGCATGCAAAAGATCCAATAGACGAGTTACCAATATACATTATATTATTTTTTTTCGAGGTTCGCAGCGTCATCAATGAACTAAGACAATTTACTACAAAAGCAAGTTTGATCTACTTAATACTTAATACTCATTAGATGTGTGTCTATATTTTTCTAGGTTGTGGAACACTACTTGTGCTAGAGCAGACTGAGACAGGTATCACTCTTGTTAAAAGGTAATCAACTTTACAACATTGTATTTCTCAAGATCATCTTGGTCAGCAGTCCATCAAAGTTAAGAATCCTTTCTCCATCTCTTGCAGTTTGGACTGGAACGATGGTTTGTTTGATGTGACTTGGAGTGAGAGTAATGAGCATATTCTGGTCACGGGGGGAGGAGATGGGTCTCTGCAGGTCTGGGACACAGCCAACCCACAGCCCCGCCCTCTGCAGGTGCTCAAAGAGCACACCCAGGAGGTGGGCTTCACAAATAAGCTTACCAAAGTATTATCAGTGTAATCCGGTCCTAAATTGCAGAGCTTTGATTTACAATACATTGTGATGCATGCATTGTTTTGCTGTAATATCATATTCAATCATATTCATTTGTGGCTAATTTTCAGATTTGCTACTTCTGCTATTGCAGATCGTGTTCAGTTTAACCTTACTTTTCTGCCAGGTCTATTCTGTTGACTGGAGTCAGACACGGGAGGAGAACCTGGTGGTGTCAGGCTCATGGGATGGCACCGCCAAAGTGGTGAGTTGCATCTGGTGGTTGTATTGGACACACACAGAGATTGTGCGACTGGTTCACCTAAAAGGACACATGGCTTAATTTACAGTTTGACAATCTCCCTGTGCTAATGAGTGACATTGTGCTGTCCCAACAGTGGGATCCCAGCTGCGGAGGCGTGTCACTCTGCACTCTCCAGGGTCATGAAGGGGTCATTTACAGCACGCTGTGGTCTCCTCACATCCCAGGGTGCTTTGCTTCAGCATCAGGTGGGCACAGTTGCTTAGTAACTCATGTCTTTGTTATGAATGGGCGAGAAGAGATTTTTATGTATATAGTTTTACTTACTAAGTACTCTTACTAACCCACATTTTTGTATATTTGACCAGGGTCTTGTGTAGGCAAATGGTTCAAGACAAACATTTTGAGGTTCATATGGCTAAGTGGTCGGTTGTAATGCCTTCTATTTACCACATGGTGCCCCTAAAACTGTACTTGTGACAGAACTGCATCACAACTAGTATAGTGCTGTGGTGGTGTGATCAGTCCAAATTGAGCAATCTTCAAACGGTTAAATTCAGGTTTTTACTTTGAGTTGAATATTGTAAGTAAACTTTTGGGAAGTTTGCCTATTTAGGTGTCTGCTTTCCTACAATCAGTAAAATTGCTTTTTTACGTGAGGACTGCCGAGGTTTGGTTTATAACTTGATGTAAACAGCAGTTGACTTACCTGCAATATGAATGAGCATTTATCTTGATCAGTGATCTGGATCGTGTAAGATGGACTGTTTCTGTGCTGCTTGTGTACATTCATTTTTGTTCTGTTAGAGAACAGGCCTGCTAACCGGCAGCTGCCACACTGTGATCTTATCTCAACATGAGGCGTTTAGCCTGCAGCGTTGTCCGTTTCCCTACCACGCTCTGGGGCCAGGTGCTAACAGGGTTTGTCACCACTGATAACGCTTGGGCACTGGATGCTACTTTGAGTTTAGATGGGTATCGATGGGCATAAGGGCCTCTCTGTGAGAATTGACTGGGCTCGTTCTGAAGTAAGTACTTTGTGTGTGTGTGTGTGTGAGAGGTTTTAGCCAGTGGACAGTACTGTACAGTGGTCACAAGAAAAGATGCTTATCAGTGTTTTTCCATTTTCAACCTTGTTTTTCTTTTTTACTTACAAAAAAATACATTATAGGGAAAAAAAACACTCCTCTAAAATAATATTTGATCAGGGTTACTGAACAACCCCCTTTCCCAAAAAATTGGGACGCTGTGTAAAATATAAAGAAAAACCGAATGCCATAATGTGCAAATCATTTAAACCCTATATTCAATAGAAAATAACACAACGTAAAATTGCAAAGAGTTTGGGGATCTCATCATCTATGGTACATGATATCATCAAAAGATTCAGAGAATCTGGAGTAATCTCTGTACGCATGAGACAAGGGTGAAAACCAATATTGGATGGCCGTGAGCTAAAGAGGACAGGGACCATCCGGTTTGTTATCAGAGCACAGTTCAAAAGACAGCATCTGTGGTTGTATGGGGGTGCATGGGTGACCTGCACATATGTGAAGGCAACATTAATGCTGAACAACATATACAGGTTTTGGAGCAACATATTCTGTCATCCAGACAACATCTTTTTCAGGGAAGGCCTTGCTTATTTCAGCAGGACAATGCCAAATCCCATTCTGCATGTAACACAACAGCACGCTCTGTAGTAAAAGAGTCTGTGTGCTAAACTGGCCTGCCTGCAGTCCAGAACTGCACCCTGTTGTAGGAGTCCCTGAACTGTTGAGCAGCTGCAATCCTATATCAAGCAAGAATGGGACAACATTCCACTTTCAAGACTACAAGAGTTGTTCTCCTCAGTTCCCAAATAAGGGTGTTGTTATACGGGTTGATACAACAGTGGTAACGATGCCTCTGTCCCCATTTTGTTGACATGTTTTACAAGTTTAAAATTTAAAATGGGCATGTCTTTTTTCAAAAACAATAACATTTCACGGTTTCAACATTAGATATGTTGTCTCTCTACTACTTTCAAATAAATATAGGCTTAAATGATTTGCACATGATTGCATTCTGTTTTATTTGCATTTTAAGCAGCGTCCCAACATCTTTGGAAACAGAGTTGTAGATCCCTAGCCTAATGTTAACTTCTATCCTTGCCCAATCCTAACCTTAACCCTAACCCTTTTCTTAAAGTAAGTTCCTAATGTCAATCTAACTTTGAAAACATAGTATATTATCTTGTACCATCCTAATTTAGTTAACTTGCTTGTGTTAGTGGCCAAGCATGGGAGGGGGGCAGGTCAAAAACCTCACCTGATAAGTGCATAAAAATGACATGACTATGATTTAAGACTCCTGAGGATAATGAACTGATCTATTAGAAATTGACAGAATAAATAGGACAGCCAATCTATGCTCTACTCTCAGAAAGATATTACATTTCTTTTTTGTATTGGAAATTTTGCAACAAAAGATTCCCAGTCTCATTTGTACTATATAAAAATATTATGAAAAAAATAGCAATAATTAACATAAACAATAGCATGTCAAATATTTTCTAATAAAAATAGTAGTATAATGAAATGAAAGTATAATGAAATTGTTTTTTATATTTTGTAGAAATACATGCAATCAACATCTTCATTGTTTTCAAATATCTCCATATTTCTGTAAATTAAAACAGTTTATTGTTTATTTGTGAATTGCATTTTTAATTCCCTCATTTCTAAATGTAAACTATTCCAATCAGTTGGGGCTTTCTATTTAAAATATCTGACTCCAATCTCAAGTTGTACCCTTGGAAATACCGCAAGGCTGAGCCTTGCGGTACTCCAAGGCTGAGCCTTGCGGTACTCCAAGGCTGAGCCTTGCGGTACTCCAAGGCTGAGCCTTGCGGTACTCCAAGGCTGAGCCTTGCGGTACTCCAAGGCTGAGCCTTGCGGTACTCCAAGGCTGAGCCTTGCGGTACTCCAAGGCTGAGCCTTGCGGTACTCCAAGGCTGAGTCCATGAAGGCTGAGTCAGTCTATTAAAACACATTGTATTAACTCAATATATGCAAGGCACCAGTTTATTGATCTGTTAGTGAAACCAATGTATTTAAGTTTCCCCAGTAAGATAGTGGTCAACTCTATCAAGTTCTTTTGAGGAGTCATTAACGATGCCACCAGTTAGTTTACCTCAGCCCAATGAAGAAAAAGCGTTAAATGGCTGCTACAGTATGTTCCTGCACTGCTCCAGCCTGATTTTTGGAACAGTAATTATTTGTAATATTTTGTATTCGAATGTGTCAATTAACCTTTACCGTTTCAGATCTTTGAGTCCACCCAGCACATGTTTAAGTGTCACATAATTAACTCAGTTGTGGTGTTTCAGTGATCACCGCTGCTTTAATGTCCAAATAATTTTTACCCATTTTTGTTTGTATTTCACATGATCTGGCATGAAGGGATACTGTTGTTTTTACCAAGTTGATGTCATTGTGATGACAATGGGTTAGTGTGTGAGAGAGAAATACACCGCTTCAGGGGCTAGCTGGTGACGTTATTATTCTGGTGCACGTAAACACGCAGATACACATTTCAGAACTCTTTGTCCTTTTGGGGGGACACAGTTATTCCCATTAAAAGTCCTATGTTTTCTAACCCCAAATATTGGGGTTAGGATTTGACTATCAACAGGCTGTTTTTGCCCCCTGGGCTGCCACTGACTGAATGTTTTTGTTTGTCGCACCATTCTCAGGAAAACCTACACACTCGTGCATAAAAAGCCCTGGGGGGTGACAGTTTATAAGATACTGGAGTCGGTCACTTGAGTAAGACGATCATACCCCACTCGTTGGCTTATGTCACTTATTTCACCCTTTATGCAATATATCACTAACAAAAGCCTCAATGCCTGTCTGCCGGGTTTCTATCTCGAGCCATGGCTATGTGACTCACTGTCTGTAGGAGCAATCTATTGTTTTGTAAACCAAGCGTAAAAAGGGTTATTGGAATTTGTAAAGCGTTCCCAATTAAATTCTGAACCGAGCGCAACTCTGACACACACCACTCTCTTATTATCCTCCACGTTCTGCGTCTTGCTCAGTGAGGCATCATAGGCCGAGAGTCATTAGCCATGACAACGCCACAAACCATCGATGAAGGGTCCCTCTTTTCCCATTAAAACCTGCCACTGAAGGCGTTACCAAGCGGGTAATGAGGAGTGGATGAAAATCAATACGTGGGCTATATGTGACACGCTCCGGCAGCTCTGTTGGTCGACGGGAGCGAGAGGGGAAGACGTGTTTGGCAGGATGCTGCTTCAGCAGGTGTAGGCAGTGGTGAGAGAGCAGAGGTGACCCCTCACTCTCACCAGCAGAACAACCTGCTGTCAGAAACGCTTCTTGACTGTGCTGCGTGACAGCCGTCCAACATTAGTCCAGATCCAGGCTTTAGGCCGCATGGGAGAATTGTTTCCAGTCGTTCATCTGAGCTTTAAGTGTTTATTTGAAAATCTATGAACAGTGAACGTGACTTTGAAGTCAACACATTAACGGTAACAGCGCTTCTTGGACTTACACTCCAAGCCTTCATTTTCTTTGCAGAGTGTTTGGTGTCATAAAAGTGCAAAACATTTAGACAGTACAATAAATGATTGTTAACTTTATATTGTATAACTTTAAATTCTGTTTTGAATGTTGTATAGTGTTTTACCAGCACATAAACACTTACTGCCCAGGTGAATGGCTTAAAAAAATAAATAATCTTTAACTATTTAATATGTTCTAATGACCTACGGTGAAACTCCTCAATAGAAACTGTGTATTGATTAGGTTTGTTGTGGTCTATATCTATGGATGATAAATTGAAGGCTTATTGGATATAGGTACTTCGGTCCGTCTCCCTTCAGCAGCCGTTCTGCTGACTGTGAATGACGTGTTTCAGTACATACTGTAGCTCCTCATTCATGAAACACACTTCCAGTCAAAGCCAGGCTGCAAGTTCTCTGTCCGTTTTAACACACCGCTAAAACCGGGTTGTCCATCAAACCTTTCAAGTTTCCTTGTTCATTTTACACTGAATCTATACACCTGTATATGCAGACTTTTTTTGTTGTTGTTGTCTCCTTAAGATCTTTTGTATTTTGGATTGTATTCTCTTTTTAATTATTATTATTATTGTTTGCATTATAATTTCATCAGTGCCTTGGGTGTGAAAGAAGTGCTTATAAGTCACAATGCTCTCACTTCCTGATTATTGCTTATCTAGGACTCCCATATTCTCCCTCTCGCTTCTTCAAGATGATCTTGTGACAAGCCCTGCCTCTTCACAGCATCTTGGATGGGATGCAAGAGAGCTTTAAAGGCAAATGGCTTTGTGAGGCTGCAATCTTCACCAGTGATCCATTTTACTCTAATTAAACTTCTCATCAGAGCCTTGAGCAAACTACAAATCAAAGTTGATATTAAACGGCAGCATCTAGGTCACCCAAGCCACTGAATAATGACAACTTATCTCTCAGAAACTTCGGAACAGTTTTCATTCATCCCCTCTTTCTCTTCATCGTGATTCGCTTTCATAATTTATGTAATGTTTTATTTTTTTATTTTTTTGGGGGGAAATTCTGAAAAGGCATCATGGAATTAAGTTGCTGCATAGGTTTCAGTCACTGTGAGTGGGAGTTTAAGCCCCCATACAGTCTTTTGTAGTTTCTGATCTTGTGGGTGTTAAGAAACCAGATGAATTATATTCACCATGTTCGAGAGGATTAAAAACACAATGTATCCTGGATGAATTGTGACTGACTGACTCATCTACAAATAATAATGCGTTGACGCAAGGTGATTTGTAAATCAGTTGGCAGTCGTCTGTCTTTTATTTAATTATTTTCCTCTCAAACAAGAGCATGTACAGTACAGACACAGAACTGATTGCACTGATTTGCTGATGGGATGATGTACAGTTCACCTCTTACCTAGATGAACGGTTGTTAAGCGGTCTACAAAGAAGATCATGCAAGCCAGTCTGAACGTTATTATATAGCCGTCTTTTTTATCCAACACAAAAATGTACTTATTATAATTTTTCTGGACAAGATAGTTTGAAAATATATTTTCTCCAGGGTAATCATGTTTTTGACTGGACCCATCCTTTTAAAGTGGCTGACTGCCCTAAACATTAGGCAAGAGATAAATGTCCATTATGATGCCACAGTGCCTTGATACCATTGAGGTGTGACTGTATTTTGTACAAAAGAAAACAAAAAAATCCTTTATATTCTAAGCTAAGTTAGTGACGGAACAGCAAGGTAGCCAAGTCTCAAATAAAGCATTTCAGTCAATCGTATTTCATGGTTTTTAGAAAGGGCTTACAAAGCTCGTTTTTCTAATCACAGCTGTCTGTAATGAAAAGTGTGAGTAGGCTGCTGGTTTGCCATCTCTGCCTATTTCAGGCTGTTGAATAGCCAGCACATACTTCTCAGAGGAATGTAAACATGTTGAAAATTTATTACACATATTTGCTGTTAAACATTTTATTATCCCAAAAAAAATTCTGAGATGAGTGGCCCTCCAGAATCTCTAGAGAGGAGTTTTTGCTGTGTAGGCACATTTGAGTCATTTCAGGATGTTTCATTTATTTTCTATTATTTGTGTGTGTTCCCTGCTGTGTATAACATCCTCATGACCTGTAATTATGCAGTCCTAAGGTAGAAGGCCTTCTGCTGACATTTTCAAAACAGTCCAAATTACCAAAAATGTCTTACATCCATATCTTTTTGCCCTCTAAGTTTAGAATGGATATTATGATTACCATTGAATATTTTCTCCAAGGGGAATATAAAACATTATTAAAAACGCATAATAGTGGATAATGACAAGTTGGACGATACAAACAAACAAATGGGAACAAACCAAATCAGCAGACTCGCTTATCTTCCTAACTTTCACTCAGTCAGCCCGTGCCAATGTATAAAACTCCCCAGCAGGAGTGTACACTATAGGTCAGTGTTGTAAGTCTGACTGGAGTTGACATTTTTAAGACTTGATTCATCTTGGATTGGATGATTGGTGCTTGGCATGAAACAAAGTGACACCTTGCCAACCAATCATTGGTTTAAAAGACAAAATAAGAGTTGAGAATTAGCCTATTAAAATGGAGAGAGCAGTGCATCCCCCGACCCAGACACATATCTGCATACCTGAAACCTCCCTTTTAGACTTGGTAAGATCACCACCTTTTTAGAAGTGTGTTTTTGAAGGAGCTTCATGCGTTCAATTGGGTGATCATGTGACAGGAGTGCCCCTTTAACTCAGACTTGTATTTGCACGTGGACATGATATGCTACGATCAGCAGAATTACTGTTATCAGCACTGCATAGCCACGGTTGGCTTCTCTTCAGAGGTGGGAATGTGCTGCACAAAGCCTACATCAGCTCGTCAGCTTCGGGAGAGCCAGCTCTGAGCGCGGCCAAGCAAGCCAGCAGGCTTGGGCTCGTATCGTAGACGTGACACGTGCGCTTCTGCTGTTGTTCCATCACTAACGGTGCACTGCAGGCAGTTATTTAGCTGCCATTTTCCTGATTAACAAACACAAGCATTGCCCAATGAAATGCATTTACTTACTGTAATAGTCGGTCTCTGAGTAGAGAGTGTTGAATGTCTTGACTATGCAATATGACTGGTTGAATAACCTTTTATTTTGAGTTCAAGTGGACCCACTGACACAGACCTGAGCCCTGGGACTCTTTGGACTTGGCTTACGGCTCAGCGATTAGTGACTTGGACATATTGAGCACGGGGACTAAGAATAAGCAATATGATTTAATTGTACTATGGAATAAATAAAAAAAATCTACCACAAATGATTTTGGAGTCAAGACTTAAACCTCACTGCCATAGACACACACATTAGATGAATTATATATTTTTTTCTCAGTTTCTCTGATATTTGTGTTGTGACTGCAAGTGTAATTTAGCTGGAATTGCTCAAATGTGCTTCAGCAATTCATCTGCAATGCAGTGTAGATTTAAAAAGAAAATGAAAGAGTGTACACATTTCTGTGCACAGACGTAAATGTTTTTTTAATCTAATTTAGGTTTGGATGACTTTCCCGAATTTAGATGGACTTCAATGAAATTCGATGAAATTCTTAGAATTAAGATGGACTTCACAGTAGAGATGCCAAACGTCTTTCTTGGGGCGATGCCTTGTGACTGTCTCCACACCACTTTTCATTGCAATGAATAACTCTTCCAAGTGGATGAACAGAGATCAATGAGGCAATCGGAGGAAGTGGTCAGCTGTAAACAGAACTGGACATATTTCAAACGTCATTCAATGAGTCGTGACTCAAAAATCTTAAAGCTTCCATGAATATGATGTGGTACTAGACCACTAGCAATGACCTTTTATTTATTGTCAAAGGTCAAAATGTTTCTTTAAAAACCACATTAATTCACTGTTGATGATAAAAATAGTAATTTGATAATTGGATGGTAGCATGTTTTTCCATATGCTGTGGGCATGAGTTGCATTCATTTGGGACAAAGTTGTGAATTTAATTCTGGCTTTTAGATCTCCTCACTCTCTCCCAATTTGCCGGTAAAAGCTGTTGTTATTGGTGGTCACAGTGGACAGTTCACATTTTGCTGCATTCACATTTATTCCAGATTTGTCCTTAAAGATGTAGGCAAACTACATTATATTATTGAATTCATATCTTTTATGTTTTTAACTAAAATGAATTAACATTGAGGATTACCACAACAATGGCTTAATTGCATAAGAAAAAGAAAAGACAATATGTCTGTGGACTGCCATCTGGGCACTTTGGGCTTCCATTGCATTTGTTTGTCATTTAGAAAAATATTGAAACAACTTCACATATATGGTACCAGTCAAATGTTTGGACACTTACCCATTCACTTGAATGTCCAAACTTTTGACTGGTACTGTGTATCCATGGAAGAAAAATGCCTCAGTCTTGAAAGTAGCTCAACAACTTCTCACTTCTCGCTTCCACTTTACAGCTTTTACAATGTTATTAGTCAATTCTGCAGAGTCTGCAGAACATTCAGTTTTTAAGGGATACAGTCACCTTAAACCTAGCTTCCATTTCCCCATGAAAACTAGATGGTGGTTTTCAACTTCACTCAGGGGTTTATTTTGTCTACTGGATTAGGGCAATGTAATATAAAATCTTTAAATGAAGTTCTAAGGGGATAGCCCCTGGGAGTGTAATGCCATAGCTTGGAGGTTTTTCCATGTTGGTTGGCAGGAAGGTTGGAGGTGGAGGCCCACTAATATTGATTTTCCTTTACATACTTAAATGTGTTTTCATTTAAACTGCAACAAAAGGAATATAAATATTGAACATGTTAAATGAAAATGTAATTTAAATTGTGTTGAAAATTGCTGTACTTAAGGTGCTGTGTGTGGTGTCGTATTGTGTTTCGGTGAATAGTGTCACGTTGGCGTGGGTCTGTAGAGCTGACGCAGCAAGTTTCCATTAATACATCTATTAGACACTAACCACCCGGCCGAGGTCACTGGCTGCAGACTGCAGAGGGAGTGGCCTAGAAACCCATTGTTAGAATCTCACCGGGAAGCTCCTTCCAGCCTGGGTCTGAGTCTGCGTTTTAGAAAAGGAGAAAATGGAGAAGGAGAGCGGGCAGGAGGAGTGGGTGAGATGTAGCTGGGCTGGGGGAGCCTCTTGTCCAGTTCAACCTCTTAAAGTGCTTCACCTGGCTGCCACGGAGTGTCGCAGTCCCTGCGGATGCCGCAACGCATCCCGTCCCTGGTTCTGACTCAGGTCCAGGGCCACCGGGAGGGCTGCCGGCCTGCCTGCCAGGGAGAACTGGCCCTTGAAATGAGCGTCACGGTCCAAAACCGTCTAGGGGAAGGTGGGAGGGAGGCTTAGCGTGGGTGCTGTGGAGATGCCAGTCATAACGAGAAGCGCATGGCTGCCAGTGTTTGTGACCCTTCAACTGTTAATCCACTCTTGTGTTTTGGCACCAGGGGACGGGACGCTGCGGGTGTGGGACGTGAAGAGTGGGAGGTGCCGACTGGCCATCCCAGCCCACAGGGCAGAGGTTCTGAGCTGTGATTGGTGCAAATATGATCAGGTAATTCACTGCAGCGCAGCACGGGGCGCATTTAATTTAATGCTTGGAAGCAGGCATTTATGAAGTTTAAAATGCCAGTGCTTCGGCCCATTAATAAAACCTCGAATTTGGATGTCAAGAACCATGGTCCCGTCTTCCCCTGGGTGGTGCGGTCGTCTCTAGCACTTTTCGTATCACCAGTCTGGCCATTAGGTTTGAGATTCTGCTTTTCTGCTAGTGGACAATAGCCAAGGGATGTTGCATTTGCTCCCTCACTGCCCAGGGATAGCCTGGTGTCTTCATGCTCTAGTGAATCCCTCAAGCAGCTGTGGGACAAAAAGCTAAATAGCTTGGGCCCGATGCCTGTGTGGGAAGCAATCTCCGACCCTCCCAAATCGGGTTGTCACACTGAGACGGGGCCGTGGATGTGTTAGACAAGATGAATTACGTGTGATGAATTAGGTCTGATTAAATTGGGGAAGGGGCAACTCTATACATGCACCTCTTCCAGACATCCTGTCATTGTTATTAATGATATTGCAGACCCGTCTGTGAGAAGACCTCTGGTGACCTCATTAATGATATCTCTCATTTGTATGTAAGAGTTTGAAATGGTCTTCTCTGCATTTTTTTTGCCATCTGAATTTCCCCTCTAATCACAATGAGTTGATACAAATAATGTGGTACCACAGCATGTACCATTGGAATAATCCTGTAACCCACCCTGTTCTCAGAACGTGGTGGTGACCGGAGCTGTGGACTGTAGCCTGTGTGTGTGGGACCTGCGAAACGTCCGCGAGCCTCTGTCCCGACTACTTGGTCATTCCTACGCCATACGACGAGTAAAGGTAACCTACCTGCCCGCCCACACTTCCTCCTCCCAGTTCCAACAAAAAGCTTTTCCACTCAGTCGAGTTAGCCCAGTGATTTGCCAGCTGTGAGAAGCAGGAAACGGCTCAGCCTGTACTTGGCGCCATCCCTCCCTTTTCACCTGCATGCCCAGCTCTGTGTTCTGGAGAGATGGTTCTGGCAGGATCAAAGCGCCGGGCTGAATACCCCTCAGTGCTGTACAGGCTACTCGGATCATGAGCTGCCCTGGAGTACACTGGACCAGCTCACAGATTGTCAGGAACGTTTCTGTCTTCCGTTGACGGGTATGGGTCTTGTTTTGTTCTCTCCTCAAACCTGTTTTATGGACGTTGAGGGAAAGGCGGTTGGTTCGGGTGAGTCGGAGGGCAGACTAGTTACCAGAGACACTCAAACAGCCACCAATTAGTCAGATTAAACAACTGACCTCGCTTTGCCCCCCCGACAGACTGCCCCAGCAGGCATCTCGTTCTCATCAGCCCTCATCACATGGTCCGTGTTATTCTCACATCTCTGAGAGATGAGGAATCACCCTGCTGCACACTTTTGACATCCCAATCAGCTAGCACTAGTTACAACACTCAGACTGAAGTCAGGACCTTTCTGTACAGCTCTTAAGCAGGCGTTGGTGGTCAGTATATGCTGGCTGTTTGTACGGGACCTGCTTTTGCGGGTAACTTTGTGTTTGTAAATCTGTCAACATGTATGGCAGCAAGTCTATACGACATTACAGGTGTAGCATATAATGGCCTCCCCGGTGGCGCAGCCAGCTCTTTCATAGCACTGAGGTGACCACCACAGTTTAGGTTCAAGCTATGACTGACATGCTTACATGCTTGTTGAGAGTGGCTGCTAAGCTCAATGGGAGATGCACATCTCCTGGTAAAGGGATGGCATCATCAACAGGGACGTCCTGGTCTTACTGCTTTCTAGGAACACTCAGGCTGCTTGGGTGTGCCTGCTAAACTAACTGAGGTTGCCAGGTGAGTGAGCATGCCCTCACATCTAGGAACACTCAGGCTGCTTGGGGGTGCCTGCAAAACTAACTGAGGTTGCCAGGTGAGTGAGCATGCCCTCACATCTGCTCACTGACTTGAATTTATATTTGGAAGTGCATTGTGGATAACAGACTAGCTTGAATCTGTTGGCCGTTATAACAATGACACAGGGCCATGGATGTAATTGGTTTTGACAAAATTGTAAAGATGATGACGAAAATTGTTTTTTTTATACAGCAATGGAAAAAATCAAGGGACCAATGCCATTTTTTCTGTCCTTTCCAAATAATTTGATAAGGAAGGTTTTGTGTGAGGAACAGAAGGGTTAAAATTAAGAGACCACTGCAAATTGAACGCTTCTGTTCCTCCCTTTTCGACTTTTTTGGAAAGGAAAGAAAAAGGTGCCGTGGTCTCTTAATTTTTTCCTGAGCTGTATACACTACCATTCAAAAGTTTGGGGTTACTTAGAAATGTCCTTACTTTCGAAAGAAAACCACATATTCTGTCCATTGAAATGGCATCAAATTGATCAGCAATACAGTGTAGACATGTTGTAGACAAACCACAGATTTTTTTAATGTAATATCTACATAGGCGTACAGGGATAGGAATGCTGGGCTTTTTTCCAATCTTCCTCTGTCCAGTGTCTGTGTTCTTTAACTGAGAATGAGTCGCCTAAAACTCTGCCTAGAAGGAGTCACCTCTTCACTGTTGATGTTGAGACCTGCGTTTAGCGTGTTATATTTAATTAAGCTGCCAGCTGAGGCGAACTAGACACTCTACGCTATTGTCCTTCATCACGGCTATGCACCAGGTCCTCCCACTCCTCCTTCAGTTCCAATTAGAGACAGTTTTCTCTGTTCTGTGAAGGGATCAGTACACAACGTTGTACGAGATCTTCAGTTGTTGGGCAATTTCTCATATGGTACAGCTTTTATTTCTCAGAACAAGAATAGACTGACGAGTTTCAGGAGGAAGTTCTTCGTCTCTGGACATTTTGAGCCTGTAACCGAACCCACAATTGCTGACGGTTCTGATACTCAACAGGTCTAAAGAAGGTTCGTTTTATTGCTTCTTTAATCAGCACAACAGTTTTCAACGGTGCTAAGAGAATTGCAAAATGGCTTTCTAATGATCACATAGCCTTTTAAAATTAATAACTTGGATTTGCAAACGCAACGTGCCAATGGTTGCTGAGAGGATTGTTCAAAGACATTCCGGGTTCACACCACACAGTTTCTATTATGTTGAGGGCGGTGCTCTGAGGAGGCCAATCTTAAACTGTGAGTGTTCCAACTGCAGGCTTCAACTCTAAGAAGGTCTTAATCTTTGTTTGCAGTCATTACACTGAAAGATAGAAATTCTGACCATCTGTGAAAGGTTGCCATTACTGGTAAGACTCCTTTCCACGGTTGAAGTGTGTACCTTTGTTGAATTAGTTTGCTAAATGCTGAGGGAGTACTGCTAAATGCTTGTACGGTACACAATTTAAACAGTTGTTTCATGAAAAAAATTATCAAAGAAACTTTCCATAAACAAATAGCATATTTCTCTTGAATTGGCAATGCTGAACATGGGAATGTCCTCCAGAGCTGTTGACAGAAAGTGTAATTAATTTCTTTACGATGAGCCTTTAACAGATTTTGCGGGACTTTGGCAGTATGTCAAATTGGCCTCATAACCACAGAGTAAACCAACTGATAAAACTCTGGGTTTGCAAACCCGACAGATTTCTGCAAACCTCTCAGAAACGATCTGAGGGAAGCTCATCAATATGCTCGTAGCACTAAGCAGGGTCTTGACCTGGCTTCATTCCGACGTAACCGACTTGGGTGGACAAATACTCCCCTTGGATGGCCAGTGGACATGTTCTTCAACAGGCTTGATCTACAGAGACCATGTTGAGATCCAAAAATTGCCTTCAGCTCGTGGTTTCCCATGATTCACGCGCCATGTCACAAAAACCTGTACAACCTGTACATATTGGTTACACCAGACATTGACTGTTTTACTGATCCTTTTTTTTGTATGATATCTGTGAACAACAGCTTAATTTCTGATTTGTATTTAATTTTAGTTGATTTTATTTCATTTGAACCGTAAAAACCTTTGAAATGTTTGCATGTTGCCTTTATATTTCTGTGTTGCGTACACACAGCCTATGGGAGCAACGAGTCTTGAAGGACAGTGAAAGGAGTCCTAAACGTTTTTGAAAATGTTATTGACAAACTTTTTCACCATAATGTCATACTGGATAGATAACTTAAGAGTGTAGATTATATTGCTTTTTTAAAAACAACATTAAAGTGCAACAAAGTTGTAAGGGTAGTTGAATATTTTCATGCAGAATGTGTTTGGATCTTGTAATTTGTGTCTTTTTTTTGTGTGTGTCTGTGAGCCCCAACTTTGTAGTGAGCACTGCATACTACATTTTTATATTTCATAGATATGTAGATGTGTAGAGTGTTTGTAGTTGATGTTTGGTTTCAGCATGAATCCCACCTGCTTAAATAAAGGTTAAACAAATCTAAATAAATATATTACTCTCTTGGATTTCTTCACAGTTCTCTCCATTCAACCAGACAGTGTTGGCGTCCTGTTCTTATGACTTCACAGTCAGGTAAGACTCTAATTAGAATTTCCAGTCATTATGCTTCTGCTTGTTATGCTCTGTAAACCATAATGGTCCACTATCCTTGAAAATGTATTAAAGGCAAATGTCATATTGAAACAAGATTTCATTTGTTAAAGGTGGAATCCTTAATGGTTAGATTACCACAACCTTTTTCAGTATTACAACAGCAACTATCACTGCATGCAGAAAAGGAGAGCTCATAATATACTGCGTGTTTTTGTTTTTTTACCATGCTATGCAAATCTCTATGCTTCAGCAGTAGAAGCCAGGTATCATCCTGGCCCGCGCCATACCGACCATGTCTGGGAGTCACGTCAAGGCCGGTGCAAATTGGTTTTGGGAGAGGAATTATCAGACAGTGTTGACTTCCAAATCCACTATTAGTTGTTGCAAAGAGGCCAGGCCAAAATCACAAATTAGACTTAAAAAAGTTAAATAATACTTCGGGAGGAGCATATAAATTACAGAAAAAAACACTTCTGTCAGTGTCTGAGCTTTACTGAAAAACCCCAAAACTCAGTGAAGCTTGATCTCTAGACAATAATGTCTCCAGGAAAAAGGGCAATTTCCTGAACTTATGACAGAAACAGAAAACAAGGAAAATGTTCTGTAAAGCGATGTGGAGATATGCATGCAGGGTGCAGTGGAAAGGCCAAACACAACTACGCTGTGTTGGGTAGGTCATAAAGTCTGTAATTTCAAGGTACACTGGTTTATTTTTATTTGTGAATATGCGTTCTTTCTCTCAGAGTTTAAATATGTGGGCTTAACTTTCCGTGAAGACGATTAAGATCCCAATTCCTCAGAAATGCAGTAATGAAATATGTTTGTTTAACGTCATGCCTTCACCGATGGGCCTCACATCATCAGAGCAGGCCTCCAAGCGCAGCAACTACATGTTAGCCCGTCATTACCCATGTATCACTTCTGTGTTGCTGTCGTATTTAGAACCTCCGCAGGACCGAATCATCAATGTGATCATCACCGCCCACACAATTCCGCACTGTGATTGAATTGTGTCTTCTGTTTTCCATCCGTGGATCTTATTGAAGAAAGGCAATGATACCTGTTGATGTTCAAGGGAAGGTTTTCTTGTATACCTGTGAATGTGCATTTGGCTGCTGATGGATATGGATCAGCTACACTTTGTCATGTATTGATCTGAGCTGAGACTGCCTTTGCTACTGCAGGCAGATTATTGTGGTGGTGTATTTCATTAGAAAATGCTCGGTCACTCGTTTTTCTCAACACAGTGGCATTTTATTCGACAGCAATCCTAATCCCCCAACAGGGCCAGACTGATTTGTAATCCATGCCAACTTGTTGTTTAAGTCTCTGTAGAAGCACTTGCTTTCTCATTGGAAAGAAACACACAAAACTCACAACCTGATATCTCTGTTGAAAACCTGGGCTGCATCTGTCTGATAAGTAGTTACATAATGTTACGCAAGTACTGTACACAGCGAAATACGAAGTCAAAGATGTGCCACTGATTGGGCTATCCCAGGAAAAGCTCGCTTTAGTCCTTCTTGGGAAATTTGTCTTTGCCATGCCATATCGCCAGTTCAGTGCTGGATCACAGAGGACTTCCTGATCTCTGAACATACCCAGCACAATCCCATCCTCTGATCCCATTCCCAGACTTGAATCCCACTGTCACATGTCAAAGTTGTCAGCCACGGGAGGGCATCTGTTTTATATATTACTCCACACAGAGTCACACACTGGTGCCTCTGTGCCCCTATATTCATCCAGTAGCTGTAGGCACATAGCAGGATCATGAGTCTGTCTCACACGCGCCACATGAGCATTTCAGCCTTAAGACTCGGTCAGAGTTATTGCCCGAGTGTCCTATCTCCAGAAGGTAAGACTACATATGAATCGACGTACACCTGGATCAATACAGTTTGAAATCGTGTGTTTTTCCATTAGGCGTATGTTATGGTCTTCTATTCAGCAAAGACAGCAGGTGATTATCATCTGCTACTGTACTGCGCATCATCGATCACCTTTGCTTTAAAGGTAATTAACGGAAATGATTGTCCTTTGATAGTCACGCCACGGCTGAACAAAGGACTCTGTTTTCCTTTAGATTGAAGCACATCTGTGGCTTGTGACTTGCGTCTGCCGTCCATTCATTGCAGCCATGGGACTGGTGAGGGGCGAAGGCACCTGTTGTATCCCGGCCTCTGTTTACTCATGTTGGCTGCCTTTTAGAAATCTGCCTGTTGCTGGTGTTTACATGAGATTAGGTGTCCTGTTTGATTCCCAGTGCCCGGTGAGGTTAGGTTGCCATGGTGGGCTCTGTTCATTCCGGAGTGTTGGGACAGAAGGTCAACGTTGCACTGGCTACTTCCTCCAGTAATTACAAGGCTAATTACAGAAGGATGTTGCCTCACCTGAATTGGCCTGAGCATTGGCCAGCCATTGTGGAAAATACATAAACCAGAGCACGTCACCACGAATGTGAATATAGCTGTTGGCTACCTGAGAAACATTCTGAGTGAGAGTCATGAAGATTTATTGTGTTGTCCTATAAGTCTTCCTGTCACTAGTCTGTTTCATTGTCTGCATTGTTTCTTCCAACCTGTTACTCTCCCTGACTCCGATGCTCTTCGTGAAGTCTCTGTTTAATACCATAACTTCTGTTGGGCTTCAGTCCCATGATGCAGTTACAGTATTGGAAAGGCTTAGTGCTGATTTACACTAACTGCTTTCTTTCTATAATATCACTAAATGACTGACTCCCCTGGCACACATGAATTACAGGCCCCTTGGTGGCGGTTTATGGCTGTGTTCCTATTAATGCTCCTCTAATGTATTTCAATGGGCCCAGAGTATTTTCCAAAGAAATGATTTAATTACATTTGCAAAGTGGATCAGTCTGGCATGTGCTGCGTCAGGGCTCTGAGCCATTGCCCTGGCCGTCAGCAGGGAGAGGTGGGGGGAGGGGCAGGCTTTCAATTAGTCTGATTGCCTCGTGTCGTGTTTGCCTTGGTCTGCATCCACAGGTTCTGGGACTACTCCAGGAGGGAGCAGCCCCTGCTGGAGACCCTGGAGCACCACTCGGAGTTTGTCTGTGGCCTCGACTTCAACCTGCACATCCCCAACCAGGTAACATATCAGGGGGCCTTGCTGTCGTCTCATCTGCCGCTATGTTCACCTTCGGCCGTAGCGTCCAGACATTGAACCCTAACATTGTGGGAAATGTGGCCGCAAAAGGTTCAGACACTCCGTTACCCCGGGCAGGCCGATAGAGACTCTCAAATGGTCCCTATGGATATAGTTGTACTGAACAAAGCCTGTCGCATAGAGTAAATGTATCCTAATAAAGTTAACAGCAGTGCTGTTCAGTCTGTCAAAATGCCGTCCAGGAACTAGCATCCATGAAATGAATTATCCAATGCTTCCATTCCACGTCTCTCACAAAGTGTTTATATGTCCAGCTATCATTCTGGCAGAGCAACCATATAATTAAAAACGTCACTCTCACATCCACTTTTGCCTACTACATACCTAGCATTGAGTGTTTGGTCTCATTTCTGTATTCATTGTTCAGCCTGTGAGGACTGGAACAATGGAGTGATGGGATGTAATGAGCTCTGCTGTAATGGCTATTCATTACTTAGGATGTCATTATTCAGAAGGGGCAGATTCCGCCTTTCCCACGCGCCCACTCTTCAGAATTAGCTTACCAAGGGGGGTGTGGCTACCTTGCCCACACTGAATGTGGGCAACTGCTAAAAACCCTCCATAAAATGTGTATTTTTGCGCGGCCCGGCCAAGAAGAGCAAATGTCACTTATTGAATGAGTGAGTGAGTGACTGACTACCCCTTGTTAAATAGCGTAGTGGTTAGAGACGTGGACTGCCATGCAGGCGACTGGTGTTTGATCCTCGCCACTGCCAACACAAACTATGCATTAGCATTTGTTCAGGATAGACACTTTGTTGGCTACAAGCTTCAGTAACTGCATTTTAGGCCTAAGCCTAAAATAAAACTGTTTACAGATATATTGTGTCTGTTTCTGGTGGATTTTCGAAGTACGCATCCGTGCAAGCTTTTTGGGGTAATATAAAAAAAATTACTTTCAACTCCTTGCACAGTGAAAGTGGAGATGTTTCCATCATGTGAAAATCAACTATATTGATAATTATTGTGTAATTCACGAATGAAAGAAAAATGAATGTTGTTATGAAATAGCTTGTGTAAAGCAGTGCAAAGTTCATTATCAGTCTCACTAGAAATTGCTCAATTCTTATGACTATTCCAAGTACTAAGTGGGTACTAGTAAGCCTATTAATGTCTAATAAGCTGTTAAACAGCATACTAGCTTTCTATATTCAAAACAGTACTTCACCATCATCTGCGAAGTATGTACTTGTTGTACTGTACATAGTATGTAATGTGATTTGAGATTCAGCCATGGCTTTTGATATACATAGTAGTTCACATGGCGTAGTGGTTGGCTATTCAACTGTCATTGTTTTCTAAAGAAATGAACCTGCCATGGAGTGATTCTAAAGAAACGAACCCGCCATGTTTCGATTAATTGGTTTTACAATGGAGAGGTATACAGACACTCTGCATACATGTGGCGTAGTGGTTGAAGACACAGCCTGTCACATAGGAGACCCTGGTTCCATTCATCCCCTATATAACCGCGGGCCGGCTGAACTAGGCTTGCCTGGTTCCCTTTCTTGTTCTTTAAGAAAGCCATCTTTGCACCAACTGGTATTTAAATATACACTGATCTCTTGCATAGGGAGAATTTGCTGTTTTATTGAACTCAGACTTATTATAGGGTGAAAACCTGGTTTATTGAACACAGACTTATTATAGGGTGAATAACCTGGTTTGTTGAACTCAGACTTATAGGGTGAAAACCTGGTTTATTGAACACAGACTTATAGGGTGAATAACCTGGTTTGTTGAACTCAGACTTATAGGGTGAAAACCTGGTTTATTGAACACAGACTTATTATAGGGTGAATAACCTGGTTTGTTGAACTCAGACTTATAGGGTGAATAACCTGGTTTATTGAACACAGACTTATTATAGGGTGAATAACCTGGTTTATTCAACACAGACTTATTATAGGGTGAATAATCTGGTTTATTCAATACAGACTTATTAGAGGGTGAATAACCTGGTTTATTGAACACAGACTTATTATAGGGTGAATAACCTGGTTTATTCAACACAGACTTTTTATAGGTTGAATAACCTGGTTTATTGAACACAGACTTATTATAGGGTGAATAACCTGGTTTATTCAACACAGACTTATTATAGGGTGAATAACCTGGTTTATTCAACACAGACTTATTATAGGGTGAATAACCTGGTTTATTGAACTCTGATTTATAGGGGGAATAACCTGGCTTATTCAACACAGACTTATTATAGGGTGAATAACCTGGTTTATTGAACTCAGACTTATTATAGGGTGAATAACCTGGTTTATTGAACACAGAATTATTATAGGGTGAATAACCTGGTTTATTCAACACAGACTTATTATAGGGTGAATAACCTGATTTATTCAACACAGACTTTTTATAGGGTGAATAACCTGGTTTATTGAACCAAGACTTATTATAGGGTGAATAACCTGGTTTATTCAACACAGACTTTTTATAGGGTGAATAACCTGGTTTATTGAACCAAGACTTATTATAGGGTGAATAACCTGGTTTATTCAACACAGACTTATTATTGGGTGAATAATCTGGTTTATTCAACACAGACTTATTATAGGGTGAATAACCTGGTTTATTGAACACAGACTTATTATAGGGTGAATAACCTGGTTTATTCAACACAGACTTATTATAGGGTGAATAACCTGGTTTATTGAATTCTGATTTATAGGGGGAATAACCTGGTTTATTCAACACAGACTTATTATAGGGTGAATAACCTGGTTTATTGAACACAGACTTATTATAGGGTGAATAACCTGGTTTATTCAACACAGACTTATTATAGGGTGAATAACCTGATTTATTCAACACAGACTTTTTATAGGGTGAATAACCTGGTTTATTGAACCAAGACTTATTATAGGGTGAATAACCTGGTTTATTCAACACAGACTTTTTATAGGGTGAATAACCTGGTTTATTGAACCAAGACTTATTATAGGGTGAATAACCTGGTTTATTCAACACAGACTTATTATAGGGTGAATAATCTGGTTTATTCAACACAGACTTATTATAGGGTGAATAACCTGGTTTATTGAACACAGACTTATTATAGGGTGAATAACCTGGTTTATTGCCAGTGCTGATGACACAGTCTGTTATTACAAAGGTATCGTGTGTGGTTCCAGACTGCATGGTGTGTGCTTTGCCCGATAATGATTTAATACGCCTGCCTTCTTTTTCTTACTTTGTATTAACTTTTATGATCCTGAGCAACACCCACACGTGTGACTGTGTTTACATAAGAAGCAAATGAAGGTAACAAAACGAGTGAATGTAATAAGCCTAGATGGAATGAAACAAAGTGCAGACTATATATTACTAAATGTAACTAACATTAAATTAGCAGTCAAATATGTCTAATGGTTATTAGGCATTCTGATAATGGATAATTACGTGACAAACTTAGCTGACTAAGACAATCAGTTTATAATTGGCGTGACTGCCCTTGCGCAGTGCTTTGCGCCATGCTCACATGTACCCATTTGTCTTGCCTCTTTCATTTTTATCCTTTCAAGTACCAGGCCTTACAATTAACATTGTTTTGGCACAACAGTTTATAAACATTTATGGATTATATGCTGATATGCATCAGTTGGCTTCTGTATTAATTATTGTATTTAAATTTTTTCAGAGCTCATGAAGTAAAATACTTCTAAAACAATTGTTTTATCCTAACTAATTTATCTCTATTCAATAGTTCTTATCAGTTACTAAATTTCAGTGTATATAGTCTCTATCAGGACAATGTAAGAAGATTTTGTTTGACATGCGACTGGTAGGTTCTGTCAGCTGTGTTAATCAACAGGCCTAAAGGTGCTGGAACCAGAAGTAATTTAGTCAAGACAGAATATAGAAAATCTGTAGACCTAACTGTGAAGGAATAGCTGGCTGGTTGGTTCCCTGGATGGATTGCTGGTTGGTTCCCTGGATGGATTGCTGGTTGGTTCCCTGGATGGTTTGCTGGTTGTTTCCATGGATGGTTTGCTGGTTAGGAACACGACTGTGGATGTGCAGTGAAGAGGGACACAAAATAAACACACACACCCAATCACAGACACACACACACTTGCCTGCCTCTGGTTCAGTCTGGACTATAGTTCCTAGCTGACAGTCAGGCCTGATGTCAGCACTCACAGAAATGACTGAAAGACAACGCGTCGAAATTGTCAATGAGCACAAAACTCTGACACCAACAATCAAGTACTGCATACTTCAACTCCATCTATGCCAAAGTGTGCTAAAGGATACCTCTACTGTGCATATATTAAAAAGAATAAGGCTAAGACGTCTGTTCTTAATACCTTTGTCAGCATATCCCTTTGGATTACCTTCAGGATAATCTTGAGAAACGGAGCAGAAAATGTTTTTCTTAACTTTTCCCCCGTTTCCTAACTAAAGTAAATTTAGAAGAAAAGTAGATACAGTGGCTTTAAACATTCTTTTTCTAAACACTGGAAATGGCAACTTAGTTGTCGAGTTAGGTCTTATACTTAACGTAAATTCAGTTCCACCTTAAAGTTTGTTGGTACTTTGTGAGGCTATTCCCTCCTCTTAAACTGTAATCAGAAATATTCAGATGCCCAAGTTTGCCCCGCTACCAATTGATATGAACGATGAACTCCCTGTCATCTCCAGCTATCCAAGCTCTGTTTCATCCACGGGCAGAAAATCTCTCCCAGGCAGATGTGTGCCAGTTGCACATCGCCAACTGCCACTGGAAGTCATGCCTACACAGCACAGCCACAGAAAACCCTGCCTTGTGCTCCAAATAGTTTGTTGGGATCAGTGTGTTTATGCAAGCAGGGATTTTGCCTAATTTGGTCTCAGACGCGGGTTCGCCCACTGCCAACCTGCGGGGGTGCAGGAGGGTACAGTTACCTCTGCCAGACAGAGAGGGCATGCAGTATGGAGGCGGACGGGTGGTTCCAGCAGCGGCTCTTCACTCCATCCGTAGCCTCCAAACCACTATCTCATCATGCCAAGACAATCCAGTCCGCAACCCTCTCCAGTTTCCTACAGTATAGCCCCTAGCTTTCTCTCTCCGCCAACACAATGCCCCCCCCCCTTCCCCCAGACCCTGATACCCTCTCCAGTTAATGTATACTGTGGTCACCCGCCTCACTCTCTCCCCTTGGCCAATGCAGGGGGCTCGTGCTTAACGCTGCGTCATTCCTACATATCCAATTGGACATCCCTCTCTGACCGGCCGTTAAGTAGACTCCTCCCCTGCATAGGACCTCCAAACTGCACCAATTACACGTTAACCGCTCCTTCCAGAAGAGCTGTGAGGCCAGTCTGGGGTGATAAATCACAGAGGGTGTAATGTGACAGCCAGTGAGAGCTCCAAGCGGATCTCGCGCTACAGACGTTTGGCGCAACCTTGAGCATTCCCCTAGTTTTCCATCCCAAGAGTGTGTGGAAAGATCAGGTTTTTTTTGGGGGGGGGGGGGTGGTTGTGGGAAGTGTGGGTGTCAGACTTTTCTCTGGCCCCCTACTGTACCACCTGACTGCTGCGGCGTTGGCCTGTGGGTGGCTTTCACTTTATGTTTCGCAGTAAAGTAATTAATGGAGGCTGTTTTATCCTTCAGTGGGTGAGTCACGGGCTGGGTTCCTTGGCAGGAGACATTAATCCCCCCCTCCTACCAAGATATGGAGAGAAGAAGAAGGGGAGGGCCGAAATGAAGGATTGAGCGACATGTCTTTTGGGCTAAATCATTCTGGCAAAATTCAATAGGCCTGTGTTTGCTTTTTATGGCCCTCCATATTTTATTGTTCATAAAAGGAGATAATCTTTGTCTTTCTTTTATGCGTAGTAAGAGAGAGGCCTGTACAATTTGTCAAGTGATAACACTTGACTACTGTGCCAGGTGCATTTAAGATGGCCGGGCTTTCTCATTGACTGCAATTAAGTTGATAACCGTGAAGTTCTCGGCATCTGATAGAGTTGCAACTAATGACAAACCCTATAAAGAAGCAAAAATATTCTCCACCTTGTTCAAATAGTACTTTGAGAGTGCCTGATTTGAAAAAATGTCTTATCCTGCAACATATAAAATAATATTGAACTTTGCTCGGGGAATGTAGAATTCTGTTTGATCAACAAAAACATTTGTCCTAAAGGTATTGAAACATTGAATACTATTATGGGAACAAGAGGGCAAATGCATACCAAAACTACCTTTAAATCTTCCCGTCCGGCTCTTATAGAATGTGGCTACACAATAAGTCCGATTTTAATGATCTTCTGCCTGTCGCCAGATAAATGTAATTTGTCAACATGTGCAGTTGCATAGGGATGCCGTCTTCATCTCCTAGGTCACGTGGACTCTCCGTTTTATCATAGCTGTGTGTGTGTGTGTGTGTTCACAGGTGGTCGATTGCTCATGGGACGAGACTGTGAAGATCTACACACCTCCATGCCTTGCTGCCCCAGCGTTGAGTGCCCCATAGACTCTTAACTGCCCTGCCGCAAGGAACAGGAGGGAGGACTGCACGGCGGGGGATTTCAATCACAGTAGTGGCATCTGCCAAAGCTTCAGTGCTGTAAAAAGGAGGCCTTGGGGACACGTCATCATAGCCCCGCACACACAACGGAGTCTGAATGCTGATAGGCTGGAGGGATTCTTCCCGTTCTGTTAATCTGTCGTAGAGATGGCTGCTACTCAACGCAAATGCACATTTCAAATGTGCGGGATATGATGTTTGTACTTGTTTCTAGAAAAGATGTGGTCGTATAGTGATATTTTATGGATTAGTGTGAGGTTGGACCTTTTAATTAAATCACATAATTTTTTGGGATTCACTACGGATGAACTAACTTCACTAACATGAACAAACCAGTCCACGTATGCTCCCCAATGCATTTAGTGGGAAGGTGAAGCTAAACCACTAATTATGTTGTTATATTGCAGCACTGGCAGTTGTTTCATTTGAGGATACAATACGGAATATCACCATGTATTTCAAGGCATTTTCATCTGATTTACATTTTAGAAATAAAAGCGTTATAGCTCAGCAGTTCCACGACATGATGGAATTGTCCATTCATGTTTGCACAAATTAAATCATAAAATGTGCCAAAAGTTTAGTATTACATCCTAAATTCCTAGCCTAGAATTACTATATTTAATTTATTTTCCTTTTTTTGTTTTAGCCTGTAGAAACTGGAGATTCATTTTGATGTTAGCATGACTGTGGTTACTCCGTTATGAAACATTATTAGTCAGAAATGTAATGAAACAAAGATCATAAAACCCCACCAAGTATTAAGAATTTGGGATTTAACGTTTACCTTTTTATTCCAAATGTATATGTAGGTAAATGGAGCTTAACACAGATTTATGATCTTGTCAGACTTTCTATTGTATTGGAATGCTCTTTCTAAAAATATTAAAGTAATGAATGTGACTGAAGGTTCTCTGTGTTCTGGAAGGAAAGTAGGGGAAATATCCCTAATTTATCCTTAAACAATGCCAGCCTTGTTTTTGCTTAATGCATGAATTACAATGCTGAGGCCTTTCAATTGTGAATTTTCATAATAAAAGTGTCTGGAACTCGTGCTAATTTTCTCCCTTTGAAGGTCTTCAACGAAGCCGTCACTGGAGAGCTGTTTGGCATGGCCTGGGCCTGAAGTAGGAATTAATCGTTTAAAATATTTGCAGTTGCTAATACATTTTTGCATAGAGGCAGAATTGTCTTTCGCCAATTCATTCAGTTTCCTGATATGGCGTTTTATGACTTTTATGTTAGTGTTTGTTCTTGTTTGGTCATGTTTGTCTAATCAGCCCTTTTTGTGCTGTGGACTAAATAACTAAAATGGCAATCACACTGTTACATGGGGATTTTAGTTAAGTAGAATTTGTTTTTCTTGGTTTCAAATGTGAATTAATAATCAAACAGTCTAATTAAAACTATGGTTAATTATATGGCTTTTTATTTTCATTACCCTCCATAGGCAAATGTTGATTTTTCACACTGCGCTGAATTATGTGGTCTGAATAAAACTCTAGAGATAGGTAATGAGGACTTCAGAAACTAGTAATGCGTATTTTAATGCTAGGATAGTAGCCTATATGTGGCTGTCCCGCTCTCCGTATCATGCCGCAAATACAACGTAGCACTGCGTTCACGCGGAATTGCATGTATTTGGAAAGAGTTGTCATTGCTCCGAGGACTGAAATGTATATATAAAATGGGAAAGTAAATCGAAGTTAGTGAGCTGGTTCGTTCGTTATTGTGGGTAAAAGGCAACCGCTCTAGCAGCAAATGTTTTGTTCAACACCGCAACTTCAGCGGTTCAGTGTTGCCCAGACAGCTTTCTGCATGCGTTAGAGAATAACCCTTCTGGCGGGGCTACCCATATGCGCACTGACTGTAGCCTACTTAAGTTTTTTTCCAATCAGCTCTCTTCGCACCCTCGAGGCTCTGCTATATCCAATAGCATGTAAAGAAAAAGAACGTAAACTAACCTCTCGAATAGAAAAGGTAATCTATTTGGGAAAACGCATTCAGCCTGACGCGTCTCATACCCAGGTTTTTTCTCTTCTGCGTTTTGGGACCAGCCTCTTATTTGCTTTTACGGACCCCATTGTATTGAAAGGTCCCAGTTGCAATATTTTTTCCATTGACATTAATAACTTGGACATTTACAGCTGTGTGCTCAAGGAGAAATCCTGTTCACTTTATTCCAAGGGACTGAGCCCGCTTTAAGGACTCACCGTTATCCTGTTCTTGCGTAAAGGGAAATTAAAAGCAAGAATGGAAGTTTGTAAAGGTCGTTTACTTGGTATCACAGTTGCCGTAGCTCATGGGTTTTTCTCGGGATCTTTGAATATTTTGCTAAAATTTCTCATCACGACCTACAACTTCAACTACCTCACTCTCATCCAGTGCCTCACCAGCACATTAGCTGCGATTACACTGGAGATACTAAGGAGACTGGGCAAAGTAGACATACCTCCGTTCAGCCTTCAACTGGCTAAAGTCTTCGGAGGTGTTTGTATTCTGTCCACATTGCAGTCCACTTTAACACTATGGTCTCTCAGGGGACTAAGTCTACCCATGTACGTGGTTTTTAAACGTTGTCTACCGCTGGCCACCCTGGGCATCGGCGTGTGCGTTCTCAGGAACGGTATACCGTCAGTGGGGGTCATCACCGCGGTGCTCATCACCACCGGAGGAGCGGCTTTAGCTGGTAAAATTCTATGTATTCAAATAATGTCATTTTATTTAGATTTTTTATTTTTCAGGACTAGGCTTAATCTGTGTCCAAACCTGACCATGATGTTTTATTGAGTGTACAAGTTTGAACCCACTGCATGAGCAATAATGTATCGTTGAGCAAATATTGCAAGTACATTAATAGAGTTGCTTAAAATGGGAAGGGGGGGGTGTGTGTGTAAGAGATTACAGATGTTTTTTCTATTAATGTCCCTACTGTAAAGTATTCAGATTTTCTTCTCAACATTGCTGCAACTGTAAAGGAAATGTCAGCACTGGGCTCTATCCCCTTACACTAAAAACTGAACACAACCTTTCCATATGAATCCACATAATCCGTGGTGTTTTAAAGATGTCTTTACCCTATGTTACAATTATATTTTGAGAAATTGCACCTTGATAACTTACTAAGGTTGTTTTTTCAAGTTTCTTTTACAACCCTGTTTCCAAAAAAGTTGGGACACTGCATAAAAATAAAAACAGGATGCAATTATGTGCAAATCATTTTTCCATATATTTCATTGAAAATAGTACAAAGAAAACATATCAAATGTTGAAACTGAGAAATGTTATTGTTCATGGAAAATTACATGCCCATTTTTAATTTGATGCCAGCAACACGTTTCAAAAAAGGTGGGACAGGGGCATGTTGGCCACTGTGTTGCGTCACCTTCTTTTAACAATATTCTGTAAACATTTGGGAATTGAGCAGATCAATTGCTGTAGTTTTGAAAGTGAAATGTATTCCCATTCTTTCTTGATATAGGAGTTCAGCTGCTCAGCAGATCAGTATCTCCTTTGTTGTATTTTTTATTTCATAATGCGCCAAATGTTTTCAATGGGTGTCAGGTCTGGACTGCAGGTGGGCCAGTTTAGCACCCTGACTCTTTTGCTGTTGAGTCATGCTGTTGTAATACGTGCAGATTGTGTTTTGGCATTGTTTTGCTGAAATACGCAAGAACTTTGCTGAAAAAGATGTCATCTGGATGGCAGAAAATGTTGCTCCAAATCCTGTATATATTGTTCAGCATTAATGGTGCCTTCATAGATGTGCAAGTCACCCATGGGATGTGCAATAATGCACCCCCACACCATCCTGGAGGTTGGCTTTTGAATGGTGCGCTGATAAGAAGCCAAATGGTCCCTCTCCTCTTTAGTCTGGAGGACACAGCATCCATGATTCCCAAAAATAATTTTGATTTGTCAGACCACACGACAGTTTTGCACTTCGCCAGAAGTGTTCCTGAGCCCATGCAGTGATTTCCACTACAGAATCATGTCTGTTTTCAATGCATTGCCGCCTGAAAGCTCAAAGATCATAGACATCCAATATTGGTTTTCAGCCTTGTGCCTTGCATACAGAGATTTCTTTGGATTCTCAATATCTTTTAATGATATTATGTTCAGTAGATGATGAGATCCCCAAACTATTTTATATTGAGACATTTTACTTTTTAATTGTTGCACTATTTGTCCGTGCAGTCTTTCACTGAGTGGTGAACCCCTGCCCATCCTCACTTCTGGCAGACCCATCCTCTCTGGAATTATCTTTTAATACCCAATCATGTTACTGACCTGTGGCCAATTTACCTAATTAGTTGTGTGATGCTCCACCAGGTTTAGTTTTTTAGCATTACAAAACTTTTCCATTCTTTTGTTGCCTCTGTCCTAATATTTTTTTTAACTTGTTGCTAGCATCTAATTCAAAGTGGGCATACGTTTGTCAAGAAACAATGAAATGTCCCAGTTTTAACATTAGATATTTTTTCTTTGTACTATTTTCTATTGAATATAGCGTTTAAATGATTTGCACATCATTGCGTTCTGTTGTTATTCACATTTTACGCTGCGTCCCAACTTTTTCTGGAAACGGGGTTGTGCTAGTATTACTGCAATATATTGTTGCTTCATTGTTGTTTCATTCTCACGCCACATTTGTTGTGGCTCTGCATGTGTGTCTGTCTGTGTGTGTGTGTTTGCTCAGGTTCTGGGGATGTGATGGGTGATCCGTTTGGCTACGTGACCGGTGTCCTGGCTGTGATCATCCATGCCTCCTACCTGGTCCTGATTCAGAAGACCAGCACAGACAATGAATACGGTCCCCTCACAGCACAGTACTCCATCGCGATCATGGCCTCCCCAGTCCTCCTAATCTGCTCTGTGGTCAGCATGGACTCCATCCACATGTGGTCCTACACAGGCTGGAGGAACCCATACATCTCCGGCATCTTCTCCCTCTGCATTTTCATTGGCTGTGCCATGAACTTCACCACGCTGCAGTGCACCTACATCAACTCAGCCGTCACCACCAGCTTTGTGGGCGTGGTGAAGAGCATCGCCACCATCACCGTCGGCATGGTGGCCTTCAACGACGTGGAGCCCACCGGCCTGTTTGTGGCCGGCGTGGTGGTCAACACTGTGGGCTCTGTCACCTACTGCATTGTCAAGTACTTTGAGACTAGGAAGAAGACCCTCTACCAGGACCTTGAGGAGCAAAGCAAGGACGAGAGCCTGCCTGGACAGCCTTACATCGAGGAGAAGACACCCAATGGAGGCCTGGAGCCCCTTCCCAATGGTCACGGTGGGTCCAATGGAGGATCGATTGAACAGGTCCCCACAAATGAGCACGTCCTGGCTGACCAGAGCCTCCATGACTACCCACCCCCAGACACCAGTAACAGCCTTGATTCTGTAGATCTCCAGAGAGAGGCTTTTCATAACGAGAACCGGGCCAACCGGGCCAACCAGGCAAACCAGTCCGCGAGTGACAGTTATGTGGGGGTGTGGAGGTCCATCCGAAATCTGCGGTTTTTGAAGAAAGACCCCTTAATTGATAATATGGAGGTGCAAAGTCCTTGATGGGGAAATCTCCTCATTCCCAAAGGGTGCATGTTGTGTCAGTTGTTTGTAGGATTATTTTCTTTTTATTTGTGAGACTGGTTTGACATTGGTCACTGATTCATGTTTTGAGATCTGTATTTTTCTCACAAACACACACTCATGGAGGCAACAGATTATTTTTGGGAAGATTGAGTGTTTATATGAATTGGAAAATATACACTAATTATCCATGAAAACGTTTATCAGTCATGTTAATAACAGGTGAATTATTGATGGTAAATTGCTAAAACTAGGGGTCAAAGGCATCTGAAGGACCATACTGATGGCATAACACCTCCACTTTCCCCAACCCCTATTTTGCCATATGGTAAGCCAAATGAAAGGGCTGTTTGATAATGTATTAGGTTCGGTTTAAACCGATGTGAAACGTTACCGACATGTTGAAGAAAGATTAATTCCAGTTTTGTATGATTCCTTCATTCACATTCGCACGTGATGTTACTGCCTGTCCAGATACTGTATGATCCTAAAATTGTGTTAATTTGCCAAGTGAAGTGCAGTAGCCACATCAACTGCATGTACAACGCAAAGTCAATTTAAACAATTTTTATGAAATCTTTCACTGTGATGTTGGCCTCTTCTGTATGATGAATCCATTACAGTGAAATGCATGGTGTTTGTCTTAGCCATATTGCCTTTCCATTGAAAAATCCTTTTTGAATTACCAACAAAACTCTATAGCTGTTGCGATTTGGTTCACTTAACATCAACGCAATATAGGCGTACTGAAAGCTTCTCCCCAGGGCACAAAGATATGAGGTAATTGTATTTGTGAGAAGATCATTATCAGTAGAGCACATAGATCCTTAATGTCAACATTAAATTGAAAAGAGAGTGACTAGAGAATGACTTCCATCGCTACAGTACCCGTCTGTACTCTCATTGGGTCATTAGTCAAAATACAGCACAACCACAATAGTTTCCTAAGAGGTGCTCTCAACTGGTGTTTGGACCGACTGTATATACTGATTCAAGTAATACTGTGTGAACATTGAAAGTTTGTGCACTCTCCAGCATGATTTACAGGGAGAGGATGTGTGTGTCCTTCCAGAGTTCCTACTGGGAGAAGAAAGGGAGAAGCATGAGCAATCTTTCCCATCACCCAGCAGAAAGAGTGAAGCCTGCAGTCAGCACATTAGTGGCAGGAACATACATCCCAAAGTGCCTTTGAAATTCCTCGGCAGGACTCTGGAAGGACAGATTAACCAGGACCCCGGTAGTCCTGATAACAGCGTACTGTAACAAACAGGTAAAGTTAAAAAAAATATAACACATGTTGAAGGAAAAAGGGACAAATTGGGAAATTCTGAGAGGAAGGGGTTGGTTTTTAAGTATAATCACATCCCCTCTTCGGTGGGAGCAGGGAGGGCTGGGAATATAGATTAATTCAGCCATGTGTACAGGAAACACCATGCACAAGTCTCTTTTTTTTGCTAAGCTATATTCAAGATTGGATCTAATGCGGCATTCCAATATACTCAGACTTTCAATTATGTTGTTATCTGAGTATGCCCCCTGTAGACCACTGATTGTGGAATCACATGGATATTTAAACTCCTCATTAACCCTACCTGAAAGGACGCTACTAGCTCCACAAAATCCATACCGCACAGATTCAAAATCTCTTGCTCTGCTTATCAACACAGCCTCTCCGTGATCACCGTATTTGATAGAGAAAGAGTTCTTTATTTAATTGCAGTCTGTTTTCTAAATGTTAATTTACTTACATTTTTTGCTGGCAGTTAAGTTTTTAATGGAATTAGCAAGCACTGTTTTATCTATCTATATCTATATCTCTATCTATATATATATATATATATATATATATATATATATATATATATATATATATATATATATACAGCTCCGGTAAAAATTAAGAGACCACTGCACCTTTTCTTTCCTTTCCAAAAAAGTTGAAAAGGAAGGTTTTGAGTGAGGAACAGAAGCGTTCAATTTGCAGTGGTCTCTTAATTTTAACCCTTCTGTTCCTCACTCAAAACCTTCCTTTTCGACTCTTTTGGAAAGGAAAGAAAAAGTTGTTATATATAATATGGAGCTGTATATATTACCATGAGTCTGACACAAAATACATTATAGTGTTATATATATATATATATATATATATATATATATAACACTTGCTACCCAAATAGTTAGACTTTCAAGTGCCTAGATTTTGCATAGTAGCCTACTTTAATGAAAATGTGCATATGTAGCCAGTCCACGGGTCCAGGCATAGGTACTGTATAGTCATTGTACCTATACAGCCCTCAGCCATGTTTTGTTGGCAACATACCACAACCCTGTGTGCCTTATTAATAATTGTATTATATTATTTTATCATTTTGAACCCTGAATGTGGATAGAGTTTTCAAATTGTGTGGGTAACTGGTTTACAATCGCAATGACCACTCAAGAGATTTTGTTGTAAAGCCAATTTACAACTGATAAGGATGTATCCAGGCACTGAACATCTTTTCTTAACTAAAGTTAGTGAGTTAGTTACTTGACTATAGTTATACACCGATCAGCCATAACATTATGACCACCTGCCTAATATTGTGTAGATGCCCCTTTTGCTACCAAAACAGCCCTGACCCATCGAGGCATGGACTCCACTAGACCTCTGAAGGTGTGCTGTGGTATCTGATACCAAGATGTTAGCAGCAGATCCTTTAAGTCCTGTAAGTTGCAAGGTGGGGCCTCCATGGATCGGACTTGTTTGTCCAGCACAACCCACAGATGCTCATTTGGATTGAGACCTGGGGAAATTTGGAGGCCAAGTCAACACCTTGAACTTGTTGTGTTCCTCAAACCATTCCTGAACCATTTTTTGTTCAGGTAGGTGGTACGTGTCAAAGTAACATCCACATGAATAGCAGGCCTCAAGGTTTCCCAGCAGAACATTACCCAAAGCATCACACTGCCTCCCCTGGCTTGCCTCCTTCCCATAGTGCATCCTGATGCCATGTGTTCTCCAGGTAAGCAACGCACACGCACCTGGCCATTCACGTGATGTAAAAGAAAATGTGATTCATCAGGTCAGGCCACCTTCTTCCATTGCTCTGTGGTCCAGTTCTGATGCTCACATGCCCATTGTAGGGCAGGGTGGACAGGGGTCAGCATGGGCTCCCTGACGGGTCTGCAGCTTTGCAGCCCCACACGCAACTAACTGTGATGCACTGTGTAATCTGACACCTTTCTATCAGTACCAGCATTAACCTTTTCAGCAGTTTGAGCTACAATAACTAGTCTGTTGGATTGGACCACACGGACCAGCCTTCGCTCCCCACGTGCATCATTAAGCCTTGGCCGCCCATGACCCTGTCACCAGTTCGCCCGCTTTTCTTTCCTTGGACCACATTTGATAGGTACTGACCACTGCAGACCGGGAGCATCCCACAAGGGCTGAGGTTTTGCAGATGCTCTTACCCAGTCTTTTAGCCATCACAATTTGGCCCTTGTCAAAGTCGCTCACGCTTGCCCATTTTGTCTGCTTCTAACACATCCATTTTGTTCACTTGCTGCCCAATATATCCCACCCACTGACATGTGCCATGATAAACGAGATTATCAGTGTTTTTCACTTCACCTGTCAGTGGTCATAATGTTATGGCCCCCCTGAATCCAAGTGTGTACCCTGTAACTCTTCATCATGTGATCATTGTTAATTCCAACCGGAATAATGTCAACGGATTATTTGCGTTCAGTCCAGCAGCGGCCTCTCTAAAGTTATTGTATCAGGGCACTTGGCCACGTCAGGCTGTGTCAGCTGCCATTCTGTGCTACCGCACACAAAGTCAGCAGTGTCCCACCTAGCTCTACAGCCGTGATTTACAGTAGGGAGTGTTCCAAGCTGTTTTATCAACAAGACCGGCCAATAGGTCATTCATCAGCATCAAGCCCTAAGTGCTTCGTCTGTAGCCGTCTATCACCCGGTTTTGCTGCAAAATGGATTTCCTTTACAGAGGAGCACGAAATGACGGACCGGAATCATGAATCTCTGATATGATCATTCCCCGGCAAAAAAGAAACCTAGTTCTTTATAATGAAAGGGCTTTCGGAGCAGCGGTGCGATGGATCCGACTCGATGGATATGGCCGGGAGGATGACAGTAGCTTGGAGTGGGGAGATTAGCTGACAGCTTTCCATACTATTAGCACAGTTGTTTAAGACGACTCAGGCAATCGCGCAGAACACACACGCACACACACACACTGACACACAGGGTCTGTCTTTCTCTTTATTCTCCTTAAACAGGCAAGTGCTCCTTCATCTTCCTCTAAATAGTGTGTCTGGATGAGAGAGGGAGTGAGTTACGCCTTTTGACAGTGTTTGGCGTAGGCCTATTTAGCCTATTTGGAAGAACAGCCTACAGATTTGAGCTGTGATCGCTTATAAACGTAGCATACCCGGTTTTGCCAAAATGACAGAAGCATTGCTAAGTGTAACTTTCCTAG
Source organism: Esox lucius (assembly GCF_011004845.1). NCBI lineage: Eukaryota > Metazoa > Chordata > Actinopteri > Esociformes > Esocidae > Esox > Esox lucius. The sequence goes on along the minus strand of NC_047586.1, from coordinate 9,929,597 downwards.
GTTTTTTTGTAAGAAAACATTTTAAGGTTTTTTCTTCAGTAAAACAAATGCTCTAAGAGAGACACATTCTAAATTACATACTTTTCAGAGCACAAATGTGTCTTATAAGTACACCAGCCAAATCCATATTTTACTATCATTCTGTGCGGATGGAGGCACTGCAGAATGTGCTGTCATGGAAAAAGGGCTCCATCTAGTGTTTATTTACAGTTCCGTTTTTGTGATCGAAAATAAAGTGAATTCCGTAAGCATTTGGACAGTTAGTTTTATTTTTGCTCTGTATTCTAGCCCTTTTTCATTATGTAATGATGATGAGGTTAAAAGACAGATGTATTTTGGCCAGGTTACTGTTAGCTAAAAAATTACCTGAAAGAGCCTCGAGCATTCTGGAACAGTGTTACTGACAGATGATACTGTTAACCAAACCTGTGAAGAGAAGTGTGGAAAAAAAAAAAACCATATTCTTAAGTAAACCAATTAATTTATGAGAAATGGTGGAGTTAGTGTTATGGCTTGGTCTGTATGGCTGCAAATGGAACTGACTAACATGTCTTCATTGATTACATGACTGCAGCAGAATTGTGTTCAGATAAAAACAAGATACAGCTCCGGAAAAAATTAGGAGACCACAGGGGTCTCTTAATTTTTTCTGGAGCTGTACATATAAACGCCTTGAAACTCATTGGACAGTGCCTGATCGTACAGCAGGACAATGATCTAAAACACGCTGCCATAGCTACCAGGAAGTTTTTCAGGTCCAAAAAAGAGTAACATTGTTTAATGCCTCAATAACTCAATCTGAATCCAATTCCGCAAGCATTTCACACGTTTAAGGCATTTCACAAGCCTAAAAACAAGGTTGAAGACAAAAAGGCTGCAGTAAAAGGCCATCCCCAGTGAAGATGCCCAGCTTCTTGTGACCCTTATAGGTCGCACATTACAGGCAGTCATTGCTGCAAAGTATATGCAACCAAGTACTTTCCTGTACATAATGTTAACCTGTCCTAATACTTTTGGTGCCCTAAAATGAAGTGGATGGATGTGAATACATTTCCCTCAAATGAAAGCTTTAAGTCTGCTCTTCAAACGCATTTGCTATTTTACCCTAGTTCTGTTTCCACTTGGATACACTCATTTTTACTTTAAATATGAACATGGGCTAAATGATCAGATTGATCAGAGTTGTATACAGGAAACAGGAATGGAAGGATATATTAAGCATATTGAGAATAAAAACGTGAGCAGAACGTGAACTGCAAACACGCATAAGCTTCTGGATTTCTAATGAAGCAGATACCTATTCTGGAAAGGTTTTAAAAACTATGGATCCACATGATTAATATCCCCACTATACTACTGCTAGCTAAAACCACGGTTTTAAGAGCCTTCATTTTAACTGTCACATTTACTATTTCTGAATCCTATCAATAAAATATGAACATCCACTCAGTTCTTTTTTCTGAAACCGGTGCCTTGTGGGCAGCTTAAACGAGAAAGTACAATCACCCAGCGTATACAAAATAAAACATGGCATATTTATTTAATATTTAACCAAACAAATATTTAACTAAGGAGTCTGTAAATGAGGAAGCAGGAGTGTATCAGAGTGGCAGATCATTCTGGTTCTGGTTCATCTGGTTCTGTCCTTAAAGTCGTTTTAGCTAAATATTAAACAACCATTGGTTTCTAGGAGGCAGATCTTTGTGGATGCCTTTTGGCTGTATAAATGTACTTCCCTTTTAATGTGGCCATTTGGAAGAACCAAAAACAAAAGGTCCCTCTGTTCATATTCTAACTGGTAGACTTCTTCAAAAAGGTGATTGTGAGTGTTTTCATTGTCCTTGGGGAGTCAATTGCTAACTGCATTTAAAAGTCAGTTTACATAGTAAAGTCAATATTGCATGTGAATTGTTTGAGAAAACCAAAAAGAATTTGCATTCAGGTCAGTCCAACAATTTCCTTACGTGGTTTCTTCATATGGAAAGAACAGAACATACTGTGCATACTACACTTTGCAGATGAGGAGAGTATGTTTCAGTTTGTTATAAAACAACATATGATTAGAGACTTTTACAGGCACAGTTCTGGTTGTTCATCAGGAACTAAAGTATCATTGCATGTGCCTTCATATAAACTATACAAAACAGACAAACAACAATGCTATAATGCTATGCTATAGCTGTTAGAAAACACATGGTTAAAAGATGTTACTAAAAAATATTTCCTTCATTGAATTGGGCTAATAAAATGCTTTGTACATAAAACCTAAAATCTGTTACATAAGCACTCTGCATTTTTCTTTCACGCTCTGTACACAAAACATTTGGAATTGTGAATAGTTATACTAGTCGGTAATAACTCATCCCTCCCAAAAACATAACCCAACACATTAGTTCTCCATGATCTGTAGATTCCAGACATTCTGTAGTTTAGTCAGGTCACTCTCACCCTCACTCTCCTCTGAGGACTGTCTCACTATCACACTGGGCAAGATCTCCATCTGCTCCGACTCTGTGTCCTTTTCCCTCCCCACCTCCACCTCTAGCATAGTCTGGGAGAGCAGAGGAATCTGGAGGATCCCTGTTGTGGGGCTCCAGTCAACACAGTTACCCCCTTCGTCTTCTTCCTCAGACTCCTCTGGAAACAGAAGCTGCGGTGGCTCAGTATCCCTCCTGTCAGACAGCATCAGGTACTCGCTGGTCCCCACCTGCTGCTCTGGAATTGATCCCACAAATCCACAGTCAGAGGGGTAAATTTGAGGGTCATCAGCCTTTTCTTCCCAAAGGTCCCGCTCCGGGGTCTCGCTGACTGAGAGACACTGTGGTGCATAGGGACTCTGAACCTGATCAGGCTCTTTGTAACCTTTGCCCTCCCCCCCGAGATTTGGCAGTGGAATCCTAAAGAGCCCTGTCTCGGGGTCCCTCTCTAAACAGATCCCAGTGAAAACAATATTATCCAAAGGCTCCTGGGAACGTGATGCACATTTCTGTGCGACATACGGGTTGCTCTGGCTGAGACCCAGGGGCAGGGTTTCCTCAATATCAGATGCTTTGGTTTCCCTTATTTCTGGCATCTCTGCTCCGACAAAGCCATAGTCCAGGGTCTCAGGCTGGCCCTGCCATAAATCCCTTTCCCAGGGCTCCTCTGGAGACTCCTCTCTGTCAGGGGCTTGGTGGGCTGCATAGGGTAGTAGAGGCGCCATATCTGGCTGGTGGATAAGGGCAGGGACAGTACTGGGCTTGGCCATGTTGACCAGTATCACATTGACTGTCACGGCCTGCTCAGGACAGAAGGTCTGCTGTGGCTTTGGGATGTTCGATATCGCCTGAAAGAGGAAAAAAGTGGACATGCGTCTTACAGTAGTAAACTTCACTTCATAGCAATTTTTTAAGTCTTCTATTGGTCACATACAGTATAAGTTACACATAATTCTTACCAGGAAAGAGGGACTTTGTTGTTTTGTACCACAGATAAAGTGGTACGCCAGGCATCCAATTATGAGCAGTATGAAGAGGCAGATGAGTGATGGAACAGCGACTCCCATCACCATCAGTAATAGCTGATCATAAAAGGGATCTGTTCAGAGTAGTTTGGTAGAAATTAGACATACGGAATATACTAAACAGCCATTATAGGTTTGAGAAAGCCTTTAAAGCAGTGGTATTCAAATCCCACTCCATTTTTCCATTGCAACCCCCTAATCAGGGACTTTTCTGTCCTACCTCATTAATTGCACCCACCTCATGTCCCTGGTCTGAATACGTCCCTTATTGGGTGGGTTGCAATGAAAAAATTGAGTGGAACTGGCTTCCAGGTCCAGATTTGAATACCAAAGCTCTAATGCCCTCAAATTCAACTCTGGACCTCGAAGCCAGTTCAACCTCGTTTTTTCATCGCAGCCCTCACATCAGGGACGTATTCATGTCTGGGACACCAGCTGAGTGCAATTAATGATGAGGTAGAACAGATAACCATCAGGATCCGGACCTCATAGGGTAAGAGTTGAGAACCTCTGCTCTGAAGGATACAGCTAAGACACATGCACACTCACTATAGTGTACACACATCTAACTTAGCTACCGTAGTGCGAATTCGAGACTTTGACATTGAACTCATAACACTAAATCTAACCCTAAATAATTAAAAACAAAAAACCTGCCTAAATATGGGGATATAGAAAATGTCCTGCTTTTACCACAGTTTGGGGATATTATGTTCCTATTTATTATGTAAAACCAGTTCTCTCTGTCACACACAAACATGCCTTTAGATTCAAAGTGATAAATACAACCTGGGAAAACCCCTCAGCTTTCTGTGGCTACACCTCTCCTGTTACACTACTACGATTGGATAAGAGACAAAAATATTTCTGAAATTATTTTGCGCTTTACCAGAACCGGTAGAGTAGGTTTCCTCCAACAGAGAAATATGCATGGACAAAAAAAACATAACTGAATGGGTTCTGAAACAACATTCCAGTAACTCAGATCTTGTCTTACCTCTTGGAGTTGTTAGACACTCCCATTCAGATGCATGGCTAGGACTTGTTAGGTACTGGGCCTTGGCTGAGAAGCAATACTGGGTTTCATATGTTAGCAGACCACATTCAAAGGACTTGGTTTTCAGAGGGAAGTGTCTCTGAAAGGCAAAAATGTTTGTCGTTTCAACAAACGATTTTATCCAGAGCAACTTTACATGTAATTTCATTATTTACAAAGTTACAGTAACCAACAAAACACCTACCGTTTGGTTGCTCCTGTTGTCATAGACAAACAAGGAATACGTCATCCCAGGGAAGAATTTCAACATTGAATACTCTTTTGTCAGGTTTCCAGTCTTCCATCTCATTGGACCCTTCAGCCTGACTTTTGCACGATTCTCCTTCACCACAAGTTTTACATGTGGAGGTCCAAAGATTGCTGTTTTAGATAACAAACATGTCATATCATACATGTCCTGACGTATTCTCTGATTGTAGAGATGATGAGAACTATCTTTGAAGGAGTTCTGAACTTACTGTCAGCTTTGGGGTCAAACCTCTTGTCTGTTAATGTCCATCTGGAGGATATGTTAGTGCCCACTGCCTTGACTCTGGCAAAGTAGTTTTCATCCAGGTCAGTGGTCTCATTGGAAAGGTCACACCAAGTCTGTGGGATGTCTACACACTCCTTCTTCACCCTCCAGTGCACCTTTCTTCCACCACCATCCACCATGTCACCATAGCTAGGAGAAAGCAAACACATAAGATGCATCTTTAAATAGTCTGGAGAGTTAAAATGTAGGTGCTTATTTGGTTCTGGGTAACAGTATTATGGAACCATATAGAATTGTCCTCACATTGCATACTCCACCATGTAATGTGTGTCATTTGGGGAGTCTTCCCCATGATGCCACTTGACAACATTCTTCAGGTTCATGGAGCTGAAGTGAACACCTTTTGGACGTGCAACATTGGACCTGTGTGAGACCACTAGGAAATAAGAAATCAGATGATCAACTGCCTGGAGCACATGATATTTTATTGAGCATCACTTTCAACAAACAATTTTTAAATGGCATTTCAGTTTTTCTTAAAGTTACAGCTAAACATTGTATAAAATAAGACAGGATGCTGAGCAATAAAAGCTTTCATAAAACTATTTTTCGCCCCTGACTACCCTAGACCACATTTTGGTTTCCTGTGTGTTACAGAATTGTGTTCTAGTACATATCTTTACAGGGCATCTCACAGTGACATTAACCATACTGACCCTATTAAAGGCAACATAAATTCATAGATTTTGCAACAAAATTCTTGTTGTGATTAACACCTCAACTTAGCTTTAAATATAACATAAGCCTATATATTTACTTGTTAACAAGTTCTGTTGATGGGCTGTTTGGAATGAAATACTGCCAGAGTAATGTAGTGAAAACAAAAGTAAAAATGTAGTGCCGCATATGTTGCTGTAGTGGCTGAAACAATGAAACGGAATAGTGCAGCAACATTAAGCAGAAAACGCTGCATATAATGTAGCATCCAAATTGAAAAATAACTGATGAACTAGTAAAACATTGTATTTGTGTTGGTTGGGTTTATGATTTTTACAATATGTATTTTATAATGTGTCGATCATTTCACAGTCATTATTAAACCAAGCCCATAAAGCAAATAAATAGTCCTCTAAAATTAAGTATGAGGTGTCGCAGTGATTTAAACTGCACTATAAGTTATTCCATAAAACTGTATAAGGTAGCTTACCTGCCGTCCATAGAGAAAACAAAAATAGATATTTCCCTATTCTTTCACGTAGAATTTTCGACAGATACATGTTATTACATATTATAGCCTAACCATATCAAAGGTCCCCGATTGCACCTTTAAAACGACCTTTGAGTTCACTGACATGTCAACCGATAAAAAACGTTATTCATCTTACTGACACGCGTCTAGTTCAGGTAAAGTGAGATTCGTTTCTGCACAAAGAGCAGGTATAGTCAACCTGCACGTGAAAGGGGTGGAGATATTTTACAGTTACTAAGGAATTCAGTAAACATGAAATAGGTTTCGGTTTGATAGCACTCCTAAAGTGCTTCCAACGTATGCATTTTGTCATATCCATGAGGCAGGAGTGGGGAATTTGCTTTTTTGCGGACTCATTTTCTAGCTTTCTTTCCTTTCGCTGATTGCTACCGGGAAAGCTGTGCTAGTACAGGATTTATTACGTGTTCTGCAAATGTAAAATAATTCCATGGAAAACTCAGAATGTTTTCTCTGAAGCACATTTCACCAAGCCGTTCTACTTATCATACTGCTCGCTCAGACAGGAAGCAGTTTCTTGGAGAAAGTAGGCTATTGAACTTGCAGGTTACCTGACTTAACCCGACTTAACACCGCTTAACACAAGGAGTTAATGGAGTGTGACAAGGCCAGTCAACCTCTGTCCAAAACACCCCCAATGTTTTTACCTCTGAACAATGCCCCTGTATACCGTTCTAATGACAGTGAAAAATAGCTAATGTTAGCAAAGGATAAATGGGGAATTAGTATTATACAAGCGCCAACCTAGTTACAGCGAGGCTGCATTCATTTAAATGGCACCTCAGCAGAAACAAAACAAATATTTCATCTGAGGCACCTTTATTTTAAAATGACTGCAACCTTAACCAAAACATAAACCCTGACCATAACCCACATTTGCTTTACAACTAATTCTGAAATGAAATCTTGGGTTGCAGGTAAGTATCTGTAGGCCTACACCCTTTTCAACTCAAACCCGGTCAACTCGATCCCAACAAAAGAGCGTGTTGGCAGCTGCAACACTTAAGGGGAGGCACACTTTAAAATTGATAGAACAGATAGATAGAAATTGATAGAACTTTTCCTCTTGTAAACAAAAAGAAAAACCCTGAAAAACGAACATGAAAACGCCATATTAAAATAGCTTATTTATATTCCTAGTCTGCTGATAGTGTGCTACTTCAGATAAATAATCCTCTTGTCTTGAGGCGCATTTAAGTTGCAAATGCCATTGGGGGGGAGAAAAAGTATTCAACGCACACAAATGCATAATGCAATTGCAACAAAACAGCAGTTTCCTTTAATGCTTGCCTTGAGAAATGCCTATAGGGCATCTACCCTGGGGGGTATTTTATCCCAAGTTGCAATCACAATTAGGTAAAGATTATTTTAATGTAATATGTATTTTAAATTAATGTGAAAACATTTGTACCCACTGTTCTCCTCCCCTCACTATTTCGTGAAGTGCAATTTGGGCTCATATGGTCATGCTTTATTGCCAGCCGGTTTAGGAGTATTGAAGATGAAGACTTGTCCTCTAAATTACATCTTCCCAAACCGTTCTTATTACAGTGCTTGCTCAGCCAGGAAGTTGAATGTGACGAGACAAGGCAAACCCTTGGCCAAAACAAACCCCACCGTACCTGGATGGTCCTGAACAAAATTACACCACCATAATTTACACCATTATAAATTACACCACCATATGCTGCAGCCAGGGTTCAAAACTAGCTGTACTGGCAGACTGGCAAACATAATTTTCCCACTATGTTTATGCAAGATTTCTGGGACATAACTTTCATAAATATGCTAAGCCGTTAATCACATTAGGGATCTAGATAATTATTACCTCAATGTGGTTTAATTCAAAAAGGCAACCCCATGCTTCAGGGTTTTTATCGCCATTATTTTGCATCGGTTTAGCTACGTTGGATTTTGCTCATTGATTTCATAGCTGATAATGATGATCCTGCTTAGGCTACTTACATGGTCCAATGAGTAAAAATATCTAAAAATTACAAATACATTTGACCAGTATGTTATGGTGCTGTAGAGGAGTCTCAAAATGGTATAGTTGAACTCATTTCATTAATAAATAATAGAATATAGATGGATGTTTACTTAACAGTAAAACGGTCACCACCTATCTTTAAATTGATATGAAACAGCAATCTAGAAAAATAGAGGGCAAATTATAGACAAATTATAATTAGAAGTCTCAGATAGATCCTTGAAATGTTTGAAGGATAGAGAATTGTGTTTTTTGTGTGATTTATTGTTTTGATTGTCCAAGAGCACCACCTTCTGGCCCAAAAGGCTTTGTCACATAATGCAACGTGTTTTCTACAACCGTCAATATCGCGGGGCTGCAGCTGGATGCTCATGTCTATGCTCACAACCATGAGCACCGGTCGAGACATTTATTCTGAAATATCGTGACCCGGAAGTGCTTGTTTTTAGTGTTTACCAGGCGCTGTTTTGAAAAGTGCCTTTTACGTTTCTGACATTATTTAGTAAATGTTTGTTTTAATTGATAAATCATGGCAATGTCAATGGAAACCCAGCTCCAGAGCATATTTGAAGATGTAGTGGTATGTGACTTCTGTATCAGCCAACTAACTCGGTCAGATAACGTTAGCCAGTTACTGTACGGTTAGCTAGTTAGCTATCTTTTGTTAGCAGCGACGTTAACGCTACCTAGTTACCGTCCCCACTTACTATGGCCCAACGACTTTGTGTCAAAATTATAAAACACACCCAGCCCAAACTGTTTTTGTATTGTTCAAATAATGATGCATGTCAATAAGAATGGCAAAACCGCTAGTTTGCAACAAGATGTTCTGTAAAGTGAGGCAAACATGCAATGGCTAACGTGTTAGCCAGTGACAGCCAGGATCACAATAGATTAGAATGGATTCAACTTTATTGTATTTAAACAGAACAAGTACAGTACAACGAAATGCAGTTAGCATTTAACCAGAAGTGCAAATAGAGGAGGGCAGAACATTTACAAGTATTAAGTATATGTGGGTTACCAGTGGGGTGTGTAGATGTGCAATGATGGCAAATAGAGGAGGGCAGAACATCTACAAGTATTAAGTGTCTATTACCAGTGGAATGTGTAGATGAGCAATACTAAATGTGCAATAAGGCAAACAGAGGAGGGCAGCCATTTTACAAGTATTAGGTATAATACTGGAATAATAGTTGTTTGGGTGCAAAGTTTCAAAATGGCATTCAAGATGTGCAAATGAAGGAGTGATGTATTAAAGTAGCATGTGCACCCAGGATGCAGAGAGAGCAGAAATGAGGTCCTGAGGTAGACATGTGTGTAGCAACTGTAAAAATGCAGGTAGACACCTTCGACAACTGAAAATGTCCATTATCAGGCATAGCAAGGCAGTGTCAGAGTAGTACAAGGGAGTACTGCAACAAGGTCCCAGAGAGGTGTGTGTGGGGGGGGGGGTGATATGCTAAGTGTTGGGTCACAGAGTTCAGCAGGGTTACAGTAGATAGAAGAAACTGTTCCTGAGCCTGCTGGTGTGGGACTGAAGAGACATGTACTGCCTGCCTGATGGAAGGAGGGCAAACAGTTGGTGGCATGGGTGTGAAGGGTCCTTGATGATGTGGTGTGCCCTGTGAAGACACTGCTTCCACTGGAGGTCTGCGATGGCAGGAAGCTGGGCACCAGTGATGTGCTGGGTGGTTTTCATCACCCGTTGTAGGGCCTTCCGGTCAGCTATGGAGCAGTTTGTCAGAATGCTCTCGATTGTGCAGTGGTAGAAGTTCACAAGGATCTTGGTGCACAGCCGGGCTTTCTTCAGCCACCTCAAAAAGTACAGGAGCTGCTGCACCTTTTTGACCTGGGCTGAGGTGTTGAGGGTCCAGGACAGGTCCTCGGAGATGTCGACACCCAGGAGTTTGAAGCTGGACACACTCCACCTCAGTACCATCGATGAGTATCATCAGTAACCCACCAGTGTGGGTTATACTGGGCCGAGGAAGAGATTGGTGCCCATATACTAATTTAACCTTGTTGTTAGCGATCGTATTGAGTGAAAATTCTTAAGCATAAACTTGTTGTCTTTACATTTAATATTTATCTTTATTTTTCTAGAAAACCGAAGTTATTGAGGAAGCCTTTGCGGGGTAAGACAACTCGAGCGTAATTGTTTTGTGAAGACACAGCTAGGCTAGAAATGCATTGTATCTAGTGTGTAAAGGAAGAATTGTTGCAGTGCTTGTGTGGTTCTGTTTATATATCTGTCTTTACTGCCCTGTCCTCCTCCTCAGCATGTTTATGGACACGCCTGAGGATGAGAGAACAAAACTGATCAGTTGTCTCGGCGCCTTTCGTCAGTATTGGAGCACGCTCCCCCCGGTGAGAAAGCGGGCCAGACGTGACACGTGCCGCCTTGAATGTTCAAACCTTGTCGGCGTCGTGCGCTTTTATTTCTGCCACGCCTCCATTTGTGTCAGTAAGTTCGCTTTCCGTTTTCCAGGACTCTCATGATCTTTGCGTGCAGTGGATCGTCCGGTTCATTCATGGCCAGCACAGCCCCAAACGGATCTCGTTCCTCTACGACTGTCTTGCCATGGCTGTGGAAACCAGCCTGTTACCTCCCAAGTAAGGAGAGGTTTTGCCCCGGGGGGGAACCGGCGTCGTGTGTTTGTGGACAGGAGAAACAACTGGAATGTCTTTGCAGGATGGTGTGCCAGGCCCTGATCAGTTCAGATAACCTGGAGTGGGAGCGGACACAGTTATGGGCCCTGACCTTCCGACTCATCCGGAAAATCATCGGTGGCGTGGATTACAAGGTGAGATCTCAGTCCGTGTGACCAGACACGGTAAGATCATTGAAGCTGTGTGACGCAATGTGGCCTACATAGTTAATTATGCATGTATTAAGGTTACTATTTCTTATTGGAATTACGTGACTGAACTCTGTGCTTTGTGCCCCTTGCAGGGAGTTAGAGATCTTCTGAAGGCTCTGCTGGATAAAATTCAGACGATCCCCAACACTGTTAGCTCAGCGGTTGTCCAGCAGCTGCTAGCCGCACGAGAGGTAACGCTTCCAGCCATGAGTATTAGCAGGGGAGTCTCTGGATTTCAGGTTCAGGTAACCTGCTCATATGTGTTGATCTCCTGACAGGTGGTGGAGTACATCCTGGACAGGAACGCCTGCCTCCTGCCTGCCTACTTTGCCATTACAGAGATCAGGAAACTCTATCCTGAGGGGACGTTGTCCCATTGGGTATGTTCATAACCAGGCTACATTTATTTCATTTGTGTACACTGGCAAGTAGGGTTAGACCTTGTCAATGTGATGTCTGTTCATCTTTCACATCAGACCATGTAAATGTCATGTCTCTCACTTAAAATTCACCGTTCACGTTTCTCTGTCTCCTTCTAGCTCCTGGGCAGTCTCATTTCAGACTTTGTTGACAGCTTTCGTCCCACTGCGAGAATTAACTCCATCTGTGGTAAGCCTATCACCTACACCCAACCTGTTTAGTACTGAGCAGCTTCGACATAAATACATCCATGTGTTTTTTACTGGTCACATGATTGAACCATAGGGAGATGCAGCCTCCTTCCAGTGGTCAACAACTCTGGAGCGATCTGCAACTCCTGGAAGTTGGACCCCACCACGTTACGCTTCCCCCTCAGAGGCATGCTGCCCTTTGATAAGGTACTACTGCCACTGTACCCGTCACCAGCTTTAAGGTCATTTCAGCATGCGGTATGAAGCCTGCGGGTCAAAGCTTTGGTCAAGCTGTGTGCGTGTTTCTCCACCAGGACCTGTTTGAGCCACAGACAGGGCTGCTGCGCTACGTCCTGGAGCAGCCCTACTCTCGAGACATGGTCTGCAACATGTTAGGTCTCAACAAGCAGGTACCGCTCCTCTCCTGCCCTGTGAGCTATCCCCTCCCTCCCTCGTCCTCTTTCCTTACTGTTATATGCACCCCTGGATCATGTGAGGTGTCCCTCTTGTACAGTATAGAGTCCTATATAAAGTGCATCTGTGTGGCTGTATTACCCAGATTTAGGCAGACAACGATGGTTGGCATTGCTCTGATTCTGTTAAGCCAGTCGTCAGTCTACTCTGTGCCTCTTCAGCCCCGCTTGGCAACACAGATCGTCCATGATTCAGTTTCTGTCTGGCCCCACCGTTGGCCCAGGGACACAACAACCACACGCAGTGCTGTCAAGGAATACGCCAGTTAATGTGCCCCTTCACTTGATGTGTCTCCGGGACAATTCAGACAATACTGACTGACAGGGGAACTTGGAGCTGGCCTCCTAGTCACCGTTTTGTCTTTTCTTTTTTCTTCCTTTTATTTTTGTTCTGTCCTGTCTTGCCCTGCCCATCCTCCAATGCTCTAGACCTTGAACATTGCTCAGGTATGTTCACAATCTTCCTGTTGTATTGTGACTAACCAGATACTGGACGCAGCTTCCTAGCCACGCTTATCACCCCGAAAAAGTACTACGAACAGAAAAAAATAAAGCAAAACATAGGGCTTGAAATTACCTAAGAGACAAATGTCTGAGAAAATAGCTAACGTTACAATGACAGAGCATCACATTTGCATGATGTGCACGGGTTTAATACCCTTGTTGGCTGCCAAGTGTGGACAGCAAACATCACTTCTCATTGGAGGGTATGATGCTGTGTCTTTTGCTGCCTGTCAGGATCTCTCTCCAATCTTTAGTTAACAAACATACCGTTGTATTTACCAAAGATAAGTGTCTTGGAATTAAAAAATTCTGTCTCGCGTACATGCCAAGATTCTGAATACTAATACTGTAACATGTGATTGGCACAACCCCCTTCACTTCTATTGACTATTCTAATTGGCTGCTCTACTTGAATTTGGAATGTCACCTATTGACATAGACTCAACAGAAACACACTCTTAAACTGCCTGTGCACTGTGGCAGATCTAGAGTTGATTGACTCCCATAGAGACTCCTTTTACGATCACCCCTGCCCCTTTAGATTCCCATTATTAGGTAGACAGTTACAGGTTTGGTGAATTTGTATAGCGGTTTTTGCATTGAACAGCACTGTAAAGACTGTTGTGAGATGTCAAGTAACGTATTTTAGTCAAATGTGAACCAATAGAATCACTTGCGAGGGTGACATACTTACTCACCTTACGGTGGTGTGTTAACATTATTAAATACACTAGTTCCTCTCCCGTTACATTGTAAAATGTAATAGCCTATAGACAGTATTGGAGAATGACACACCTTTTTACATTGACAATTTGAAACATGCAGCAACAATACCAAATCCGCAAAGACTACTGCAAATGTTCTGTTCGAAACGTAAAGACTAACGTGCCTGAGAATGACATGTTAATTTCAAGCCCTGATCTGCCCGCATGCCTGAATGTAATGTGTAGTCCTATGTGTTTTGAGCTGTGGTTCAGGTTTTTCTTGACGTTTGGACTGCAAGAGTTTCCCATTTGAATGTGGACCCCGAGACAGGCTTTGTGTCTATCATCCAGTGGTGGAGTTAAATGCACTCGGGGGAACGTCTGGAATTGGCCATGCCTTTTTCCCCATAAGAGCATGATCAAACATGTCTTTTGCCATTGAGGTTGCGTTATTGGATTGTGTAGACCCACTGTATCCCTCCACGACAGTGATGGTTGGGTTCAAAAGCATTTGTGAGTCTTCAGCTGACTGGCTAATTACCTGGGTTCTGCCAAACGTCATGGTGAAAACAATGAGTTGAGTTGTTTTCCTAATGAATGTGCTGAGCCTTACTAAAGTAGCCTCATCAAATTCGTTTACATTAATTCAATTCTATTTTAACTCAATCTCTGTCCTGGCAACAAGCCTAATACATATTTTAGGTAACGTTACATGTAAATCCCAAAGCGGATGGCTTCTACTCTTTACATTCCCTAAATGAGGTCGTTGTCCACGCGTCCTCTGACAGGGACGCTATTCTCAGACCAGCCTGAATCCAGTAAAGGAACCCCCATATCAAAAGAGCCTGTGTTGTGCCACTGCGTGGCGGCGTCCTGGAGGTGACCCCACCTCCTCCTCACAGTGTGATGTTGGGGTGAATGGCAGTGTGTCCAGTACCGTCCTGCATGCCACTTCCGAGGGGAGCTGCAGTATATCACCGGAAGAAGCTGCATTTGTGCTGACAGAACCGACAAAGGACTGGGTATTTTTTCAGCTTGCTCTCGCTCTATAAGCTTTGTTTTTTCGGTGAGCCTTTTCACCACGAGGCCATTGTTTCCTCACCCTAAGGCCGACCGTAAAACACGTAAACCGTGCAAATTACTTACCTGTTTAACAGATGTGGGCTTAACAGCTACGTTTAATTGATCACTGAAATGAATTATTTGTAACCAAAAGCAACCAAAGTGTGGATATGGTGCAGCTTCTCTGGGATCAGGGCTTTCTTTGGCAGTGGTGTAATCTTCATGTCATCCTCTCCGGTGCATAAGTGAGTGTGTTCCCTTTGTGTGCCGTGCCAATGACAGTCTGTTGGGAAACCGACCTTTGACACCCCCCGTTTGGGCGACGAGGCTTTGAGTGGCGTTGCTGTGTGACGACGTTTGGAGTTGAGGGCGAGAGGCAATGGAACTTGAATGAGGCAGTCCAATGAGGCTGGTCAAAGGACACATTTTAAATCACTGTTTCTCGGTAGCCACTGTCGGTTGGTCCTACTTGCTTGGGTGAAGTGTCTAAAGAGAATTCCTTGTTTAAAGTGCTGTGCATTCACTGCGTTTCCCGCTGCCCCTTTGACACCCGTCTTGTTGGGTTCCTCACAGCACAAGCAGCGCTGCCCGGTTCTGGAGGACCAGCTGGTGGACTTGGTGGTGTACGCCATGGAGCGCTCGGAGACGGAGGAGCAGTTTGACGACGGCGGCACCAGCCAGCTCCTGTGGCAGCACCTCTCCAGCCAGCTCATCTTCTTCGTCCTCTTTCAGTTCGCCAGCTTCCCACACATGGTGCTCTCCCTTCACCAGAAGGTGGGGTGACCTCATTTGGCCCTTTAGCTTTAACGCGCCCGGCCTTGTCCGTCGTGTCCTGCTGGGGTGGGGGGGGGGGTGGAGTTCGGACAATGTTTCTGTTCCACACTGTCAGTAAGACCTGTTGATGTAGGTCTGTCTCTTTGCCGTGTGCCTCCTCAGCTGGCCGGTCGAGGCCTGATCAAAGGCAGAGATCACCTGATGTGGGTGCTCCTCCAGTTCATCTCCGGCAGCATCCAGAAGAACGCCCTGGCTGACTTCCTCCCCGTCATGAAGCTGTTCGATCTGCTCTACCCGGAGAAAGAGGTAGCCATGGTGTGTGTGTGTGTGTGTGTGTGTGTTCGGGTATAGGTGTTAACATGCTTGCAGAATCCGGATGGGAGATCAGGAGTTGGACCTATACCGTAGCATTGGGAACATGGCCCACCAGACATCCCTGTAGTCAGTGTTTCAGAGGTCAGGTACCGGGCGGCTCCACTCTCAGCCCAGGGGAACCGGTTACGGCGCCGGCCGGCCCATCTCCGTCACCCCTGACTTACTGCCGGGGCAAAACAGCCATTAGCGTTAATTCATCTGTGTAGTAAAGCTTCACTAACACAGTCATTTCTGGGTTATTGTCATTGATTAGAGGCGTTGTGGTGCGTGTGTGTGTGTGTCTACAGTGCATCCCGGTGCCAGATATCAGCAAGCCCCAGTCGACCCACGCCTTTGCCATGACGTGCATCTGGATCCACCTGAACCGCAAGGCCCAGAACGACAACTCCAAGCTGCAGATCCCCATCCCCCACTCCCTGAAACTACACCACGAGTAAGAGTCCCTGTCTTTACAGGCCCTAATCAGTCTCGTAGGCCCTTGTTCAAAGGGTCAGAGGTCACCGCAGTGCGGCGGCTCGCGCACATCCGCGATCTGATCGACATGCCTCCTGTACCCCCCCCCCCAACCCCCCGTGACATCATTCATCATGTTCGCGCCGTGTCTTCAGGTTCCTCCAGCAGAGCCTGAGGAACAAGTCCCTGGGGATGACGGACTATAAGATCGCCCTGCTGTGCAACGCTTACTCCACCAACTCCGAGTGCTTCACCCTGCCCATGGGCGTCCTGGTGGAGACCATCTACGGCAACGGCAGCATGCGCATCACCCTGCCCGGCACCAACTGCACGGCGTCTGGCTCCGTCACGCCGTTACCCATGAACCTGCTGGACTCCCTCACCGTCCACGCCAAGATGAGGTGGGCGGTGCTTCCGTTGGGGATGGATTACTAATAGTAATATTAGTAGTAGTACTTCATATTGTATTAATAGTACTGCTTCATGTTGGTGGTCTGAATGTACCGTCCCTGGTTTACAGGAAGGTCGAAAGGAAGATTTCAGGTTGTTTTGTGTGATGTTTTTGATTAGTTACATAACCTCCCCTGCAGTAATAAAGTACATAAAAGGCTTTATTGTGGATGGTCTGTAATAGTTATTTAAGGACATGCGATTTGGCATCTTTAAAATGCAGTAGGCCTTAGAGGTGACGTTTATTTACACATAACATTTAAACGTTGTCATAATTTCCCCTTGCTCTGTTTAGAATAGCCTAGTAGGAAAGACATTCAAGAAATGGCTCTACTTAATCACAAAGAAAGACAATGCGAGCGTTGAAGCGTGACGTCTGTTATCTTTCCCCCTGCTGTTAGGACAGTGGGTGATAATCATTTCAAACTGCATTCATCCTCTGCAACCAGGCCGGATGGCAATTAAAGTTATTGAAATTGAAAAAGCTGTATACAATTTCAAAGCTAATAATTTATCGTACATTCAGCCCTTCTTTGCAAATATTTACCCTTGCATGTCCAGTGTTCTGACTTTGGGCACCAGCCTGATGAAATCTGCCTTCTCTCTCCAGCCTGATCCATAGCATCGCCACGCGAGTCATCAAGCTGGCCCACGCCAAGTCCAGCATTGCCCTGGCCCCAGCCCTCGTGGAGACCTACAGCCGACTCCTGGTCTACATGGAGATAGAGTCCCTGGGCATCAAAGGATTCATCAGTAAGTCTTGGGCCGTGTTCACAGAGGCCACAGTCGTGTTTTGTACACCACTAACACGACCCTAACCACTCCCTGGTCGCATATGGTCAGCCAGAACTGCGTTTGAAAAACCCACGGGCCGGGCACGAGGTTGTAACGCCGCAGTGTTTTGTCCCATCAGGTCAGCTGCTGCCAAACGTGTTCAAGTCTCACGCCTGGGGCATTCTTCACACTCTGCTGGAGATGTTCAGCTACCGCATGCATCACATCCAGCCCCACTACCGCGTCCAGCTTCTCAGCCACCTGCACTCCCTGGCCGCCGTGCCCCAGACCAACCAGAACCAGCTGCACCTCTGGTCAGTAACCACAGGGTCAGACACTCCCTCCTCCGTTTGGCGTTGGGGGAGCTTTCTAGGCCGCGGGGTATGTCATGTTTCTGCCTCTGAGGTCAGTACGGCCCGGGTTAAGGTCTTTGAGCACCTGCGTTGGTGGGCGAGGCTTATTACGTTATTGCTGTCGGATACTTCAGAGCGAGACTGATTTAGCACGGGCACATTATGTTAAAATGAGCCTCGCTGTGAGATGCTATTGAGCAGAAGTAATTCAATCTTTGCCAATTCAATACGAGCTCTCCCTAGGAACCCAGAAGTGGGTCAGCACTTGGCGAAGGGGAACTTCTGCGTAACCTGTCGCTTTTTCTAATATAGCCTTTTTTGGTCTGTCTGGTTCTGTTTCTCAGTGTGGAAAGCACGGCTCTGAGGTTGATCACAGCTTTGGGGAGTTCAGAGGTTCAGCCTCAGTTCACCCGCTTCCTCAGTGACCCGAAAACTGTGCTGTCGGCTGAATCTGAGGAACTCAACCGTGCCCTCATCCTCACCCTGGCCAGGGCCACCCACGTCACAGGTCAGCCCCGGTCTAGCCTTTATCCACCGACCAGCTGAACAGTGGAGACTCATCATATCAAAGTCTTCTATTTATCAAATGCAGCGAATAACATTCTGAACGATGAAATTCTTGTGACATGGCACACGACATCTATGCAGTAAGCATAAAGGAATATACCAAGTAAAAATATACAGAACAATGTTAACTAGCAGTCATTCCAAAGAGTGTAGAATGGGGGTGTGTATGGAAAATATGGATAGAAATATTTAATATGATATATATGTGTGTAATATGCCTATGAATGGTACAGTAAAATATGCTAATGTACCTAGAAAGTCATCAGAGCATATGAAATGTTCATGTGATCAGTATAATTATTGATCAGTGTGGCTGGTTGTCAGTTTAGCGTTAATAAAAGTGTTCTCCGTCCCAGATTTCTTTACAGGTTCTGACTCCATCCAGGGCACGTGGTGCAAAGACATCCTGCAGACTATTATGAACTTCACTCCTCACAACTGGGCCTCCCACACGCTCAGCTGCTTCCCTGCTCCTCTGCAGGTACGGGGGGAAAATTCACTGACTGGTTTTTAGGTCTACACTGGTTGAATTATTGACTCAAGGAATCCCGTTTCATCACCACAGCAGTGCCTCACAACCCAGAGGCTATGTAAATGTTCCTACTACAGAGACGGTACCCATTCATGTTTCTTCTGATGACTGACAACAAGTCCCGGTGGAACTTATTCGTTTCTGTCTTGTTTCGCAGCGGGAAGGTAAATAAACCATGCTTGTTTGCCACCCCCAGGCGTTCTTCAAACAGAACAACGTTCCCCAGGAGAGCCGCTTCAACCTGAAGAAGAACGTGGAGGAGGAGTACAGGAAGTGGAAGAGCATGACCAACGAGAATGACATCATCACCCACTTCTCCATGCAGGGCTCACCGCCTCTCTTCCTCTGTCTGCTGTGGAAGATGCTCCTGGAGACGGACCACATCAACCAGATCGGCTTCAGGTACACCACAAAGTATTCACTTCTATTCTATTTTACACATTCACACACTTGTTCAGCAACCTGAAATGTGCGTATGTTTGCATAGTATGAAGAAATTCAGAACAAATAATGTTTTACCATGCAGGCTCATAGACTTTTTGTGCTTGTTATCCTATTGGCCTTTGCTCATATCCAATATATGTTCATTATTTTAATACAGTGGTGTGAACTAGAATACGTCCAGTAAGATGAACACTTTGGCTGGGTGTGAATGAGATCACTTCTGATTGGCTGAGCTGGTGAGTGTTAGGGGCGTGGAGGAGGGGTCATGACCTCGCTGTTGTACAGCTGTTCCCTCTCCAGGCAAAGGACAGTTGTTTAGATGAAACACACACACACACAGACAATCAAATGTGTGTTATAAAGCCCTTTTCTAAATCAGCCGTTGCCACAAAGTGATTTACAGACGCCCAGATTAAAAGTCTGAAGAGCAAGAAGTAAGATTTTGAAAGCACTGTGGCTAGGAAATGTAAACATCAGTTGGTTTTTAAAATCCTTGCTGTCTACTGCAGTATGTCAAGTTAAAGAAAATAACCTTCTTGATATATATATATATATACATTGATGCCAAAAACAAAAGTACACCCCCAGGCTTCAATAGCTGCTGCTGCTCCCTTTGGCTGAAATAACTTGATGTAGCCATTCCATGTAACTGTCCGTCCGTATCTTACCAGAGCATGTGAGCAGAGTTGAGATGTCAGAAATCACTCTGGACATGTTGTTCTGCAACGCTCCACGACTTTCCTGAACACTGCCATAAAACCCACTCCAATCATAATGTCCACCTGAAGTCATAACTTAAACGAGACCCGTCAGTTTGGTGACTGTGTGTGTTCACCATTTGCTTCTTAAATATTGAAACTTAACCGTGTATGAGCTGAATGCTGTGAAAAACAATGTGAAAACATGGCGGCATCATTTCATAATATCAAAGGCTATGCATTTTTAAATGTAATTTAATAGGTTAGGGTTTATTATTAATCTTTTCTTCAAAGTTTATACATAGCCTATAAAGAAAATGTTAAGCATTTGCTACACCCTCTAGACTGGCAGACCTCTAAGCCTTTAGACATTTTGTAACTAGGCTGTTATAAAACACAAATTGTACTTGTTTAGAATTAAATAGAAATTACTTATAAAAGCCAAGATTTTGTCTTTATAGTACTGCCTGTACTGGGTGTAGTTCTTACAGTCTGTGGGCTGGGATGTAGTCGCTACATTATTATTTCATTATTTACGACATAGCACCCAGAATTGTGCTTATGTTCCCGTATTCTTTCTGCATATTATTGGTAAGGTCTGCAAGCGGAGTCAGCCTCTATACCAGAGAGAGATCCTGTAACAATCATCTATAGCAGTCATGTTTTCGATCAGTCCTGCTAAAAAGAAAACTAGACAGCTTCTCTTTTTCATAGCATACAACTGTAATGTAACAGAGGCAGTGGCAAATTCCCTGCTCTTGGCTGTGTAGAAAACCAGGAAAAGAAATATGTGGTGTTAAGTAATACCAATAGCGTTTATGTACCATTGATTTGTATTCATTCTTAGAGAACATTTTGACTTTGGCTTTACATTTTCCCTAATTATACAATTAAAATATATAGATGACTGCTTTCAAATTTCTTTCATGCCTCCCCAGAAGCACTCTGGCATCCCCCTGGTTGGGGGGGGGTGCAACTGGATTAAAAAACCTGATTATTTCCATTCATCTGAGGTCTTGGTGCTTCTGTGTGGTCTCAGGATAGCTGCATTTAGAGAGGAATCCAATTGTCATCATTTCTTTTGATTAGTTGGTGAATTCATTACTGCTGAAGTGAAGACCGACTTGGGAAATGCAGCTTTTTGCTTAATCTTACAACTTTAAATAATAATGAGGAGGGGAAAAGCATGAACAGAATAGGCAGGGAACAGAAATTAAATCCTTTTCATTTTGCACACGGTCCTTTCATCACTTCAGTGGGCTTCTCGTCTTGTGTTGCCAGACCTTGGGTAACAACACAACGTCTGGTAACCATTTCATGGATATTGAAAACATTTTCGCATTTAACGTCACCAGTACCACATCCATTTGATGTAGCTTAAGTGTGAAAGTAGATTAATTTTCTTGTCGATGTGTAGCGCCTGTGTTGGCCAAAGTCCCAATTGTTTATAGGTCTTATCATTTAAGTAGGCTACTTAATCCCTATTAGTTTAGGATGATCTTCACTCGCTGAGTAGCCTTATTATATATTTGTCATATCATTTTTGTCATGTATTAACATTTCTGTGCTATTGACTGAAATAGTATGAGTCATAATCCCCATAAAGCATTGCGGTACAAGTTGAACAGCGATTCTGTGTTATTACTACATTAATATCTTCCTTTAGGGATTTTTACATGCACTTCAAATAAGGTCTGTGTTTTGTCCTGGCTTCCACCACATCAGCATGTTTCTCCTGCATACCCAGTTCACACATTAACTTAAGTCAAATAATATCAAATAAATGTATGTTATTAGAGTTGTGAACCTAACTCTGTAACAGTTTCTGTGCTACAACTGTAAAAAAAATATATATATATTTTATTTATTCTGCAGAATGTATTATTAGATGTCTGTTATGTTATCTGGCTACAATTTGATTATTGTTTAAAGTGTGATTTCATAATTGTTTTCTCACAAGGTATTGTTTAAAGACCCTCCAAAAATGAACGTATTTTACTCTGACATCCTTGGGTAGTTGGAGGTAGAGTCTGGAAGACCATCAAAGGATCTTAATGTTTTCCAAGAAACGATAGATTGTGGTCTAAGTGAATGTGTTGTTGCACCTGTAAGTGTAATCGGATGGGGAGTCTGATAGTCCAGGATTATGAGGAAAAACATCAAGCTACACAACGTTTATTCAACGTCCATTCAACGTTTATTCAATGTCTATTCAGATCCAGGGTATGATTGTGTTAATGTGTGGGTCCTGAGACATTGGATAAAACCCACCGAAATGATCTGCCATGACTATGAGCCCAGGTAAGAATGAAGGGAACTCGTTAGATTTCATGACTAGAGCCCTCCGGCAGTAACGATTGCATCCCTCCACCTACCCTGTTGTCTTTTTTTATATGTTTTTCTGGAGCCGTTTTAAAGGGTCTTCTGAAGCAGAAGCAGTGATGGAGGACTGGCAGCCATTATTGCTGGTGCCGGTTCCCTGTCATAGTGTGTTACTCAACACAGCCTCACAGCCAGTCCCCCTGGAGCTGTGATGAGGACTGCCGTTCCACAGAGGCTATGTGCTATCTGATTGCTCCACAGGCCAGGAGACGGAGAGGGTTGGAGAGCACTGCTCGTCCGCTTACTGCCAGGCCAAAAGGCTGAGATCTGCGAACGGAGCTGTTTACATGAACTACCGGAGAGATTTTCTGGAAAAAGTTTGTTAGAAATGCTTCTGTAATTAGTCCCTTCCAGGTGTTTTTTCCTCTTTCGCCCTTAAGTTTTCTCCAACCCTCTAAACTTCGAGTTTGAGTTTAAGGAATGAATATTGCATTTCCTATTGTAAACGTGCATGACCTCTTAATGTTAATACCTAGCAGAGAGTGATGACTTTCGATCATTGTGTCAGGCGCCTCACATCGCTATTAGAAATCTGATTTACCGTCGCTGAAACCCACGAGAATATTTTAACAGGGTGAGTAAGTGCTTTGAATGGGAACATGCTCTTGCTCATGCAGTCACTTGCTGTCTGGTAATGACTGGCTAGCAGAGCTTGTGACTGTAAAACTGCTCTCCTCCTGTCCTTTAAATAGCTGGATCCTGGATAATTAGGAAATTGGGACGGTTGTGACGAGCCAAGTGGGGTGGTGGAAAGACTACCCAAGGGGGCCCCACCGCTGGGAAGAGGAAGGGGCTGCTGTTGGCCCCAGGCCTGGAGCTCCGTGTCTGGATGCTGATGAGGGGAACACACTGACTCATTAGAGGCAGATGGTGTCAGAAAGCTGTTTGCTGGTGGTTATTTGTGTTGTGAAGGGTGCTGGTGTTTGGGATAACAGCTTGGCCTTAAATCAGAATGTAATCACATAATTGACAGATGGTCTTTTGAATTTCCAGGAACGCTTACTCAGCGATGACGACCCACGGCACTGAATGAGCCATGTTACTGCGCGTTGTGTACATTTGACTGAGCGCGTGTGTGTGTGTGTGTGTGTGTGTGTGTTTGTGTGTGTGTGTGTGTGTGTGTGTGTGTGTGTGTGTGTGTGTGTGTGTTTGTCGTCCTGAGTGCGTGTTTGTCTGGATGTTTTTTTTGTTCATGCGTGTGTTGTAGAGTGTGTGTACTCCAGCTCCCCTGACCAGACCAACTGTCCCGTCTTGTCCCAGGGTTCTGGAGAGGATCGGAGCACGAGCCCTGGTGGCGCACGTCAGGACTTTCGCGGACTTTCTGGTCTATGAGTTTTCCACGTCAGCCGGTGGCCAGCAACTCAACAAGTGCATTGAGATCCTCAACGACATGGTGTGGAAATACAACATAGTTACCCTGGACAGACTCATCCTGTGTCTGGTGAGGACGAGACACTACAGACTGGACCTATGGTCTTGTCTTGTGGTTTACATTTAACTATTTGAAAGCTTAAATTCCTTTACGTAGTAGACTAATTACAATATAACTCCGGCCTGGTTCAACGGCTGTGTGTGTTTAGTTACTGAACCCCGTTGCTCTTTCTACCTCCCCTGTTCAGGCCATGAGAAGTCACGAGGGAAACGAGGCCCAGGTCTGCTACTTCATCATCCAGCTCCTCCTCCTCAAGCCAAACGACTTCCGCAACCGCGTGTCCGACTTCGTCAAGGAGAACGCCCCCGAGCACTGGCTGCAGAGCGACTGGCACACCAAGCACATGACCTACCACAAGGTACGCCACAGCGCACAAACCCGGAGGGACGACTGTCTGCCTTCGGCTGGCAGCCCTGGCGTGAAAAGAGCAGTGCTGCCTGAGAGTCTGAAAGAACCAGCGGGCACAAAGACGAGCTCAAGACGATATGAACCTAAATGTCAACGGGAGGCCGCTATTGTCCGGCCTGCTCTTTTACACACTGACATTTAGCTCTGTTTAAATCTGACATTTACATTGCCTTGACGGTGTCCTTTAAGTGAACCTTTAAGGTGATTGACTGTTGTGGTAACTATTGACATGACCGCTCATTGTTGTGTTGATCCCAAAGTGCCATCTTCTGAAAACGTAGGTAAAAAATAAGGTTGTACAGTTGCAACGTCTGATCTTTGTTTAAAAAAATATATATATATATATATATTTGTTTTGTTCTTTCCCTCTGATGACAGAAATACCCTGAAAAGCTCTACTTTGAGGGTCTGGCAGAGCAGGTGAATCCACCAATGCAGCAACAATCCCACTACCTGCCCATCTATTTTGGAAACGTGTGCCTGCGCTTCCTGCCCGTCTTCGACATCGTCATCCACCGCTTCCTGGAGCTGCTGCCTGTTTCCAAATCCCTGGAGACCCTTCTGGACCACCTGGGAGGACTGTACAAGTTCCATGGTGAGGGGGTCACGAGAGGACCATAGGGGTGATTGTGCTCTGTTGCTTTGATTGTATACACGGCTTGATCTATTCCCTCAGAGAATGCACTGAGTTAGGAGTACTGGGGAATTTCACCAATTTGTTCTTATGTGGGGCTTTGGGGTGATTTTAGATAAAGGGTAGGATTTCCGATTTTTTTAAATTTCATCCTGTATGTTTTCAACTATTTGTGATACAGTGGTATTTAGTTTGTGTGGAAGGCCCTGGTCATCACAGGAACTTCCAGCAGACTTTGCCACGATCAATTTCAAGATATGCCCTCTTCTTATCATGCTGTTCGCTCAAGCAGGTAGTCTAGACCGTAATCATTCTGCGCCAGAGGGAACGCATTCTCCCTCCTTCTATGTTCACTGTGATCACAGGTGCCCAAGCAGCCGCAAAGAGTAGCTAGAGCGAGACGAGGAAAGTCAACCCTATTTGGTTACTAAAACCTGGGCAATGTAGGCCAACTGAATCGCCCTCCACTGGGCCCATGGACTAGAATCCCTGGTCTTACAGCGCCATAAAGAAATATTCTGCGTTTTACTTGGAATTGTATTGTGGTGATGTGCTTAGCGACTTACAGAGTTAACAGACTTGTATTTCTGCATGTGCCCCTCAGACCGTCCGGTGACCTACTTGTACAACACACTCCACTACTACGAACGCCACCTGCGTGACCGCACCAACTTAAAGAGGAAGCTGGTGCACGCCATCATGAGCTCTCTGAAAGACAACCGCACGCCGGGCTGGTGCCTGAGCGAGACGTACCTCAAGTGTGGCATGAACCCGCGTGAAGACAACATCTGGATCCCGGATGACACCTACTACTGCAAGCTCATCGGACGACTCGTCGACAATATCCTTTGTTTGAGCTGTCACGCGGGCCTTAAAAACAAGCCTGTTCTAATCGTCATTGGTCCGTGGTATTGTATTTGCCTGGGCTTCAGATGACATGCACAACGCTGTGGTGTAGAGTTCACAGCAGGCCTCAGGCTCAGTAACGTCCTTGACCCAACGACCCACCGATGGCTGGCAAGTCCCCCGGCCCCTTCCCCAACTGCGACTGGAGATTTAACGAGTTCCCCAACCCAGCCGCCCATGCCCTCCACGTCACCTGTGTAGAGCTGATGGCCCTGGCAGTGCCCGGCAAGGACGTGGGCAACGCCCTGCTTAGTGTCGTTCTCAAGAGGTCAGCATGGGGTCAAGGGTAATGGGTGTAATGGTAAAAAAAAAAAAAATAGGTGGATAAACTCTGATTTGCCGGTTGCAGTACAAAAAAAGGTTACGCTCCCTGTACTTTTAATGCAATTTTCAACAACAAGTAGGCAAACTACACATACATTTGTTTAAGCCTCACTACAATGCTGGTCATAAGTCAAATGGGGTGCTGTAATCAGCTACTGAAAGGGGACAAATAGTCTCTACGCTAATTAGACAAAAACATTCTTATAGACTGATGGCACAGCCTCTTGATACTTGCATAAATTCACCATCATTAGTTGGGCTTGTGAAGGGATAGTCCCGATTTTAAAGCTTCGACTTTCTTTGTTTTTGGGTAGTTGTGGTTTTATAATTAACTACAAAAGTGTTAGTTAGCTACACCTCTTCAGTGTAGTGGATTTGATTATTTTAGCCACATACATTGCTGAATAATATCGAGCACACAGCCATGCAATCTCCATAGACTAACATGGACAGTAGAATGGCCTGTATTGAAGAGCTCAGTGACTTTCATCCTGGCACTGTCGTAGATACCATATTTTCCACAAGTCAGTTTGTCACATTTCTGCCCTGTTTGAGCTGCCCCGGTCAACTCTAAGTGCTGTTATTGTAAAAAGAATGGCTAGGAGCAACAATAGCTTCACTGTGAAGTGGTAGGCCACCCAAGCTCACGGAACGAGGCCGCTGAAGCGTGTCGCATGTAAAACTCGTCTGAAGGTTACAGCTGTCACTACTGAGTTTCAAGCTGCCCCTGGAAGCAACATCAGCCCAAGAACTGTTAGCCAGGAACTTTTTGGATGGGGTTTCCATGGCGGACCGGTGACACAAAGCTAAAGGTTACCATACGCAATGCCAAGCATCATCTGGAGTGGTGTTAAACTCACCACCACTGGACTCTGGAGCAGCGGAAATGTGTTCTCTAGATTGATAAATCACGCTTCACTATCTTACTGACAAGTCTGGGTGTGGCAAATGCCAGGAGAACGCTACCTGTTTGAATGAATGATGCCAACTGTTAAGATTGGTGCTAGAGTAATAATGTTTTGTGGCTGTTTCATGGTTTAGGCTAGGCCTCTTAGTTCCAGCAACGGGAAATATGAACACTACAGCATACATGGGCATTCCAGATGATTCTGTGTTCCCAATTTTGTGGCAACAGTTTGGGGAAAGCCCTCTTCTGTTTCAGCATGACAATGCCCCCATGCACAAGTTGAGGTCCATACAAAAATTTTTTTTTGATCGGAGCGGAAGAACGTTACTGGCCTGGAAAGAGCCCTGGCCTCAACCCATGTGGCACCTTTGGGATGAATGGGAACGCCGACTCCAAGCTAGGCCAAATCCCCTCAAAATATCCTTATCTTTATTTAGCCAACGTTATTTAAGGTCACCTTGTCATACAGATATTTACACAGTTATCAAAACGCAGAGGTGGTGTGAGCCTGCACAAAAACACAGACCTGGATCTAAAAATCCTTTATGGTAGAGACAAGTGGTGTAATTCCACCAAGAGCTGCTTTTCAAGTTTTGCCATTAGGTTTTATGGGGATTATGACTCATGCTACTTCAGTTAACGTTGCTACGTCTGTCGCTATGGATACTCTGGTACAGACATAGCCAATCGGGTCTGGCTGCAGCAGATCCTTTGTCATAACACAGACGGCACATAACGTCTCAGATGGTTAAATAATGCCAAATAGTGGAGTGTAACTGAGACAAACAGCTTGGGTGGAGCAATTGGAATACAATGCTAGTTGGTACTAGCCACCTTGTCTGAACTTAGTGAACTAGCTAACTAACCGTAGCTAGTGTATAATAATATGTATTTATGTATTTTTCATTGTTTTTAAGTGTTGGTGTGTTTAAATGCCACTCTGTTTATTGTGTGGCTTCTAATATTGCCATAGACTTTCAATCATAGCCATGGACCGCTAGTTAGGAGCGGCGCACTACATACGGAATATGCCATGTTGAGGCTCTGTTTTCATAATGTTATGATGTGTTGATCGGAACCACTGTTGTTGTGTGACTTCCAACAGTCAACCCCTGGTTCCTCGGGAGAACATCACCGCCTGGATGAACGCAATCGGCCTGGTGATAACCGCCCTGCCTGTAAGACTCATCTCTGTCCTCATATCTCCTGTGGAAAAACAAGAGCCGTAAACGGGTGGCCTCTGATATGGCTCAGGGAAATGATGGGCAGCGTCCTTAACATCCACGAGAGGACTGTCCGAGAAGTGAGCGTAACTGTGTGTGTGTTTTCCTCTAGGAGCCCTACTGGGTGGTCCTGCACGACCGTATTGTGAATGTACTGGGCAGCCCGTGCCTCACCTCCGAGACGGACTGGGTCGGATACCCCTTCGCCCTGCTGGACTTCACCTCCTGCCACCAGTCCTACTCAGAGATGTACTGCAGCTACGTCCTGGCCCTGGCCCACGCGGTC
This sequence comes from Esox lucius, assembly GCF_011004845.1. Lineage (NCBI taxonomy): Eukaryota > Metazoa > Chordata > Actinopteri > Esociformes > Esocidae > Esox > Esox lucius. Next base: position 9,901,166 of record NC_047586.1, on the reverse strand, counting down.
TGGCACCACTCCAGCATCGGACAGCTCTCCCTTATCCCCAAGTAAGGCCCGCCACCAGCCCTCAGATTACCTGTCCTGGTCCAAAAGCCCTCCTCAGCCCCGTCTACCTGGTCCTGGCTCCGAACCCTCCCGAACCGGAGTAGACCGGACCAGGGAGGGAATCCGACTGGGCGAAAGAGTACATAAGTGAAATGTAGCCATAGACCTCTAGTTAGGAGCTTTTCTTTACACGGTGGCATGACAAAGAAGGTTTCTCACAGGTCATGGGCCATAGGAACCCATGGGGCACTGCCGAGCACTAACCCAGGAAACAAATGTCCCCTCGCAGCATGCAGCCCGTTTGATATGCAAGTGCCCTTACCACTGGACCGAACCGTCACGCCATTTCTGCCTCTGGAACCAGGTTCATAACAGAACAGCAGTCTGCATGACAGGCAGGCTGCAGCTGTCCCCAGACTGTCATCATCGGTGGGGGTCCTCCGCCGGCACCATGCTGTTCTGACAGCTACGCCCGGCTGGCAGTTCCACGGGCAGCCAAGTGACTACGCCTCCCGCCGACACTTCTGGGGCGCGCTCGCGGCCCTTTCACTGTAACGCACCACAACGACCCGAGTAAACCAACCAGGGAGTCAGCAGTGAGTCGACAGCAGTGGTATGAAGCCAGACGGGACGTCAAACGAGGCACCAAACCGTGCCGGCCAGCCCCTTGGTTTCCCCCCGGGCGCGCTTACGCCTTCGTCCCAGGCTGCCTCTCTACTTTGTGTCGGTCTACCAGTAGTCTAACGTCCCCCTCTCCCCCCTAGGTTCCTGTCTGAGGTGTTAAAGCCCATCGTGAAGACGGAGTTCCAGCTCCTTTATGTCTACCACCTGGTGGGGCCTTTCCTGCAGCGCTTCCAACAGGAGAGGACCCGCTGCATGCTGGAGGTACTGGGGCCACACCTGTCAATATGCGCGGTGGTAATGGTTGGGTCTGCTCATTTCATGGCAATGTTGTCGCTGTTACTGTAGGGCGGGGCAGCTTCTGGGCAGGCGCCTTTGCTCTCTCCTTTATTATCTATAATGAGATGTGTACAAGCCCTTATGTTCACTTGCTAGCAAAAGGCATGACTTAGAAATATTGGCTCAATTTAAATCAAATGGCCATTCAGAGGATTGTGGGCATTGCAGAGAAAAGACTAACCCGAACGGTTCGGTCATGACAGTCGACGCACAGGAAGTGGACAACAGGCCGTGATTAATTCCCGTGTCAGGAAGTGGGTTTACGTCACACTCTTGTCAATGAATCTTTGCTTGCTCACATGTAAGTGTTGACCTTTCCACTCTGATAAAACGCCGAATCCAGCAGCCCCCTGTCTTGGGATGCGTAAATGGACAATGATATTGTTAGTTTTGGAAGGGTACGACCATCACTATGGGTGAATCATCTACAAACACAGCAGATATTCATAACTGAATGCGATCATGTCAGTATGGGGAAAAAGGCTAAATGTGTTTGGCCTACAGACCCGGCTATATATCCACTTATTACGTACTGGATACCTTTGCATCCAGAATATCCAGAACTTTTCATAGAAAGGTTGCTACAAGGTGTCAGGAATGTTCCACAGCAAGTCTATGCAGACACAATGGCATCGTGCAGCTGTAGCAGATTGGACAGTCTATTCCATCTTGTGGGGACCAACAGGCCCCTGAAGTAAACAGCTTACTCTGATGTTCCTGGAACCATTCTGAGACTGTACACGCCTTATTACATAGCACATTATACTGCTGGAAGCATCTTTATGACCAAGGGTGAACTGTAGCCATAAAGGGAGACACAGGGTCAGTAAAAGGTTCAAATACACAACGCTGTGGTGTTCAGACTTTGCTCACTTGCTATCAAGGGACCTAACGTGTACCAGGAAATCATTCCCCACACCACCACCACCTTGTGCTGTCATCCACAAGTTGTTTTTCAGCTACGGGACGGATGACTACATTTGTTTGTCGCACCGTTCTCGTCTTTTTTCCTGAGGTAATGGAATGTCTGCCTTTTTCTAGTACGCCCCCGTCTGCTCACTGTAGATAGCCATGTTTGTGGAAAGGGTTGTGATGCCTAATGAAGGCATCTGCTTTTCATGCTTTTCCGAAAATGTTTAGTAGGAGAGGGTACTTTATTTATGATGGATGTCAGGAGAAATCTGACCTCTATGAAACAGAAATTGATGGCCCTCCATTTAGCCCAAAAAAAGTAACCCTCCACTATCCCCTGAATCATAATTAAAACATTAAATGGAAATGCCTTTCTGTTTGCTCTCAGTTCTAGGACAGATCCTTAGTTTCCTCACAAATTATTGGCACCTTAGATAAATATGAATAAAAATGGCCTTGTTGTTTGTCAGCTTGATACATTTCATAAGAATCTAACCTTCACTTGGGTGAAAATACCCATCTACTATTATAGCAGTCATTTAGAAATGTAAATCAACTGGAGCCGTGATGAAGCTGTGTGGAAGATGATGCATGTGTATTTTGCTCCCACACACAGTGAGAAGGAAAATATCTCCAAAGATCACAATTGGGTAATTGGTAACATATTGGGGTCCCAAAGTCTCCGGAACTACAACAAGACTCCAACTTCATGCCATGAAGTTATTTGGAAGGGTTGTCAGAAGAAATTATCTGCTGTCACCAAAACAAAAATGATAGTGCCTGAAATGTATTAAATGTCATTGGAACTCTGATTGGAACCAGGTGCTTTGGTCAGACGGAGCTTTTTGACCACAAATAGGTGTTGGATTTTCGGATCTACCTCTGGGATTGCTGTCCGAAGAAGTACCTACTCACCACTGGGAAGTGTTGTGGTGGAAATGGGATGTTGTGTGTGTTATTTTGTTGTTCTTTTTTTACCAGTGGTCCTGAGAACCTGGTTTGGAGACGTCGACATGGGCACTGTCAAGTACCATAAGATTCTCTCTGCTAGGAATGTAAAAACCAGGCTGTTCTAGCTGGGGGATTATCCAAAGCATTCTTTCAGATCCACACAAAAATGTCTGACTGACCACATATTAAAAACATTTGCAATGACAATCCCAGTCCCCTGAGGAAAAAAATCCAAACACATTGAGGACTGAAAATACATATAAACAAGTAATGACGAAACTCGTAAATGGATTGAAATAAACCAAACCTTGAGAGCTCTGCTTTCCATCTGCTCTGACAGGAAGAATGTTAAACAACTGTTGGCCCTAATAATAATTTATTGAAGGCATTAGGGCCTTACAGAAATTACTGTCATCCAAACAATACAGATTAGGAATAATGGGGATTAATGGTGAACACATTATTAGTGAAATATATAATGGGAAATGAATAGACACTAACAATCGATGGGCAAAAAATCAATTCCACTAACGAAGCAATAAATTGGGCGGAGGGAGATGCCTTGTGCATTTTAGCCTTGCCATTTTCTTTTCAATTATAGCTTAGTCAAATCTTCATACTCACCTGGGTTCGGTCCAAAGCCTTGGCCTTATATGTACCGCGTTGAAAGGCAGATAAAAGATGACAACCCTCTTATGAAAGCAAAGCTGTACATGTCCCACCTGTGTTTCTGTGTTGTGAATGGCAGATTGGAGTGGCGTTCTATGAGATGCTCCAGGCTGTAGACCAGCATAGTCAACACCTGTCCTACATGGACCCAATCTGTGACTTCCTCTACCACATCAAGTACATGTTCACTGGGGACAGCGTCAAAGACCAGGTAACGGAAATGCTGTTGGCTTTTAGGTCATGGATGTGTTAGCTCTTCTGTCCTGCATTTGTAGCCTGCTTCTACTCTTCTCCACTGTACTGAAATACATTGGAGACTCTCCTCGAAACGTATCCTCTTGGTGGAGGATTGTTGTCTCTCGCTACCCCAAACCGCTTCATGTCTGGGACTGAGGCTGGCGCTGGGGTCTTTCCTCTCAGAAATAACCAGAACCTCCTCAGTCCCTTGGTGCCGAGCCTAGATTATCTCTACTGTTGTTGACTGTTGCAAGTATTAATAGCCCTTTGTGTGTGTGTGTGTGTGTGTGTGTGTGTGCGCCTGCGCATTTGTGATGATGATGATCTTCAGGTGGAGAAGATCATCATGACTCTGCGTCCAGCCATGAAGTTGCGTCTTCGGTTCATCACCCACAGCAGTAAGACGGAGCCGGCGACCTCCACAGCTGCTTCCACCAGTGCCCCCCAGCCGACCTCTTCAGTGTCCTCTCCTGCCCCTCAGAGCAACCCTGGCTCCTCCAACGTTCCCCTGTCCGTAGCCCAATAACAGCTCTGCGTGCCCTGTGCTCGTGGTCCCACTGTCCCAGGGTTCAGCGGCTGGAGGACTGACATGGGAAAACCGGTCGAGTGTGGCGGTCCGGGTTGCAGACAGACTGTGTGACCCTGAGGGTGTTGTTTAACATGCAACGGCGTGTCCCACTGTGTTCAGCGCCGAGGCGGTCCAGACTAGGGTTAGGCCAGCAACCACGCCGAGACATGAACCGATACACACAAACAGACTTCTTGTTTTGTAACCTTTAGTTTTATAGTGCTTTTTTTTTTTTTTTTTGGAACGTCTTGTTGAGAAGTGTGAAAGGAAGAGATCAGTGTTTTTTCTCTGCAATCGTTGGTCTGCTTGAGTATGTATATAAAAGACAAGGGTTGAATTCTTCTTGTAATAACATGAGACGCTCCATTGCCTTGTGACTCCCCACTTAATCATGAAAGAGGCGATTTATGTTGTATTTTTCACATGAAGTAAAGCAACAATAAAAGGTCTTAGTACTGTGCAGTCTGTTTTTGATAGTTCTTCTGATCCTTTGTGTTATCCTGTACTATGCAGAGGGGTTCTTTACTCTGCCAGCTTATGACCTCTGCCAGATGTCTCTATGTTGTAATAGCGAGATGCACGCACACAAAGGTCAAATGAGGGTCAGCTACTTGATCAAACTCCTGTTTACAGACTGGGGAGGCTTAGGGGTGTTTGGAACTCCATCTCCACATTGTCGGAGTGGACTCCCTCCACAGGGAGATGACAACATGGGAATGGATTTTAATGAAGACTGGCCGTGGTTTGGAGGACCTCCTTTACAAGCCCTTAAGCAGAAGACTTGAAGTCATGAAGTGGATGGAATTGAGTGATTGTAATTGCCTTGTGAATTACCTTGCTCTTTTTAGGTTGTTTTAAATGGTTATGCTATTATCCCCTAATGTTTCAGTGAGGGTCTCACTGCCTGTGTTTTTTTTTCTTCATTCACTAGTTGTGATAAAAAGTCCTTCAGACCTAATTTGTGTTACTATGCAAAGTACATGCCATCCTATCTTTCATAAGTTCCAGTTTAATTTGGCTGCAATAGACTGAATCAAACATGCCTTAATTGTCACTGCCTTCATACTGCCTTTAGTGAAAGTAGCTTCTTTTAATTATACATTGTGCAAGCGGTCTATGAAGATATTACTGAGTTGGAGAGTGAGCTCTGACCAGTGGAGCATCACTGCACTAGCAATCAAGAAATATATGATCTCAGGTTGGCACTCGTGCTAGTCCTGTGCTAACTGGAATGAAGGTCATTTTAGCTAGGAACTCTTCGCTGTATGACAGTTTTTTTTTTCTCCTGTGAAATACGGAGTGTGATTGTGCAGTTTTGATTTATATTCTTGTGCTATTTTCCTTTAAGCCTTTCACCTTCCAATGACAAACTGGAATGAGACTTTGGAAATGTAAATGCAGTGTCTTTACTTAGTCCCTTCACTTTATCTACATTTTGTATTGTAGACTTCATTTACAATTGATTAAACATATATATATATAGTTTGCCATCAATCTACACACAATGCCTCATAATGACAAAGTGAAAGCATGTTTTTAGAAATATGTGCCTAGTTATTGAAAATAAAAGATCTCTTGTACTGAAGTATTCAGAAAGGTAACCAAGAACCCAATGTCCTATCTAACAGAGCTTCAGGGTGACTGCAGAGATGGGAGAACCTGCTGGAAGGAGAATCTCTGCAGCCCTCCTTCAATCAGGCCTTTATGGTAGAGTGACTAAACAGAAACCACTCTTGTGTAAAATGTTTATGCAGATACACAGCCAGAAGGACTGAAAAATATTTTCTGTTCTCTTAAGACAAGAAAGTGAGCTAGGCCTGAATACCAAGCTATGTTTGGTGAAAGCCAGGTACTGCTCATCACCTGGATAATATCATCTGTAGAGTGAAACGTGGTGGTGGTGGCAGCATCATGCTATGGGGATACCTCTCAGCAGGAGGGACTGGGAGACTGGCCAGAATTTAGGGAAGGATGAAAGGAGAAAAATACTAAGGTCCCTAAAGAAAATCCCGAATTCAGTATTTTGCACTTTCACAAATAAAGGGTCTGAATACTCATGTACATACTGTAAATGCTTTGCTCTGCATATTTTGCATCTTTTGCTTTGGATGTTGTATGTAGATTGATGGCAAAACAAATCTGTGAGTCTTTAACTCAACAAAATTTTGAAGCGCAGGTGCCTGAACACTCCCCAAAGGCAGTGTAGCTGGTGGCAGGGATTGGTGTGATATAATTCATTTTTCTGTACCACAGTAGTCATTAGAATCCATGATTAACATAAGATATTGAAAGAACGTAGAGACTGTATTTCAGAAAGCTGTCTACTGTTGCAGTAATGTACAGTACGGGAGGATTGGGGATGGTCATTCTGGATATTTCACAAAGCTGTCTACTGTTGCAGTAATGTACTGTACGGGAGGATTGGGTCATTCTGGTGCGGTATGCAATGACGCTAGTTCCTGATCCTGTAAAATGATCTGGGGCACCGTTTGCAGCAAATGTTCATATAACATTTGCTGAGTGTAAGGCATTTCATCCATTTTTCTGGAAATAGAGACGTGGAGTCGCCTAGGCCATATGGATTTTTTAGAAAGGGAAAATGGGGCCAGAAGGGGTGATTCATATTTCTTTTGTCAGCTAGGATACTGTAGCAGACCTCAGGGTTGTAGTGCCTGCATGAGACACAGCCTAGATCTAGGAAACGCAGGAAATTGATTTTTTTCAAAGGTAAATTAATCAAGTGGTTTGCTGATGGCTGAATCTTGGTAAACAAAGAAAAACATGAGAGCTAGAGGACAGTGGCTAGGCATTATGGATTTATCAGTGTTCAGACGCTATATGCCTTCTAGGACCAGAAACATCAGCCTCTCCATAGAACCCCGTTCATAATTAAGACTACATATGCCATTAATACAGTCCTCCCCCTTGGGTATATATTTATGAAGATCCCTTGGAGATCTATTCCACCACATTAGTTATAACTGTACATGTGTCAGTATACGTGAATAATAACCCTGGAGTATATGTCATCTGTGAATACTAACATCCTGTTGATATCTGCCATCTGAGATTTAAATGTCCTCTTATAATTCGGCATATGCCCTTGGGGATCTATTTGCACAACGATTTTGTCTCTGGGCATCTCCCCAGAGTTTATTTGACATGGATGGTTTGTAGTTTGGGTGAGATATGTATCTGTGGGGTGATATATATCGGAGGGCGGAGGGGGGAGGGGGGGGACGGCGGTCTGCAGCTTCCTGTGTCTAGAGGATTGAGCTCTCTCTGTAGGGTTGCAAGGCTGCTACATTAAGAATGATTGCTTTTTGTAATCCCTGGTTTAAGCTTAGCCAGTCAATTAAAACAAGTGAATCCACTCTGTACTATGGCTGAAGGTTTCTGTTCCGTTGAAGGGAACCGGGTAAAGGATTGGTTTTGTTCACACATTGTTCCAAGTCGAATAAAATGAGATGAAACTACATTGCCTGGATAATTCTGCGGTCTGACCAATGTGATTCGAAGGCCTTTTCCATCCCATTCCATCTGCTGCCTTGCGTTCTTCCCATGGGACACTTAATGAAGATTAATCATCAGACCCCTGAGGCCAAACCTTATAATCTCTCCTTCAGATGACATGCAATAACAGTCAGTTATGATGTGAACAATATACAGTCATGTGAAAATGACGCACACCCCCCTGGAAAGTTTCTACTTATTTTTGATACATGAATATTTTTGCTAAATTTCAACCACACTCATTTTAAAGGCAATCCAATTCATATAACACAAAACATAGCATTTTAAAACCATTTATGCAATTCAACAGAAATGCTAAAACTTTCTAATAGTCCACTGTTGCTGCAATGGCTGGTGTTGCCCCTTTTGGTCCAAATGTTACGTTGACTGAGAGGAATGTTTGCCCAATCTCAGAACTGTTTCAACTGTTTCATGTTTGAGGGCTCCAAATCCCCCATAGCATTTTGATAGGATTGAGATCTGGTCTTTGACTTGAGCTCTCCACAACCGTCCATTACTTCTTTTTGAGACACTCTATTGTTGCTTTGCTTGTGTGTTTTGGATCATTTTCCGGTTGCAAGATAAATTTTCGGTTCAGCTTTTTGACAGATGGCCTCATTCTCATTCTCCTTAAGAAGTCTCGGGAACAATATTAAATTAATGTTTGACTCGATGGCAAGTTGGCAAGGCTGTGATTACATTCTTGAAGGTTGATTTGAATTTCCAAAGCAGTGTTTTTCCCAAATGTCATCTGGCATTGCTGCCAAACAACTCCATGTTTGACTCATTGGTCCAGAGCACATTGCTCCACTAGTTTTGTTTTTTACCCGGTGATGTATGGCAAGCGTCAGTTGTTTTTTTATTCTTTTTGCGAGCAGAGGCTTCATCCTTCCTGACCACCAATGTAGGTCAAGTTTGTAAAGTCTCTTGCAGACAGTGCAATGCACGGTGACATTGATTGTGGTCCCTTGATGTTACCCTGGGGTTCTTAGAGACTTCTATATGAACCTCTTCAAGACTGTAAGTCTTTTGAACCTGTAATGTGATTTCATCAGAACACTTTCTCGGAGGATGTAGGATTCAAGGGTGCCTGTTGTATTTGTAGATAGTCTTGGGATGCTCTTCTGTTACCTGGCAACAAAAACGCTCCCTGAAAAGTGTCTGCCTTTGTCACTTCTTTTCCACATTTTAATCAGTGACAATTTTGTTGTTTTTTCACTTCATTAATTTTGAGATGGATACTGCATGTCCCTGGCCTCCACTTAACTTCTGTCCTTTGCAGATGAATGGGAAATGCGCATATCTGCCACTTCACAATCCTCAGTGCTCTATTTTCACACCGCCAACCAGGGTTTCCATGGTAACAGGTTGCCTCAGTCTACCTGGTCTCTCTGCCTGTGTGTCGTTGCCCTGCATCTACGGCTCGCAGATAATCTGCCCTCACTGTGTGTCACATCATTCGCTATTCACTACTACTGCTACAAGCACTCAGCCTCCAGGGGCCAACCCCCATGCACTGCCAAGTCTAGCAGCAAGAGCCTCTATCTCTTCCAGCCTCCCTCACTCCCTCCCTAATAAGCGTCCTTGGTCTGGAGATGCGGACTGCTATCCAGAGGCCGTGTGCATGAGTGTGTATTTGCGTGTGTCTCAGGGAGGCAAATGAGCGAGTGATAATGTCGTGCCTTATAAACAGTGGCAGAGTTGAATCCGCTGTGACAACAGATGAAAGAAAACCAAGCCAGCGTAAAACCCATTAGCGCAGCCACACTAGACTCCTGAGGTCGTAGTGGACAAAGCTAACGCAGTCAAGGCCAGCTGAGGACCTTATAGGGATTCAATAGACCTTCAGTTCTGTAGACGTGTGTTGTCCTTCCAGGGGAACCCTTAACATATGCATCTTTTTAGCGCATCCGAAGGGCACCTGCACCTCTCTGATACACTCAATTCAGACATTCTATTAGATAAACCATCTAGTACCTGGTTGGACTCCTTTGCCTCCAGAACAGCCTGAATTCTCCAGGGCACGGATTGTGACGGACACGTTCCGCGTGTTGGTCCAAGTTGACCATGTCATCATGCAGTGGCTGCAGAGCGAACGGCGGTACAATCATGCAGCCAGCAGCCGGTTCAATCCTATCGCATATGTTCTGCCATGTACTGTTCTCAAATAAACTGAACTTGCTGTGTTGTTCCCAGAACCATTCTGAGACAATTCACGCCTTGTGACATGGCCTGTTATAATGCTGGAAATACCCATGTGACGGAGGGTGATCTGTGGTCATGAAGGGAAGCACATGGATGGCAACAAACTCCAGAAGTGGCGTTTAAATGTTGCTCAATGGTATCAAGGGACCTAACATGTGCCAGGAAAACATTCCCTACACTGTTACACCACCGCCATCGACCAATACCGCTGACATCAGTCAGGAAGGTCCACGGACTCGCACTGCTTATCCAAATCATGGCCGTCATCAGGATGCTGCAACAAGAACCGGGAGCTGGGACCGGTTCCTTTTTCTTCTTAGCGGGTCGATGTAGAAGACGGTCTGTTACAATAGCTTACCCGTGACAAGGAACGACAAACTGTGTTCCCAGATTGCCGTTTGGTTACACCCCTAGCTTGCGTGATCGAGGCTGTTGTAACAGGACTGCTGCAGACTGCGTGGTTTTCTTTCTGCGTCCGTGGGCCTGGGATCCACGTGCTTGACTCCTAGTACAGCTCAAGGCTGCTTTATTGTTCATTGAAGGCGATGCTTTTCCAGAGCAATATAAAGAATCCACCAATGTACAGTACAGCCTTGTGCTGTTCATTGCACTCCCTCAGACTGCAGATCGGGTTTGGGCATTGCCTCAGGGGAAGCAGAAGACTTGGCCTGGTCTACCACATTAACCAAGCCAAACATTCTGAGCAAATTAAGACATTTATTCTAGCATGAGTTGTGAGGGAGAAAGTAAACTCTGCCTTGGGGAGGCTTCCTGTAATTAGCTATTAGACAGAATATCAGTTACATCAGAAGATAAAATCAATTTTTTCATTAGCTTGATTCATTGTGAACAGTGAACAAATGTATTCGTAAACCTTCGCCACTTAAGGTTTTGTGTATCCTCAAAATTGTCAAGGTTAAGTCGCTGTGACGGTAAGTGTGTGTGCTTTGAGGTAACGTAACTTGGCCGTCAGAGCTCCCCCGGGAGAAGCGCAGTCTCATAGGGAACAGGGCTGGCGTGAAGTCGAAGGTCACAGAGTGCTCTGAGGTACACTGCAACAGGTGGACATCTGCTCATGCTGTGTTCCCCTGGTTGGAGTTGGGCCGTACAATGTATTAGACGTGCTGTGGGCCGATGAAAGACGCGCCTCCAGGCGCTTTGACGAGGCACATGAGTGTTTTACTGAGCTGGCAGTGTGTCAGGGCAACACAGCGTTGGGAGGGAAGCAGCTGGGGCCGCCGGGGTCTCACATGCTCTCCGGAAGAACAGGAGTTTCTCCCTCACAACCTCCAACCTTTCACTCCTCTCTCCTGCATTCAGTTGAGGCATCGACGGTGGCCAACGTGCTCCAAGACGACTTTAATGAAGAGACCTGGCTTTGTAACAGACCTGGCTGCATAACTCAAGACTGGCCAATTAGCTTCACATCTCTTCTGGAGATGTTAAAGGAGATGTTGAAGGAGTGATGTGACCCAAAGGCCTGCATCAAGCAGTTTTCGATCTGGGGCTGGAGGGGAGGGAGAAGGGAGGCTGATCATGACCCAGAGAAAGGCCCTGGGGGGATGGTGGGAAATGTTCCACAGGAAGCCAGTATTGCCTCTGTTTCATTAGCTGGGAATTAATTGATTTTACTAGATACAGAGAAAGACAGAGAGAAATAGCCGGATGTATGCCTTTAGCATGTCCAGTCAAAGCTCTCAGTGGGAATATCCCCTCATGTGGATGTGAACAGAGGGAGGAGGACAGTGATGATTTGGATGAATTCATTCCGATGAGGTCCCCTCTTAATCATGTTATTGGGTTGCCATGGAAATAAGAGCCGTTCCAACAGGAGACGACATGACGGCAGGAGGGGGGAGACAACGGAAATGCCCACAAAACTGGTGTACCAGCCGGGCGGCTGCCGATGAATACAGGGTCGGTTCGCTCACTCAGGACTGAGGTCTCCATTCTCCTTCCGACCCCTTCAGTCTCGCCTGACTTCTTGACATTGAGGTATCTTCGAAGGACTTGCTTTTCCGGATCGGGAGAACAGTGGACTGAAATGCGGTGTTCTTCTCTCTGTATTTCTATTGCCCTCTCTCACTCCGCCCCTCACTCAGCCTAAGGCATGGACGGTGAAAGTAATGTTGAGTCATGAGACTAGCCGTTAAAACCCACCGACCACTGGAAGGGTAAGCTGATTTACTGGAATAAATGTCTTCGCAAGCACAAGACACAGTGACGCAGATGCTGGATTACATGAAGACTTTGACCGGCGCAGTTCAGCACTTGTCAAATGCATGTGAACACCGTCACACAGGCCAGTCATTTCTCTCCTGGTGGTAGTGGGGTTGGGATTAGTGTGACACGGCAAGGTCAAGGATTTGACCTACAGTCCACGTTAAATGAGATGAACTACCTCCCCTTGGAGGCCGTAACATCCTGTAACCCTCCGCCCTCACCACGAAGGCAGAGGAACAGAAGAAATACACTCAATTGTATTTGTCGTTTTAAGCAGTTTTTCCTCATCTACGGCGACTTAGTGCATCAATCCCAGACAACACAGTAACAGGAATTGCATTATACACAAAGAATTAGCTACTTCCCTGTAAGGGATATGCCTACCTAAGCTAGCTGCGCTAGACATCTGTCATAAGAGTTTAAGTGTGTCCTGCAATAAAACTGATCTTCCATTACCATGCGGTAGTCTACAGCAGTGGTACAGTTAAACAAGACAGATCAGCTCTGTTCATGCAATTTCATTACCACAGAGGTGGCTGAGATCAGAGATATTCCAGTGCATTGAGAGCCGGGACCGCTATCTGTTTCCCCAATGCCTATGGGGGCTTCCAAGTCTCATTACTGGGCTGGGTAGAGATAAGAGGGACTGGGAAATAAGAGAGACGGGCAAATATATCTCAGGCTGTAAATTCTGTTTCATAGTTTTGCTACCGTCTTTAAAGGCCTTCATACACAAATTCACTTCATCAATCTGTTACAATGTTTTGAGCCTTTATGTTGCCTGCTGTGTACAACAGCCGGCTTTCAACAATCCCCCTCTGTGGTCACAAAGCTACATCAAATGGATGGACGGCGACAATGTCTGTGAAGGTGAAGTTTGAAAACAATCTTTATTTTCTAGTCACTGGTGGTGCTTAAAGAAAAGGCCCTGCCACTGTGGGTGTTTTATGTGGTGCAGTTTGTCATGTCCTGCTGTGGGCGTGTTCTTTCGGGTCCTGAATTTGCCAGGACACGGCATCATGTGGCAGACAGATGAATGCACAGCCTGGAGTGAATACGACTGGAATAGAAATACAACCGTTAACAGAGGGTTTCAAGCTTTAATCTTTCTAAGAGAGAACATGAGGATATTCAATCTGATTGGTTTACTGTGTGTTATAGCTAAACCGTTATTAGAAATAAGAAAGAAAGAAATAAGAAAGGCCATTCTCCGTAATTCAAACTGCCTCAAGCATGACAGCTTCCTCCTGACATCATTTATGTTCTGATCCAGAGAAAAACATCTCTGCACAATAAATTGCTTTTTTTGTGAAAACCGCAATAATTAAATTCTCAAACTGCTGGAGAATGGAAACGCTATCATTATTTACAGAGGAGGATATTAGGTGCTCACTTGGACTATAGCTTTCATGTAATTTTAAATTCTACAGTATTGTATGTAGACCTAATGAGACATGATTCTGGGGGTAATTCTATAAGCCGTCAATAGCTAAAGCAAAGTTTTGAACTAATCAAGCTCTGCTTTAGACTTATACGTCCAAAGAAAATCTGACAAACACTTGGGATATCACACATTTTCCACAAAATGTTAAAGTTATAAACAGCTGAGATATTTGCAAGGTTCTAGCTAACACAGGCAACTGAATGCGGTGGAAACAGTAATATATACATTTTTTAATCTACAGGGGAGAGAGTCTGTATTGTCATTGTCTAGGAATAGTTGTCAGAATGATTATGAATGGTTAGAAACTGGGTTTGTGGTGACTGTGATTATGAATGGTTAGAAACTGGGTTTGGGGTGACTGTGATTATGAATGGTTACAAGCAGCGTTTGTGGAGGCTGATTATGAATGTTTATAAGCAGGTTCTACTGTGACAGTTATTATGAAGGGTTAGAAGCAGAGTTTGTGTGTGACAGTGATTATGAAGGGTTACAAGCAGGGTTTGTAGGTGACCGTGATTGTTTATAAGCAGGGTTTCTGGTGACAAAGTCAGCTACCAACCAAAGAGATGCATGTAAAGTATATTATTTAAGTTTAATATGACATTAACCACTATTATTCCTGAAACCCATAGACATGAATCACTAGTGAGTCTTAATTCTTGTAATGTACTAAGGGTGATTTTCCAAGTATGAAAATAAATGCCTTTTTGGACACATGACAGTTCACATGGCTGCACTAAGTAACTTGTACACAGTGCTGTAAAAGAGCCAGCTAATGCGTCATAAACCCCCTTCAGAGTGAGATAAGGAAGAGAGTAAATAGCAAAGGTCTACAACATGATTTATCAGTTGATACAGGAGTGGTATCAGGCTTCCACATAACAAAACCATAATTCAGATGTCTCTCAAAGAAGTATTACTAAAATAGACTGTGACTGGCATCGCTACAGATATCAGCGGAGGGCGTGTATGGTCCGTCGACGGCCCCCAACAAACTGGTCTAACTGGCTGAGGGAACGCATCGATCGGAGCAGGAAGCACAACGCATTCTGAGTGATAAGTATAGATTCAGCCCACGACCTGCTAATCCTGCGCCGATTAGCCTTCATCGGTTTTCCTCTGCTTGGGCAGATGGAACCAGGGCTGAGGCAAATGGGAGCCCCAAAGGCAAGGATCAAATGTGTGAGAAAATAGAAAAGTATACAAGTAAAAAAAAAAAAAAAAAAAAAAAAAAAAAAACACTTGAGGCAGTCACTTTTAAAATCCAGGATGACCTGTTGTAAAGGAAATCCCGATATGAGGGTGTAGTGTGCCTTGCACAAGGCTGTTCATCGAAACATCCAAGAATTTGCCTGTAACCATGATCCAAGGCGGACACTGCCGAGCTAAAAACCCACCCAAAGGCATCCAAGTCACTGAACCACAGAGGAAACTGGTAAATCAATCTTCATATCCAGATTTTTATTGTTCATTGTAGCTAGACATGGCACACAAACGGTTTTGACATGGAGCAGACCTGGTTTACAAAACAACCTGTGGACTGGGGACACCGTGGGCAAGGCGACAAAGTGTCCTGACATCCATGACACAAAGCATATATACATTTATATTAAGGTTCTGGTGAAATGATGCAAAGGTTTGTTGAAAAACATAACACACATATATCCAAGTGCAAGTTAATAAAAGGTCTACTTCAATTCAGTCATTATTAAGGCCACCTTGGAAGTGGTTATTTAAGCATCTCATGAAACCAAATCAAATAAAAAATAAATAGAAATGCACAATTTGTGCTTTTTCCCCAGCAAACTAGAGTTTCTTTCTACTCTTAGAAAATAATAATAAAATATAAAATTCATCATACAGAAAAACATTTCACCATGTCTACAGGATGTACTCTGTTGTGTTTATACTGTAGTATCTCCTGTGTGTTGGGGTCTGTGTGTGTTGGTGTGTGTGTGTATGGTTCCTTGGTGCTGTCTCCGCCCTGCTGGTGAAAGCTGGGAGTGTTCAGTCAGTCAGATGGAGAGTGAATCTTCTGTATGCCGAAGATCTCCTTGCGGATGCTATCTCGGACTGCCGGTTGGGATAAAAGCTCCTTTATTTCCTGTAGCCGAGACTTGTTCTGACTCAACCAAGCTTTCCTAGCCTGGCTCGCTCCATCACCAGCCTCACCTACAGGGGACAAAAAAACAAACCAACCTAACATGGTGATCATCACCTGTAGGACAACCTTTCTGGCTGTGTAACTTCATTTGTAAAAATAAAAAACATTTTACCACAGGTAGCACATGACACCCACTTCATTTACCCTTAGAGTTCCAGTCCCATACAGCACAAATGAGACAGAATCATGTAAACACAGTTCACAGCATGTTTTCCCACTGCATAGTCCAGCTCATTTTCCCTGGTCTCAAGGTTTTGAGTTGCGGGAAAAACTTCGTAGTGATCTTTTGTTTTAGCTTCGAAAGACGGAGACCATCTTTGCATTGCTTGCACTTTGTGGAGGGCTGAGGTATAACCTAGTCTGTAGTGAATGCTCTGACAAGTCTCAGCTGTCGATCACTTCAGCTCCACTCGGAGCGCCGGGGTGACCCACAGCCCAGGCAGCACGTAAGGCCAACTATTTATCCAATCATGGAGGAAATAACAAAAGGTTCAAACAAGCCCAGCAGATGGAGAGAGACAGCAGATGCTTGTGTGGAGAGGCTGCTGGGAGCTGTAGAAAGAGAATCTGGGAGGTATCGTGAAAGGAGAGACACAGTTTGGTGCTAAAGAGTTAAAGGGACACAAATAGCTGCATAGGGATTCCACACTCAACCCGGAGTCCTGCCCCCAGAAACACCTCGTTCCTTGTCTAGTGAAACGCCTCAACGAGACATGACCCGGTAACAGCACGGCCCCTTGGCCCCAGGACTGCTTGGCTGGCTGACGACCCGACTCCCTGCGGCCCGGGGTAGTGTCCTGCGCCGCCCGGGGTAGTGTCCTGCGCCGCCCGGGGGAACTCGCTTCGGTCACTCGCTGCTGGCGCCGGTAGCGTTGACAGAATTAGCGTTGAGGTTGTCCGAGGGCCGCGCCGGGTCGGATGACGCGGCCCCGTTTTGCCGAGTCTCGTCCATGTACTGCTGCACGGCCCGGAGCACGGCGTCCTCCACCAGCCTCTTACTCAGACTCACCAGCTCCTCATCATCTGGCTCCAGAACTCTCTTCACACCTACATAACCATAAGGACACCAAAACAGCCAGGGTCACTACCACACCCTGCTAGCGCGTACAGCGTGCAGACTAGCGGTTCCCGCTTACAGTGTGTATACATATGACCTTTGCACCATTACAGCTCAGGGTCAACTTCGCTTAACCGTCCTAAGGCTCAACGCTCATCAGCAGAGGGGACGATGGAATATCAAAGCTCAATCACGAGGGAACTGGAAAGTACCTTTGAGGAATTAAGTGAACCTGTCATACAGGAAAGCCATGAATTTCGTGGCTATATTTTCATGAGGAATATTTGGGGTCTGTGGTAAGGTACTAGTCAGCTGTTGCGTCAGAGACAGTCATTCGGGGTTAAAAGTTGTATTAAAGTCAGCATGTGGTAGAAGTGACAGAGGATTGGGCAACGAGCACTGAGAAGCTAGCTGAAACTAAAGCGAACACACACTGGTCTGGTCGTTTCATGCTGTCGCTCCAGTCGAGTTTGTGCTCCGTGTCAGACAGCCAGTTACACAACACCATGTCAAGTCTGGGAGGGTACAGTACATTCAATGAAATGGGCCTCAGAGAGACACACAGAGACACGTACTTGTTCGAGCAGCCCGAGGCCCGCTCTGAAAAAGATCTGCAAGACAAACAATAGCCATTTAGCAACAGAATATTACTTCAAATCAAATCAGGTAATTTCTCTCAATCAGAGGAGCTAGCTCAGTGTGCCAATTAGCCTAGTCATGTTTTTGATTGGCCTCACACGTTTGGATTGATTGACATACGGAATACCTTGATTGCGGTACAGTCTGATGAATTTCAACACTAATTTTAATAGCCTTTTTTAAAACACTCCCGGTACATAAGATTTGATTTCATGGTGTTCTGTCTTACATGAATAATATCCATATGCATATTAGTTATTACAGAACAGAAGAACTAATAATGCTTCTTTACACAGCCAAGCAATAACCTTTAAACTACAGTGTGTCGATAAACAGTGCGCTGTTAAATGAGTGACACATGGAAAAAGTTAGTTATCAGAGGTGTGAACTGTAAAAAACATCTGTCAAGGCAGGGCAACACACTTTGAACCATAGAGGTGCGCTGGTCAGATACACAAAGTGCAGTACATACAAGGGTGTGCATCTATCCATACATACATACATACATACACACACACACAGATACAAATATCATCACTAGTATCTTATTCTACACTCACCTAAAGGATTATTAGGAACACCATACTGTATTTGACCCCCTTTCGCCTTCAGAACTGCCTTAATTCTACGTGGCATTGATTCAACAAGGTGCTGAAAGCATTCTTTAGAAATGTTGGCCCATATTGATAGGATAGCATCTTGCAGTTGATGGAGATTTGTGGGATGCACATCCAGGGGACAAAGCTCCCGTTCCACCACATCCCAAATATGCTCTATTGGGTTGAGATCTGGTGACTGTGGGGGCCATTTCAGTACAGTGAACTCATTGTCATGTTCAAGAAACCTATTTGAAATGATTTGAGCTTTGTGATATGGTGCATTATCCTGCTGGAAGTAGCCATCAGAGGATGGGTACATGGTGGTCATAAAGGGATGGACATGGTCAGAAACAATGCTCAGGTAGGCCGTGGCATTTAAACGTTGCCCAATTGGCACTAAGGGGCCTAAAGTGTGCCAAGAAAACATCCCCCACACCATTACACCACCAACACCAGCCTGCACAGTGGTAACAAGGCATGATGGATCCATGTTCTCATTCTGTTTACGCCAAATTCTGACTCTACCATCTGAATGTCTCAACAGAAATCGAAACTCATCAGACTAGGCAAGATTCTTCCAGTCTTCAACTGTCCAATTTTGTTGATCTCGTGCAAATTGTAGCCTCTTTTTCCTATTTGTAGTGGAGATGAGTGGTACCCGGTGGGGTCTTCTGCTGTTGTAGCCCATCCGCCTCAAGGTTGTGCGTGTTGTGGCTTCACAAATGCTTTGCTGCATACCTTGGTTGTAACGAGTGGTTATTTCAGTCAAAGTTGCTCTTCTATCAGCTTGAATCAGTCGGCCCATTCTCCTCTGACCTCTAGCATCAACAAGGCATTTTCGCCCACAGGACTGCCGCATACTGGATGTTTTTCTTTCCCATTCTGACATTCAGTTTGAAGTTCAGGAGATTGTCTTGACCAGGACCACACCCCTAAATGCATCGAAGCAACTGCCATGTGATTGGTTGATTAGATAATTGCATTAATGAGAAATTGAACAGGTGTTCCTAATAATCCTATAGGTGAGTGTATGTCTGCATGTTCCACACCTGGGGAGGAGGAAAATCAGAGTTGACACCAAACCCGAGCAAAATAGAGCAGCCTGAGAAGCTAAACTCTCTACCGCTAGTAACTGCTCTGACTCAGAGTTTATGAGAGCAGTAAACGCTCCCTCCGCACCCATAACAATGTGGAAGAGATGAGGCTGGCAGATTAGGAGCAGGCCAGCGGGACAAGTGGTTTACCTATTCATTAAGAGTGAAAACAGGGAAGTCCAAACCTGAACTGACAGGCGCGGCGACTGTCGTTAGAAGAGGGAGCACTGAGCAGTGAAGGTTTCAACACCACACTCTCCCCACTCTCGGTGGCCCCTCTTAGTGGCCAGACATTTCATTAGAAAGGCTATCAATGTCTCCAGGGTGGGGAACCCAGCACTGGCGTCAGCCTGGAAGCATTTCCTGAGGAATGGCAGCTCTATTTTAGAGTGATCCTGAGAATGGCCGGGTCATCGGAGGGAAACAAGACCAGGACGGTTCCTATCAGCTCGGCCTTGTCTACCTTTGACGCTGCTGCTCAGCGACCACTGAGCTAGCTTAGTATCCATCCCATGGATAATGGTTACGACGTGCCAAAACAAAAATATTCTCAGCAACAGAACAGTGGCTTTGAGCCCATCCGGGGACGGAGCAGGTGAACGCAATGGGAGACGGCGCCCGGCGCTCCAGGACCTGCAGTAGTCTCGTTCCAGCAAAAAATGTCCGGAATCAGACTGTAACACGGCAGACGCCGAGGTGTCATAATATCACCGAAACTAATCAAGGCCCCCCCCCCCCACCCACCCACCCACCCCCAAAATATCGATGCAGGGTAACAGACGAGACACTATGATTATGTCCTGAGGCACTCCCCTGTCTTTTCTCCTCTAGCTGGGTACAGTCCCCCCGCCATCCTGGCCCCCTCCACCCCCAAGCCGTTATCTGGCACTGTCGGGGCCGTCAGAGACTCAGGGCTTGCAGTTTGCGGAACAACGGACGGCCACGGTTTTCCCACGGAAAACACACAATACCATCTCCCCGGTATTCAGCAGCCAGCGGAAAAACAAGCACACGCTCCTCGTCACCCAGCGGGTGCACGAGAGGACGGCGACAGGCACGTGACACAACCAACATCTGACCCCCACAGCGAACCTCTTCTACCCCGCTTTCCAACTTCAATCTCTCGTTCTCTCTCACACTCTCACTCTCTAACACACACACACACGCTCTCTCTCTCACACTCTCACTCTCACTCTCTCTCTCTCTTTCTTGTCCCTCTAGCTCGAAGTAGGGCAAACGTTCCCAGAACAAGGCAAGCTCTCTGATTGCAGCGTTTCGTCAGTGAGCGCGCGCTGCATAGAGTTGGAGGCACAGAAACAATGGAGACAGAAAATCCTGGCAAAGCCAAGAAGACGTCCCAATTTAGCCCAGTTTTGCCGGGCTGACTAGAGCTTTTGGACCAATTGACTGAAACTGCCTGGAGAAGAATGAATTGGTGGCCAGCATGGGAGTGGCCGGTTCCGAGTGCTGCACTGCCTACTGTTGAGCAGGTATTAGCACATTGCAGCTCCAGAGAGACACAGGCACTTGACAGACCAAGTTGTCATGCATGACCACCGGTTACAGAGACAGGACCACAGGCACGTTGACGTCAGGCGCACATGCGTGTTTGGAGTGGACTGTAAACTCCCTAACCACGCCAGAATAATATCTACAGTAAAGTCCACACACAGCGGCACGCTTACCCAGATTCACATGAAAACAAACCATTCTGGACCCTCTGATGTAATCACACCCTCGCACACACAATTAAATAACCAGACCTGATTTTTCCCCCATAGATCTGATTTAGAGTCCCAGCCACATGCAAATCAGAAGACAGGCCACACACACACACACACACACACACTTACTGATCTTCTCCTCCGTCCGGGAGAAGGGAAAGCAACACAACTGCCCCATGGCTGTCTCCCTCTTTCCCCTGTCTATCCCGACCTGGTCTACCCCGTAGTGGTTCAATTCAGCACAGCTTCCACAGCGCCTGACATGGACTGAGTGAGCGAGGGAGGGAACACTGCGCTCGCTCTGTGAAAGAGGGGGGGGGGGGGGGGTGACTCAAGCTCCGCCCCTTGCCTCTCGCTGCCTTGAATAATTGCTTTGGAATGGCTGGCAGCTGACTGCCACTGTGCATCTGTGTGTTTGTGAATCATTCTCTCTACTGCGAAACACCTCAGCATCTGGCAAGGGCTCTCCGTTTTTCCTCCACCTCTGTCCCTGTGAGAATGGCCTGTTTTCAACACAGGATGCTGCCTTTTAATTGGACACACATTTGAATAGTGTGAAAGGTCCGTTTTAAATGACCTGTGGTGTCTTATGTGTTCATCAGGCCCCTGTTAATTCACCTCAGTGGCTGCCCCAGATCTCAACAACAGGGGTGGAGGACAAAGCAGAAAGCACTCAACTGTCACTCATTGGTGACCACCCTTAGTTTGCATTGAATGGCCTAGAGATAAAGAAGATAACCAAAATAACAAGATCAAAATGTACAACAGAAAGCGGTATGTGAAAATCCAATCACGTTAAAACAATTCAATATTTGAATGAAGGCATTTCGACAGTGGCTTTTCTGTGCAAACAAGAGCCCAGTCTGTTAGGCAGACTACTATAGTGTTAACGGTCTCATCCAGGATGACCTGCTCATCATTAGGTAGGAGGGAGATGTGTTGAGTCAAAGCCGGCCAGCTACTAGCAGAGTGGATATGGAGCCGAAACGCAAGAGAACCCTGCTGTCCACCTCCATACTAATGTTAAATCACCGGGGTGGAAGGACCGCCAGGAGCGTTTCGGGTTGGCCACGACCACTTGGTAGCAGACCCGGGTTCAAACGGTATTAGAAATACTTTCATAGGAGAAAGTCTTTTTTGCTGCAGTCTGTCTAGAGGGCAGGATGGCTGGGCTTTGCACTTTTGCAAACCTTTCTATTGGTTTCACTGTGCCAGACAGCCAGGCACAATAAAACCCAGCTTAAGTATTTGAAGCGATTTTACCCAGCTGAAACAGTACTTCGCTTTACCCCACCAGTTCACATCCAAGTCTCTCACCTATTCAACACTAGAACCAACTCTAGCCCACCATCCTAGTCCGCAAACACACACAACCTCCTTAGTAAGACGGCAGAATTCCCAGCATCAAGAAACATCCTTGCAGTGCTGTTGTAACAGGGTGATGCCTGCTTAGACCTTAACGAGATGAATATCATAACAACTAGATGCCAGTCGGAAGCCAGCAGGGTCTGGAATACAGGATGTCAAAGAGGTCGGTGGACGTCGTCTAGAGGACCGTGTTGATATCACATCAATCGGTTGGTTGGCGGGTACTAAATAATGAAAGCGTTCTTCTAATGAAAAAAATATTCTAGCTTGGATGTCAGTAGGGATGTACCAATACTAGTTTATCACGGTAGATATGTATACAGACCAGAGAACTTGGAGTATTGGCCGATGCTGAGTACAGATCCCGAAAATGCCATTTTCATTATGCTTAACATGTGCTACATCGTTTTAACAACAACAAATCTTATTAAAATATGTTCCAACACACTCATTGAACACTCCAAAGGTAGAGTAAGGCATTTCAGTCAATTCTATGGCAAGTCGATATGTATTGGACGAATAAGTGAAAACTACTGTAGGCATGTGACACACTGACAATTTTCCTTTAAGATTATATAAGCACTTTCTTATTTGTATTTGGTTACAATCCTAAAAATTCCATGGGAATCGGCACGTTTAGCTTGTTGTCGTCCAATCAAAACTTCCAAGATGCACTAGATTAATGGTATGCACAAGAGATAGCTGTATTTCTGGCTAATCAAATAAAAATGGAAGGCTTGCTATGAATCTGAATTGATTTGGAGATCAGAAATTGCACAGTTAAGTGATGTAGCCTATTCTCAATCAACCATGCGTTAACATAGTTAGCATTAGCTAACTTAGCTAGCTGGCGTTATCTGAATGGGGTTAGCTAGTTTTACACTTTTGGGGCATCGGCTCATTACGTTTACTCACTGTTGCCGATACCTGATCCTGTATTTTTAACCAGGGACACATTTCTGATGGAAGTATCTGATGGGTGCATCCATAGATGTCCTTGTTTATCCATTTCTGGAATACCCCACCGAAGCAGAATGGTTGCATTTCAAAGATCTCAAATCTACTGACGTGTCTTGTGAGTCAAACACACCTGAGCATTAGTTTTAATATTGGCCATTGTGATTCGGACATACTGCATAGTAAATTAAATTGGTGATTTCATTCGGAGCGTATACAGAGACAGCAGAGCCTCAGATCATATAAATGTGTCTGCATCAGACAAAGTATATTGCATTAACTATTCATTTAATATGGATTTAGTCTAGATTACATCCAATTACAATTAGCCTAAAGCCTTTTAAAGCCTCAAGGAAGCCATGGAAGACAACTCTCACTCCTTAAACACTGTTCACAAGGAACCACAATCAGACCAAAATGTGAATAAATATTGTAGCTCCAGCTGGCTCTCTACAGATTCCACCCTCGCGTGAGGAGAAGGACACACATTTCATGGAGTCTGGACAGTGGCAATGTCTATAAAAAGTAATAATCCCACAAACCGCTTTAGCATGATACAGCAGCAGGTTTCATTATCCAGAGTAACTGGCAGGGTGGCCAGGGCGAGGCCATCAACTAAGTAGTGGGACGTTACTTGAAGAAGTGTGGGTCAAACCTTCCTGCAATCCCATGTTTCATCCAATACTTACCTACACAGGTCCCTACTACCTCGACACTATCGGCGGTGTGGCCGCGTCAAGCCCCATTGGTTCCCATTGTTATTATTAGTCTATTAGAGCTGTATCAGGTGGGAACGTGGGCTGTTCGTAAGGTCCATTTCCAGTCTGCAATAAACCAACCGAGATTGGGCAGCAGGAGGATTTTCTTGTCAATGCCAGTCGCTGTGAAATCTGAGGTTTGACGGGATGGCTGCACTTATCAGAGCTTTGATGCTCAACATATGAGGGCTCACGCCTCTCTCAACATTGTTTGTCATGGATGGGGATATTTTAAACCCATGCTTCACTCTTGATTCGGTATGCTCCGATGTATAGGACAGCAATCGGTAGCGGACCATTATAGGCAAAAATGTAATAATCGGTAAACAACCGATTTTGCCTTTGTATGAATAGGTCTCCAATATGCTCCTGTAATTATGTTCCTTTCTTTTCTTTTTTATTACAGGTCATGTGTCCTATTGTTTTACTTTCATCCTTTTTTTCCCTGTTGCTGTTTTGTTAATGAAGCCCAATGCCTCATTTACTACATTTATATCCAGGTAGTGCATAATGTAAAATTACAGAAAGAGAATATGAATTTCTCATATCATTTATTAATTTTCAAGTGGCTATCAGTCCAAACACCTAGTGATGTGAATGACATCACAGTTTAGTGTACAGCCACTGCTTTCCCAATGAAGATGCTCAGAGCCCAACTAATATTTCTGTGGAGCTGCATTTGTTGTGTCTCATTTTCATTGCAAAGGGATACACTTCGATTGTGGAATATCTCATTTGGGAGCATTTTTTACGGAAGACCACTCCGTCTTGGCGATGGGCTGTGCCCAGTCCTTCTCGACGCTGGAATAAAGCCCAGCCAGGCTGTTGGTTATGTGTGACGGCATTGTAACCAGCTACTGATGGACCGCACACAGCCAAATTATGTGTCTTCAGCTGGATGAGAAGGCCAGCAATCTCCAGCCCCCATCAGCAATGGTAATCACAGCCGCTAGTCGAAAATCAAAAAAAAAAACACACCCACTCTAAATGCAAACATTCACTCTCACACATGAAGGCACAAATAGGCACACAGTTAAAACTGGCCACCGCTATAATCCTCACCATCACAAATAGTAATGCTAGAACGTGCCAAACGGGCCAAATGCGGCACTTCAAAGAAAATTACAACAAAAAAAACACACAGGGTACAAAACACACGATGGAGCTTCTAAAGCAGTGAAGCAACGTTGATTGCTTAAGCAGGTCTACCCTTCTTAAAATAATGGCCGTAAAAATAAAGACCTTTACTGCAATTGCGTCTACACCAAGCAGTACTATAAACTTGACTTAAACTGAAAAAGACACAGGAGGCAGCTGCTAGACAGAAAATTACACAGCAGCATCACACACCGAAGAATACATTGTTAGCGAGACAAAGCCCCCTTAAGATATCCGATCTCCTCAGACTGACACAGCTGCCACCGCGGATCACACTGGCAAAATTGTCTATGAAATATGACCTCTGTTTACTTGCAACACGACTTAAATAGTTTACCTATTTAAGTCATAAAACAACGGTATTTCATGTTTTCTGCGTTGCATTGGAATGGTGTGGGCATACCTATAACAGAGTAGAACGGAGTGGGTGTAAACTGGTTGTTAGAAATATTTCTCTAGGACTTCTCTTTCCAGTGAAGGCTTTGGCCAAAAATGATAACTCTGCTGTGGAATGAGTCAACAGCATTGAGTCAGAGTTAACAGAATACTATTAAAAGTGAGATTTCCTCTGGGCTGCAACTTTTAAAGGGGTTAGATGTGGAAAAGCTACCCCCTCCTGCAACCCAGACTCCACCATCCCCTCCTGCAACCCAGACTCCACCATCCCCTCCTGCAACCCAGACTCCACCATCCCCTCCTGCAACCCAGACTCCACCATCCCCTCCTGCAACCCAGACTCCACCATCCCCTCCTGCAACCCAGACTCCACCATCCCCTCCTGCAACCCAGACTCCACCATCCCCTCCTGCAACCCAGACTCCACCATCCCCTCCTGCAACCCAGACTCCACCATCCCCTCCTGCAACCCAGACTCCACCATCCCCTCCGTGTCATGTCGTACAACAGCCTTAAACATCTAAAGAATATAGTTTTTGTTTGCTGAAAATACTTGACAGTGAATACCGATGGTACAAGGACTCCCTAGACTATTCATGGGTTATAACCTCTGTCACTTGTTCCCATTATTCCCGTTATTATTAACATTGTACTGCTGTCATAGTGACGGTCAACCGCTGAACGTGGCCAATTACTTTAAAACAGGGCTACTGTTTTGTAGGTGAAATGTTGACATTAAATTGGCCATCATGATCATCATGTCATTACATTCACTCTGGACAGATGGTAAGGTTGTTTTTAGCTTGGTAAGTCAGTCAGACATTAGAGGCAGTATGCTTACTTTAGACTCCCCTTGACTCCAGTAAATCTTAGCTGTAGAGAGTGAATGCTATAATGACTTTAAAATCTGGCCACGTCAACATTGTAACAAAAGGTTTAGCTACTAATCATTTGCCTCCTTGGAATAGAGCCTCAGCAACACACTTCAAACAAAGTCTTCTCATGGGGAGAAGACAGTGCCTCTTAGGGCAGCGATGAAATTGTGATTTGAGGAAAAACACATTTTGAAACACTACTAGAATTACACTATTACTGCACATATTTACAATGCAAAAATTCTACATGTAGCTTCTTTCATAGAAACAGAGGAGAACATACTGTTCCTCTTGTGACTCAGACAAAGGCACTACCAAATACCTTGGACTTGGGAATTCCTTTCTATCCATGTGGAGGTCAGCTCTGCTCATCTTGAAGCAGTAAAAGTAGTCATGAGGAAGGTCGGCATACTGATAAGCAGCCGCACACTAAAGATAACAAGACCATTTCTATTCCCTTTTGGATGTGACTGGTGTTATTCGTTCCTCTGCTATCACGGCTTATTCACCACACATGATTACGTTTCCAGTTGCTAGCCAAAATATCAAGCACCACACACATGCACACACGGACGCACACACGCGCATTTAAAAACATATGGGCCTAAATAAAATCTTAATTTACAGTGTAATAAATTCGGTTTGAAATGCAAGACAGGATTTTGGTAGCACAATGAGTAATACTACTAAAGCTATTCATACAATACATAGTTCATAGTCATTGGAAGCTGTACTATGTACTTATGGGTGACTTGAAGGAAGTCTGTGCAGTAAGACCATGGTGTTATTTGAAAACAGTATCTCCTGGACATATTTCAATGGGACAACTGAAACGTTACTTGATGTAATTTAGCCCAAATAAATACACTACCGTAAGCCATAATTAGCTACCAAAAGTTCGAGGTCACTTAGAAATGAACTTATTGTTCATTTCTGATAACATGAAAACTGATAATGGGCCTCTGTATGCCTATGTAGATATTCCACTGAAAACCTGCCGTTTCCAGCTAAAATAGTCACGTCAAATTGACCCCAAATCTTGGAACAGTAGTGTATGTTTTCATGAAAAACATGGAAAATGTACCCCAAACTTTCGAACGGTGGCTCACATTCTCATATAATGAGGCCTGAAGGAACTTAGCATGGGCCCCCCCCCCCCCAACGGAAGATCCTCCCACTTTCTTAACAGCAGTGTCTCCCCTACAGCGCCACTGGGCCACACAAACTGTCCAGCTCACAAATTCTTAGGTAATGTGTTCTGCAGCTGCAGGCTGGGGAGAGGGAACAATCTATGTTTAGAAGCAGTAGCACGCTCCTCTCTCCACGTTCACCCACACTACCTACTTCCATACTGCATTCTGCTCAAAGAAGAGAGAGAAGTAGACCACTAACCACATGTCCATTAGCTCAACCCAACATGGCATGCTGAGATTACATCTGAAGGGAAACTAAAATTACCATGCTTTCAGACCTCCTTAAATACAAAACAACGTGAGATTATTTTTTTTTTGCATTGGCCTTCAGATAAAGACTAAGCCTAATAGACTTATGTCTTAAAAAGGTAATTCAGCCCAAAACACAGTTCAAATGCCAAATGTTTGGTGGGTCTGATTGGAACAGGCTGTTAAGAACAACAGCGAAACAACTACCCTCTACACAACTCATTCCAGTATAAGTGACCTCCTGCTCAAATATTTTAAATGTATATCTTGGTAAAGATCACCTCTGTTCAAAGTACAATTACAAAGCTTATTGCAAATAAACCAAACAAATATGATTCCTTAAACCTAGCTGTTGGGTTAGGCTACTGTTTGAAATGTAAACAGTATGTAAGATTGGTTAAATGGGCCTTTGGGTTTCAGATCTCTTCTTGACCAAGATATCATGATGAGTCTTGGTAATCAGCCTTTCTGAAAGACCTAAAATGAGTAGATATTAATCAGAGCATAGGCTAAAACATTAATGACAAAAAGTAGGCTGATATGGTCAATCTCATTTAGCCTTCTTTAGTAACTTTGAAATGCGAACTGAGAAACAGCTTTCAAATGGTCACCCCAACTTGGAATCCCAAGTTCGAAAACCCAGGCCACATCCTAGAGTACGTCCTTTGTAACTTGAAGTTCACTCAAGATTGACCAAGTTCTTTTCCAACATCCCAGGTTTTCTTAAACCCACCAGATCTCAGGTCAACAAGGCGTGTGTGGTTGAGCTGCTCCCTTGCACTCAGCTGCATCATCGGGAGACCAGGATTTGAACCCCAGGGGTCCGCTGAGGGCGGTGCAATTGGCCGGCAAAGACCGGGGGTGGGGGGGGGGGGGGGGGGGGGGTTAGTTAGTAATCAAATTAGGTTGCCCTGTCCCAGCAACGCTGAAGTCTGTGCTCATTGCTCAGCCTGTGATACCATGACACAAATTAAATCGGTGCCTGGCATCTTAGCAACCCAGCCACCAGAGACTAATGAGCTACACCAATGCAGAGACCATGATGGCCCCTGGCCACCTCCATCTCAGGCTAGTTCTCTGATCTCTATACAGATGTGGAGCCCATGATGGCCCCTGGCCACCTCCATCTCAGGCAAGTCCTATGTGATCGGGCTGATAAGGACATGCTGTTGAACTGACATTTTGGCTCGGCAGATATACACGACAGCATCAGTTAAACACAAGTCTTTAGCGCCCTCAGAGACACATTCCCTAGCCAGTGCAGTGCATCAAGACCACCACGGAACAGTCTAGTACTCCATTCTCCTATAGCAAATTCATGAATGATTCAGATACTGGAAGGTTGGAAAGGTCTCACAGTGCAGCATGAAGACACAAACTTCTTCCACCCAGGACACCCATTGTATACAGTGTTTGTTAGCAAATCCATGTACTTTACAGGACTACAGCTACCTCAAACAGAACATTAGCACCACCTTACAGCAGCAATCAGCCTCAGGACAAAAGGCCCCCTGAGGCACTTCAGTGCCGACAACGGCGACCACGTCACCAACACAAAGCCCAGGCGGCGGGGTGGGGGGTGGGGGTGGGCAGTGGAGGGAAACAGAATATAAGAAAGCAGAGGGAGAATGAGAGCAAGTCAGAAATTGGTATCGACCTACCAATCACGCATTACATTTCAAAAACATGACATTTAGCCCAAAAAAATCGATTTCCAAATAAATCCAGAGCTTTTTCCTCCACCGACAGGAATGACTAAATTATTCAAGAAGAGAACGATTCATAAATATTGCATAATCCATAATACGATATTTACTAGCCTTGCAGTCACATGACTGGGTGAACCCGTGCGACTGCAACGTTTTGCCCGGGACACCAGAGGCTGGCCAGACTGGTCCATCACGTACCCCGCAGAACCACAGACCCAGTGCTGCCAGCAGGTCCAAGATCACGGAGGACATTGCCCACAGCCGACCGGTGCACTCACCTCACCGGAGGAGACCGGGATAGCGTGCACGCTGCTCACTAGCCTTCACTGAGAGCCCAGTGGCAGGTGACATGCAGTCAGAGGCCAGTTTTACGGCCCGGTTTTCCGAAAATGAATGGCTTCCGCTGACTGCGGCTCGCGAGACTACAGGTTGCTACATAAAACAGGCAGACAGGGCATCAGGGCATTCAGTTGGTTCCATCGAATGTTACCTAAGGGATTGATTTGCCCATTGTGGTGTGACTGGGGTGTGACTGTGGTGTGACTGTGGTGTGACTGTGGTGTGACTGTGGTGTGCTCGTCCACTATCTCAGAAACTGCTGTTCTCCGGGACTCATCCAGTACAACAGAATAGCATCCAGACCGATCCTGATAAAATGGATGCCTAATGTGCTTGTTGGTAAAGCTCTGTGGAATAACCGATTATAGAGGCTCTAGCGAGGAGAAAGATCTGGTGTTCCATCCTTGACTAAGACAGTTAACCCTCATTTCTCCCCAGCTCAATGTGGCAGCCCCCCGACATTTCAACTTAGAATTTCTGTTTGACCGTGTGTGCAATTAACAACAAAAATATTGCAATGTAATAGCCCAAACCCCTTGTCAACCTATACATGTTACATATCTTGTATGCTGTTCTTCAGCAATCTGAAGCAAGACAACATTCACTTCATTTGTTTCTGTCTCTTTAAAAGCTTCTCTTACAGACCGAACACACACAAATGAATACACACACACATACTTTGTATGGCCGAGACAAACCCAGCCAGAGTACAGAACAGTGGTTCCCTGTTCTCCACTTACTAAGCTACTAGACAGAGCTATCTGGCCTCTCAAAAAGGCATTCAGTAGACTTGCTTGCTTGGAAGGAAAATGTTTACGTATTGCAGGTTGAGATGTTTTGGCTGCAGTGTGCATCACGACCACAAGATGTCGTGAAAGAGCAGCTGATAAGCCAGGCATTACAACAGAGACATGGGATCATGGCAGGGATGTTCACTTCTGACATAACACTGCCAGATAATTCTAATGACTTCAGTTCCTGTCCTCATGCCCTCTTGGGTCTTCTCTTGATTCTCTTCTTGATCCTCTTCGCTGTTTCATTTTCTGAGGAAGAATGAGCTGTAGGATGACGTCCAGGTTTGAAGACATTTTAAAATGATAATCGCCTGTTTATTACCCCCATGTTGTCTTAAAAGCTATCCTCACAGGTTAGACATTTCCTGTTGTTTCAACACACTATTTCTCCTGTCACATACTTCTAAACCATTAGGCGGATTAGAAAAGGAATGTTCAGGTGTTAAACCAGTTAAGAACTGTAAAAATAGAACAACATGAAAGTGAACAGCTGCCAAGGACACCCGTATTCTCAGTGAAAGCATCATCCCAAAATGATTAATTCATCCAGACCAGAAAGCGGAAAACAAAATAAAACATTCACGAAAATGAAAAAAAGAGAGACCACACACTAACCCTACCAAATACATCATTCTATATTGTCAGAACAAACCTCTGGTGTAAATCAAAGCACATCCTAACCCTACTGTTTGTCCCTGGGTGTATGCCTGACCAGAACAACATACACCTTAGTCCTGCTACTGTTCGTCCCTGGGTGTAGGCCTGACCAGAACAACATACACCTTAGTCCTGCTACTGTTCGTCCCTGGGTGTGGGCCTGACCAGAACAACATACACCTTAGTCCTGCTACTGTTCGTCCCTGGGTGTAGGCCTGACCAGAACAACATACACCTTAAACTTTAAAGAAATAAAATGGCCCATGACCCCACATTGGTCATGCCATACAAGGTCCAGATTACTGCTGGTTCTGTTCTAGTTTAATTCCCTAAGACACCTACCGCGTCCCAGGCCTCATTCAGTCTGATATAGGGGCAGAATAAACGACAGACTGACTAAGGTTTCTATTGGAGTTGGCATGTAGAGAAAATGCAGTGCATTCACAGAAAAAAACTGTCTAAAGAAAGAAACTCCCTCTGCTGGTAAAATGAGAACACACACTTCCATAATAATTCCATCCAGTAACATCCTCTGGGCTGATTTGGAAATAGGAATCTAGGCTAAAAAATAATGACATTGCTTGCTGAATTACATTAAATTAAGTGGTTATGAATGCTTTCCTGGATAAATCCCCCTATCCTCAGTATAATGTTATCTTTTTGTAACAACAATATGATATTTTTAGACGTTCCCTCAGGTTTTCCTCTTAAGTTGAGTTGAATCATGTGTACACTACATGTGACATTGAACAATGCAGTTTCATTTTTATCTCATTATCTCAGATTAAAACTTGGCGTTTCCTTACCGAACGTGACAGACGCTTCTCTGTGGTAGTATCCATCGGGGGTCTTCTTCTTCAACATTGAGCAGAGGTCTAGTCTGAACACCCTCTCAAGTCCAAAGTGGTGCTGAGCGTAGTCAGAATACAGCTCCGGGGCCAGCTTCTTAACACCCTGGGAGACAACACAAGGATGTGCACAATGTCACGTCAGAGATACGCACGTTCAAGGACACCCACCATGACCCCACAGACTAACTCACACACACACACACACACAGCAGAAGAACACTGTTGTGATTCCTCCCCGTTGTCTGACAGGAAGCTTGACCACAGCAGGAAATGTGTAGTCCACTGCCAACAGATACACAAAGCAGGGGAATCCTATCTCCCTCTCCAACCCTCAGTTCAAAGCGGTCACCGCACCTCCTACACAACCCGACCATCACCATCAGCCGCTCGGCCAGGATGGCCAACAGGTCACGAACAGAGGACTGCTGCCACACAAATACAAGGAAACATCCTTGTTTACAATCGGCTGAAAGGGCCAGCTTCCTTCCACAAGACAGCGGTGCAGACTCAAGACACAGTACTGCTATTAAAAGGTTTGAATAAAACCACTATTAAATGATATAATGAAACAACTATTGAATGGCATAACAACATCTCCCCAATAGGTACACACACACACACACACACACACACACTAAACAATATCATAATCAATGACATTATAAAAAGGGCCTTGCTTTGAAGACTGTAGTAATTAGGAAAGCACCGTCTTATCGGCGAACCATACCCAACTGCCTTAAACAGAACTGTAGTTTTACTGTTATTTTTCCTCTGTTGGAGTTTTGTCAAACACCTTATTTACTACATACACAGAAAGAGAATATGAATTATCGTGTAATTTATACATTTTCCATTTATTTTTTGACTTCTTATTGGTCTTGTTATTAAAATAAATAAAAATAAACCTGCAGGACTGAATTAGCATATGCGGAAATCAGAAGCATTATCAGAAGTTACATTATTATTTAATATTACATTTATTAATATTATACTTTATTACATTACATTACACAGGTACAAAAACACAACAAATCTTATCGACATCGGACGATGGTGCTAAAAGACGTGCTACATGAAGACTTGGCTGTTGGTATCGGACACAAATGTTCTTATCGGTGCATCCCCAGTAGAAATAAATGAACTTACATTGATTTCAGTCAAAGACGACCTGACTAAAGTAAAAGATTAGGATGTCCTCCGGGCCACTAATATAACCCTTCCAACCGAACCCGACAAGGCGTCTCTGAAGGGCTCTACAGCCCTACACAGCCGTGTTTTCAGTGCGTCTGACGCTGGTGTTGTTCTCCCCAGGCTCACCATTCCATAAGAAGTAATGTAGGCTCACCTGTCTGCGTAATTGGGGAGCTCTGGACAGCTTCATGAAGGTGAGGTGTGGCTCGAAGGCTTTGTTATCGCAGGACGGAAGGCCTTTCTCTTCAAACGTCTTCCTCACAACCGCTGGATTGTGAGACCAGAGAGAGAGGGGGACGGTTAAAACAACAATCCATTTGCGGTGAAGGGCGGCGGAGAGAGAGCAACTTTAGCCGGGGACGCTGTAACACAAGGAGATAATCGATAGGGGGGGGTGGAGTAGCAGTGGAAGTACGGGAATGGGCAGGACAAGACGGCAGCTGATTATGTTAACTGTTATTGTCTATTTTAGGAAAAGCACAGCTTCTTTGAAAATGGCTAGTAACGTCTAAAAAGGACGACAAGGCAAAATGCGATAAAGTGATGAGAATATTAAATGAAATTGTATAGAAAGCAAGCACTGTAAAAGGATAAAATCATGGTAAATCGATGAACCTTGTAAATCCCCACACATAACAGTTATCCTGAATTGGCAGGCCAGCCCACATCCCTACATGATTAACATACCGCTAGCAAAGCATTGGGAGTGTTGTCAAAGAGCAGGCATCCAGGTGTTAGAAGCAGGAGAGAAGAATGGGAAGAAGGGGGGGGGGGTGCAGAAGCAGACCAGCGGTAGCACCCACCTGCAATCTGGGCCAGCGTGGTGAGGTGCTCTCCCGGGGCCAGCTCCACAAATGCCACCTCGTTCCTGAACTGTCCGATGCTCTGGAAGGGCAGGATGAGCTCCCGCCCCCGAAGCGCGTCCTGCAGAGCTGCCTTCATCTGGTCCACTGCACACACCGCCCTGCAGCCAGCGCAGGCACCAAATCAATCCCCTGGCTGGCATTAATCCCGCTCTGCCTGCGTCCCCCCCACCCCATTCCCGTCCCACCTCCACGGACACACGCGGGCAATTCAGGCTAATGCATCGCTCATCCCTGCAGTGTTTAGTGATGCTAACAAGACATTGCCTGGCCCCTGAGCCTAGAACAGAATCAGACCTGTAGCAATTTCTTTATCATAGGAGATACTAAGTGTACATTCTAATGGCCATCCAAGGGTTCAAAAAAGGGGAAAGTAGTTGCCGGAGTAGTGATTTACCGTAGGTTTCAGAAAAGAACACACTGTACTGAATATTTTAACATGTGCACAAATGGCAACTGAACCAATGTTATGTGTCGAAATGTGAAAGCCAAAGAAACAGACATGGGAATGTGGCTCCCGCTACGCCTATGAACAGTACAAACGGAGTTCGTGTCTGGTTGAGGAGAGGTGTGAGGCAAACACTGACAAGTTGACTTCCTCTTCACTGGACAAGTGGGTCACTAGCAGCGTGATGTGGAGACTGCCCACAGGCACCAGAGCCCGTGTCAGCCTGGCATCTCTCTGCATCACCAGGGCCTGTACCGCCTCCACGTCCTCACTTATCTGCACAAGTAGAGCACATCAGTCTCTCTGAGCGTTCCCCCGGTTCCAGACATTGTTTCTCGATGACATCAGCGGGAAACTAGCAGTAATACATTCTAAACATCAGTGAGATCATATAGGAACGCTTTACAGAAGAAGAAAAAAACTTATTTCTCAACCAAATTGTACCTTGCGATTTGTGATGGGTATTGAAACAAAGTAGTTTGGCCTTTTTGCTTCCTTCTTCTTTTTCTTTTTATCTGCGTCCTCCTCGCTTTCTACTCGACAACTCGCCCCTCTCTTTCTCCTCTTCTTCAAATTGGCTTCTGGCTTGGTGACTGGCGAACATGCAACAATGATATTACTGTTATACAAGAGAAACTTATTCTGTAGTTGGGTTTTACAGCCCTCCTGTAAAACAAGCCACCAGTCAAGTCAACAATGCATTATTCATGGCCCCTAGGCAGCTGGTGGAAATCTGAATTGAAGGGCAGCTGCAGTACAAGGAAGGACCTTACATCAATTGGCAACTAGAGATAACCAGTCATTATAGAGTTTCTGAGTTGGTGCCTCTAGTCAAATTTCTGCTCTCCTACTCGCCCAGACGGTTAAAATGGAAAAATACTATTAGCTGGACATAATATGGGAAATACTGAACGCATCGTCTCAATAAAGGTATGTTACGTCTATGTTAAAACAATCTGGATATGTTGATTTCAGTATTTGCATAAATCACATGTTAAACTGTTTACTTACAGCCAAGGTCCTTCCATATTGCTGTATTTGCAAATGGAAGTTCTGACATAAGATTGTCTGAGCATTTGGATGACTTGGACTTCAGTTTCCTTCCACACGCCTTTTTGGGTCTCTTCTTGATCCTCTTCACTGTTTCACTTTCTGAGGAACAAGGGGATGATGCCAGCATGTGAATGGCTAAACCAGATCTTCCAAATATCTTAGAAAGGTTTTACAAGACTTTTGATATTAGGTGAATTAAATAAACCTTTGAAGATACTGAACACAGTAGTGGAACTTGGTCGGCCTGAATGGAATGTCCGGTAGACTCCACCCCATTCACATTTCTGCTTTGACCACAAAACCATTTGTGGTGATGCAGTGTGAAAGATAATACTAGAACTTCTGATATTACAGAAGACCATGACATTGCTTAAACCCAAGACGGAAGTTACCAACATACTACACTTGGATAGACAAAAAGGGTCTATGAACTGTTTATTCTGCATGTTATAACATAAACCCACAGTGGGATGCACTTTTCCTTTAATGTCAGTTAGACTATAGCATGGAAGAAGTGTACTTTCTCACAATGGTTTAACATAATTTCCTTTCTGTGTTTTCTAATCAGTTATGACCCATATGACAGTGAGAACCAGCAGAAACAGAGGGTACGCTATACATTTCTCACCAGGGGCGATGAGCTCTTTCACATTGCAATGCAAGTGCCTCTGAGCAGCAGATGGATCTGTCCACGCATCATGTGCAGGTGACAGCAGGAGGTCATGTTCCATGCTGTTGGTCTCGGGCACGACGTCATCATTCCCAGTGACCGGCTGCATTCCAATAAAGTTTACTTGACCTTGAGGTAACGCGGAACAGTGAGAATATTTTTCGCGAACTACCTTGGTTAAATTCCGCCTGGGGCTTCGTACAGCTTGCACATTAATGTTGTTCTCTGCTAGCACTCTTTGAAGCAGACAAATCAGTCTAAATGTATTATAGTGACGACCGAGCATTGCAACCGAAACGATAACAGCAAACGTTAGCTAGGCAGCTAACTTTACACAATTTGGGATTCTGTGCAGCGTAACTCGTGCACATTCATTGGTCCACAGCATAGGAATTAGTCAGTCCTCGAATTAACTAGATACCTTTAGTTAGTTAGCTTCTGCCACCAGTTGAAGTAAGTTTCAAGTTACCTCAGTCACAAGTACAGTGACGTCGGCAGCACATCGAAAAGCTAAATTTCGTGTAGCTAGTTACAGTATAGCCCATGCAGTACTGTCACTGTATACGTTAGAGAATGACATGTCCACAATATCATATGTCTTCGAAAGTCCTAAATGGGGCATTTTGCAGCAAATCTAACGATTAACTTGTCTCATCGCGTATTAGCATGGCTATGCGACTGCAGACAGATCTGGTTAAAAATAGTAGTCCTTGTCAGTATGGTAAGGTGTCGCTCACTGCAGTTACCCTGGTCGTGTTCCTCTGCTCAATCATCACTGACGCTTGACAAATCTTAAGAGGTATTAGCTATCAGCTAAGTACATCATAGCACTCCGTCAATGACAGAATGGGTGACGTAGCACGCAACCATTGGTTGATGCATACTAATCCTGAGCAGTGGAACGTGACCAGAAACTAACTACAAAGAGATGAACATGGAACCAGATAGCCCACCAAATGTATAAATCGAAGCATA
This sequence comes from Esox lucius, assembly GCF_011004845.1. Lineage (NCBI taxonomy): Eukaryota > Metazoa > Chordata > Actinopteri > Esociformes > Esocidae > Esox > Esox lucius. The sequence continues at coordinate 9,863,664 of NC_047586.1, read as the reverse complement.
TGAACGTCATTTCCACTCCCCATAGGTCCGGGCAGTAAGCAGCCTATAGAGTAGGAAGTAAATGGGTTGACATTCAGTCGATTTTCTTGTAGATGAAACTGAAATTGAAATATGTCACGAACAGATTGGACTATTATTACACTTAACTCGTACCAAAAAATGCTCCAATTAGAAATGGTGAGCGAATTGAGTTATTGAATACGTACAGTTCACAGAATAGGCGTTTCCTAACAGAATCTCGTTGGAACGCGCCAAAATTGGCCAATAGAATCTCAGTAGTTCGTGCCTTGCTCACCTCCTTTCCAATCAAAACTCTACCCACTCGGCTTCACTAGCCTTCCATTTGAAACGACATCTTTTGGGTATCTTAGGTTAGTGAGACAGACTATACATATCTTTGATACAGTGGTAAACAAGTGCTACGGTATCTCAAAAGGATCATATTGACTGAATTGCTTATGCGTCTGACATGAACAAAAGTTACAGCTGTCATATGATTTTCTCGTGCTGTTTTGGACGTTCTTGGTAACGTGTCACCTTTTTATTTAAGCAATAATACAGATGCATTGCTGTTGATTATAACCTTTACAGTACAACTCCAACTGACACAAACTAAATCATAACTTAAATCATAACAAATAGATAACGTATCAATATAATAATTTAGGTAATAAAGTTGTTGTAGAATACTGTATGTTAAAACAAACAGATCTATTTTTGGTAACATACAGTATTGTACAACAACTTGTTCACCATTTTACCAACAGTTAAATCCAGTGCATTATTTTATTATTTTGCAAAGATTTGTTTACATTGCAAAATCAATTTGAAAATGCAGTGGGAAAAGAAGCTAATTCTAATTAAACATAACACACGTCTAACTCACCTCACAAAATTCTGAATGTTAATCACTTCCATGCCTGAGTACTTGGCCACTGCTGGTGTTAAGCCAGCAGCAGGTGGTACCCTGGGTGTGTTTAGTGTGCTTGAACGTTTACTATGTTGCAGGACAATTTATTGTAAGCACACAGATGGGCCCGACTTCCTAAAGATATAAACAGATATAAAGAAATTAAGTATTATCCACTAGTTGCTATGAAACCTGAATGCTGATTAGCTGATAGCCGTATGATATGTAAGGCAATAAGGCAGAGGGGTGTGGTATATTGGTTTTGTATATAAGAAATAAGGCACAAGGAGCTGTGGCCAATCTACCACGGCTTAGCGTTGTGACCAGGCACCCAGCAATGCTTTGTGCCTAAGAACAGCTTTTAGCCATGATATATTGGCAATATAAAACAAACTCCCGAGAAGCCTTACTGTGTATATAAACTGCTTACCAACGTAGTTAGAGCAGTACAATGTGATGTGATGTCATACCCATGGTATACAGTCTCAAATACCACTAATCAGCATTAAGGATTCAAGGTTTTCTAAGAGCCTCTATACCACAAGCCAGAATACACTAATAAATTAATCAATACACACCTTCCTGCAATAAACACAGAAATTGCACACTAGTTTGTCATTCTGCAACATTGAGGTTATTCAGTACTGAAGATCAACATGAGTTTCATTTATGTAAAACTGCCATACCATCTATGAGAAATACTACCCAATCCCTTCTTGTTTACTATCGTCTCCTCAGTTAAACTGCTATTATTTGTAGGACAAAGAAAATAGGCTCATGTTTGTTCTTTCCTCACCGCCTTTGTGTTTTGTAATTTTACACCATGGGATTTTGTTTCAGGTTGTGATGAGATGCCTGCCCTAACTAAAAGTCAACAGGTTTAATAAACGGACCAGTTTGGTGACTTGTTCTTGAACTAAACAGAAGCAGGCCGGTGGAAGCCTGGATTGTCTGTCTCCATCCAACCCCTTGGTGGTGCCCATGTCAGTTTGAGTACAAGTTTCTGAGGTGAGTGAGAATCTGAAATCAAATTTGCTTTCTCCAAGCTCCTTCCAGGAATTCTTGTCCAAGATCTGTGGATTGGGTTACAGAACTTGTTTTGGTTTATTCATTTTTCATATTAAATATAACAATGAAAATGGTGGTGGCTTGTTAAATTAGAGCTGTTGTCATAGAACCACAAAGATTCTAGCCTTGCATGTGTTATACATACTACAAACTCTTACATTATAATATTCTGGAAATGCACGTAACTTCAAAGCTTTGTAATTTTTTGCTGTGTATACTTAATGTGAGGTATTAAAGGTGCATTCCAGTCATTCCATGGTCACTGACTCCACCTGTTATTCACTAGACCTGAACACTGCATTTTCATCCTACATTTTAAAATGTATTCATGATATTATAGTGAGGTTATTGCAGGAAAAGATTAGAAATTCAGCAGTTGCTGTCATCTCAATCCTTAGGGACACAATGGCCGTGGATCCACTGTCTTAAAAAAATGTGTCTTTTGAATCATGCTGGAAGTGTTCAAAGCTCATTCCTAAATTAGCATCAAGAGGATTTATGTGTGACAGTGCCTGCTCCAAGTACTTCTTTCTTCCTCTTAATCCACTGTTGCTTTGGACACCAGCCCTCCTTATTGGTAAGCAGACCTAGATCTATTTTCATCCCAGTGGATTTTGCCTCTTCCAATACGAACCTGACATAACTCATGTACTACAGGTGACATTTTAAACCTAGGGCAATCTCTTTGCAATCCAAGAGCAAAGCATTCAGGGTATATTTGAATGGACTTGTTTTAGGTTTCTATTTGATACCTACGTGCCAGATGGTGGATTGTGATAATTCTTGAAACTAATCCCTTGGGGGACATCTGCACAGCCACCATGTTCTTAGATTTGACTAGAAGCAACATCCCTGGGTGGTTAAGACAGGACAGTTTGATTCCTTGGTAGTATCAGTTACATGTGCTAATCGACTTCGGTGTCTGTTATCTGTGATTGATCATTTGTGACTAAAAGAGAACCAAACTATTTAGGTACATAATTTCTTCTTTTCTACAGGTTTTATGGTCCAGGGATTGATCTTGCACAAGCCATGAATACAATAACATTTTTAGTTGAATCCAAGATAGGCTTAATTCTCTTTTTGCTCTTGTTTTGCATCTGAATTGCTTGGGATGTATCCATGGATCTGCCTCTTGACTGGGATTATGTTCATCTTCTAATGGTGAGTTGGTTGTTACTTTTACTTAGCTGTGAGAAGAAAGACAGGGCTTGTGTTCAATGTATCAATAATTGCATTAAATCCAATTTTACATTAGCATTACTCTTATTTGAATTGTTATCCAATCCCGTTAGCATATCTTAACATGGTTCTAAACAAAGAAAGGGACATTGACCCATTACACTACTAAGTCAAAGTCAAATGTATTTATAAAGCACATTTAAAAACAACTTATGTCGACCAAAGTGCTGTACAGTCAAAACATATAGCCAACTAAACATATTTATAGGACATGACAAACATAAACAGAACTTCCTACCCATTTGCAGACTCAAATGCTAAAGAAAAAAGAAAGGTCTTAAGGTGGGATTTAAAAACGTTGTTACTAGTAGAGGACCTAACATATAAAGGTAGGCTGTTCCACAACTTTGGAGCTGCAACAGAAAAGGCACGATCTTCTTTAAACTTCAAACGTGACCGTGGAACGCACAAAAGCAGTTAATACAAATTATTACAAAGATGAAATAATGAATCACCTAGGCTTAAAGCATCTACTGATCCCCAGTGGCCAAAACAGAATATCTGCTCTGTAATGTATATCTGACAGAAAGTGCTAATGGTTATTGCGATTGCAGTTTTTTCCAAGTAAAGCTGTTGATATATACTTGTCTAATTCAGCTGTTGAGTTTGTCTGTGATACTAAATTAGGTTAGTTAAAAAAAGTTAAGTCTTATTTTGACAAAATGATAATGTGTTGTTTCTGAAACAGAAAAGAAACATATCAGCCTTATATCACGGTAACATCATTTATACTATTGTAAACATTGCAATTTCAAGATATTTTCAGTAGTGGGAGCCACTTCACCACGCGGAACACTTCTACACAGCACATAATTGTAGGCCAAAAAAGACGACAACATGTACAGACTGTTAAGGAACCAATCACTTTGCATTGTCTAATACCTGTACATTCGCTAAACCAATGATATTTTAGAAGCACGTGTTTTTGTTTGTACTGGGCGGAGCTAGCGTACGATCGACTGAGTTGGCTTTTTTTCTCCAGGCAGATTTGATCTGGGAATTTCAATTTGTGATTTTAGGAGGTTGACTCTAGAGCACATTGTCACGAGACCACGTTAAAAAGTTTTTCTTATCTCATCGGAACTGCATTAGGTAAGTCGGTGTTGTGTCATTTGCTTAAATAATTGATAGATTCATTGATAAATGTGAGGTAAACAAATCAGTGCTCGTAAACGCTACTTGTAGCCAGCCAACGTTGAATAATGTTGCAGAGCAATGGTGTACATTCACGTGGATATTCAAATGTTTAATCGCTTGGTAGTTCGTTAAAAGGTAACGTTACGCTACAAGCATACAGGCAGTTAAAGCCAATATTTATGGTCAATGTTGGAGCATCTCCATCTGTCCCTTGTTCCCGTGTCCGGTTATTTGCGCGTATGTAAACTGGCAGGATCGGTTTATGAATTACCCAAGTTTTAGCCAGATGTAACGTTAGCTACCTGGTTGGTATAGCTGATTAAAATGACTTTTCTAATCCATTTCATTCACTATTTGTTTCTCCCAAATGCCACCCAAAATGTACAAAAAGACAGCTGGCTTGCTCAGTAAATCAGATTATCTTTGTGCAGCATGCATGCCTTATATAAGCATGTACTGTAGTAATCCTTAATCATCTCGTATAAGCATGAGGTGTACAGTAGTTAATGTTAAACACTGTTGTACTGTCCCGTTATAGCGTTACCTTTCATTTGGAAGATCCTGTTAGTTTATTTAGCTAACTTAGCTAGTTGTCGACTTTCCTGACTAGTCAGATGGCTAACATTATGTGCTTTTTGGTATGTCTAACTAGATTTGCTAGCTAGGGTAAATTCGGCAGAGCAAATTATTATAGTACATTACTAAATTAAGGATAGCATGCCAGTGCTAGCAGCAACACGAGCGGATACTGCACAGTTCACCGAGAATGGATTAATCAAGAATTCTTGATTGCCAATCGTTACGTTTTCAGTATTAGACTTGGTAATGAATATGGGTGTTATATCCATAACTTTGCGTTCTCTAAATCGCTAATAATTTGATGGCAGCTTTCGAGCGTAGACATACTTGGAGAAACGACACGTGCAGCTAGCGCCACTGCACCTACGTGGATTCAGCACGCGACGGAAAACGTTAGCTTACGTTAAAGTTTTCAAAGTTTTAAAACGTTTTGTCAAGTTAGTAAACAAGGAGTCCATGAACTTTGTTACATTGTTATACTGCGAGAACCACCCTCCCAATGCCAAGGCGCCATCTTGCTGTAGGATGGATGACAACTAAAGTCATGTGCATATTCATATTACATGTTTATTTCATCTTTAGTTGTTACTGTTGTTGATATTCTTTGACCTTCTCTATCTCCATCCATTTCTGGTGTCTTTGTAACTGTGTCATTACCCTGTTTCTTCCATCTTGTCTCCTTGTCTTCAGTATTATTTCCCTGCCTCTCCCACCCTCAGCCTCTCTGGTCTCTGTTACATCTGTGTGACACTTCCAACCAAATCCATAGGATGCAATCACGTAACGACAGATGGCTTCCCATAAGCTTGAAGGGACTCCTCAATTCTAGACTGCTAAATGGCAAGACAAGCTGCATTGGAAGAGAGCCAAGTGTAAATAAAACCTCAAAAAGCATCGTCGTAGCCACGCCCTCTCCTAACTTAGTAATTACATTTTCCGCTATCACCTCCTGCATTAAAGAAATTGCTTTAACGGTCTTGAAAGGAATGCATTGTGTTTTAAGCTGTAAAAGTAGAAGCATACAGTTGTCTCAGGTTGAATAAGTTATTTTGTGCTCAGAAAACAATGATATCATTGCAGTATTTAGTTATTTTATTTTGCGATTATTAAACTGGATTTATCAGTTGAGAACTAATTCTGGACTGCAGACGCAGTGACATTCTATCTGAGTAAAACAGATAAGACAATGAAAATACAAACAATCCAGACTACAGGTAATCTGTCATGAAGTGTGCTGTCCATCCATGCATGTTGATGTGTCTTCTTCCGGAGCCCTGGGTTTGTTTGCCAGAGGAGTCTCCCGAACGCTAAATGGTGCCCTATTTTGCCACTGAGCATTTTTTCTAAACGTCATTTAGAAATGTTCATACCCTCTTGATGTTCATAAGAATAGATGCCTTGCTAAGTCGTCCTTGATGACTCATCGGTAAATAGAATGCAAATAACTTGGAAGCTCACTTGTTGGAGATGAAAGTGAACACAGTGCCTCATTGTGTAGCTAGTTGGTTCAGACATTCTAATGAGACATGGTTAATTATTTGGGGGTTGCTTATCTCATTATTGCAGACAGTGGTTAGCATGGCAGTTCATTGGACACTGAGTCATTGTGTGAAGCTGCAGTGCTTTGTCACAAAGTGCAGTAGCTTTTGTAGTTAACCTATTGTATGTAAGTGGGTAGCCTGGTTGAATTGTTGAACCGGTAGCTATTGAAATTTATTAAGCTTTATTAGGCCAATGCGAAGCCACTTTTAAAAAGAATGCCATGTTCCTTTGGCACACAGTTGAACAAGATCTGCAGCTCGCTCCATTATTAAATAAGAGAGCGATTAATCCTGGGGTTTGTAGGTCATTTGGGTTCCTTCTGATATAAAAAAATTTATGTATAGGAAAACATATCTCAAGCACAGCTTAATGTTATCTAGCTCCTGGCCAGAGCTGTCTTGGAGGTCTGTTGAACCCATAGTCAGCTAGCCATCTATGAAAATTTTTGAGTTCATAGAATGTTAAACTGTGATTATACTGTAAGGGATTTAGCGCTAGACTATTGTTCAAGCTTAACTCATTTTCCATTAGCTTTATGAAGTTAAAGACACTGAAGGCAACAGATCTGACTACCATATGAGAGCATGAGCGGGAAAAACTGCAACCTACCTACTCATGCACTTCAGGCATTAGCTCAAGTTAGCTCTTTCAAGTAACAACAAGATATGGGGTGGCATGGTTCTCATTCCTCGTTTATCCCCTCCAAGATTTCATCTTTCTGGGTATACCATAGATTGAATGATGTCTGTAATCCTCTTCATTTCCCACTGCCCATCGTGTTCGTGGTGGTTGGACTTATGATTGTTGGAGGGTAAATATAGCCTTCACCGTGAACCTGTGTTCTCAGAAAGCCCAGTTGAAAAGGCTGTCAAGTGGTCTTGCTGACTATTAAAATTCTTCAGATTGCTACCACTGCCAGCTGTCAGATCAAAAACTGATATGCCAATTTTAAATTGTTGCAAAAGAGGAAGAAATACCGGAACTCCCAAATGTCAACGTCGTACTGTCACTACGAGTATGTAGCTCAGATTGTTATTGGATGTAGGTATGGTGGGGAGTTACTCCACCATTCTGTCTTGTGGTGAGCTTCCTGTTGGAACAGACCCCTCTCTAGATTGCCCTCTCCTAAATCTGGTGCACACTGTGAGAGAGATTGCTTAACCATTCGGAAGGGTTATGGGAACATCCCGCGTTGAGTCCTGTGTTCCCAGCATCCTGTCACTGTTTTTCCAGAGATTGTCACAACGGTTTAGGCTCCTATGGAATCACTCAACAAGTAATACTCACTAACTCAGTGGACCACCTACTCTGTTAATTTGTGTCGTTTTATATCAAACGTTTTTTCCATTTCAACACAACGCTTTTGATTCCGTTGCCTTCAAAGTGCCAGGCAATTCTCTCAAGTGAACTGCAACAAGCTGGCTTTATTGATAGAACTAAACAAAAGTCAACCGTGACCAGAAATTACTTGCTTGAGTAGTAGGCTAAGCCACCATGCCTTTATAGCGCAGCTTCTGTGATAAGAAATCAGCCCCTTGAATGGCACAATAAATACAGTGTTCTGCTCATTACTGAGGAAAGTGGGAGTCTGCCATCCACCAACAAGTGTCCTGCTATGAAAAAAATCAAATAAATGTTGCCCTTTGAGTGCTTGTGGCTTGGCTCTCTCCCAAACATAGTTAAAAAGAGATTATCTGCAGGAGTCCAATTTTGCAGCATTTTCCATGTCAAAAAAGTACAGAGCTAATTTGGATTAAATTATTCTTGTCTTGGAATTTAGGCAAATTTGTTTTAGAAAAAAGAAAGTTACATTCTTTTCAAATGTAATACACCCCTGGGACATTGTGTTCCAATTGTTGGCTTTAATGCTGTGTGGCTGTACAGACTTTTACCGTATGGTGAGGGATTTTCTTTCTCTTGCATAGTAGAAGAAGCTTTTATAGCACCTCCTTGGACTGAACCAAACAAATGTTCTCATGTCACTGTCAAGTCCCTTTAACGTATTTGTATGGTGAGCACAATGTTTGGAATATAGAATTGCAATACAATCACAGTGCGTATTTAATCGTGCGAATCTGTGTTCATATCCGCACCTCAGTATGGTGATAATATCATATCGTAAGGTCCCGGGCAATTCCCAGCGCCAGCTTAAGCACATCTGTCTGTCGTAATGTATTTGTTGTCGGTTTCAAAGATAGGGCCCACTTTGGTGAAATGCAGCTTGCACAAATAGTGGAGACAGAGGCTCAGATGTTTACTCCCAATAGCACTGTCTTTTTCATGTCCCAATGTAGTTTACATGTCAGGATCTGCTGCTGGGTTTCCCATAGGGTGGTGGTGGAGCAGTGATAAAACCCCAAGCTGTATAAACAAAATGCCGGGGAGTGCAGCCCCTCAAGTCTGCTGACTGGGGACAGCACCACTGGAGGATCATGGGAACGGGCTCGGTCGGATCATACTTTTTCCATCAGGAAAACGTCCGATCCCACTGATTTCCAACTCCGTATGTCGATGCGAGTGATAAGTGCAAAAAGCCATTTCCTCCCGAGGGTCGCTTCTGGCTGTCTAAAAAGTGGCTATCCCCGCCATGGAATACTAATTGGAGCTGCGTTCACAGCCCCTTGTTGTTTATTCCTCCACTACAAGCTGTCTGTGCCAAACGGAGGAATCCTCAAGGTCTTTAATCCGCTATTAGGTGATGGCTTTATGTAAACCGAGGAGGCTATACCCCCTTAGCATATCTTTTGGACAGCTCTCCTTCTCAGCCCCTCGGCTAAAGAGAAATAGAAGGAAGTGCTTGACTGCTCTCATTAACCAAGGTATTGAGCTGGATTGATTTGTCTAAGCAGCTTGATTAAGCCACTGAAGGATTTCAGTGTGTGTGTAGTGTGGAAATTTGAGCTCAAAAGAACATCCCTCAAACAGTGAACCCAGCTTGGGGTTTCACACAACCCTTGTTTGGTATGTTTGGAGTTGATGAAAGAATCAAAGTACATCATACACTAGTTGAGGATGTTCTTTGTGAAATGCTTCATTCTGGTTTCCAAAGCCTTCAGTGAGACAAAAGGACCTTGTGTTCTGCTGGGGAGGGAGAGATACAGAAGAGACTGAGGAAATGGCCGCGTTGACTGGGAAGGATGGAGTGTGTCACCACGTCAGACTTCCTGTTGCCCCCAGCCTGCTCTGCAGTGGCAAAGGTCACTAGGCTGTTTGGTGCAGATTGCAGGAGGTGCAAATGGCTCCTTCTCTTGGAAAATAAACATGACCCCTAACTATCACCAAGACAGAGCTGGCCAGGCAGAACAGGCTGCTTCCCTGCTAATGTCATCTCTGCTCTCACATGAAGTTGTTTTACCAAAAAAAACAGCCATGACTTGTCAAGGACCGCTAGTAATGAGTTTATAATATCATATAATGCGAACAAGACTTAACACTTAATTGAAAGATGCATATCATTACTGCTTTAGGCTCACCATCTAGTGGATAAGAAAGCCATTTGTAAACCAGATTTCATAGCCATAGCTACCGATATTGCCTGATATGTGCCAAATAATAAAACGTTTGTAAACCATTTAAAACCTAGGCCAGTATTTCCAACTTTGTCCTTGATTCCCTAACTTTAACCCTGTTTTAAAGAACGGTATGTTTTTCATTTTAGCTCTCAAATTAATAATGCCAAAGTCATTCCTGTGGTGTGTTTCCATGGGAACCCCCTGTGCTCCTGTGCAGAGATGGTCCCCACGTGGGCAACCATGTGACCTCTTGGGAGGACCTATCTCCGTGCCTCACTGCACTAACGGGAGATGAATGAGGGAGCTTAGAGAGGGACAATGGGCAGTTATGACTCTTTGTATTATTCGGTTTTGGAACACTCAACCATTCAGAATGAATGCAGGAGGAAGGAGTGGTGTTCTGGTGAGCTGTCAGGCTCTATTGCTGTTTAAACGGCGCTCTGAGTGTGTCTCCATTATGACAATTCTGTCCGGTCAATGGCAGGAAAGGGTTATGGTATAGCCTACATCTTTATTTGCCCGTCACTCAGCCGTGGATACATGGGCTATCTATGGGCTGGAACAGGGCGGCGCTTGTCCTCGGGGGCCTCTGCCCCAAAGTGCAACAGCCTTGTTTTTTGTTTATTCATTTATTAAATGCAAAGTCTGTCTTCTTACATATTCACTATGCAGTCAGATGGGTGCCATTTGAATTAGTGTCTCACCCAGCATTTGGTATCTTTATTGTTAGGTCAGTGTTGTAGATGGCCACAAAATCGTGATGTCACAGAGCTGGCTTACAGTGCAAAACAAATCAGGGTTTAAAAATGTGTTTTTATGTAATCCTGTAATCCTCGATTTAATGTGAAAGGAGTGAATATTGAGTATTCTGACACCAAAAAAGTGTGGTCTCTGGGTGCGGCAGATGGATGGCTTTGTTATTATCAGGTGATTGTGCTGCCATGACACATTTTACCGATGACCCTTTCAGGTAACTGTACCGTAAGCCACTCTGAAGACCATGTTTGTTGGTGTTCGAGTCATGTAGCCCTAGTGCTAAAGGATGTCCCGGGGCTATGTTTAAACCTACCGGAAAACAAATAGATTTTCTAATTGTTTCAGCGTGAGTCTGCTCTCCCATCATGCTGAATGTAAGGGGTTCTCTGTACGGGTTTGGTCAGCGTTCTGTAAAGGGAAGATTTGATCATTCCCAGTCGGTCCCTGCCCAGCTACTTCATCATGCTGAGTTTCCTTTGCTTCTGGGGGCTGACATATTCAGGGTCCAGCCCAGAGTTGGATCAGAACCTCTGGCTCCAGTCTATTGTTGCTGGGTGGGTGTCCTGGGCGGAATGTTGTCAGCGCTCTAGAACCCAGATGTGTTTTCTTAAGAGGTCCTCTCCAGTGACTATCAGCCATGACATCATCCGTCCTCAAGTCAGTCCCCACTAATCCACAAAAACATCTCCCCCAGACTCCACAGCTGTCTGGATTAAACAGGTGTGATTCTGCATTGGATTGTTTTATTACTGTGCCTTACCTTTACAGCTACCAATGTAGAATTCTAATGTTTTATTGGAATTTTAGCCAAAATCTTTTGGTTGCATCTTTGTCGGTTTACAAAACAACTATGATATTAGGGCAAATATTTGAAAACTGGTTGTCTTCATGATCTCTTCCCCAAAACGTTTAAGCTTTTTGGGACATACATTTATTTTGCTGTCCTTCCGGAGTGTGTTGGCTGTGGGTTCTGTGAGCAGGCTGACGAAATCCCTGGCTGGGGCTCAGGTTAAACTGGGGCTAAAACGGGGCGTGGTTAAAGCTGGGGCTAAAACAGGGCGTGGTTAAAGCTGGGGCTAAAACAGGGCGTGGTTGAAGCTGTCACTCTGGACCATAGGATCTCTGGACTGATGTCTGTGCAATAGAAGTATCTATGATCAAACCAAAAGTGTGCAACGACCGAGACACAGAAACCAAATGCTTGAGGGGTTGAACTGAAAACAAGAAGCCAGGAAGTGTGCTGATACAATCACCCCAGTGTCATCGTGGTGATGTGTTCCCAATGTGGCCATGTCGGAGTTTGAGTAGGAATCCAACAGCAGCAGGTGAACAGCCCCCTAAAGGAAGGGAACCTTTTTCAGAAGCTGTCCAGTCACCTGCACCGTGTTTCTGGATTTATGTAGTTCACCTTGTCACTGTGGTCCAGTGACCTGCTCTGATTCTGGATCCATGCCCCACAGCCACAGCACAACGCTGCCCTGCTCCAGCCAGCAGCTTGTCATTATCTCTGGGATGGAGAAAGACTGGGGATGAGAGGAACATTTTTACTTACGCAGTGCTGAAGCCTAAGTCTGTCTTGACATCCGCGTTATCAAGTCACACTTTGGAGTTTCTTTTCATTACACCCGTGGCGTGTTGCCTTGAACACGGCGGCTGTAGCTCATGAATACTGCACGCACCACTGTCTGCTGGGCCTGTCTATCTGACTGGACGTGTTGTTACTAAGCGTCCTTAGCCAAAGCTGTTCGACTGGGTGTAGACTGTGTCGTTGACCCAGTGGCCAGTGTTGTCTCAGCGCAGTGACATGACAGAGATGAAAAAACATCCCACCTTGGTAGAAACTGCTTTCCCATGCAAGTCACGAAACCAAAAACATCGCAGAGACTAGGCTATACGGCACATTTGATGCACATTCCCTTTAGGTCCGATATTTACTGCCTCGTCCTCTTGTTTCCAGAGTTGTTTATAGCCCTTCTGGATGGCTGTAAACAACCACACCTCCTTGACTGTTGATGGACTTTGCAATAGGGAACGGTGGCTTGAAAGTGTTGCCTTCTGGTTTTCATTCAGAGCATTCATGCAAGACAAAGTGTCTTTAAATAGATAGTCGGTCCAGGGGCCTGCACTAACTATGTCTAATTCCCAACAGTCGTATGACCTAAATTGCTTTCAGTTTAACTCCAGCCACACACGGGGCAGTCAACTGATGCTTCTTCACCAGCTCTGGAAACAAGTGGCGGAGGTCAGCCTGTGGTCAGTGTACATGAGGGGGTCCTTTAAGGCCTGTTGGTCGAGTGGCCTACCAACGGCTGACGGCGATCGATCCCTCTGTCTGTGGACACACACTCACCTGGTCACTGTAGAGGTCACTCAGTCACTGTCCCGGGCAATGCGTGTCTACTGTTGGAGGAATTCAGGAAGTCACAAAGGAGATTACTGTGCTAACAGGATGTTGACCTTCGAATGGGAATTGAGATTCTAGAACGTACTGAAGCTCAGTAACGGGTTGCATCGCATCGGATGAAGCTACTGGCCATGATAGACAATTACTGAGCATGTGTTAGTTCTTGGAGAATTTTGTTAAGTGTTTATTTTATTTTTTGTATATTACATTTTTATTGAATTAACCTCCAGGGGAAAATTGTTGTTGCATTACAAGATTTTCTCGTTTCATATCAAAATCATTTAATTAGAGCTATTTCTGTTGATGAGTGTAAGGCAGTCCATTGAAACTGGTTTTTGGGCTGGCAGTGCTGCTTCTCACCCTTAAGGTTTCTGCCAATGTAGCAGGATGAGCTGTAGACGCAACCGAGAACTTCGCGTCACTCTAGCAACTCTTTCAAATTCCAAATGGAATAGCCGACATTAAGTTTGGTTTCAGCAGTGTTCTTCAGAAAATGCCATTCAACCCATTTGAAGTCCCAGTGCAGTAGTTTTTAATTGGATTTTGATTGATGAAGTCAAAACTGGGGTCGAATGTTTGCTTCGTAAGCTTCTGCCAAGTAATTTCAGATTGACCTAAGTCAGATAACTGTTGTTGTTGCTATAATGGTAACACTATGTGATTAAATACTTTATGGTAATCAGAATCCCTAAACAAACTTGTCGACATCTGGTCACTAAAAAGTGTGCATATCCATCATTTAAAGCCTTGAACATTCTCTCTGCTTGTTTCTCGGCACATGCCAAATAACTTGAAATGTAATCTAGGCCTATGTAAAATAATTCACGTCTCATATGCTTGTCTGTGGTCTCTGGCTGGTTGGTTTAATTCTAATGAATTAAACAGTTTTTCTATCATCTGATAGTAGGCCCAGGTGTTCTGAAAGAGGCGGAATATCCTTTTTCAAATTACCTGTTTTCAATTTATGGATTAAATGATGTGCCTGTTATGCCCTGTGGCTGTTTGATGGAAGTAAGTTAGCCTTATAATATGCTTTGACACAGTTGCCATGAGAGTCAAGATGGAAGAGAAAATGCAGATTTTGGGCCTTGAGACCCGGGCTGTCAACCCCTTTGTCTGCTAGCTATACACTCTTTGGGGCGTCTGGGCGTTCCACTAATAGTTTAATCCTTTGGTGAGGATCCCTCCAGTGATGGTACCGTGTCTTCCCATCAGTCACCTTGTTATCCCGCCCGTCAAACGGACACGCGGCTTTGATCTCTCTTAAGGACTTCCTCACAGGGCGCACAGTGTGGGCCACGGCCTTTTGTTCAGAGGGCCCGCCCCTCAGTCATGCACTGAGGCTCCTTGCGTCATTCTCTGGGGTACCGCGTCTGAAACACGCCTTTCACACACACACAGATACCCCATCCGTTTACAGAGGCATGACTGGAGCCCTCTCACCTGTCTCCCAATGTGTGGGGATGGCACTAATACTGGGATACAGATTTAGCATGGTGTTTTGAAGCGTTACAATGACAATGTGAGTAGCTGAGAATAGGCCAACCTCCGGACTGCTGTCTGGAAGGGTGTGTCCAACCTGACCCTTGAAGGACAAGCTTGTTTGAGTTCTTTAAAATCCAGTATTTATGGCCAAGGCAGGTATGCATAGTAATGTGTGTGTGCTTGGCCATGTGCTGTTGTGGAGATCTGGTTTGAGACTGTTGAACGCTTCGGGTAACGCCATGGGAATTACCATCAGCACCCTGTCAATTGTACATTCTACACGCCGTACTGGAAAACGTCCCTGCAATCTATTTATTCCATTATTATTATTTTTTTATTATTTGCGAGGAGGAATGAACGCATTGCGCCGGTAATCCGTGGAGAATCTGACCATTGTGATTTTTGAGTGGAGAGAGACGGGGAAAGTGCCCGCGAGAGGCCATTAACAGCCCCCTCCCGTGAAACACTGGGGTGGGGTCTGCCTTGGCCCTCCTCCGCGCTCTCTCTCCCAGACACGTTTGCCAGCCTCTCGTTCTCGTGCCCTCCTCCTCTCTGTGTCTGGCTGTCACCCTGAGTTTGGTGCTGAGAGCGGTAATGACAACGTGCAGAACGGGAGGACGCTGATCAGCCGGAACCGAGCACAGGAAGGTGACAGGAAAGGGACAGGTCTGTGTCAGCTGTCAGTGAGGGGGACATCTCGGTAAGTTGCTGCTCAGAAATCGATTCCACCCCCCCGAGTCTGGCATCAGTGCTGCTCTCAAGCTTTCTGCGGTGTACTTTGGCTACCTCTCTGGCACTGCTGTGGCTGCCTCAGTAGTCCGTTTATCTGCCGTTCACTTTGACGCTAAGTGAGGTCAGCTGATTTGAGTTTAGCGGCATACAAAGGGAGCAATCATTCCTGGAACCCATCATAAGATTAACTTGATTTGGTGATGAACAGAATATTCTACTTTGGAATTTGAAACGCGTACCAATTGACTTCCACTAGTCAATGAATGTATTGTGGTTGGACCAATCAGTGAGGGGCATAGTCTTTGTTGTTGCCATGACATCCTTGCTTTCCCAGGCGCGTCACTGTGATTCGTTGAGTGTTATTATGAGATGCGACTTTTCCGTTGCATTCAGGTACTCTGTGGGTGACCCTGTCTGTGCGTGCGGCCAGGGATCCATAAGCAGGTGGTGTTCTCACAGAGGGAGGAGAGGGCATTTTAATTCAGTGTTCTGACATACGGAGACGGCGCTCTTTGCTACATCCAAATAGGTAACCTGTGAATGTAGATAAAACAGAACTGCATCTGTGCAGCAGTGGTTGCTATGGCATCCTTTTTAGTGTAGCATTCGCTGACCTCTG
Source organism: Esox lucius (assembly GCF_011004845.1). Taxonomy (NCBI): domain Eukaryota; kingdom Metazoa; phylum Chordata; class Actinopteri; order Esociformes; family Esocidae; genus Esox; species Esox lucius. The sequence goes on along the minus strand of NC_047586.1, from coordinate 9,847,678 downwards.
TTTGGGGCAAGTGTGCGTGTTGTTTTTATTGGAGGGGGCAGTGGTGGGGTGGGGTGGGGTGGAGGGTTGAGTCTTGGCTTGGGGGGGTGGGGGGGCTTTTGAAGCCGGTGCATTCCCCGTTCCGCTATGCCTTGTGGAGTGCAGACAGCAAGCAAAACGGTCCCCAGCCAGCCCGCCTGCCTCACAGCACAGCAGCACGCCGAGGCGCCGCGTCTGAAGGAAGAGGCTCCAACACCTTTAGGACACCTACAAGCTCTGTTGCACTGCGGCTGCACACCTGTTTTGAAGAAGCTGATCAAGGAATGAACAGACCCAGGCTAACAATTTTCCTCAGCTCCCAGGGTTTTCTGTAGGGCTAGACGGGCTCTTTTCTGTATGCAGTCGATACCAGTTTAAGAGGTAACAGATGGTTTCGACAAGTTACATTAGATATGCCGTAAACATTTCATTTGATCCGTTTTGGAAGGCCATGGGAGGTTAAAGGGCTCCCTTCAAGCTAGTTGGATAATACGGGAACATTTTACATTGTTTGTCCACCCACATGCAGTTTTGAGCCAGGTTGGAGATGTCTTTGTCCTGGTTCTGTTGGCCTATGTTAGAGTTTGCGAGTCCTATTTTGTACCAGTGTGGGAATGTGAGTAAGGGAGAGAGTGGGGAAAGAGGGCCCTTGAATGTCCTGGCTGGGGAGTAGTACGAGATACGCAGGGAAAGCCAAGACTGAGGCGTGACTGGGACCTGCTTAATGCCCTCTGTGGGAAAGGCCAGATGAATGTTATCAGATAGCCTGTCTCAGTGCTCTTGCCTGTTCTTGGACCACCTGAAATCACACAGAGTAATCAAGAGGGAATATTTCTTTGTTAATGTTTTTGCCAGACATCTGTGTACTTTGATTTTCTATGCATAATCAGTTAAATGTCAGCAGAATGTAGTGATGTAAAGTTTTTGGTACCAAGGGAGATGAGCCAAGTCCTTCAGTCAATACATCCGCGTTAGCTGGGGGTGAAGAGCGTGCACACACTCGCGCACAGGCTCAAAATAGTTGAGGCGACGACTTCCGGTCCGCTGGATTCTGTCTGTGACGGTATTAGCCTCTTAAAAGAAAATATCTGATGGCATTAGGTGAGCATGTGACCGTAGTCGGCACGGAGAGAGGCCATTTTGTATTTGCAGAGAAGGACCCGGATTGTTTTTGACACGTTGCAGTGTTTCACAAACTCCGATGATGTGCGGACATTTGGCGACACAGGATTTCTCCTGCAGTCTGCTGGGGTGGCCAGGCCATGATGCAACTGAATGTCTGAGCTGGTGACTCCCCTGTGGCCAGATGCAGGCTATGATATCATTGCCCAATTTCTGATACAGTTGCCCAGTTTGTTTTTGCAGTAATGTTATTTACCACTAGCAGATATCTTTGTTGAAGAAGATCTTCTAGCATGTCTGTTCTTTTACATTTTCCTACCAATGTGTCCTTCATCGCTTTTTGTTTTTGATAGCATAATAGTAGAATGTCCTTTTCGTGGCTACATTTTGAAATATACTATTGAGTCTTATCTGCTGCCTCCTTCCTTAACCCTGATGTAAGAGCTGGTGTTTCTCATGACCCGCTGTAAAAAAAAAAAAAATAAAACATGAAATGGTGACCAGTCATGTGTGTGTGGCCATTTTCCCTTTTCATATAGAAAAGTAACTCAATATAATCGCATTATCACTAGAAAGGTTATCCACAGATTTAGTAAGAGTAGGTCATCTGATATATTGGAAAACTCTCCATAGTGACTGCCTGTGTCATCGTTCTTCCCAGGCGGACCTTATCCAGTTCATTTCAGAGATTATGTCCTCCTTACTGGAACATGATGCTTCCAAAATTATTCATCTGTGAGATTTGTATTTTCCAGGAAACTCGTAACACCACTATCCAAACATTCAGCTCTAATATTAAAGCATGATTTTGACCTGTGTCTTCCTCTGTGAAACATAGTGGGGCGTGGTGAACCTGAGCGTTTTGGCCTTAAATCTTGTTGTTATGGGGGTTTAAGTCTGTAGTGAAAAGCTGCTTTCTTGTCACTGATATTTGGGCCACACTTTCCCTCTTTTTACATCTGTTTTTTATTGCTCATATTGTGGTTGCAGTGTAATATTAAGAGTACGCTTGTCAGCGACAGGGACTGAGGATTTTGTCAAGACCATAATAGTCCAAGTAAAAAGTTGATAACTGTCTGTGTTGAGCCTGGTTACTTTTGGTTTAACTGTATCCTCTTTTGGTTTGACTGTATTCCTCTGTATCTCTGTATGCAGTGTGACTGGGGACGATGACAACAGAGGTGGGATCTGAGACGGAGGTGAAGAAAGAGCCGGAGAAGGCGGAGGAGCAGCCTACAGCACCTGAGCCAACGGTCACGAACCAGACAGACGAGGCCAAGGCCGAAGAGGCCGCCAGCGAGAGCCCTGCTCCGGGCCCAGACTCAGCCGATGCGCCTGCGGAGATCCAGGAGAACCAGGAGGACACCCAGCCTGCTGACAACGTCACAGTACAAGAAGGAGAGGGCAGCCCGGCCTCCCCACCAGCCTCAGAGAAGAAAGGCATCTCCAGGTTCCTCCCTCCATGGCTTAAGAAGCAGAAATCCCAGAGCCAGGTGAGACCCAAAGAGAGCCAGACTGATACAAAGGAGAACGAAGGTGTGGTCCAGGTGAAGGAGGAAGAAGGTGAGAAGGCAAAGACGACTGAGGCAGAGCAGACATCATCACCCGCTGCAGCCGAGCCAAAGGTCAAAGAAGAGAAGGTCAACGGAGAGGCGGAGCCAGAACCGAAAGAGGAAGTGACATCAGAGGAAAAAGAGGAGGAGAATCATTCGACTGGCAGTGCAGACACTCAGGTAAGAGGATGTTGGCCATATTTACACTAACCCCGGTTGTTTCTCCCGCACCTTTGCTTGTGTTGTTCAATTCAATCATTGACTGGGAGATGACACCCATATGGCGGTTTACAGTAGCTCTGCTAATCAAGGTGGTCCTCTCGACTCTGGCTTGCTGACAGTAGTGGGTCATAGTTGACCTTGCTTTCACATGACTGGATTCAACTACAGTAGGACAAGCCAAGCAATTGGTGCCATTTATTTCACTTGACTAGATGTCTCTGCCAAGGTTAATACTCTGTAGCTCTGAGGCTAGGGATTATGATGGGTTCGAAACTAGGTCTGTTCAAATACTATACTAGTCAAGACTGTAGCTCTCTCGTACTGTATAGAAATGTTGCACGTTTCTTTCCTTAGTCCTTTCTAGAGATTTTTCATTAAATCATTTTACGCTGGGAGCGCTTTTAGCTATTAGACTGCTGGAGAAACATCTCCTTGTTGTGCTTGTTGATACTCCAGCTGAACCCCAGTCCTTTTCTACGTTTTAAGTTCGGTCCACCCAGTGACATCATCTGCAATGATTAAGCCAATGGAAAACATGAGTTCTGCTGGTTGAAAGTTCTGTGTTCCACAGTAGAAGCCACGCTCATACTGTATCTCTTTACAGAGGAGTGATGACAGGCATTGACGGTACTACAAAGAACTAGTCTAGTCTTCTACAAATCACTGTTGATGAAAAAATGGCCAGCTTAAATGTGAAAGCTTTGATCTGTCTCTGATCGTCTTGTTTTTTTTCTGCCTAGCCTGCTAAGGAGGAGAAAGCAGCAGAGGAATCACAGGAGAAGAGTGCCAGTGCCACAGAAGAGGAGAACATAAAGGCAGACGAAGGACAAGAGGAGAAAGACAAGGGAGAGACCCAGAAGCCAGAGGGAGGGCATTCGTTCATCAAGTCGCCGCTGAAACTGACCAAGAAGGTGAAGATGGTGATGTGTCATGTGACCATGCTGGATGGAAGCCAGTTCACTTGCGAGGTGGAGGTGAGTTTCTTTAGCATTTCCTGTTTTCCTAAGCACTACTCCTGAGGTAACAAGCACTGTTTCACATTCAGTTTACGGACAAGCCCCCCACAGAAGAGTTGTTTCTGGTTACGGTTTACATTGTTGATAATAGTCAGCGAGATGTTGTTCAGAGGGTGGATGTTTGCTATACTGTGTATTTGGAAGAGTCCCAAGGTCAATCGGAAGCTTATGTTCAGCCCGCATAAGATATCTGTTTTCAGTAGAATGTTAAAAAGGTTTTCTTATATTTTTTATAATTATACTCGTACTATGTTTTAATAAAATCCCATATCTACACTGATGCTTTAAACATGTGCTCAGGGATGAAATGTCAGAAATTACTGGAGGAGCCATGATAAATATGAGAAGAATTCCTCTATTTCTGCCTTGCGTGATATTAATTTAGAGGGCAGGGCTTGTTGCCAACTGGGTAGGGGGTTTTATGCATGCCCAAAATGGAACTTGGCTTGTATAATATATCCTAGATAAAACAGATCTATACACTGTTGATCTTTTAATAAAGCTTTGGTGATTTAAGATGTACTTCCAAGCGGTCTCACAAGCCAAACCCTTAATCAACTGTCTGACTAGGCTACTTGGCAATTGCATTAGGCTGGACTTAAAAACTGCCTTCATTGAGAAGTGGGGAGCGTATTTTGGTTTTGAATAAACCAAAATGGGGTAAAGGTTTGTTTCTAATTACAACATTTACATGCACCAAACCTGCATTACTCTGGTTCCATGGGAAGATTGGCTGTGTGCGCCACAGCTGGATGTGACTCATCAGAAGTGTGGATTTGAAAAAAATACATAATCGTATTTGCAATTTTTTGCCCAAATAAACGTGATTCAATAATTCATCAAAATCCTGTAGCCCTACTTGGAACACATCAGGTATGAGTTGCAAACAAGCTGATAGATGACAGGTAAAATACCAATCGTTTCACTACAGTTTGGAAACTGCTGAGAGCTGACTTTGACAGGTCATAATTGCCAACAAATGTGTGCCGGACATCAGCGCGGTCTGAATACCAGTCGAAAAATCAAGCCCTTCATATTGAGCTGTAAACAGCACAGCAGTCTTCATATTTTATGAACCCCATTACGGTAATGTTGTTTCGTGCAGGAAGAGGAGGAGACCATTACACGTAATCCTGTTGCATAGATTGAATGGCTTTATTGTCAACTCATTTGTTATTTCCTCCCCTGCCGCTGGTGGAGTCCAAGGCTATTTATACAGTAGATGTTCTGCTGTGGGCCAGCTACTGCTGCAAGTGATGATCTCAACAGGACATCAACCTGTAAACACAGAGGTTTGACTAACTAGGACACACAGCACCGGGAGACCAGATGAACCATTTAGCTGACTCTGCTACTGTCAAGGACCGTGACAACACAAGTGACATTGCTAATGCTGTGTTTGGTTGGCCGACGTCTCAGCCGGATGAACGGATTTATTCTGGATTTAGGGTGGATTTATCTGTAGAGTGCACTACATTATGATTATTTCATTGCTGGTCTTGAGCCAGGTAATCGTTTCCATTGGGACTTATTAGATTCAGTTGTTCTCTGGAAGGCCGGGGGAACGGAGGGTGTGAAGCTTAGCGCATGGCTCTTGTCGTGGCTGATTTGGTGTAGCTGGTCGTACTGGACAGGTTAACGGGATGGGGATTCTCTGGTAAACTCGATACCGCCCTGGCCTGCATGTCAAATCAGTCTGGGCAGGTTGAATTCTATTTGATGATATAATGTGTTATTGGTACTCCAGACCTACGTGACAGAAGGTCACTGTTGTGATTAGTAAGTTAGTGTTTGCCTACATTCCACATCCAGGTCTTTGATGTGCCATTTCCTAATTCACTCCCCCTCATCCCTTCTGCTCTCAAGTTTATTTTTATTTGCTGGTAGGACGGAGGACTGTGTCATGTCTGGGGTTGGGAGGACATAGGACTGAGCTGTGTCTTGTCTGGGGTTGGGAGGACGTAGGACTGAGCTGTGTCTTGTCTGGGGTTGGGAGGACGTAGGACTGAGCTGTGTCTTGTCTGGGGTTGGGAGGATGTAGGACTGAGCTGTGTCTTGTCTGGGGTTGGGAGGACGTAGGACTGAGCTGTGTCTTGTCTGGGGTTGGGAGGATGTAGGACTGAGCTGTGTCTTGTCTGGGGTTGGGAGGACGTAGGACTGAACTGTGTCTGGGGTTGGGAGGACGTAGGACTGAGCTGTGTCTTGTCTGGGGTTGGGAGGATGTAGGACTGAGCTGTGTCTTGTCTGGGGTTGGGAGGACGTAGGACTGAACTGTGTCTGGGGTTGGGAGGACGTAGGACTGAGCTGTGTCTTGTCTGGGGTTTGGAGGACGTAGGACTGAGCTGTGTCTGGGGTTGGGAGGACGTAGGACTGAGCTGTGTCTGGGGTTGGGAGGACGTAGTGTGAGTTTGGTAGAGGACTTGATGTCCGGAGTTACACATGACAGCCCAGTATGGGAAAAACAATCATACTGAGGGAAGTAGGTAAAGAATCAGGCCACGAGATAATTAGGGAGTTGGCCAGTCCTTCCCCCCGGAACTGATGGGTGTAGGAGGTGTCGGGGTGGGGTCTGGCCCCTCCCACTGCCTCCCCCGGCCTGGCTGGTGTAAAAGCAGGGTGCGCGGCGGGGGCTTGTCTGGGGTTCCCGTCTGGTTCTTTGAAGCCCACTCTGTCCTTAGCAGCTTTGAGGGGGGTCGTGAGCACTCTCCAGATTAAACCTGTGGCATCTGCTGCCCCCCCCCCCCCCATGCAGACACGTGGCAAACTAGCCAACCCTGCCTGCAAGCTCATAACCTTACGTAAGTCAATCAGTGAGTCAGTTGTCTTTGTGTAAGTTACAGACCAGTGATCCTCTAGTAGGATACAGGTTGAGGAAATGTCTGTATTCATAATTCCGTGTTAAAGTTAAAGCTTGATGGTTGTGGTTGCTGAAGTCTACCTTGCCAGGCTCCTGTCTATGGTGTGATTGCTTTTTACTGTCTCATTGGGTATTCATGTGTACAGTAGTCATTTTCCCATACTAGCCAGAGGATGTGGAGGGTTGCGGAGGGATTCAAAGTTGGTGGTGGATCCCAGTGCAGCTGAACATGCATTTTGAGATGGAGGTTTGGTTTGTGAATGGGGCCCAACACTAATTGCTCAGTGTACAGCTCTGTTTGGACAGGGCCCGCTTTGTTCGTAGATTCAGAAAAGCTGAAGCATCAGTAAATGCCATTGTTGGGGAGTATTCAGCCAGAAGACAGTGGCATATTTATAACAAGATGTAATTCCTGCAGCCTATCTGGAAGCGTTGGCAAAATTAACGGGAACAACAAAGCGTTCCAGAGATGAACCTGGCAAAGCAAGCCGTCTCATTAACGCCCAGTTTAAAAAACAATGATAAGCCTCATTGTAGCATGCTAGGACCGCGTCACGCTCACAGACCTTCTCAAAAGTCTCCCATTGGAAGTTATAATCTAAATGAAAAAATCTTGACACTGCTGTTAGGTTGGACAGATATTAGTGTGGATTGGTGCCCGCTGGAACACCCCTACAGGTTCTCTGACTCACACCTCAACGCCCAGTCTCTCTGGTGTGTTGGGTAGCAGCGAGGCTAGGCTAGACCGGGGGGCCCTGGCTCATTAGGAGTCACTGAGGCGTGGAGGTGTCTCTGCAGCCTGGCTACCTCCTGTTTCCTGGGCACCTCCTCTCTCCTGGGATCTGGGCTGCTGCCTGCCGGGTGGATCCACTGGTGGCCGTGAAGAGGCGGATCGTTATGTCTGTGTTACGTACATGGCGGGCAATTGGGCGCTGGACCAGAGGTTAATGACTTAGGCGCTCTCTGATTATTCAATCCTTCAATCTCCTGGCACTATCTTATTGATCTACCGTCAATAAACCTTTTCTGTAATGTCATTGAATGGGGAAAATAATATTGATCTCTAAAGAGCGCTGGCCTATGAATTCATCTCCCCTCGGTGAGACCAGCCACTAAGGTGGTCATAGAGACACGGTTCCCTACGACTCTCTTGTCACACACTCTGTCTGAGCCGGGCTGCTGTAGATATCCTCTTTGTCGTTGCTCCTGAGTGCCTGGCGATAATTTGAGTGACGTGACATCTCTTTGTGTCAACACTGTAATGGCGTGTGGGTCTTTTGAGGAGGGGAACCACAGCCAGCTGGGCAGTGTAGCAACATGATACTGGAGTGCTGTTGCTCTGGCTGTACAGGGCCAGGCTGCAGAGTCCTATTGCATTATTTATCCATGCAGCTCTGTGCACATTAGGGCCCTAGTCCCCATAGACACGTCTGAGACTAATCCACTGGAACAGCCAAGAGCCCTGGGGCTGCAGAAAGACCGGCCTCCTCAATACACGTGCATACACACACTTGCTCTCTGCTGCTGGAGGCTGTATGTTGTATTGGCACAAATAAACTGAGAGGATTGACCAGTGTTCCAGATTTCTAAAAATAATGTATTTAAATATGAACAGGAAATGTCACTAGAAAAGCCGCCTGTTTTATTGGCAGCTTATTTGCGTTCAAAAAAAAGTTTACGACTTTGGTCACTAGCTGGGACGGTTCAAGGGATACTGTTTTAGTGTTAATTAGTGCTAATTGTGCAAATTACACCCACATTTGTTATAGTCATAGTACATTTAAGAATTATACGTTGTGATAGCCAAAACATGTTAAACAAATTTGGTTTGGTGTCTGCCTGGAAGGTTTTAATAGATACCTTTTTGAGGGTTAATTTATGCCAATTAGGTTAACGAATGTAGTCATGGGTGTTTTTAAGTTGGGATAGCCTAAATATGTTAGAGTTGTTCTTTAACAATATTTTAGTGGAAAACATATAGATAATTTTTCAGAATAAAAAAAATACATGGATGTGTAGTTATATGGTTTTTAAACTTTGATTTCAATTTATTTTATGGGCATAAATTAAGATAAACTGAAAACAACATCTCAGCACAATTCCTTTACTGTGGAATTACCCTGCATTTAAAGCTGGAATTACAGCCAAAGAAGTTCCTGCCAGCACGATATGTAGGCCTTTAGCAATATTGTTTCTCATAGTGTTGAAAAAGTGGTGGGATCTGATTCTTGTGGCGTTGAAGAGAAGAGGTGGAATGGTTCTAGCTGATTCTCCGAATGCCTGTGGGAGATGATAAAATTGTCCGGATATCAGGAATGTTGACTTCCAAGTCGGGACCCTCCCCTCTGCCTCACCCAAACCCTGGCCCCCACCCAAACCCTGGCCCCCACCCAAACCCTGGTCCTCACCCAAACCCTGGTCCTCACCCAAACCCTGGTCCTCACCCTGTCTCTCATCCCCACCCTGTCTCTCATCCCCACCCTGTCTCTCACCCCCACCCTGGTCCTCACCCAAACCCTGGCCCAAACCCTGACTCTCACCCCCACCCTGACTCTCACCCCCACCCTGTCTCTCATCCCCACCCTGGTCCTCACCCAAACCCTGGCCCCCACCCTGACTCTCACCCCCACCCTGTCTCTCATCCCCACCCTGGTCCTCACCCAAACCCTGGCCCCTACCCTGTCTCTCACCCCCACCCTGGTCCTCACCCAAACCCTGGTCCTCACCCTGTCTCTCATCCCCACCCTGTCTCTCATCCCCACCCTGTCTCTCACCCCCACCCTGGTCCTCACCCAAACCCTGGCCCAAACCCTGACTCTCACCCCCACCCTGACTCTCACCCCCACCCTGTCTCTCATCCCCACCCTGGTCCTCACCCAAACCCTGGCCCCCACCCTGACTCTCACCCCCACCCTGTCTCTCATCCCCACCCTGGTCCTCACCCAAACCCTGGCCCCCACCCTGACTCTCACCCCCACCCTGTCTCTCATCCCCACCCTGGTCCTCACCCAAACCCTGGCCCCTACCCTGTCTCTCACCCCCACCCTGGTCCTCACCCAAACCCTGGCCCCTACCCTGTCTCTCACCCCCACCCTGGTCCTCACCCAAACCCTGGCCCCCACCCTGGTCTCTCCCCCCCACCCTGGTCTCTCCCCCCCACCCTGGTCCTCACCCAAACCCTGGCCCCCACCCTGACTCTCATCCCCACCCTGTCTCTCATCCCCACCCTGTCTCTCAACCCCACCCTGGCCCCTACACTCTCTCACCCCCACCCTGGTCCTCACCTCCACCCTGTCTCTCAACCCCACCCTGGCCCCTACACTCTCTCACCCCCACCCTGGTCCTCACCTCCACCCTGTCTCTCACCCCCACCCTGTCTCTCACCCCCACCCTGGCCCCTACCCTGTCTCTCACCCCCACCCTGGTCCTCACCCAAACCCTGGCCCCTACCCTGTCTCTCACCCCCACCCTGGTCCTCACCCAAACCCTGGCCCTAATGTCCCTCTGATGGCAGAACAATATTCAGACCATCAGGAATGCTCCCATGAAGCCAAATGACCAAAAACAGTTGGGGTTTGTATTTAGACTTCCAACTGTTCAAAAGAGGCCTAGATATTTGGCCAAAGACAATGTGTGGTTGTTAATGGGATCTGAACAAACTACTCACTCTATAGATATTTACTTTTTAGCATGTGCTCCGACTGTTAAGTCGTTAGCAGACAGCAAAGGCCTTTTTAAATATTTAAACCCGCAAATTTCAGTGGGGCTGCAGTCGGGCTCCGAGTTGAAAGCCATCTCAACTTGGCCTGCGAGCTCGTTCCGTTGGGTGTGTCACTGGACCTGCCACAGTGCGGAAGTGTCGTTTGGTTCTGTTACGGTTTCGGTTTGCTGATTGCTGCCCTATTGAGTAATAACGTGACTGTTGTCATGTCTGCTGAGTGACTGACACGTGAAGCAGAATGTACACACAAACAGTTCCAGAAAGCCTTAAGCGAAAAGCAAATACACTTGACCCTGCCTTGTATCTGATTAGAATCGAGACAGTACTGTTATGGTGGTGTCTGATCCATGCATGCAGGGCTTTGGCTGACAGGGCGAAGCCCGTGGTCCTGAAGTGCCCTCTGTTAGCATGCTAACTACTGATCTAATTGACCTGCACTTTGGAACAGGGGGGGCCAATGGAAGAATCCTAATGAGGCTAGGTAGCTAGCGTAGCAGATCCCCGCCTCTCTGACGGATGGCTTCAGTTCATTGGGGGCCGTAGTGGATGATCTGCCCCACCTTGTCTTTTTTTTTGCCCAGATAACCACGTGTTTCTTTCCGTTAGGCATTGTCCTGGTGACGACAACCCCTCTTGAGGGAGCATCTCCCTCAAAAACCCCATGGGCCTTGGGTTTAAGTTCAACACAAAGTCAATGTAGTCCAGGCAAATGTCTTTGTGATTCGAAGAGGCTGTAAGAGACCTTGTGAGTCTGTACAGGTGACATTGATTAGGAATCACCTGACACACAGCAGGAGGCAGTAATTCAGATCATGACTAGTCTGCTGTGTCCCTGTCAGACGCGTTGCTCAGGCTAGCTCCGACTGTTTCATTTCATTACACTGAAACCCAAGCTTTAATTGGGCACCTTTGAAATCTCCCGCCTCATGGGCCCGCCGTCATTGTTTATTAATGTTTCTTTTATTTACAGCGCTCCCTGCTCCGCGGCTTAATGCGTCGAAAAGCTACGGCTCCCACAGGATCAATAGTGAACATGGGTCAAATCCACTCCACTCTATGCCAGCAGTCCTTAATGACCGCCAACCAGTCGGCACTAAAAGTGCTTTATTCGTAGCAGGGGAGAGAGTCGGACCAGGGCTGAGCATTGACCCTGCCCTTAGGCCATCTGTTTACAAAACACACAAGCCGTTCTGATTGGTCAATATGTAGCGCAGAGGCCGCGCCACGGTGGGTGACGCAAGGTCACCCGTAGCTGGGTGGATTTGAAACCAAACAAAGACCACACCTTTAAACACACAGCTCCGAATGCACCTGTTGCCAGATCGTGTCTCCCAGGGACACACCCCGATGTGGCAGCCCTCCCAGCTGTGTTGTCGACGGTGGCCTCGTTTCTCTTCCCCTCTCCCGTCCCTCGGTCTCTCCTGCAGACTCTCCAATGTGACATTGTCCATTGTCGGAGTGGGGGAAATGGGGGAAGACGAGACTTCGCCAGTGTCTGGAGTGACTGGTGATCCAAGCATTCCTTAAATATCTCGACCTTCCCGAAGAGGAGAGGCACAAAGACACAGACTTCTTTTTTTTTTCTCTCTCCATCCCCCTCAGTCTAGAATGCCGTGTCATTGTCTTAAGTGGCCTTGTTGTGTTTATTACCCATCAGGCCAAGGCAATGTGTTGCCCTGAGGAGGTAGAGTGTGGTGGTAGACTTCGCCCCCTTTGTCTACACTGCAATTCATCCCAAATAGCTCCCTCATTCCACAAGTGTCAAAGGCCCAATATGCAGTGCTCATGCAATCCACAGGCTTTTGTGGGGATTTTCCTGTAATGCCCGTACTGTCTAGTTCTGCTGTGCAGGCGAATACAGGGCCAGTTGGAGAGAGCTGCCAGGCTGGCCCAAACTGCTGCATGTCTGTCTTTTTGTCTGTCTGCAGGGCAAATGTCAGCTCACACCCAAGAGATGCCCTGAGAGAGGGCATTCTAGCGTTTTCCGACACTTTCTACACACCATGACCCTGTCGTAACGACCCTGTTGTTTTGTGCCTAAGAAGGACAGTTAACTCCATTTTCTCCCAGGTCGTTGCTGGATATCAGAATGTGTTCCTGGCATACTTGCCTGGTAAATGAACTGTCCGAAAACTGAAAGATTGTTTGTGTTAAAATGTTTTGTAAGGGTGTTTTTTTTTATGTATACAAAGTAGTGTGATTGGTAGTACATCTATTATCTATTACTGTTTTTTTCTTACTTACTTACTTTCTTTCTTACAACTTCTTTCTTCTCCTCTCTGCAGAAACGGGCAAAAGGCCAGTACCTGTTTTATAAAGTTTGTGAAGCCCTGAACCTACTAGAGAAGGACTACTTTGGATTGAGTTACAGAGACAACGCAGACCAGACGGTAAAGTCATTGTGTTTTTTGCCACATTCTTGTACAGTGAGATATGAAGTTTTGCTTTTAAACAGAGCAGTAAAGACATTTCAAAAGCAGCCTCTATACATGAAGGCTTTTCATAAATATTTGTAAGCATGTCTTATTTCTGAAGGACCTGTATTCTTTGTATTTTGTTGGTATCTCCATTAGAGCTCCAGACCAAACAAAGCAAAGCCACCACATTTTACTTGTGGCGTACTTATTTGAGGAGTAACCTTATTGACTAATTGCACATATTTGTATACATTTTTTTTGTATTGTTCCTCAGTTCTATTACAATGACTAATTGCTTGACTTATATATAACAGCAATTGCATAATAACCCTCTCATGATCAATATGATGTCTTTAGACCCGTGGTTCTCAAACTTACCTCGAACCCCCCAGCCATGCCAACCTTCTAGCGTTGGTACATCACCTTTTCAACTACTCACCAAACCCTTGATTAGTGAAACAGATGAGCTGGTTCACGGCTACACCAGAATTGTGAAACGTCTGGGCGTTATAACAAAGGACCAAATGAACCAACAGTGATTCATAAAACCTGGATGACACATTGCTCCCATGTGGCCCGAGTCCAGCTCTCCCTCACATGAATGTGTGTAGTTAAGTGTAAACCCAAGAAATCCCTAGAACCCATAGGTGCTTCTAGGGAATAACATCTGTTATTTTTCGTGTCTGTGTCAACACGGCCTATTGGGAAGCTGTGTATTTTCACTGATTAGACACAGACGAAGGGCGCTGCTCACAAACTTCCGTCCAGGCTGACTCTGTAATCCACTGCCAAGCGGGCCAGCTTCACAGAAGACCTGGACTCAAGTGCTATTTTAAATGGGAACCTTTAGCCACGGCTCCCACGGCTCCCATCGAGCAAGCAACACCTACGGCCTCTGAAATCATTTTCAATAGAAACCAGGCTTTGTTCCCAGTCCTCATCCTCCTTTCACTGCCTGCCGGTGTCTTTAAATTGGGTCTTCTCCACTGTAACAGGAGCACATTGGCTGACCGAGTCAACAGGCTCCGCACTCTGCAGGCCCCAGGTCAGGTCAGCCAATGAGGGTGGGAGACTTTTGGGAGAAAGAGAGGGAGATCAACATTTTTGCGGCAGTGCCGCATACAGAGTTTAGTTCCACATTGACACTGAAACTGCATGCTAGCCTGGGATGGGGTGAGGCAGATGCTGGCCTGTGTAGCTAACAGGAATGTGTTTTCATCATTTCGATTGCCAAACACCCCAGTTTCTCAACCGTAACAAATATTAAGGCTTTGATTAAAAAAGCTGCGAGCTTTATCAGATATCTCTGTCTTTATAGTGCTGGCTGGACCCGACAAAGGAGATCAAACGTCAGATTCGCAGTAAGTAGTGGCTTTTGAAACTTTTTTTGTCCTGCATGAAGTGTTTCATTATGTAACTGGGCCAGTGTAAAATGTAATGAAAGGCTTCCACACTACCCCATCATTTCCCCTAGCAAAGCATCATTCCCCCCCCATGACCATATCATATTAACCAATGTAACTGTTGACATATACAAGATCTTGATCAGGAACTTGTTTTCCTTTCTTCCTTGGGTGAGATGCTCTGTTCACATCTGGTCAGTGGACTGCAGTCATTCTGGATGGGTCTGGGGGACATGTGTTAGGGCTGACGTGTGTTGGCTGGTTTCTCTCTGATGAACCTCTGGGCCTGGGCAGAGTGAAGGGATAGGGGACTCTCCCCCAACCCCCATTCCGAAAGTCCCGGAGCACTTAGCCCTGCCAGGAACACTGGCCATGTGGTTACACCCACACGTCCGCGCGCACACACGCACGCTGTCATGCCCCTGAGGGAATTCACTCTGTAGTCATGGGAATGGCAGATCCAAGTTGTCCTGGGCCTGGGATGTGTTAAGATCACAACCTTAACAGTCTACAGCTGCCTGAAACCGGCCCCTACCTCTCTCTATCTGCCTGTCTTTAACATGATGTATCCCTTTACATCATGATCCGGCTCTCTGGGCGGGGTTGAGTCTTTCTCCAGGGACGAAATAGGGAACAGGATCCTCCCTATGAAAGGTGGGGCTGCAGTAGAGGTCCGCCTCGTGTTCTGGACCCCTGCCAGGACGTTAAAGGCCAAAGAGTGAAGCCTTGTGGTGTTATTATGTTATTATATATTAATATGTTATTGTCCAAACACACAAACCCAGACCTGTAGCAGTCAGGGGTTCAGCCCGGACCCAGTCCGTGCTTCCAGTCAGGGGTTCAGCCCGGACCCAGTCCGTGCCTCCAGTCAGGGGTTCAGCCCGGACCCAGTCCGTGCCTCCAGTCAGGGGTTCAGCCCGGACCCAGTCCGTGCCTCCAGTCAGGGGTTCAGCCCGGACCCAGTCCGTGCCTCCAGTCAGGGGTTCAGCCCGGACCCAGTCCGTGCCTCCAGTCAGGGGTTCAGCCCGGACCCAGTCCGTGCCTCCAGTCAGGGGTTCAGCCCGGACCCAGTCCGTGCCTCCAGTCAGGGGTTCAGCCCGGACCCAGTCCGTGCCTCCAGTCCGGGGTTCAGCCCGGACCCAGTCCGTGCCTCCAGTCCGGGGTTCAGCCCGGACCCAGTCCGTGCCTCCAGTCCGGGGTTCAGCCCGGACCCAGTCCGTGCCTCCAGTCAGGGGTTCAGCCCGGACCCAGTCCGTGCCTCCAGTCAGGGGCAGCCATGCTTGGTGTGTCTTGGTTGCTTTATGCTTGTTTGATTTTCTGCTCCACCGACTGTCACCATGGCTGTCAGCAATGAAGCAGAGGTTGGCAAAGAAAACCCCATTTTACACGGCTGTCCACAAGTCAATGCAGCGCCAATTCTCTGGCCTTGGTCTTGTTTGAACAGCTTCAAATCGTTAATCCACCCAAAATATATGTCTATGACATATGTGGTCAAGTCTGTAAGCATTTATTACATCGCTTAAGACAACGGCAAAATCATTTTAGGAGTAAGAAGGTACCAGGATCAACCTGGTATCGATTTTGTTTCTAGCTCAAATCCCTGCTTATCAGGTAGCTGTGACAAAGCATAAAGTCTGCAAACAGGGCAGAGTTGCCAGATTGAGACAGAAAATGTGGGGCACAGTGACTTCTCAAACCCGCCTCCCCCCGAAAAGGCCCGACAAAGTAGCCACATTTGTTGGATTATGGAAGACATGGCAATGTTGAACAAGGAGGATATGTAAGCAAATTCGATACTTTGTCATTGCATTTTATTGTCTAATGGATGTGTTCTGCCAATACCATCTACTGTCTAATTTGGTTAACTGGAGTGCTGGTAATGGTTTTAAAAGCCATATTAAATATCCTGTGTCAGCCCCCATTCTCAGGTATCGGCAATATACAGCTGCGATTTCCAGATTATTCTCTCTGGAGTTTAATTATTCACCTTCAGTGAGTAAAAAAAAAAAAGAGGCACATTCCGGGATAACAGTGGTCACAGTCTGCCACAGTTGTTTTTCTGTGAGATAACATCATAGGGTCTGGATTGCTGGCAGTGAAGTGTGACCACTGTTACACCGACTTGGCTAATTAGGTTTCCGAGGTCACAGTCAGGCCTGTAACTGAGATCACTGGTGTTCTGCATTCACTACCCACTGATCACTGTCATCACTCTGGATCCAGGAAAGTGGTCGATATCAGCACAGTCCGTTCCATTTGAACATATGTGGTAAATCTATCTTTATTAAGAAAGTGGCCTGTGTTCTATAGTGCTGTGATCTGGCTGGTTGCTTGGGGTTTGTGTGTTCTCTTCTTTTCCTCTGGGGCAGATAGAAAGACTTGCCCTGACATGAAGTAATCTTTTCTGAGATTTAAAATGTCCCACACTTTTTTTTGTGCAGCTTTGCTATGGACCTGATGTCATCTGTGTGGGTGTGTGATATGTTAGAGACCAGGAAACGGAGAGGCTTTCTGGTTGATGCACTTACTGTATGTACTGGGTATAAATTCCACAGACTAATGGTGTATTGCAGCTGTATTTGATTCTGTGATATTATATACCACATTCCATTTTAATGCAATCTGCAGTGTGTTAGTGTGGGGTGGGTTTGTGTGTGTGTGTGTGTGTGTGTGTGTGTGTGTGTTTGTATCTTGGGGTGGATTTGTGTGTGGAGTTGCTGGTTGGTATGAGTTTGTGGGTGTGGGGTAGGGTTGTGTGTGTTAGTGTGGGGTAGGGTTTTGTGTGTGTGTTTGTATCTTGGGGTGTGTTTGTGTGTTGAGTTGCTGATGGATATGAGTGTGTGTGTGTGTGTGTTGGGATGGGTTTGTGTGTTGGTGTGGGCTGTTTGTGGAGTTGCTGGTAGGTGTATGTGTGTGTAGGGTTGTGGGGGGTGGGGTTGTGTGTGTTGGGATGGGTTTGTGTGTGGAGTTGCTGGTGATTGTGTTTTTCTGGTGTGGGGAATGGAGGCCAGCCTATCAGTTGAATTGAGGCCAGGGCCATTTATCTGCAGCCTGTGACTTTTCAGTGTTTCAAGGATAATTGAAAATGGAAAACAGGCCAAAGATGGGGGGGGGGGGGGGTCTGAAATCCCCTGACACACCCACATGCAGCTGACTTCTGGAAGGTCATCCTGGTGAAAACTGTAACATTATATGTCCCTCTTTTCCAACTCTGCTTCTTTGTCAGACCCCCTTTTTTTGTTCTCTTTTACACATGAAATACTACACCTATCAGGACCATTCAAGGTCCTGTTCTGCAGCGTTGTTCTGCCTCGCATGCTGACACGCCACGAAAACACACAGTTCTGTTAAGTGGAATTAGGCCCCGTGATTTGGACTGTTTAAAGCCCAACCCCCCCCCCCCTCCCCCTCCCAGTTGCACCAATGATGTGTGATCCTCTGGGCGTGACATCCTGGATCTGATCTTCCTCATATTCCATCAGTCTATTAACTGCCTCTACGGTCACTGACCTTTTCGCTCAATCCGGCCAAAGGACAGCCGCTACAACATGGCCTCTGTTGGATCTGTGGAGGAACAGTGCTGCATTGGTATCCAGGCTGCGTGTGTAACAGTGTGTAGGCTCATTCTTTCCTCTTTTATGACCTGTCATATCCCATTCCACACTAAGCATGTGTGAATTTAGCAGGGCTTTCCTTGACATGTGTTGGAGAAAATGGGGAAAATAAAGAAAGCATGTTTTGTAGGATCTTCTATGCATTCTTTGTTGTGTTGACTTGAAATACGAGGAAGTGAATTATATCCCAATTTTGCATTGCTCCACACAGTGAATGGAATTCCTTGCTTGGCTGTTCTCCCCCATGTTCCCCCTGACAAGGCCTGGGGGTTCGGGAAGAGATACAGATAAACAAATGGTCCCAATGGGATCACTGTGTGGTTACTCTGTTCCAGCCTTAAGAGAAAGGGCACTACGTTCCCTCTAAACTCTCCCCTTTTCATATATCTCCTAAAAAGCATTCCCACGTCATTTCAAACCACACATTTCAATAGATTTGTATGTACTGTGTTGGGATACGGTGGGTCTCTGAGCCATTGTGTAACGTCAGTTGGACAGTCACATGAAGTTTGTCGTCGTATGTGTCTGTTTCCTGGGTGGAATCAGCCTCCAGCTAGCTTGTACTCCCCTCTAAGCCAGCGGTTGCTAGGTAACAGGCAGTCCAAACCTAATGCTGATGTGGCTATAGGCAGTGTCATATCAAGTCAGTGGATCTGCGGCTGGACACAGAGATGAGGGGCTTCGCTAGTATGTATCGGCACTGCTAATCGTGCCTCTACAGGAAGTATAACACGGAGCCTTTTTAAAGGGCTCCGAAGCCCAACTGATTCTAATTCGAATTGTAGTGCTGCTCTCAGAGGGTATCGCTAATGTAAAAAAGGGACTCCATATGAGGGTTCATTATGGAGAGTTTTAAGCAGAGTTAGACTGGGAGTACAATGCGGGGCTCTGAATGCAGTGGGCTCTGTGCTAGCTGGCTGATCCAAAGCTAGTCTCATTTACCTTTATCTCCTCAGCCTAATTTAATATCGCAGAGTGGGAGCGCTATGTTGAAAGGCCTTGTTCCTGCTCTGCCATTTTGATGAGTCTCCAAACACAACGGTGCACAGACCAAATCAAAGTCCTTCCTCAGCCTGGCTTAGGTCTTTCCAGGCTTTAAAACACTTCAAAGCTTCACCTCGTGGCTCTTCGATTCTGTGTAATTGCTTGCAGCTGCTACATCCGTCCCAGTGTGTGTGTTTTTTTTTAGTGTTTTTTTTTTTTTTTTTATCCATCTCCCTGCCTCACACACCCACACATCCCACGCATACTCCCTCTGAATGTACAGTCGAGCATAACTTGGAGCAGTGACTTATCACAGACACAGTATTTGGTCACCTGGCTCAGGAGGCTGCCGCCCTACATATAAATGCTCACCCATACGATTGGCTAGAATCACTTCCCTGAAAGCCCTGTGTCACGGCCTTGCGCCTCATAACCGTGTAACATTGCAGCCCCTTCAAAATAAAGGTTCGATTTGCGTGTCGATAATGTAGATATTTTCCCTGTCCCTTCATCACAGGTGCCTCCTGGCAGTTTGCGTTCAATGTGAAGTTCTACCCTCCTGATCCCTCTCAACTGACCGAGGATATCACCAGGTACTGTGCCTTCATCGGGGACCCAAGTGGTTCGTCAGTCACACGAAACAACACACAGTGCATATGTGTGCTCTCATGTCTTTGGTTCCTCATTTTGAATGTTTGGCTTTTATTATCTTACTCGTGAAGAAACACAGTTTGCCCAGTAGTGCAAACAAAGACTGTCTCTGCCACCCAGGTGGACCGGAGCATGCAAAACAGCCTGTTACCACTTTCCATTCACGCTGCTAAACATGGTGCCAGAGTAATGTGTACACAGTCTTTGTGGGGGAAATTTAAATGGTTGTATTTTTATGGTTTGTACAGTACATTCTTTTTATCTCCGGCCCGCATCTTAATAAACACACACTATTATTCAATATACAACTGGCGTTCACATGAATGAACTGTGAGTCTCTGTGGATAAGAACGTCTGCCAAATGACTAAGTCTATTTCTCTTTTTAATGTCTACTAATTTTGACTTTTTAAATCCAGTCAAAGAATAAGCTCTGTTGTACTTGCCTAGGATAGCAGCAGCATGTTTTAGAGCTGTGGTTGATCAGGAGAGTTAGGAGAGTGGAGCGCTAACGGGCGCGCTGAGGGAGGAGGAAGGAGAGTGTGCTGTGGACTGGAGTGTTCAAAGCCCCATCACCGGGTTGCTGCCTATCGGCGCCCATCAAACGGTTGTGGTAATACCGAGCCCGGCGGAGCTGTCTCTGGCCTGACGCAGAGTTTCGGCACACAGACCCGGAGCCGAGGTCACACGCGGTCGAGTGCTCGCGCACCTACCTGATTGTCCCCATTGTTGCAGCCCCGAGCCTCCAGGCTGCTGACCGACTGAAGGAAGACTGCACGCGCCAAAAGCCACTGTTTTCACGTACACATACACGTGTCCGCTGAGGGCTCGTGAGAAATGCACAGACCAGTCTAATGCCTGTAAATCTGCGCGGCCCTTTCTCTTCTAATCGTCTCATCTCTCTCTGTCTCTCTCTCTTTCCCATGTGTCCTGCAGATATCTCCTGTGCCTTCAGCTCCGGCAGGACATTGCATCGGGACGACTGCCCTGCTCTTTCGTCACTCACTCCCTGCTGGGCTCCTACTCCCTGCAGGCCGAGCTGGGCGACTATGACCCCGATGAGCACCGGCTCGACTACATCAGCGACTTCCAGTTTGCTCCCTCACAGACCAAGGAGATGGAGGAGAAAGTGGTGGAGCTTCACAAAACCCACAGGTCAGGACGGTGCGGCGTTGTTAAAAGGATGGTTCATAACTAACCCTTTCAATTAGCAAGCAAGTGGTTTTTTTGGGGTGGGGGGGGGGTGGGGGGGGATACTCAAGCTTCAAGAGCCTCCTTCAAACATGATGTGCGGAATAGGAGCGAGAGTGGAAATTAGATTGGAACCTGCCCCTGGCCTGTACTAATTTATGTGCTCGTGCTTCGAATGACCTATTTTCGGCACCTGCTACCTATCTGCAATAATTCACTTGAACTCTTCACATCTGTGTTTGTTTATACTAGTTGGCTGTTTGGTTTTGTCTGTCCAGGGGGATGACTCCGGCTCAAGCAGATACCCAGTTCTTAGAAAATGCCAAGAAGTTGTCGATGTATGGTGTAGACCTCCACCATGCCAAGGTAACTGACGCACACGGCTTCAGGCATAAGGCTTCAGGAAATGTTTTGAAATGTTTTGAATGTGGCTGTAAGCCGTGGTGGGGATATCTGTGTCATGAGAAGGCCTAGTGGTCACGTCCCGGACATCGTCATCTGTCCAGGAACTGTCGTGCTACGTGCCAGTTGTTGTGAATGGAAGTCTTCTGAAACGCCGGTGAGTGGACACAGGACTCTGGGAGGCCCCTTTGATGGGCCGCGAAAAAGGGGAAGAACCAGGCTGTCGGGAAAAAAAGCATTTGAACCGGAGAAGAGACCGGGCCTTCCACCAGATCAGCTGTACAAACATGTGGCGAAGCATGAGCTCTTTTAAGTGGGCCGTTGGCATGGGAACAGCCCCGTGGAATGAACCCCTTCCTCTCCCAGTGGACCGGTTTGAAAACACCCCCCGAAATATTCTGGTCTCCAGAAAGAAAGAGGGTGTGGGAGTAAGGGAAAATGGAGAGTGTGGTGAATGACCTGTTAATATTGACCCCGACCCTCTGCAATCTGGGAGGAAAGTGTATGTCAGTGAGTGGAAAGAGTGCTGTTTGAAACCCATGTGTTGGTGTCTAATAGTCCAAATGCCCATTGGCAGAGATGGATTTTACCTCCTCGTCTTACAGTTGAATACACAAATCAATAGTCACTCAGTACCCAACTGTCCATATTGCTCGGACTACAAAGGTCCTCCGTGGCGCCATACGCGTTTCATTAAGACATTAGCATTGGGTTATGTTGGTGTGGCTGAACATCCGGCTTGTATGTCCTGTCTGATCACCTCCCCCTTGATGATGTTGTGTGTCTTCTGGGCTGAACTGGAAGGATGTGGTCATTCCGTCCTCTCTCCAGGTTGTCTGTGTGTCTTCTGTGCTGAACTGCTCTTCTGGCGTTGTCTCTGTGTCCTGCAGGACTCCGATGGAGTGGACATCATGTTGGGAGTGTGTGCTAACGGCCTGCTGATCTACAAAGACCGACTCCGGATAAACCGCTTCGCCTGGCCCAAGATCCTCAAGATCTCCTACAAACGCAGCAACTTCTACATCAAAATCAGGCCTGGGGAGGTAGACAACAGCACTGACCTCAAAGGAAGAATTTCCAAATGTTACTGTTGTCCTCTCAAAGCCCATTTAAGTAGTTTCTTAGAGGGTGTCAGGCATTGGGTCCATTGGTTTTGGATCCAAAAAATACGTCTGGGCGGAATATAATATTTATATTCCGTCCAGACATTCATCAGTTCTGATAAAAATAGTTCGGCGGCAAAATCTAGCTGCCCTGGCGTATGTTTTGTCGCCTACCCAGTCTCCGGTTCTGAGGCTAGCTCTCCTCTACGCTCTGTCTTCCAGACGGAGCAGTTTGAAAGCACCGTGGGCTTCAAGCTGCCCAACCACCGTGCGGCCAAGAGGGTGTGGAAGGTCTGCGTGGAGAATCACACCTTCTTCAGGTAACCGTCCTAGCGTTCATGTCGGCGAGATTTCCCCCACGCGGTTCAACTTAATCCTGTTTTCCTGCTAACTCCTTCAGACTGAATGTAATAGTCTTGAAAATGTGTCTAAACCATGAAGAACCAGTGTCCTTTGAAGTCTGTTGTTTTTCGACTAATTGCTGTTGACTCTGAGAAATGTGTGTCTAAGCCAATAGACAGTCCAAGGCCATGTCAACCCCTGGGGAGAGTGATGGTTTCCCCCCACTGCAAAGAAGTGTGTACCAACTGAAGTGTGTAATTGACCAGCTCTAGGGAGGAAAGTCTCTCAGACACTTTGTCTTCAGTGAAAAGACCTGGAAGAGATGAGACTGAACATGGTGGCGTGGTGCTTTGGTATCTATGGTGTTTGCCAAACCCATGCCTATTATCAGTCCTTCAACTCTCTCTGTAGCTTCCACTCTGTAGGGCTGTATCATTAGGAAAGCTACTGGCCCCACTCCCCCGGGATGAAGGATGAGCAAACATTTAATATCCCGTAGGACAGCAGTTTCTAAGAGCCTCTGATAGAGATGCACATTTCAGCCCTATAACCTGCTTTTCCCTCCCAGATAAACCTGTCAGTTTCCTTAGATGTTCATCTCTCCTGACATAATTTACTGTCTGTGATGAAACGCAACGCCGCAACCATGCGTCGTGTGAAAGAAGCCCCGCCTGCTGCGCTTTACATTATTTCACAGTTTGTAAGTGGAGTGTCAGCCCACTCCAAATTGAAACCAGATCCGGCATGACGAATCCGCTGATTAATCAAGCTGTTTTGTTCTTGGCCCAGATGTCGAGGAGGGGAGCCACAAACGCAAAGCAAAAATCACTTGCTGCCTCTGCCCAACCACTAATAGCCTAAAGCCATGTTGTGTCTTTCCCTTCTCATTCGGATCCTTTGCGGGCTAAACCAACTCCAAGGAATTGGTCTCGTTAAAATGTCAACTTTGAGTTAGAAGCCCCACAATCCACTAACGGGCCTTGTCCAATTATATCAATATCAATGAGAGGTTTTTAATTGTCCCACTCATTATCAGTTTTGGGCCAAATACCCTTTTCAGAGGTCAGTTTCTCATGTCAGACCCAGGCCAGTATGTTTAAATGAGGTTGAAATCAGCCTCCCCCCCAGCCTATAAAACAGAGGGCAGAGCCTCATTTTAACGGGCCCCTCAGTGGCTGGGGTGGGGGTCTCTGTAACAGACAGGTCTGAGGGGCCCTGCAAAGCAAATGGGGGGAGAAGGGTAGGCAGGAAAGCCATGTCGCCATGGGAGATTAAGGATAGGGGCACCCCCCCCCACACACACACACACACACACAGACCCATGCACACACACACTTCTGTCTCCCGATCATATCTAATCCCAAACACAGCTGTTACACAGAGCGGAGCCAGGAAAGAGGAACAGGAGACGAGAGTTTCACTAGTTTAACAGCTCATGTTCATTTACGGTCACTGACAAACAATGAGACTTTTGAAGGGGTCCCTTTGACCTGCCTCATCCATGACCTCTAAATACACAGAAATAGCTGTTCATCACGTTGACTACAGCAGGTAATTCCATATACCGAAACAAAAAGATCTCCAATCTTAAAAAGATATTGGTCTATATCTGCCCTCACTGTGGTTCATTAATCTGAAACAGCATATCAATGGATAATGAGTTTTACACACTGACCCCAACAGACAGATATAATGCAAACATTGGGTTTTTGTCTTTTCAAAAGAAACGTATCACATTTCGTTTCCGATCCTCGCCCTCAGGTTGTTGACTCCAGAAGCGCCCACAAAAGCCAAGTTCCTCACCTTGGGTTCTAAGTTCCGCTACAGTGGGCGAACACAAGCCCAGACACGACAAGCCAGCACCCTCATCGACCGGCCGGCACCCTACTTCGAGCGCACCTCCAGCAAGCGTATCTCACGAAGCCTGGATGGAGGTAGGCGAAATCAGGACTCGCACGCTTACAAGTGAGCTTTGCACTGAGTTTTCACTAAGCCCAGTAACATAAACTATGGAGCACTCTGGTTGAGTCTGGTTGCTGTGAGTCAGACCATAGCTATCTCTGCAAGAGAAGAGGAAAGTGTTACTCAGTGGATCATGACCTCTGAACCCTGGCCTACACAAGTAGCAAGACTCTTTGTGACCAGGAGAGAGCTCTCATTCAGTTCGTCTACAGCAGATATTCTGGGGGGGGGGGGGGGGGGTCATCTCAGAGCCACAGGCTACCTCCGTCTCGCCATCATAGATGTGTTTACAGAAACTACGTGGGAAACACTCCAGAGAGAGCGAGATGGACATGGTTGGGGGAGGGAGACAAAGAGAGGGAGAGTAACAAAGGACTACAGGATCAGAGGAAAACCAGTAAATTGAGACATACAGAATTGGCGTTGTGGAAACTTGTCCGCTTGGCATTTGTCATCAACATGCTGTTCCCTTGCTAACCAGGGAGGTTTATAGAGGAGAATGCACCACACTATCCCTGTAGTTTAACAGTCTTTTCAAACTGTCTTGTCAGCTAAACCGTCTTGGCCTTAGGAACTGTTAGGCTCTCTGTCTCGCCTCAGTGTTTTAAGTAGAACCCCTTTGCAGGGCTCTGTTCAATGTCGTTCAATGTGTGGCGGTAGCCAGGACAAATGCCCTCCATGTGGCTAGATAAAGGAAACTACAGCTACAACATCTGTTTCCTTGTGTTTGGAAATTTGTGAAGGACAGTGGATAAAACTATTGTTTATTCTTGACCATGGGATTTAGCTGTTTTATGGCTGGATGTGGCCTGTATACATTATTTTATATTTTGAACATGGGAAAGAAACGGGGCCATTAATGTCATATAAGTATTCAAGATTTGTTCTGTGATTATTGGCCACTGCTTTTAGACAAGGCGCTGTCAAGCCAAAACAGGTCACTGAAAATTGTGTACAATGAGCCCATTTGAGCCCCATGTCTTTAAAACAGTAAACTTTTCGAACTTGGAATTGGCAAACTGAGTTATTCTAGTGATGCCATAAGTCGCTGTGAAACAACTTGTTCAATGGTGTCTCCTCATTAGTGAACTTGCTTCAGGAGATGAATGATCTTAGACTGAATGGGAGATATTCTCTAGCATGTTGTTATCACAAACCTGATGTTTCTAAACAGTGTAAAATGTTCGATATCAATGCATGTCAATTTCAAAAGTATTTTTTACACAATGTGTAAAGTGTGAGCCTAATAATTAATTAGACATTTAATTACATTTTAGGTTTTAAACTAAATATGTTTTTATTTGTTTTTAGGGCAGATTTGCTTCAGAACGGGATTGGTTAGAATTCATTTTGGACTGTGTACTGTATTCTTTGTCCAATGACTGAATAATTGTGTGTGATATTGGCTGATTTGGGTTTTGCTTCTGCCTTAACCTGTTAGAGGAACAAGGGTCTCAAAACCAACTTTTAATCACACATTACTCAACCTAGCCATGTATAGCCCACAACGGCACATGATTATTTTTCCTTATCTGTCTAGCATGTAAATCTAGTTACTTCAATGAGTAAATGGTCCTACACACCTTGTGTTCACCACTGGCATTTATTATTGAAGGGCCTCCCTGCTGTCTCCGTCTGTGGCATAACCTGGTCCTGCTCTGGACTCGTTGGTCTTTGTTTCCATGGCCTCCTGTATACAGGGCCTCTCTGAGCAGGAACACTCATCATCAGCTTAACTATGAATTGCCGCCAGTCTCTTTGTAGTGGAGTCAGAGATTAGGGAAGGGAAGGAACCGTTTGTTTTCCGTCTGGCCAGCTGTGGGGTCTTCTCTCGCCCTGTCTCTCGCTCTCTTCTCTGCGCCTTTTAAATTGAAAGATCTCACCCCTCCGACCCAGTCCCCCGCAGTCCCCAGACCTAATACAGTCACAGCTGACTTGGGAAGGGAAACTGGGACTCTTTATGAAGACTGGACTGGCCTGGAACAATTTGTTTCTGGTGTCTGGATGAATCCCTCTCTCGACACTTGGCCAGACAAGAGAGGGTGTGCCCACAGGCTGCGATGTGGGTGGCACGGTTGGTTACTGGTCATATTGGTTTCCCTATCTCAAAACCTGACCGCGGAAACCCATGACTGTACCACACGGCTCACCCGGGTCCTCTTTCATCAGTGTGTGTTGGCCCAGCTGGGTTCACCACTGACGAGCCTGACGTTTGTTGGACTGTGGTTCCACTTTGAATTATAGCATCTATCCAAAAACAATAAACTGATCCTTCCGAACTCTCCTTAGCCCCATTTCGGTCTGAATAGCTCCGGAAGTAGGTCTGTAGTGTACTGTGTGACAACACCAACAGCAGTGTCTGGTGTGAGCTGTGAATCCATAAAACTGTGGACCTGATGTGTGTTCTAGATCATTCGAGTATATGACATTTCACTTCAATTCTGCCTCTTTAACGGATGAATAGTGGTGATATTTGTCACTTTGTCAATATGTAGTCTCTTATAATGCTACGTAGCATGATTAGCACAGAGTTGGCAGGTTGTGGATATAGTCGGCATGTCAGACATTTGAAACGCCATGGCCTTGTTGGCGTTTACCAAAAAGGCGGGTCAGTATTTCATATAAGGTTTAAACCTGGGTTAGAGGGCCCTCTGGTGGCCTGACTTGTGGTCTACTGAGCTGGCGATCACTCCGGAGTATAACTGAATGGATGGACAATATGAACGTTGGATTAATCCTGGGTGTGTGTCTCCTCTCCAGCTCCAGTGATCAATGTGACCGAGGCACATGACATGGCCCCGACTTCTGGGGAGAACGGCAGGGAGCCTGGCCTGGATCTCTCCTCTGACTCCAAGGTGAGAGATGAGGGAAAGGGGTGATGGGACGTGGCCCCTTATTTCCAGCCGCCAGCCAAACGCCAGACGTCCTGTTTTTGGATTGAATATGAATTGTGTTCTAAGTTCCTGATGACATTTGCCAGAAGGAGATGCCCCCAAGGCTTCACTACGGGGGAACTAAAGTCATGTTGTGTTTATAATTCTAACGTAACAATAACGTGTATTGTTCCGTTGATAGATTGCATATAGGCCTTCCAATGTTTTAACTAAATGTTGGTCCATTTGCTTCTGTCACGTCCCACCTCTGAAGGCCTACTGTAAAATGAATTTCTTTGTGTGGTGAAAGATCGACCCAACAAACTCCTCATTCAGTCTAGTGTTGTGATTCTCCGCAGTTTTGTAGAGTTGAATTCACTATAGCTGTTAGAGCTATTATGACATCCTAACATGTCTGCTCTGTGCCCCTCTACTTTCTATTAGGAGGGTCTGGGTTCTGTATGAATGATGGTATTCATCCTTACAGGGGCTTGGTTTTTCATGAAAGCCATGTATTCAGTTCTGTATGTAACCTGTGGTACTCAGGGGAAGTATTCACAGGCTCATCTTTTCAGTGCTAAAGCCTAGCCCTTTGAGGACACTGTCTTAGTTCTACTTGGGGTCATTTACCCCAACAGGACTGATGCCCCCCCTTTCTTCTTACCATTGTGATATCCCTGGAGACTCCAGCTGGATTCTTGTCCAATAAATGTTGTCCTGCCATAGCCAAGGAAGATTAATTGTTCTCTGGGGGTTCATCTGGAAGTTGTTTAGGGGACAGGGCTGAAAGTAACAGGGTTTGTAGTTGAAATGACATGAGAACTGCCAGAGCATGACTGTGCTCATTATCAATCAATCACAAATACTTTTCTGTTTTTGGTTTATTTTAGTTTTCTCTGCCTGTGGTGATCTGTTCTGACTTCTCTCTGTTCACCTTTGATGTGACCTCTGATCCTCTGTGTAGAATGTGCTTGACCCTTCCCCCACACCCCCCCTGAACTACCCTGACCCCTGACCTCACGTCTGCACCCTGACACCTCTCACTGACTAACAGTGTTTCTCTCTGTTCTCTTTCCTGTCACCGTTTATCATTTTCACACTTTTTTCTTTTTATTGTTATTTTTTATTTTTTACCTCTCCCGTCCCTGCACGATGTCTTCATGTGTCTCTCTAATTTGGGGACACATGGTGTAGTCAATCTTCATGTTCCCTCTGTCCTCCTCCTTCTCTTCCATCTCCTCCCTCCCACCCACCTTGGACACCATCTCCGAGCTGGACGTTCTGTCCGACATCTCGGAGGATGAAGCCCTGTCCTGGGGTCAGCTAGACGGAGACTACCCTGGTATATGGGACCCCGATCGTAGCGCCCAGCAGCATGCCGACAGCTTGGCTGCAGCAGGGCAGTACCGCCACCAGCCTGTAGAGGTCACTCCTCCCTCCTCACCCCGGGCCTGTGGTAACTCTGAGCCCCGCGAAGGGTCTCCTGTCCGGGCTAAAGCTTCCGCTCAGTCCAGGCTTGGTTTCTCCCCACTGGGCGTGTTGACGGGCCTGCGCCTGTGCCTCTTGCCCTTCTCCCTGCTGGACCAGGATGGCCAACGCTGTTTCCCTAGCCTGCCCCAGGACGGCGCTGTCTGCCCGGTCCCAACGAGGCCACAGCGCTTCCTGCCCCCCTCCTCCCCCTCCCTGGTGCCGTTTGTCATGTTCATGTCGGCCGTGCTGCTGTCTGCCTCCCAGTCCTTGGCTCTGGCCTTTCTCCTGGCCTTGCCGCTGGCCCTGTCGCTCGTATACCTGGAGTCCAAGGCGCCAGTTGCCTCTCAGGGGCCCGCAGCCAATCCCTGCTTAGAGACACACGCCGAGACCGCTACGTCCCTGCCGTGGGAGGAGCTTTGTGACCCGGCTGCCTAACTGTCCCCAGTTCCTGACACCAACCCCCCCCCCACCCCACACCTCAGCCAGCACGTCTGTCTTGACCTCCGTCCCCGTTAACGTTTCCTTTGAACGTCCTCTGTTTTCTGTGTAAAATAACTAAGCACTAATATTCTAATCTTTCGCATTTCTTCAGAGATCCTAAATTAGTTCTTCAGGCAATCTTATAACTCTGTCCGTGTTAAATGAATAAGGGCAAAAATAATGTGCACCTCTTTAGTGTTGTGAGGTATTATATTGTGTGTCAACGTATGCTGTGAATGCCTTGTTGATATCCAGGTAGATGTAGAGCTCTGGTATCAGGTCAGTCCTGTAAGGATGGGATGTCATTATTGCACCGCCTCTCCCTTACATTGTATTAGAAGCCATTTAATACAGAGTTCCCTATATGTGGACAACAATAACGAACGCAAAGTTGGAAATAGCAAATATCACAATACATCGAAATCTGTTCTACACAGAAAAATGACCAGAGCCCAGCATGTTCCTCTACCCACCAGCCCCGCCCCCCCCCCAACCCCCCCTGCATCATGCCTCACTCGCAACACGACTTGGTTGCTTCACCCTCACTCACATCAATCGCAGTGTTAGGAGGTGCTGCTGGGAATCAGGCTTTCCCATCATCCATTTCATCTTGTCTTTCTCCCCAACAAAACCATTCCTACTACAAAGGCCACGCAGTTAGAGGAGGAGCCTAGCGAGTGGGCGGCGGCCACACCTACCGAGGTCTGTGAGGGCAGGGGCCATCTTTACAATCACACTGCACCTTTAAGCTCTATAATACATACAAATGCACAGGGAGAACCTTGGGCAGTGCAGCTGTAAACTAACCTGTACTTCTCTCCTGGGCGCTCACAGATGAAAGAAGATGAGCCAGACTCCTCTCTGCAGGTTGATGCATTAACTGTCTTGAGTGATGTTCTGACCGTGTGTTTTTCTAAAGATCACCTGGGGGTTTTTCAACATGCTCGCTGCACTTCATTTGTTGTGCTGGGATTCCCTTGCCTCCGGAATGTGTTCTTTCTTGTTTCTTGTTTCATTTTTATTTTCTCTGTGCTGGTGCCCACTGGTGAGGTTCTGTCATGTGTTTGGTGTGTCTGTTCAGTGGGGATGAGTATGTCTCTCCAGCCATGTGCCACCCCTCGCTGGACATGATGACCGTAGACTTGCCTTTGGTAATGCGAGGTTTGACACCCCAAAAACACTCCCCCTTCGGAGCGGGGCGGGTTGGTCACGGCACGGTCGAGGTGACACATGGTCTGGACAGGGTATGTTCTGACCTGTAATGGGCGGCCAGTGCTTTGTTACGCTTTAATTTCTGCAACCTGGAAAACTGTCCTGACTGCACAGGTCCTCACCCCTGGATGCTTAGGCGGTTTTACGCACACGGCTCATTTCTCCATTTTATTTCACAGAGCGGAAAGTTGAGAGTGGCTGGTGAAAATATATATGTCAGACATAGCAATTTAATGTTGGAGGTTGGTATGAGTATAACTATTGGCCCCTGACTAAAGGGAATCAATGCCACGCCTGTCCTCTCTGTCTACTCCAGTCTGCCTCTCACTCTCAGGCTCTGTACGGGCGTTTATGCCCAGGTGTGATCACACAGCAAATGCATGATTCTGCATGATGGACCGGGAGGGGTGCATGTCTGACCCATCAGGGTTTAACGGGGTGAGGGTGACCGCTGACCACCGCTCACCCTCCCCTGTTTCTCATTTGATTCATTTCGGGGGGATATTTTGTGTTTCCTGGCGATGTGCTGTGAAAGGACTAATATGGTTTCCCTAACATGTGTAGGGATTTTCCTGCTCTGGCTTAATTTGAGTTTAAAAATTGTTATGGTGAAATAACAAACTAAACCTGCCCAGAATGTTGTCTGATGTCGCACGTTACGAACGTGGAACTGCTCGTGGTGACCTGGAAAGACGTAAATACCAAAATGCATTCTTACCTCAGGTCCTTGAGATCGAAAGATGGGGAACATTTCTAAAAATACTTCTAGACGAGAGCACTGTTCTGCAGTACACCGGACAGGAATGAAGACCGTTTGTAATTTCATGTAAAGTGAAGCCAGGCGCCATGTCACTTATCGCCGTGGCAACAGCCTGAGCCTGTTGTGTTGCCAGGAGGCGAGGACAACACGCATGCGTTTTGTCTTGCTCTGGCAAGGTCCCACTGCCAGTTCCATGTTCAGGTGTATTGATGAATTTAAGGGTTAAGCCCATAACAAAGCCTTGCCTCACCGATGCCTCGCTCTCATCACAACCATGTTTTGTTTTAATTGGATGTGGCCTAGATCTCGCTAATTAGCGAGGTCGTGATTAGGTGAGTTTATGTGACAGTTTGAAACAAGTAGGGTCAACGGGTACCCATTACGTGATGTTGGGTGGCCCTTTAAGAAATGCACCCTTCATTTTAAACTGCGCCTACTTTCAAACGCTTAAAGAAATCATAAACGGGCTGTCCGTGAGGCTTGGCATCCATCTTGTCACTGTCGTGGTTTACCAACTAATGTTCCTGTTGTCCTCCCCTCCATGCTGCCCCCCCCCCCCCCCACACACACACTTCTCCATGGCTGTGTGGCTATTTCCCGAACCCACTAGGACCTGGATAAGACTCAGGAGGACGTTTTGAAACATCAGGCTAGCATTAGCGAGTTAAAGCGCAGTTTTATGGAGGCCACCCCCGAACCGCGTCCCAGTCAGTGGGAAAAGCGTCTCACAGCCAGCCCGGCTACCAGCCTGCGTCTGCAGGCCCAAGGGGTATGTTCGCCTCCGGTCCTCCCGTTACCAAGCCTGCCTGCATGTCCTCTCTGGTGTGTCTCCAGTCTGCAGGGTAGCCCTGGCTCCAACCTCAGCCCCTAGCGCTGACTCTGTTTCAATACGATGTGACAGTTGGGATGTAGGAGTGTCCTTCTGCCCCTCCGCCGAATTCGACACACTCTTAGGGCCACACCTTCTCCCCACACCACCCCTCCGCCAGCACTCTGAACAGATGAGTAGAGAACCCCCATCCTCTCCCCCACGTCACTGGAGTGCCTAGCAGCTCTCTTCCTTTCTCTGTCTCTCTCGTCTCCAGTTTCTCTGACTGGCTGTGGGTTTATAGCTCTTACCCATAATCCCAACTGTCACACAAGGGCCTCCCGTCTCCTCAGTCTGCCTGTAAAAGCTAATCTTTGTCAGATGGTTTTTCTTCTCTCTCAGCCGATGACTGGCAGAGCTTTTCTCTTTACTTTGTCTTCTCTGGCTGTTCTGAAGGATCGGCCTCTCGTCTGATTCACTCTGACTGTTCTTTTGCGCTGACAGTTTAGATTTTAATAATAACATTTTCTGTCCTAAGCTGTAGATACAGTGCCTTTGGAAAGTATTTTACCCCCTAAATTGTTCATTCTTATAATGTACTACAAAGAAATCTCAGATTTCATTTAAATGTATAAAACCATTCATACTGCAAAGGCCATGCAGGTAGAGGAGCCCAGCCAATACTAATACATTAGTAGTCAACCAAGCGTCAAAACGTCTTCGTAACATATTTGACAGCAGCAGTAGCTGTGAGTCTGGGTATTGAACGGTTTTGCATGTCTGAATTGTAAAATATTTCCCTATTCTAAAAAGTATTCTAAAGCTTAAACAGGTTGTATATTATAGTTAAACATCTTTTTTTTTTTTATTCCTGCCATAGATTGTCAAGCCAATTGAAGTAAAAACTGTAACAGGCCACCTGGGAACATTCGGTGTCATCTTTGCAAGAAACAACAGTGTAGATTTGGCCAGTTGAAGGTCTAGCTTACAGTAAAGGCTAAAGTGTTGTCTGTTTCTTGTCCACTGGAAAGCTAGATTTGTTTTCCACTGACTGATGGAAAGCAGACTGAAGCAGATTTCCCTCTAGGCTTTTGTCTGTTGTATCTTAAAGACCCTGGACCATAACGCTGACAGGCCATCATTTGATGCAACCACCAGCCTCATGCTTTTTATTGGGTCATTTAGCTTTTGATCCAGAACTTATTTAGGCTTGCCATAACACAGGGATTAAATCATTATTGAGAGATTTCAGCTTTTTGTTCTTTATACATTTGTGAAAAATGTATCGAACCAAAATTCAGAGATTATTGGATTTTGTGTGTAGATTACAGACTTAAAAACTCAATGTAATCCTTTTTAAATTCAGGCTGTAACACAAGTAGGCGAGTGAAAACCTTCTTAAGGCACTGTGCACGTTATTAGATTGAACCACCCTAGGTTCTCCTGCTCTTGTTTTTCTGTACTTCTCACATATTGCCCTGCTTCCGTTTATTGAAGCAGTTACCCTGGGCACAAGCATTTATCTGCACACTGCTTTTGTGATTTGTGTTGAGAATTCCTGTCCTTCTGCACTTCAATTGTCACTGTTGTGTTATTTCAAAATGTTTGCTGAATTCCCATGTGCTGGTGCATCAGTGTAATCCCTTTCTTTCAGTTGGACGCATCTCACGTTTGAGTTCCTGCTTCCTGTGTTTCCCCCCTGTGTTTGACTATGTTGAGTGAACTTCTGCTGCATGCCTCTGAGGTGTGGTTTTACATGTTATGTGTCGTTCCTGGATCACACATCTCTGAGCGCTTCTATTGAAATCACTGTGTTTCCTCTTCCCGCTTGTCTCTATTCCCGGTCCGTCCCTCCGTCACGTCTTCAGAATGAATCACCTGGCTCCCTGTTCTGCTGAGTTTTTCAGGGCAGTTCTGCCTTCTGTTGTTGTTGCACTGTTTACTGTGTAGACCGCTGTTGAAAGTGACAGCTCTTCTTCTTTTCTTCTCTCCATAAATATGTCTGTCTCTTACTCTGACCTCTTTACTTTGTCATTTTCTAATCCATGTAGAGCTTAGAAGAGGAGATGACCTCCATATTATTCAGTAAATTTGCCTGCGAGTCTGGGCTGGTTGACCCTGGCTGCACTGCCACTAAGCGAGCAGCAGAGGGCGCCGGTGCTGTAGGCTCTGGCCCTCTGGTTTCACCTCTACGCACTGCCGAGGTGCTCCTCAGTACAGATAGAATTACAATAACCAAACATCAATGTCACATCCATGCAACAACTAACGTACTTTCCCATGATGCATCTTCTGTATCTACCTGCCACACCAAGTTCATGACCAGTCCAGACCAGCATGCAGTCACAATAGTGGCGCAATTTACATTGCTGACAAGATATGTTACTAGCAACTATTCAGTAAATATTTGCAGATGATCTACTCATTCTGTTCACTAGCTGTGAGAAGTTATTGAGCAAACAAAGCTGGCCATAAACTTTTCCATGAATCTTTCCATTTCACTCCCTTGTGTCATTCAACAATTCCTTCGCCTCTGAATGCTGGTGTTTTGTCATCTCTGAGTGTCCTGTGTGTTACTACGGTGTCCTATAGACCTGTTCACGGTTCCCCTCCCACACACGTTCTGGTCGCGTCACGGTAATGTGTGTGTGCTAGAGACAGAGAGGGAGGGAGATGGGGGAGAGAGAGAGAGAGCCGGTCTCCTCCTCCTGCTGCTCCGAGGGGAACCTGCGCAGTGCTATGGTAAAACCCTGGTGTTTCTTGATGCCCTGCTGACGACTGCCTCTGTTGGTTGCTTTCATGTTCTACAGATAAGCCAGGAGCTGCTCCCTGACCTTACAGTCGACAAGGTCACCCAGGTGGTCCCCCCCCCCCTTTTAAACTCCACCATCACACACAAACGCATCTCTTCCAGCTCATCTCTTGTCACCTTTCCGCCATCTCTTCTTTCAGTCAATACACCTCTGTGTCTCTGTTTGCTGGTTCCCATTGTGCCGGTCCGTCACCATATCCATCACCGTTTCCATCCCTCCTTATCGGCGCCGCGTTTGCATTTTTCCTCAGTTGGTGCTGTTGTTGTCCTTTTCAGTTGGGCTGTGTGGTCATCTTTTACGTTGTTGTTTTTCTCTCTCCATCCCGTTGTGTTTATTCTCTGGTGTAGAGTGCCGATGACAAACAGAAAAAAGGCGAGGCGGCTTGGCAGGCGGCAGAGGTTGAGATTGAAGAGACTGTAGTCGTCAAGGAGATCAGGGTGGCCCCGAAAGGCTCCGTCACCATCACTGCCCCCGAGTTGGTAGTCACCCCAGACCATGTGGAGGTGGAGAAGCCCAAGGAGGAAGTGATGGTGGAAGTGAAGACGGAGGTCAAGGAGGAGCAGAAGAGGCCTGTGAGCTTGTCCTCCGACAGCCACAGTGAGAGCGAGGAGGAGGAGGCGGGGGAGTACCACCCCCAGGTCCCTGTCAGCTTCTCCGTGGACCAGATCAAAGAAGAACCCGAGGAGGAGAGGGAGGAGGTCAGTGAAGAACCAGAGCAAGTCACGCCGCCCCTTTCAGAACCAGAACCGATGGCAGAAGTCAAAGCACAGGCCCAGCCTGCCGATGTAATCGTGGAAGAGATTCCCCTGGCAGAGCCAGTCCCTGTAGCCCAAGCCCTCGCCGAGGAGGAGGAGAGCACGGAGGACATCCTCCTCACCCCTGACGAGACCCCTAACGGCCACGCCGAGGCCCCCGAGGATGAGGCCGGCCTCGTGGCCCTAGAGGAGGTGGGGGAGGAGGAGCCCAGAGTCAATGGGGACGCGTCTCACGCCGAGACGGAGCGCCTCCCCCAGGTTATTTGTTGCTCTGAGGTAAATGAATGGCTGGCGTCTCCCAGAGCTGTGTGCTGCTGAGCCGTGCACACGCCCTTCTGACCTCCACCACCCGCCTCCCCTCCTACCTACATACCTACATACCTAGCTACCCACCTACCTTCATAATGCGCCTACATACCCACCTGCTGCTTCTGTCCACTGTCTGTCTGTGCTTCTCTCGCTCGGCGCCTGAGCCTTGCACCGCCGTGCGACTGCCTGAAGGCCTTTCACCTGCACAGCGGTCGCTTGGGCTGTTCTTATTACCCGCTAAAAGAAGTCGAATGCCCATAGGTGATAACCGTAAGAGGTAATGGCCGACGTCCCCTGGCGGCGGCGGCGGTGGCACCTCCCGTCGTGGATCTGTCCCTGAGCTTTATCTCTCTGTAACTACGGGAACCATGACCAGCTGTCAGTCTGGCACCTTTCTGTTGGTGTTCTGCTTTAGAGTGTGTGTCCCTTCCTCCATCCATGCGTTATACACACTGTGGCCACTTGTCGCCCTCGTCCCTGTGTTTGTGAACGCACCGGCGGGTGGGTGGGTGGTGGGGGTTTACCGTTGCATGGGAGTGGAGCCGTCGGCTGCATGCGTGTGTGCGTGTTGTGTACTACAGCATGTCGTGTGTGTGTGTGAGTCACAGCGTTCGTTATTTGGAAACGCAGATGCATGTCTGTTGTACGATGCGATGTTGGTCTCCTGTGGCAAAGATCAGAGCAAAAATGCATTGCTACCGTCAGTCACGTGAAGCAGAGGAAACCTCTGTATATTATTTGCTCAATTTGCCGTTTTGTTTCGCATTTTCAGTTGAAAACGTAGCTTGCATGCGCTTGGTTGCATGGTTGCGCCAAAGACATTATAGTTCCCTGCATTTTTGTAATGTTGATTTGCAGCTCCTGCATGAGTTCTGTTCCTTTGGCTTTAGAGGTATTTGCGTGGTGCAGTGGACCTGTGTGCGTGCGTGTGTGCATGCACGCACGTGTGTGTGTGTGTGCGCGCGCATGTTGGTCCTGACTCTTCTCCCCCACTGCTCCCCAGCCGCCCGTGGTGAAGACAGAGATGGTGACCATCTCAGACACGTTTGCGGCCCAGAAGACCGAGATTGCCACTAAGGAGGTTCCCATCGTGCACACAGAGACAAAGACCATCACGTACGAGGCCGCCCAGGTCAGGCCAGTCCTCTGAAAGCCCGCTCGTCTCCCTGGTGGTCCGCGCGTGTCTCTGACACTCTAACCGCCCCTTTGTGTTCGTCCTCCAGCTGGACGGCTCTGGAGACGGCGAGCCGGGCGTTTTGATGACGGCACAAACCATTACATCCGAGTCACTGTGCACCACCACCACCACTCACATCACCAAGGTAACGTCGCCATGGTAACCAAGCAGTCTCACACGTCACAAAAGTAACCCCACGTGTCACCATGGCAACTGCGCGCATGGCCAGGGTCTTCTCAAAGGCAGCACGATCCATGAGGCGCCGGCCCATTGTGTAGACACTGTGAACTCTGGCTGTTATTCTCTGTGGTCTGTAGCTCTGTGGTCTGTAGTTATGTTGTCTGTAGCTCTGTGGTCTGTATCTCTGATGGTGGGGCTGTGACTGGCACTTACTCAGCCCACGCAACATTCTGTGACTTAATGGTGATTCATAGAAGCCAAACCCCAGGCATGTCTGAATGCTGCGCCAGGCTTAACCAGAGGTACCTAGTGGACCTGGCTTAGAACAAATAGACCCTAAACAGAGGTACCTAGTGGACCTGGCGTAGAATAAATTGACCTTAAACAGAGGTACCTAGTGGACCTGGCGTAGAATAAATTGACCTTAAACAGAGGTACCTAGTGGACCTGGCGTAGAATAAACAGACCTTGAACAGAGGTACCTAGTGGACCTGGTGTAGAATAAACAGACTTTAAACAGAGGTACCTAGTGGACCTGGCTTAGAACAAATAGACCTTAAACAGAGGTACCTAGTGGACCTGGCTTAGAACAAATAGACCTTAAACAGAGGTACCTAGTGGACCTGGCTTAGAACAAATAGACCTTAAACAGAGGTACCTAGTGGACCTGGCTTAGAACAAATAGACCTTAAACAGAGGTACCTAGTGGACCTGGCTTAGAACAGACTCTGAATGGCCATGGAGAATCTGCACTGTTGGACAGTGATGCCTACAAACTGTCAAACATCAGTTTTTCTCTGTCTATTGCCGACAGTCAGCAGAGTCATTTTAACACATGGGTGGAATGTTTCTCATTCAGTACTCGTCCATGTGAGCACTCGTCCACAGGGGTGTGACATACTGGGGATAACTCTAATTAAGGGGGATGTTTCGGTATCAAATTCAGTGTGTGCCATGGAGCACCTTTAACAGCCTTGGTTTTACTAGTACAGCATGCTTGGCTGATTTCTGACCACCTGGCTGTTTGCAGACATTGAAAGGCGGCCTCTCAGAAACCAGGATTGAGAAACGCATTGTCATCACTGGGGACTCGGACATCGACCACGATCAGGTGACTGTCTCTCACACGCTTCCGATACTGATCACCAATGACGCAGTGCAATCTGTTGTCATTTCCCATGTAGTCATAGTATATGGTAAATAGAATATTCATAGTATATGGTAAATAGAATATTCATAGTATATGGTAAATAGAATATTCATAGTATATGGTAAATAGAATATTCATAGTATATGGTAAATAGAATATTCATAGTATATGGTAAATAGAATATTCATAGTATATGGTAAATAGAATATTCATAGTATATGGTATATTTGAATGTACAATAATATTAATCGCAGTGAACCGCTCATACTGTGTGCAGTTAAGTGATATGTCTTTAAAAAGTAGATTGTAGCTATATTTACAAAGAAGGGGCATTTTTATTTTGGGGCCTAGTATCTCTTGTGTCTGCTTCCAAGTGAAAAGATGAGGGCTTATTAAGCTTTTCCAGGCAATGTCTTGGCTGAAGGAGACGGATGGCTTCTTGGGAAAAGACCTTGCTCTTTTGATTTATCGCATCAAGAGTTGTCTTATTCTTTTTCCTTGGTAGAAGAACACATCTGATTGGTATTTTTCTCTGGCCATTAATCTAGAGCAGACAGACACACAGATACACTACATTCCCGTGGGACGGACGCTCCTTCACAACAACACACTTTGTTTCCACATTCTAAGTTTAACCCAAACACGGGCAGGCATCCAAGTCATGGTTTCCATTGGCAACACCCCATCCCCACCCCCACACCCCATCATTTGTCCTCTCATTTTCTGCCGTTGCCCTCTGCTGTCCTCATCATAATCCATAGCCTACCTCCATTCTGTTCGCTGTCCCTCTGTGCGCCTGTTTATTTTCTGTTAATGCCATCATCTCCCTTTTTCTTTTGGACGTGTTGTCGCGGGGTCATTTAACCGACCGGGTCAGGCCTTGGCCCAAGCTATAAAGGAAGCCAAAGAGCAGCACCCTGACATGTCAGTGACCCGGGTGGTGGTCCACAAAGAGACCGAGCTGGCCGAGGAGGGCGAGGACTGAGGTGCCAGGTAAGGACCAGAAGCCCCCCCCCCCCCCCGGAGGCCCAGGGGTGTGGTGAATCCAGGGGTACCGGGTGAAGGGTCTTCCCTCTCTGCTCAGGGCTACAGTGGCACTACTAGCATAGACCAGCGGCAGATAATTTGTCCAGTTGTACAGTAAGTCCCACACTGAGTCCAACTGTCTCCCTGTCCTTTTCCTTGAGTTCTCCATCTTCTCTGTTTGCTCTCAGTCTGCATTTCTGACTGAGGTATTTTTGGGATGAATCATCAGAATTCATACAAAATGTCAGCAAATCCGACGCCTGCAGTTTGATCTTTTTCACTGGCTTCACTAACCTTGCCACTTCACTGTGAGTGTATTAACATGCACATGACCGGCAGACTCTGGCAGCACTCTCTCCACCAGCTTAAGACTGGAGAGCATATAATGGACCTTGCTAAACAATTGGTGCGAGGAAGGAAAAGGGCAAAACCAATAAGTTTAGTTTGAGATCTCCTCACAATAGCTGTTTCATCAGTTGCTAAGCCATGTCAACGTTTGGCGCTTGAAACTGTTTCAATCCACTAAAGACTCCTACATCTGGATGAAGCTCAGAGACAATTGCTTTGAGTGTCTGTGGGCTCATGAAATACAACCAGAAGTAGTTCAATGCATTAGGATCAAATCAGTGAGGCCTAAGTCAGGGTAGGCAACGAGAAAAGCATTCAAATCTGATACTCGACTCACTAGTCAGGTTGAACTCCCTAGCAAATCTATTTCTATTACGTGTCATTAGATAAGAAGCGTACACATTTGAAAGGGAACTGTACTGTCGTTGTCCCATACACGCATCTATTGACCCGGCCCTGGACAGTTCCGTATGCAAAAACGAATATTTGACTACGTCGATCTCTGCACGTTTCCGGAACACGTCGTCGGTTTCATCCGCATGACTCGCAAAGTAAGCAATTGAATGCGTGGGTAGCGGACGAGGAGCAGAGCCCGTGAAAGTTAGAGGGTGCGGGAATTGCGTGGAGCGGATTAGTCAATACACTACATTCGCACATTATTCTTGTAATTAAATCCACAAAATCCAAATGAAATTTCTGTTGAGGAATCTAAAATCGCTACAGAAAAAAAGTATTTATTTGGAACACGATATCATACATTTATATTTCTTCCAAAACCCAAGGTTAGGCATTGTCTGCTGAACCAAGGCTCTGTGCCCTCTGTGCTCTGTGCCTGCCCAGACTGCCCATCACTGGATCAAATATAACTGCAACAAAGCAGAAGCTCAGAGACAATTTCACAGAATTAGAGCAATGCATGCACCCTCAAAGCACAGTTATATTTAAACAAAAAGGTGTCATTATACTTTTTTCATGTGAGAATCTGAACTGAAATGTAAAGGCCGATCGTAATAGAGCCATAACACTGTTTGTTTTTTTGTCAATCATTCAGAACTATATTGGGCTGATCTGAAATTCTAATTTAGTGAGTGGGTGTGGGCCTTCTGTTGAGTTGGTTCTGGAGAGTCTGGACTGAATCAGGTTGGTTTTGCACCCTTATGGACAGTGGATTCAGGGTGGCTGGATGGATCAATTTGAGCGCTGTCATTACTTTGCGATGACTGTGTATAAACTAACTGATGTTTCTGCCTCCATAATTTCCACATAGTGGAAAATCCTTTGGTTGTTTGGCAAGCTCATCATAGCAGTTGTCTAGTGAAGAAAGTGCTTGTTTACTTCACAGCACAGCTCTAGTTTACAATCCATCTCCAACTGGAAAGTGCTCTGCACATCAGCAACACAATAGCTGCCAGGGGAAAGTGGACTCGGATTGAAGATGCCAATTTATTTCCACCATTTCTACTTCAGAGGACCAGATCGAGGGCCCCAGCTGGAGCAAGTCATGCCTCTCCGGTTCTTCTAGATATAGGAAGAAATGAGCATGACTGCAGCCCCCGCTGAGAGTACTGGAACATTTAGATTGG
This sequence comes from Esox lucius, assembly GCF_011004845.1. Lineage (NCBI taxonomy): Eukaryota > Metazoa > Chordata > Actinopteri > Esociformes > Esocidae > Esox > Esox lucius. The sequence goes on along the minus strand of NC_047586.1, from coordinate 9,806,158 downwards.
TGAGACGGCTTGTGTATTCCCCCCCCGTCAGGGGGAATGCAATGACAGCTCAGCTCACATCAAGTGGTTTTGTAACGTCCCTCACCAACACCTTCCCGACAGGACCCGAGAGATGCCTCGCAGACTCCCAGGTGGCGCAGCAGTCTAAGGTGCTCATCCGCAAGCACCAGGCTGGCCACCCACAGTGTGTGCCGTTGGCTGATGAGTGGCTGGGAAGTCCAGTGGGTGACGCAGATCAACCAGCATTGCCTGGCGAGGGAGAGGCATCGTTAGCCGGCATTCTGTGGTCTTATTGGGCTCTAGCGACTCCTTCGGGCGTTTCGGGCACACTCAATGGAAACTGGAAAGTCGGGTGGGCGAGTGTGCCCTCGCATGCTTCGACCCCAAATGACTTCTTGTTTGGAAGAGCTGCGTGTGAAATGGAAACATGTAGAAAACGCCTAGGAGAAAGGGTTTCAACTCTCTGCGATGAGACGCGTTTATAGATACAAATGGGTATGACCAAATTGGGAAAGGGATAAAAAAGGGGCTGTGCATATTTAATATACTTTTAAGCAGGTGAAGGCTGGATACTACCTGGTTTTAGGTTTGCCCCAAGGAGATAGTGTATTTTTAAGTCCCCCGTAGGATAGATTGGCTTATGAAAGTCCAATGTATGCTCTAATAGAGCATGGGATTTGGTCGCCTTTCACTGAAGCCGATGGATTTGTCCCAATTAAATGATAAAAGTAAAAAGGTGTACAGATGATTAACTATTTTAAAAGGTTAAATCAGTTCAAGGGTGCGGCTCCAGTGTGGCGTCGTGGTCTTGGTCACGGCCAGTGTGGGGTTGTGGTCTTGGTCACTGCCTTCCAGTGCTGGTGCATAGCTGTGGACAGGTCACGGGGTATTGACAATGCCAGAGCCTTTGCACCGACAAATACTTCCCAGTAAAACAAGCATTATGATTTGAGGCAAAATGGTTTTCTTCTCAATCGTCAACTATCCCAAATCACCCAGTAGGGACGAGAGAAAATATTGGTAATATCTTGGTAGAAGAAATGTTTAAAATATTTTCTAATCAATGCAAGACCTTGCCTTACTATACCAAATTATCTTTGGTGATGTCAATGAGAGCTCTATAAACAATATTTTGAGCCGTATTGAACACTCCAGGTTTAATGGAATTACATCCCTTTTCTTTCTCAGAGCTGAAGAGCCAGTGAAGTTCATACATGGATGTTTAAGGAACTCCTGTTATCTCCCAAACCGAGAGTCAGCCTGGGAAGAAGACTATGTGAAGACAGCTGAACTCCTATGTGTCTGTGTGTTAAGTCACACACCTTCCTTTTTTATCACTCAGACGAGAACCACTTAGCTAACATTTGTAGCGTGTTTTAATTTTTTAGTGCTTTTTTGCAGAAAGATGAAACAATGTCTACCATTATTAAAACCATAAAGGATTTATCAAGTGGTAATTTTTATTGTTTAGTAGTATTCACATTCCTAGTATGTACAGATGAGTTAATTCATGAGAAAATACATTTCAATACCTTTCTTCCTGCATTCACGCAGCTACAGAGGAACAGGTATTTAGATTAAGTGGGCATATTAGCTTTGGACCTGGTCTTGTTCCATGTTGTCTTAGAGTCAAATGTTTAACAGTTTTTTTTGGGGAAAGGAAGAACTGCAAATTCATTTTAATTGGGAGAGTTTCCAAGAGACCAAATGAGGGTCAGGCACTGTCATTTTGTACATTGCGCTACAGTGCCAACACATTTTCTGTGTCAAAAGACAAACATTCCATAGAAGGGTAGGTGCTTTTTTCACCTCTCAGAAAAAACACAAAAACAACAAAAAATCATCAAACACTAGGCAGCTTGGAAACGTTGCATTTCCGTATTTTTCTGGCATCATTAATCAGAAATATATTTGTAAAAGTAAAAACATTTTTTTTTCTTTTTAACTTTTTGTCTTTCTGTAAACTGATGTTTAGATGATGAGGTGGGTATGTTTGCCCCTTTTAAATATTTTTAATATATTTCAGAGGTTTTTTGACAACTAAAAGAAACACAAAATTGCCACATTTTATTATTTTACCTGTAGATAAAGGAGATAGCTGCCCTTTGCCTAGCACTCTCTGCAATCTGACCAACCGCACCAAACCCAATGAAACTGTCACTTTGCTTATTGGACCCTGTGTATTGCAGACACTTAGATTTTTAGCAGCTTGCTAATTGTGTTGTGTTGTTCCCCTATCCACTCCATCACAGTCACCCGTGTAACACTGTTGAAATAAAAGTTTGTTATTCTCTAACTGGACGACTGGTTCTTGTTTACACCAAAACCCTTCAGCAGCACCGTTTTTTTTTTTTTTTTTACTTCTGGTTGAATGATGCTGTTGATGTAGAGAATTGCATTTCCAGACATGGCATGTGTTTGTGTTTTTAGGATTAGAGAAAGTGAAGCTCCTCCTAATTCTCAAAATATTTTCTCCTAAAAAAAAAAAGGTTATTGTGGACTTCTCTGTACCTTGCCATTTCAACCATAGGGAATCATTTGGGAATTACTTGAACCGTTTTTAGAAAAAGTGTAATAAAGATGGTACAAAAACACAAAATACACACATTTCAATAATAAGAAAATAACATTGTCTCTGTGTTCCTGCTGTTTGTAAACTGTGAATTTGATTTAAAATCCTTTGCAGCTTTTCGGTTCACTCCATAGGTTAGCTGGCGTTTTATCCAGAATCTGTGGGTTGTTTTGTTCTTAGTGCTTGCATTCAGCCCCTCCATCCGCTGTGCTTTCCATCTGGGACGGTTGTGGTTGCATATTCCGACATCCCAAGAGGGTTGTACCGTACCCAGAATGGAGCAATCCAGAGTTCCCCTTCTCAGGCGTGCATCGTCCCCCTAGCACGTTGTCTCCGCCTGGGTGTTCTGTGGCTCTGTCTGCTGGTTCTGTACCAGGCCTGAGGTGCTGCAGACAACTCTGTCTCCACTGAGGTAAAAGAAGTACCGAACCGTTAGTTTGTATTTTACAATGTGAAGACACAAAATTCCACCAAAATGTTAATTAGCTCGTCGATGCAAGTGCCCTTTGTAAAACATTATTTTCTAGCATTATTTTCGAACATTGGGCGCGCCTGTTTTAACCGTTGTGCTTAACGCGCTAAGGGTCAGATTATGTTTAGGTCTCGCTGTGCAACCAAATATTTGTGTGTCTGTCTTTTCGCAACCTGCACTGTTCGACAACTGAGTCCTGCTGAGAGGCAGAGCTCCATCAGTAATACAGTCCATGATGTAGAGGTTGAGTATGTCAAGCAGTGGCGCTTTAGACCAGCTGCACCCAGAGCCCTTATGAAAGGACTGTTGTGATTGTCTCCGGGTGAACGCTTTTCATTTACATCATTAGAATTCGGTGACTTACAAGGGCAATGAGAGCTTAAGTGGCTTGCTAAAGAGAAGGTATTTTCGGCTTGGGGATCAAACCAGAAATCCTTCAGTTACTGTGCTAATGCTTTAACCTGTAGGCTAAATGCTGCTCTCAGCGGTCCTCAAAATGTTTTGTTTTAAAAGTACTTTATTAATGGTTCTGTGAATCACACCAGGCTTTTCCAGTAACTATACTGCAAATAAGGTGTTAAAGACATCACGGACGTTGTCCACAGTCCCGAATGTTTTAGCTGTGATGGAAGACTGAAAAGACTTGAGTTGGCTTACCTTGTGTCAACCTCCAGTTCAGGTAAACCATGATCTGTATTATCAGCAGAGTGACCGGCAGGAAGATCCCAAGCCACAGCAGCCATCCTGGGACCTCCCTGGAAACCTGTCTTAGAAACAACACCAAGCTGGACATACTGGTGGTAGTGGTGAGACTGAGGCCTTTGGCCTGGTGACACAACTGTAGAAATGCCACTAGTGTTTTGGACTTTGTGCTTTTTTTTTTCAACTCTGTGATTACTAAAGAGGATTTACTCATGCCTGGTTAATAATTAACCAGCTGGGTTCTGGTACCAGGGGGCCTATGCAGACATTATTCGATTTTGCACTGCTAGACTGCTGTCATAAACAGTCTCCATCACTTCGGATAGCTGTCATCGCTGAAAGGGTTTGATGGAAACAGCTGGTTTGTTGAGGCAGATAAACTGGATGTTTGAGAGAATGTAATTAGCTGAAAAAGGATTTTGAGTGAAGCTGTTGAATTGTCTGTGTACATGGCTATTTAAATAGTTTATATATTGCTATGATTATAATTAGATTATCTGGGCAATTATCCTGACCTCTAAATGTAGTGTTGTGGAAGTATGTACAATTAAAATCAAAAATTGATAAAGGATCTGTCCTGTCTTGCTAATCACGTGCTGTATGTCCATTTGTTCACATTGTATTCAGTGGTATTAAGACTTATTAATTAGACTTATTAATAAACGTGATATTCCAGGATGTACATTATTAGCGCAATATGCAGTCTTTAAGTCATAGGCTACACAATCATGCATGAACTTTAATTTAAAATTAAATTCAAAACATTGAATTCTGTCAATGGTTTTTGTATTAACATGACAAAACCTTGCCTATAAAACATCTGCCTGATGTAATTACACAAGGTTACATCAGTTAGAGCCTATTTAGACTATAAATTGTTGCGAACAATTTAATAAATGAATGTAAATGTAGGCTAACATGGGGGTCGCTCCCCCTCCATAATTCTTTAAAAAAAATATATCTTTTTTTTTTCTTGGGCTGTCACTAGACAAGTTTCCCAAACAAACCCCCCCACAATGAACAACTTAAGTTTGACTTAAATACACTAAATACTAATAACATAGTGTACTAAATACTAAAAACATAGTGTACAAGTGTTTTAAAATGGACCCAGTTATTTCACACTTGAGTATACTTTTAGTACATAATTGCAAACTGTATATAATTGAGTGTAAAGAAAAAGTAAATTGAATATAAATGCAGATAAGGTAAGAAGACAAGTGGGTCACTTATGTGAAAGCCTATGGCCTTCACCCTCAACTCTGGACCTCAAAGGCAGTTACACTCCATTTGTTATTACGACCTTTGTATAGTTTTATTTACATAATGCTTTTATTCCCTCATTCTCAGAGTTTCTTCATTTGTTGTCCGTTTGCATGCTGTGACATTTGAAAGATCAATCAGATAGTGCTTCTGATCTGAATCTGCATGATCAATCCCTCAGCCTTGGCAGTCAGAGATACGGCCACAGCTATCAGATTGTAGGAGAGCCATTGCTAATGTATCAATCATTAGGATGATCAGTGCATCGAAACGCATTGATCATTTTTATCCAGTTGATTAGCTTATTTTGGCTACAGATGATGTGTTGCTCTGCCAGGCATTGCAGTTTCACAAGGATGGAAGAATTCTGGAGTATCTTTTCTCTGTGTCAGTGGCCTTTAAATCCTGGAGAGAGCCAGTGAGCTTATCACTGGATAGGATACATAGGTATTCAATGGCATTCTGCCTTGTTGGGGGCTTTTCTATGATCTTGCTATATCAGAATGCACATCCAGCTTGGCTTAAAAGCACATACCGTCACAGCATTGCCTTGCTCTCCTCCAGAGAGACGAGCTTTGTGATCAAACTCTATGTGCAAAGACACTATCACGGTCTGAGCTGATACCTCTCTTTCGTAATGGAATAAGCACATATAATTAACGTATCTGTGCTGGCGGGCCGTGTCTCTTTTCTTGGCCTGCTCAGTGATATTACTTCGCAAGAATTACTCCTGACTGATATCTGCACAGCCTGCTGGCGTCCCATTCCATTAGCACGCAAACGTGGGGTTTCCAGTCATTGTCATCAGTCTCTTGTTCGTCAGGGGTCATAGTATCACAGTAAAAGTGTGTTTAGGCGGGGTTTTGAAAGAGGATAAGGTCCAGTGCTGCTGCTCATATGTAGGCACTTGTGGTGCTGCGTAGGAATACAGTGTCACAAACTACTGTAGTTCTGAAATGTAATTATTTCATTAGTGATCAAGACCCAACCAGCTAAAAATAGATCAAAAGTCATCCTATTGAAATGATGGGCCATTAGTCCTTAATTAATGGAAATGAAAAGTTAAAAAAGCGCCACAAAACATCAACTAATCAGAGCATGTAATTATACAGCCCCAACCCAGAGGAGGCCAGATTAATTAGGCAGTTATGTTTAGGCTTTCTCTGACTTCATTAGTTTCTAGTAAACTATGATTGATCTACTGTTAATATAGAAAGTTAAAGGGGATATTTGTCTATTTTGTCCTACCAAGATTTGGCACAACTGGAGAGGTGCGGAGAGCTAGCACAATGAGGACCTACTGACCAAAGTTACGTTTGAAATGCCTTGCTCAGGGACAGAATGACTAAACATGCCGGCATGGGGGTTTAAATGAACAACCTTTTGTTTACTGGCGCTGACTACCTGCCCGCCTGGAAAGAAGACTTAGTATTCATGTGCCCTAAAGCCCACTGTCATTACCACATCATCACACTTCTCGCCATCAGGGGCTGGGGGAGAACACATCAAGACATGCCTCAGTTGGTGTTAATTCATATACCAGTCCGTATTATCAGTGTGCACACATTTTACGTAACAGGATATTGTCAATAATAACAAATAATCTGCTGAAGTGTATTAGAATAACTCGGTTCCAATATGCAAGGGCCTGTGTTTGGTGGGAAGTCAGCATCAAACAAATGTCAGTATGGTCCATTTCAGTTAACCTGCCCTCAACAGAGTCTCTAAAGGTCAAATGGGTGTGAGGATTGGGTTAATATCTGCTCAGCTGACTCACGTTGTAACGATTCGTTTTTTATCACATATCTGTTTGTGTTTTGACAAAAGTAAATATAATGTGTGTGATTCAGTGCTTGACTTGGACTAATATAAGTGCAGGAACTGTCAAATCGCACATTAGACTATGTTCATCAAAATGTACACTGATCAGCCATAACATTATGACCACTGACAGGTGAAGTGAATAACACTGATAATCTTGTTATCATGGCACCTGTCAGTGGGTGGGATATATTAGGCAGCAAGTGAACATTCTGTCCTCAAAGTTGATGTGTTAGAAGCAGGAAAAATTTGCAAGTGTAAGGATATGAGCGACTTAGACAAGGGCCAAATTGTGATGGCTAGACAACTGGGTCAGAGCATCTCCAAAACTGCAGCCCTTGTGGAGTGTTCCCGGTCACCAAAGGTCAGTACCTGTCAAAAGTGGTCCAAGGAAGGAAAAGTGATGAACCTAGGCTCAATGATGCCAGCGAAGGCTGGCCCCTGGGGTCCGATCCAACAGACGAGCTTCAGTAGCTCAAATAGCTGAAAAAGTAAATGCTTGTACAGATAGAGAGGTGTCTGAACACACAGTGCGTTGCACTTTGTTGCATATGGAGCTGCGTAGCCGCAGACCAGTCAGGGTTGTTTTGGCGGCAAAAGGTGGACCCACACAATATTAGGCAGGTGGTCATCATTTTATGGCTGATCGGCGCATGTGTTAATAAGGCTTGTTCCAATTGGGCTTCCTATTTTGCCTAAAAATGGAACCGGAATGCTGTTTGCCTAAAATTAGAACTCCCGGAACGCCGTTCCAGACCATTCCGGCCCAAGTCAAGCACTGGTATGATTTCTTATCTGCTTTTGCATTTTTAAACATGCCTACATTCTAAGTGCCTTCATTTCATTTAGAATGTATAGAATCTTTGTCGACATTTTGTGTCTAAATGTGTTCACTGTGTCAGTGAAATGGTCATTAAAATAATTAGCCAGTGCTTTTCAGCCTTTTGTTATTGTACAATCCAGAGTAGTCATTTGAAAACAGTTGATTAACCAGATGAATCAAACATCAACCCAAGGTTCTGATTTTACGTCACATATTCTCAGTTTATCTTCCTATTGACCCACTCTGAAAATATTGATTAGAAACCAAAGCCACCTGATTTGTCCCAACCCTGTGCTGCCCAAGTTGATCTTTGGACCGTTGTCTAGAGTATGCTAGTACTCTAGAAGTGAACCCTTTCACTGAAGACTGGATGACAAGATGGTCTTAACCCTTCCCCTAAACCCACACCTTGAAGAACCAACACCCACGGCTCTACCCTAACGTGCTATTTCAACTATTTCCTTCAGTTTTCTACAGTTCATGCTTGTCAGATGTTAAATCCGTAGTTGTCTTTCCTACATAATAATATGTTTGTTCCAAAATAATAAATTGGTTTCTTGGTCCAGCATAAGGTCCCTGTGCTCCTTAAACGCTGCTTAATTGTACCATTTAATGAGCCCCTTTGGTACATTTCTTTCCACTATAACACTCTGTAAAAGTCAACGACTGTAATGTTTTTCTACACAGGCACTGCGGCAGAGAACGGCAGAACTGACAATGTGTTCATACGGGGGGAAAAAATGCCCCGCATCTTTTTGGAGGTATTTTGTTGTAATGTGCATCTGCCTGTGAGCAATCTCTGAAACACAGGAGTAGAATAGAGAGTCATTCGGTAATCTTCACACAGAATCTGCCTGTTGGAGGTTCGGCTGTTAATGGTTGTTGGAGGCCAGAGTTGGCATGCCTGGGAGTTGAGATTTGATTCTTATTAGTAGCCCGCTTTTTATGTGTGGAGTAGCACGTTACTGCTGCAGTTTTCAATGATAGCTTGCTTCAAATCTTTGTTTAAATGTGTGTTCCTGGAAACAGGACTACGTTGCCAGCTGCTTCAACAGGCCTGAAATGACGTAGTTTTCCATTCTTTAGTAAGCCAATTAACCAGACCCAGAAAGGGTTTCTGAGCACGACAAAAGGAAAAGAACAGCTACCAAGACATGTAGCCCAGGCACAAATTAATGTATTCTATCTGGGTGTCTCTTTTGTCCAGACCATCTTTCTAGGCTCTCCTAATTCCTCACAAGTGGAGCACAGCCACATAAAGAAGCCAAGATCTGAGAGGGCACTTTGATAACCATTATATAAATATTAGATTGGTTTTGTAGCTCTGCGTCAAACTCAACATGGTCAGGAATTGATTAGAAAAGGAATCTGCCTTAATAGCTCGTAACAGATGCATGTCATGCTTGGGGGGGAGAACATTTGCTCTTCTTCCGATTTCACGAAATGAAAGGGCTTTGGAGGAACCAAACGATAAAAATTCAATATGTACAGTTAAACTCTGAAAAAGTTATACAAGACAAGCCAGTCTGGATGCAACATTTTTCTTTATCTATTAACAGGTTACTTTGGTGGTGTGTTTGCTTGTACTGAGTCTGAATCTTTTCCTCCTATTGAGAAGTACATAGGAAATAAGGGGTAGAGTATACAAAGCAGTTTGTCTGAGAGAGGAAGACAGAGGAAGTATGGCTAGTCTTTGTCTTTGTGTTCATTTTTGTGAATGTGAGAACATTTATTTATTTTTACAGAAGCTATCTAGTGTGTAGAGCAGACCACCACACATGGATGCAAAAGTTTGTTAAAAGGTGAAAGACTGATGTGAGATTTCATCACATTGATTGAGTAATGGCTTAGTCACAAACAATGAAAAATGATCTACGATAATTGTATATGGTTTTAGTAACCCGTGAATTGACTGTGGTGTAAATGCAAAGCGTTCAGGCACAATAGAAAACGTGTTCCGTCACATTACTACCAAAATCTGCAGCCTAGGATGTGTACTCGTCTCGTAATCCATCATTCTGAATACGATTACGGAACAGTAATATATTCTGGCCATGTCACACTAATAGATTTATTTTCAAAATGTACATTAGACTACTCTTATTTGTAGGAAATGGATGGACACATGACTTCCTCCTTAAAGTAAGCCAAAACTGATGCTTTGAGATGTGTGTCGAAACACTGCCCATTGGATAGATAGATAGATATGCAGAATTAATTCTATGAGATACTTTGGTATTTGTTGGATGACTATGGAACAGCGGTGGTGTTTAAATGTGACTGAAGTCTGTGGCATTTTGCATGAATGGTGCATTTTTGGCTCTGCTTGAAGTGAGCATACAGCGCAGTGGTGAACTGGGCAGGTGTGCAGTTGACCGATTCCAGCATTCCACTGTTTTTGTTTTGCGTAAGACTTGTTATAGTCATTCAGATTTTAGACAGCTGTACAGTGGAGTGAATACATTATCACAGGCTCCTGTGCACAATGTGCATTAGACCCTGCTATGTGTTCAACCTGCAGGACAGAAATCCCATCTGTGGAAAGACAAACCCATTAGTTTCTAAGTGGAAGATTACCCTACAACCTTTCTCTAACCCTTATGATGATCTACTTTTTTAGGTCAGAGAAAGCGGTGTATTTTCTCGCTTGTCGAATAATGGCATGTGAAATCTTGTCAACGACAAATGGATTGAGACTCATGGCAGTCAGTTTCATTTTATGTCATAAGACACTAGAGATCTGACAGACAATAAAACTGCATGATGTTCATGGGAAATTAAATGAGGGCAGGAGCGGTATGGCTGCCAAAGGGGTTGGTGTTCAATGGAGGCCAGCGACCTACGTGACACGTCAATCTGAAACAGCAACATGTTATGCATGAGCACGACATATGCTGTGGATCTAATGACCTGCAGCTTGACTCTGTGTAATTGTTATTCCTGACTCCTTGCCTCCTCGCCCTTTAAAGGTTGGATTCTTAATTTGAATAACAACAAAGAGGTTACCTCACCTGAGTTTTGGGAGAAAGTAGAAGGAGTTGAGATGGGGTATGACACTTGAACTAAGCTCACGAAGCGTTTAAGTTAGTTCACAACAAACACTCTTCAAGTCAACCTTTAATATAATCGGTGGTCCGATATATAACATGTACCTGCTTTTTGGAGTGTATTGCCAACACCACAGCTAAGCTGTATCCAGGCACTACACAACTCTCTAAGCCATGGTATATTGGCCAAAGGTCACACCCGGTTGTGCCTTATTGATAAATTATACTATACATTTGTCTAAACTAATCTGTTATGCTATTGAATGTTGTTGAACCTGTTAATAAACTTTGTTCCAGTTCAGATGGTATGGGTGATCTCTGATCTATTCATCTTTCTACCACTGAAGTCAGACTCACCGTGAATAAAAGCTCCAATCCCTGTCTTCGTTCTAGCTGTATAACAACTGAAATATAACATAAACTCCACGTAATTCTGCTTGTATTGAATGGCTTTACCAATACTGATACTGTTTTATACTGTGCACTTTATAACAGTTGCCAGGAAACTGCTGCATTTGTAGTGGTTAGTATGCAGCAGGCACCAGAAGATTCAGAGGTTGTGTCTGTAGCTTGGTGCTGCTAGGACATAGCTCCATCAAGGGTAGTAGCAGTTAAACATTTTATGCCTGACGGACACAACCTGTCTTCGCTCATGACTCCAAATCAAAGATCAATCTGTTCAGTAAACTGCATCCCTTTAACTTCTGTCTGAAATGTTAAAATCTCCATTGGGATTGTCAATTAAAAGTTGCTAGGTAACATAATGCATTCATTGTGAATTCAGCATCACACTTGGTGTGCTCTTGGTTAAATTTGTGTGCTGAGTGGCTGTGTTCTGTGTTACTTGATTAGCCTCGAGAATCGCAGGGCGATCCCACACTTCCTGCAGATGTTGTTTCCTCATGGTTGGCATAGCAACCTGATAAATTCATCAGCATACAAATGTGCGTGGGGTTGATTAGGATAGCGTAAGCTGTATAACCCGCTAGCTGAAACAACTGAGTAGTCTTCTTCAACGAACCCCACACTCTAGACTTGTTCTGGTGTCTTCCGATAGCCACTGTCATCCATCACACAGAAGTGTATTGACCAACGGCACAATGAACAATACTGGTTTGAGTGGCTTGTCCGACTGGGACGAGGTTCTGTATGTCAACGATGACTGACCTTGCTCAGCTGTCCTTTATGTTTGCCCCACCAGAGAGGGATGATCTGATCCCCCAGCTGGGTCTACTTCACTCACTGCCTTCAACCAGCCAAACCGATTCCAAGGAAACATACCATTCGGCTACACTTGAATGTTTTTTTAAAGACAGACTCCTTTGTGTGAATTCTACTGAGAATTTCTGTCTGGATGGGAGGGACATTTTCCCACACAGCTATTGTCCTGTTAGGAAGGTTTGTGTTACACTTTTGTACTGCATTTCTGTAGTGTACTTCTCCTGGAAGTGGAGTAGTTTTGGGGCGTAGAAATTGTTCTTCAAGATTAATATCAACATGAAAGAGTTACTGTTGATGTGGTGTTTACAGAGATGGTGTGACAACTGTCACTGATTCACCACTTGCTTGACACTTCATATTAAATGTGATTTTCTCAGAGTGGCATAACACAGGTTGGAAGGTTCTTTCCCTCCAGCGCCCACTACTCATTAAAAGCCACTCTGGGAGCGCTGATGTGTAACGTATAAACTGGACTGAAATAGATCCGGACACCTCACACCGCTTCGGTTCTTGCTCCCCACCATCTCCAAATTGCTGTAGCCCACACATCAGTCTTAAGGACTCCAGAATCAGGCCTGATTACTACCTGTCACCACCAAAGGCTTTAATTACAATCCTGGTGAGCCCAGAGACACCCCAAAGGTGAGGATGGGTTTAAGCCCGGGGAGCTCATTCTCACCAGCCTCAATCAACACTTGCCTTCTTTCTCAGTCAAATAATCCAATGTAATATATCAAAATTCCATGATTTCTGGTTTGTTTTGAAAGGATAAAGCATTTTGAGTCGTGAAAGTATTCATACGCTCAATTCTCACATAGATTGCATTTAGTCTTGAATGCTTCATGTACATTCACACTAAGGCCTATGTTTCCGTACTCCCGCTATATTCCCTGTGTGTATCAGAGCTCAAAGCAAAGTCATAGAACTTTTATTTATACCGGCAAGATAATCACATAACTTTTGTGGGAGTGGACATTAACTCAGACTTATTTTCTTTTTGCAAGGCTCTCAATGACAAACAAACAGGGCATACAAAGTGGAGAGGTGTCAAACCCTGGTCTCTGGTGAAGAGCCATATACCTGCATGGAACCAGGAGTGTTAATGCCCCACGCTTTTTCTGACATTGTTGTAAGTCTTTGCATTAAACTCAGTTTGTTATAGAAACGTCTGCACCTGTGTCCCGCTTCCATGCCACACCCTGACAGAAATAGCAACCCGAAACACTGTCGCAGGAGGAACTTAAATAGGGGTGTAACGAGTGCGAAAACAAGACACAGGTGAAAGCGATTACACTGACAAGACTGAACTGAACAAAGAAACTGGCAAACTAGAACATAACTACACAGAACACAGAAATGCAACGACCGGCACGGCAGTCAGCCACACCTGGCTTCAATTATTTCCATCCTCCCGATATTATGATAAACTGGACTACAAGCATTCATGTGATGTGAGTCAGGAGGAATAAAATCTATTAGGCTAATGTCCACTATTTTCCCACCTGCGGTCTGCTTAAAAATGCATGGGGCAAAATCTGTCGTTATCGTTTTAGGAAATGGCAAGATAAAAAAGAAATTGGCAGAATAATTGCCAATTAATCTGCTGTTTGCATGTGATGGAGGGGCTTCTAGCTGACACTGTTTCTATGGAAACAGAGGATGCACTGGGAAGAGATGCTTTGGCTCTGTTGACATGAGGTGACCAGTCAGGACCAGCCCTTCATGTGTACTCCGGTTCAGAACTACAAAGGGAAACCCCACAGTCGACCCCCTTGCCTCATCTTCCGCAGGAATTCAAGGTTTCCCCACTCTGAGGTCCATCATGCATTAGTGACGTTGGTGTCTCGTTGTGCAGGGATGTTTCCTGTTGATCCACTGCTTCAGGGGCTGTGAGCTAAAACCACGTTAAATGCGTGTTATTCATTTGACATAAAAATATCACGGCAGGCTGGCAGGGTTAAAAAAAACAACAACAGGATAACAGAATATAGTGCCGCATCGCAAGCTACACATGCAACACAGTGAATAGGGATCACAAGAGGATGTTGAATGTGTCATGTAGATGTGCCTAATGCCAGTACACACGTTACATCATGAATGGTTACAGTATCCACTCAGGTCTGGTAATGAATCAATATGCCCATACATTGTGGTCAAATGTTAGATGATAATATGAACGGATGATAGCGAATCATAGCGATAACTGTGCCTGTGTTTCTTGTCTCTTAATTCAATTGTAATGAATTTGAAAAATGCAATGTGGATCTTCATCCGCTCTGCCTCTCGTGTCATAGAGGTGGCTACTTGGTGGACTGAATGCAGACTATAGTCAGGTACTAAAAAACACACCTGAGGAAATCATCTTCCATTTGCTCTGCCTTGGCACTAAGATGGAATGGAATGAAATGTATAATATTTAATCATTTCCACTGCAAACTCAATTTCTAACAGAGAAAACTATGAATGAATGAAAACGAATTTCCCAGTAGGGTGACCTGATTTTTGCAGAAACACGTACAGCAGAGCCGATAACACACATAACTTAACGGCCTCTGAGACGTGTGGCAGTCACTGAAATGTGTTAAGAACAGATATCACATCTCTGTCCTCTACTAGAGATGGTGGGGAACTGGAACTTGGGGATTCTCATGTGGTGAATCTGATTAGAGAAAGGGGGCTGCTTGAAGAAAATGAGAAACAGTTTTACCATTCAAAGGAATCACTCTACACTTGCATGATGAGCACCTGTGAACCTCATCCAGTAGATGGTGTCATTCTTTTTTGTATCTCTGCCTATTCCTTTGTGAATAGCATTTGCGATTATATTTGTGTGTAACTTAATGCTGTCTTGCTGTCGTTCTGCCTCTGACCTGGATGTCACTGTAAATCAGCTCACCCAGTTAAACAAATGTTTTTGGATCAAAAACAGCCATTACACTACTGACTACGTCTTATGTATTACCCCACACTTTAGTTTTACATTGTTCACGTCCAGTAAAGGTCAGAATGTCCCAGGTTTTTTTTAGACTTGCTCAGAAACCCCCCACCCCCCGCCACCCCCGCCACCGGAAGCCATAAAGGAGGGAGTCTTAGCATAGTTTTTCCTATCATTGATTCATGTAACCATCCATGAGGAGATAATATACCCAACAACAGTTATACTGCCAGCTGTAACACTCCAGAAGTGAGATCTAGCATGGCTGAACAATGTACTACCAGAGACTCTGAGGACAATGTTGAGGAGGAGGTTGCCATGGGGACACGGTCTCTCTCAAGGAAATCAGCCCATGTTATTTCAACAGTCCCTTGCCTTCTTTTCCGGAGTATAGCCTGCTAGCCTTATGGTGGTGAAGTTACACTGTGGCTGTGGGTAGGTTACTTGCTGGTTTATGACATGTACTGTATATTTACTCAGTAGGAGGATGAGCATACTCAGTCATCCCAGCCAGAAGGTTGATGGATGAGGGAAGTATATCAGCTTCCCCATGTTTAGCTCGCTATTTGTGATTTGGCAAACTGAGCAGCCTACATGTGTCCTGATAGGTACGTTTATCACAGCTCTCTGTCTCTACACGTAGCATTCAATCCAACCAGCCAGCCAAGGACCGAGGAGGGCTAAGCTGCATGGCCTAAAAAGGACAGCTTTTGGTATAAGACCAAGTCATGGTCCAGAAGAAATATTTCTCCATCCAGGTCACATCCTTCCTCGTGGTTTAGAGGAGTCAGCCTAATTAAAAAGGAATAAAAGGAGACCAATGTCAATACAACAAATGGTGTATGCTTGTACTGAACTTTAATTTAGAGCTCAGTCTGTTTTCTCCTCAGATATGAATTTACATGTATTTATTATTGTGGAAAGCAGGACAGAGACACCAAATGTTATCATATGGTCAAAGTGGACAGTGCAAAACTCTGGAGGCCCAACTTCCCAACCTAGCTCTGTTTTTCTTGTACCTTTTGTGGATAGGGGTTTCTATATGTTGGCAGTGTTGAAGTCCATGATGCCACATAAACATTATTTCATAGCTGTTGTCTTTTGTCATAAATTGAATGGGGCATTTATAGTTTTCCTCATCTAATATCATCAACCCGCTAGTTTGTATTGAAAAGCTGACTCATGGCATACAGTATGACAGAAATGATGTAGTGTGTGTGTGTGTGTGTGTGAGAGTGAGTGTGTGTGGAGCCAGATCTCACCAAATCAATCGTCTATATTAAACTTCTACCCAGGTGGGGAAAATGTCTATATACTACTTGAAACCAGCCAATAGGGAAAATGTCAAGCTCTATTATATTGAAATAGAGTTTTCTAGGAAGTGTAGATGAGGATGATAAACTGAATTATGGGCACTGAGTCACCAACTTTGACTCCAAGCTTTCCATTTATTTTGTTTAAAGCCTTTGCCTCAATCATTCGGAATATGAACCTTAACGCTATCCCTCACCTTCATACCTAACACTATCCCTCACCTTCATATCTAACACTATCCCTCACCTTAATACCTAACACCAACCCACAAATTAATACCTAAAACTATCCCTCACCTTAATACGTAACACTATCTTTCACCTTCATACCTAACACCAACCCTCACCTTCATACCTAACACCAACCCTCACCTTCATACCTAACACTATCCCTCACCTTCATACCTAATACCAACCCACAACTTAATACCTAACACCAACCCTTACCTTCATACCTAACACTATCCCTCACCTTAATACCTAACACCAACCCACATCTCTGCCTATTCCTTCATACCTAACACCAACCCACACCTTAATACCTAACACTATCCCTCACCTTCATACCTAATACCAACCCACAACTTAATACCTAACACCAACCCTTAACTTAATACCTAACACTATCCCTCACCTTAATACCTAACACCAACCCACAACTTAATACCTAACACCAACCCTTAACTTCATACCTAACACTATCCCTCATTTTAATACCTAACACTATCCCTTACCTTCATACCTAACACTATCCCTCACCTTCATACCTAACACTATCCCTCACCTTCATACCCAACACCAACCCACAACGTAATACCTAAAACTATCCCTCACCTTCATACCTAACACCAACCCTCACCTTCATACCTAACACCAACCCTCACCTTCATACCTAACACTATCCCTCACCTTCATACCTAATACCAACCCACAACTTAATACCTAACACCAACCCTTACCTTCATACCTAACACCAACCCACAACTTAATACCTAACACTATCCCTCACCTTTATACCTAACACCAACCCACAACTTAATACCTAACACTATTCCTCACCTTCATACCGAACACCAACCCACAACTTAATACCTAACACTATCCCTCACCTTCATACCTAACACCAACCCACAACTTAATACCTAACACTATTCCTCACCTTCATACCTAACACCAACCCACACCTTAAAACCTAACACTATCCCTCACCGTCATACCTAATACCAACCCACAACTAAATACCTAACACTATCCCTCACCTTAATACCTAACACTAACCCACAACTTAATACCTAACACTATCCCTTAACATTAACAACTATTTCTAACCTTTTTGAATTTTCAAATCATCTTAGTAGTTTTGTTTCATTTCAGCTGTATTGTAGATATTGTCTCTCTCTTAACATATGTTGAACACTGACTAAGCTGTGAGATCGTGTGTGCGTGTTTGCGTGTGCATGCATGCGTTTGTGTGTGTGTGTACGTGTGTACATGCGTGCTTGTGTTTGTGTGTATTGAGCGCTCATGTCATATCAACCCTGCAACCCTTTAAGTGGGGCTTGTAAAGGATTAGTGGTCCAACCCATCTTCAACTTCACAATGGATTTTCAGTGGTAGGATTAAGAGCACATTCAGTTAAAGGTCACTATGTTTAAATCCTCTTAATGTGTAAAACTGTTCAAAAATTTCAATTACTGACAGCTTTTTAGAGGACACTGACAAAGTCCAGTCCTCTTTATCCAAACCACTGTACTACACATTATTTTCACAAGGACATGTTATGAATCAATCCAACCTTTCGATGTTGTTTTCTAAATGCTTGATAAATTCCTAGTATGTGGTTTGACAGGGTCAGTGAGTGTTCACATCACATTAAGAATACGTAACATCAAATAAACGAGGGTTCTTATTGGCATAGTGTTAAATAATGGTTGGTCATGTCATTCAAATGCAAAAATGATTTTTTTATTTTGCATTGGGAAGATTTGTGTGATCTTCCCAATGCAAATGTGACACATTTGCCATTTTGCAGGTTCTACTGTATTACTTGTTCCATCCTAGCCAAATATATTCTCATTTATATCAAAGTACTGCCGTTGTTTCAATGGCCGGCACATGGGCCGTTCGGTACAACATGAATGTCTTTTTTTTGTTTTTTGGCTTAGCAAACTCATTATCAACACAATTATCACCCACATGTAAGATCTGGAATCATATTGTAGAACCTCTGGCCTATGTTCATACTAAACCAACATAAAGCAGACCTATCCACTTAGCTGGATAAAAGTGAGTACATTTTTCCATCTCAGCGGATCACTTTTAAAATGTTTCCAACTTTATCGAGCATGTTGACTTTGTAACTTTGCGAACCGTGTGAAAAGTATGTGCACTTAAAGTGAAATGATCAACAATGCACTGGACTCGTTGACTTTGCCATGGTGGTTGCACTTGACAGTGACAGCTGAGGAAAGTGTGAAGAGTGAGTTCCACTCCAACTTGAGAGTGAGACGTTCACATGTACAATATACAATATCCATCACATCTGAGGCTGTAAATCTATTGAGCAGGGGACTTTTTAGACTCAATAAGACAATTAAAATGTTGTATTTTATTCTGCATTAGTATGTAAAAAAAATAATCTTACAGGAATTAACCCTTAATAAATTGGTTTCTTGAGTCTAGTGGGTGAGATATTCAGGGGACATATTCTAGGGTGTTTCGAGTAAGTGACTGTGTCTTGGTCTTTACTCAAGTAATGAGCGACCGGAGTCTTGCTGTGTTTAATTCAAAAATGTCCCTGCATGCTTCACAGTAGGCTGGCTGCCCCCAGGTTTATATGATGGAAAACGTTGCTTTTAAAATGGACAAATTAGGGCAATCAGTGAAAGCAATAGAACAGTTACCACGAGAGGCGTGTCATGCCTTTATCCCTTCAGCCTTGTTTACACTGATCATTTGAAGTGCTTTAATCCCTTGGGTAATTTAAATCTTTTGTTCTGAACAGGCAAAAGGCACATGGATATTTCAAGCTACATGTACAGGTGCTTTGAAATCAGATACAAAACAGATTCTTGGACATGTGACCTGTGTCAGTTTTTTGGGCAGTTATTTTGTAATTCTCGTTGCTTGTTAGATACTATGTGGTAGCTAGCTTAATTATGTGGCAAAAAAAATTGGTGAGTGTACTAGCAACATTCCCCCTTGAGAATCAAACCCAAAGCGCTGGTGTGGTAAGCACCATGCTCTACCAACTAGTGAAATGTGGCCTAGCTTGCTACAGAACCAATCAGTGCTACACTGCACACACACACTGCACATGTGTAACTAATGTTACTATGACAACAAATGTAGTCATGTCAGCAGATGATTGTTGTCTGAACACAAACATCCAGTTTGGTCACTTGTTATAACTTGTTCGTTTTGAAAAACTCAACAGATTTTTGCATTGAGGCCAGACTTGTGAACAAAGCTATAGATCCTAAAGGGATGCTATGGGATTTTTGAAATGAGGCCCTGCATCTACATCTCCAGAATCTGATTAATTTGAGAACATTTCCTGTCTCTCTGTCTAGTATCAAGGAATGTAAAAGTTTCAGTATAATGCCAATGTTAGTTAGCAATTTCAAAAGTGCTAGTTATTGATTTCCTTTACATACAAATAGTATCCATGATTACATCTGAGTCTGACAGAAGAAAATAGATTAAGGGCCTTGCTATAATCTGAAAATAATCCTTTAAATAGCCCGGCCTGCACTTGAATAAGGGAATGAGATTAACAAGTAAAATCACTGAAACGCAGTAAGATCTGGTTCTGTCATGAATAAAATGAATGGAATGACAGTCAGAAAATTAAAAATATTTGCAATGGATTCTTGAAATTAAGAGGTATTGGAAAAGAGCAGCACAGCTCCTGTGGGGTCAGATGAGGCCAACATAGTAGTTGCATTGTCTGGAAGGAAGGAGTAGGCCTCAGCTTAAACTCTCTGAGTCTACATCACACTCCATACCCAATGACCAAACACAGTCCTCAGTGAATATAGTTATCTTCATATAATGAGCTGAGGCTGGTATCAGACCACTTTCCACAGGCACAATTAACTCTAACTGGATTGTTCAACTTCAGTAGCTCCAAAAACCCACGCCAAAATGATAATGTCTCACTTTGAATAAAGGACCAGATACAGAATGCTGGCAATTTTCCTCCCAACAGACATGCTCCCTGAAGCTTATTATGAATATTTGTTCAGTCATCCACTTCTCCCATATTCTCTTCCAGCTGGGTCTGCATGCCATTCGTTAATAAGCGTGTGGAGCGTGTGTAGTCGGTCATGAAGTCTTAATTTTTTTTGAATTAACAACAACTATCAAATTTTTCTGCATGCAAGACACTTTTTTTTACAATCAAAACCGCACAGCGAAAACATAACAGCCAGAAGGGCTTGACTGAGCACTGCTCTACCCACACGGGCCCTTCTTCCCAATGATCACAGCACCTTCATTTCCCAGAAGGCTAGGAAGGAGACGCGTTTCACCCTTAATGGAGTGTTTGGAAGATGGTCAAGATAAAGCCAAAACAAATTCACGGCAGAAAAAGGTGAGAAATGTCAGACATATTCTCCCGAAATATGGAGAAAATGACATTTTGTAGCTTTTTTTATTTTGACACTTTTTTTGTATTTTCCAATTTTTTGTATTTTTGGGAGTATGGTAATATTGTGTTTGAATGCCCCAGGGCCTGCACACACTGGACAATCCACCATGCAGCTTTTAGATTTGTAACAGTCCTAGCACATATATTATATTAGTTTGACTTCCTACTGTGAGGAAATAGACGCTGTATATGTATATCTATAAGACAATCTGAGGGCAGCTGCTAAGACACGTGAGGACATTATTCACATTACGGAGCAACTGAAATGACATCCAAGATCTCTAAACGGTATTTTATATCATGTTTCCAGTACAAGAAAGGAATCTGGTGATTTTAGCATTATTGCCCCATCATCTTAGAACAAGTAGCTGAAGGAGCTGAAATTATATATTATATGCTGTTTGTTGATTTTTCAATCACAGATTGTAGAGCAGCTGAATACTATTTGCTGTTTTTAAACCTTGCAGTTTGTCTGCACTCCAGGCCTTAATGCCCACATCCATTTCTGTTTGGACAAATGGCCTGTCTAAACATATGTGACCGAATCAGATGTGTGACTTAATACATTATTTGTTGTAATTGATTTTTGTAGGTACAGTTTATGACAACTTAAACAGAGCAGTGACCGCCAATAAATAAGTCGCTCAAGCCTCCCTGAAGGTAATTATTTAGTCAATTATTAGTTTCGAACTAGTAAGCTTTTAAAGACCCTTTTCCAATCAACGCAGTATTTAAAATGTGCAATTCATGATTTTTTTTTTTAATGACTCAATAGTCATGAATCGTTATTTTAAGTGACTCATCTATTAATCATCAGTTTTATCCGCTGTCTGCAATGGTTAGGTTAGCCGGAAACAAGCAGGTAAAAAGAACCGAAACACATGCGGTTTGCCTCTGCTAAACAAACTTCAACTCAAGAATAAATTGTTTGGTGGGCTGCTGTAGTTTGTGCTAGTCCCCGTTTTTATCACG
Organism: Esox lucius; assembly: GCF_011004845.1. Lineage (NCBI taxonomy): Eukaryota > Metazoa > Chordata > Actinopteri > Esociformes > Esocidae > Esox > Esox lucius. The sequence goes on along the minus strand of NC_047586.1, from coordinate 9,784,366 downwards.
ATGTTATCCTTCGTTTATCTTACATGATTTATGTTGTTCTGTGTACTGTCTTGTCTTGCATTTGAATTGATTCTCAAGTGACTTACCTCGTTAAATAACTGTTAAATAAATAAAATATCTGGTTGCGAATGCAACCTGACCTATATCATGCTTCAAAGGGAGAACAATATCTTATTTCCATCCCTAACATAGTTCTTGAGTCATGATTCTTTTACATTTTTAGGGGATACATCTTTCACAGGCAGTGGGTCCGGGTATTAAGAAATCAAATTAACAGAATTTGTTAAAAGATCCAACTGAAACTGTTGAGATTTTGAGTGAAGAAAAAGAGCTGAGCTTTCTTCACTACTGGGCTGCAGAGACCAAATTCAATACACCTGGTCTTCCAGGTGAGTTAAATCAAAACCCAGCATACCCTACAGCTCTCTAAGAAGCTCTCCAGTCTATACTGTCTGCCTAGCTCAGTCTTACAATTTTCCAGGTTACACATCTGACTGTATGATCTACAAACAACAAATCATGATTTATTCAATTGGGGGCCATCCACAACAGTGTGAAACTACATAACCCTTTAATAGTTCAAGTCTCTGTTGCGAAAGAGAAGCTACATACTTTCGAAATGTTTCAGATTTTGCAATGTCTTTACCGCGGATAAGATCTCATTAGTAACGTGAAAAACAACAGTAGCCTATAGCTAGCTAGCTAGAACATTGGTACAAAGTGGCCCTCCATGTTTAACACTCTTCGTCTGCAGTTATGTTAACCTTACATATAGAGTATTTTCACTGAACGGCTACTTCTTTTGCCAATTTTGACCACGTTAACGTAACTGTGGGAAAAACAGTCCTAAACAGGCAGGAGAAGGAAACTAGCTTGCTTATTATTGACCTTTGTTGTTCTTTGCCTTACAAACATGTGACCCGATCTCAACCTGGTAGCCACACCTGCTGCATCAAGTCCGTCAAGGCAACTGTATTTTACCAAACCACAGAAGAAGATGAAACTCCCGACATCTGGACGAGACTGCCTGAAAAGAAGTACATCATAATGAAATAAAATATAATGAGTAGTGGGAAACACACCACATTTATAACATTTATATAAACACTTAACTCTATAAATACCTGATCATATTCAGTTACAATACCTGCAGCTGAATTTTAGAAACAGCTTTTTAACTATCTTAATACTAACCAGCTTTAGAATGCATCCTAATTCCTGATATGGGACAGCTGGACGCCTTACCTAGGCATACGGGACAACTAATCCCGATGTAGAGTAAAAGGCCAAAAAACACTACATATAAGATGTGATGGAATTAATCCCACTTCCACCTACCCACAACATAAGCAAACATATTCTAGCAGAAATTACATTATAGTTTTTATGTTTTTAAAGTTATGCTTACATCCTCTATCATAACCTCTGAGTAAACCCCTGGCCTCACTTTACCAACACATCTATGCCAATATAAACACTTGTTCACTATTTCCATTACAGCGTCAATGCAGTTTAAGTAAAGAATGGAACAGAAAGACATGTGTTTTGTTAATGGACAACCTTGGCAGTTCATTCATGTCTTTACTACTCACCGCCATTCCCCTTGTAGACGCTATCAGGTTGAACCTACAGATTTCTCATTTAACGTTTTCTCTGGTTTTGACCTTGGCAACTCTACGTTGACTGCCTAGTTACACTCAGGGTCAAATACTAAAAATTGCCTTTGTTGCCATGGCAGTCAGAGGGGGTTCTGGACCCCTTCCTGGACAGTTAGAGGTTGATACCCATAATAAGCTAGAATGGCATCCTTAGGCTCTGGGTCCTACAAAAAGTTCACATTCCCCTGGTGAGGAAGCGAGGCTCACACCCCAAGGAATCCGCTAACAATTAACTCAGTCCTGCAGCACAAAATAAATTAGCCATCAGTGACAGGGAACTCCCCACTGAGCACAGAAGGCAAAACTAACATCACAGACTTGACCAGGACATTTGAATTTCAAAGTACAGTTTCTGTCTATTGACGAAAATAGATATGAGATTTTTTGGTTTGTTGATTGTTATTTGAAGCTGCAATGTTTCTTTTGCTTTTATGTTAACTCTACAGCTGGCCTCAGTCAAACTTTGTCTTCCTTGTCATATCCCAAACTATCTCCAACTTTATCCATGACCTTTTTCTGCAGAGGATGCTGATCCATCTGGAGCTGAGTCGAAAGTAGATCATATGAAACTACTAAACAAATGTCCAAACAACTATTTGTTTTTCATTTCTATGAAGTATTTTCACTAACTAGGAACATTGAAAGCTTAGTCAGAGCTTCATTCACATGATACTACCTTAATAACATACAACGTGGCTTCGGAAGGTATTCAGATCCTTTCATTTTCTTCACACTTTGTTTTGATAGACATAATTTATAATTGCCTGAATACTTTGTTTTGTCATCAATCTATACCCCATAATGACAGAGCAATAACAATATTTTATAAATTTTATTGAAAATAGTGAAAGTATCTCATCTAGACAAGTATTCAGACTATTTGCCATGATACCCCAAATTGAGCTTGAATGCATCCTGTGTCCTTTGATCATCCTTGAGACTATAAAATTTAATTGGAGTACACATGTGGCAAATAAAATAGATTGGACATGATTTAGAAAGGCACACACCTGTCTATATGGTCCCACGCTTCACAGTGTCAAATGGAAGAATTTGGGAACCAACAAGACACTTCCTAGAACTTGCTGTCCAGCCAAACTAAGTAACTGAGCAAGAAAGGCCAGGGTGACGGATGAAATCAAGAACCCAATGACAACTCTAACAGAGCTTCTGTGTTTCTGCAGAAATGTGAAGTACAACCATCTCTGAGTAAGAGGCATATGACATGCCTCCTGGAATTTGCCAAATAGCACTCAAACGACTATGACTATAAATAATATTCAGAGGCTAATATCTTGAGTATATGAGGCAGGTGAGAATTCATACCGCTGCTTCTTCAGCTGTCCAAGTCTGTCCCCAAATAGGCCCAGTTTCTAGCCATTCAAAGTTTCATTGATTGCCTCTTTTTTTTTGTCAATTTGTTATATATAATTTGGTTTATATATACATATACATATATAAAACCAGTTTATAAGACACTGGTAAATAAACTGAACAAAATTGTAATAAAAGGAGAATTGTATGAAAATGTAAAACCAATGTATTTTCAATTGGAGTCCAGTTAGAATGACATTACACTTTGAGGAACATTACGTACATCAGATCTTAACCATCTGAAGGGAACTGTTTCTCCATTTCATGTTGAAAATGTGTAATCCTTGTTTAAATATCAGGCTTCCTGGAAGGCTCACATCTTTGTTGACTCCCTCTCCAGATGGAGCCATCTTATGAGTCTCCTCTACTCTGGCAGCTTCAGTTTATTCTCCCAAAGCTCCTATTGTTGAATATGGGAAACTATTCACTTCCTTGCCAATGGCAAAGATATTTTCTCTTCTCAACAGATAAAAAGTTTATGTTGTTCGACGAACAATTTTGGAATAACTTCTCAGTTCATTGACGTAAAGAATTCAAGGGATTGTAATAATATAAGAATACCATATAAGAGCTGAGATACATTGTGCTGTTCCAGATAATGATTCAATGATGAACAGACTTTGGACAGTTATTTAGGTGTTTATAATAAATGTATGGCTACATAAGTTTAGCACATTTTAAGTTAAGGCTAGAGAAAAGACAAATGTATAATATACAAATGCTATTCACTGAAAAACATTGCTTTTTTTTATTCTACAAATGTGTAACTGAACATGCCAGTCATTTATTATTTTGACATTGTTAAATTGTACAAGTTTTTAACTTGCTATGTTTCATTAGCTTCTGTTTACAAAAACAGCAGTGTGTTGAGAACAATCAATTATGAAAAAATCCATAGCAGATATATGTAGCTAACTCTTGAACATACGAAGACTAGTTATCCGCCACAATGAAATTGGGGAGGGGACTGTGAATCTGTTATCATAAGAATCACCATAAAAATCCAGCAGTTACAAAATGACACAGAATTGACCATATGGAGCTGTTTTAACAAGAGCCTGAAAACACTTTTCTAAGCACACCCGTCACCCCGTTTTACCTAAAGTCATGAAATGTGGAACATCCCTCTACTCACTAAGGAGCAAATTTGTCTCAAGGACTCATAAAGTCGGCCATTATAGATTTTCGGCCATTTTTTATTTTGTAAAGAACACTTAAGATGCTACTCTGATACCTCTTACCAATCTGCAGAGAACCATCTATGGATGCTCAATGCAATAATTTCCAGAATTGTTCCAAAAACACCATGGCCACTATTCACCAACAAACATTCATGTCAGAGTGTTCTGGCACATAAATGCATATAAATCAGTCCAAAATATTTGCATTGTAACAAATCCTGACATTATGCAAGAACATTCATAGCGACCACACAGTGGCACTATAACAAGCATATGTTTAGATCTGCTTTACATTAAACTCTGGGTAATATGTTTAGTTTACCCACACAACATCTCAGACACCACTGGAAAGTGTTGACTAAACGTGGGTGAATGGTGCCTCTTCACGTAGAGATTGGCCATCTACAAAATGACAGTAACTGATGCAAGGATGATGCTGTAGTATTCCATAGAAACATGAAGAGTAAAACAAACCACATGTTTATCATATTCGTTCCCACTGCCTCAAGTTCACCTAATTTAAACACTTCCAATAAACTGATTGGCGCTGCAAATATATCAACCACAAGTAACACACCTATTCGTCTTTAGACTCATTCCAAGAAAAAAGGCAAACTACCTGAGCGCTCCAGTCCAAAACAACATGTTACCATACAAACAATATCCTATTCAACACTCTGACAGAGAACTGCAAGAGATGTGACCACTACTGCAGAATAATACTGTCATACAAACACAATTGTTAGATTTTGGTCTCAAGTAGTTGGACTCAAATGCTGAAACCTGGTCGTAAATGTGTTTTTGCCAACCGTTTACTCATTGGTCATTGACTTTGTTAGTTATTTAAAACCGAGTCTCGGAGCTCCCACGTTTCATAGCATGGCTTATAAACTGCTCATCGTGTTCAAAGCTGAGGTTATTGTGAGACCTGGAGATCATGAGCAGTTTCTCTTTCTTGGTATAATCTCGTTTAACTGCCGTCTGGGGCAGCTGCAGTCGGTCCATAGGATCCTCCTTGTTCTCAAGCTTCATGTAGCCTTTGCTGTTGCTGCGGTCCAGCCGGGGCCAACTGGGATGTTTCCTCTGCTCTGGCTCCACTGTCAGGGTTCTGGGCCCCCTGTCCAAGTCCAGAGACTTGGAGTGAGAGGAGCGCATGTGGAGGGAGCTGCTGGACCCAAAGTCCTGGCGGTCAGCCCCAGGAGACAGGTGCCTCCCACTGGCAGAGCCCGGGGACAGAGAGCCGCGCGAGGACGAGGAGTGCGACTCGGTGGCTGAGTTACTCCTGAGGAGCGTGACACCCGGGGGTTTGTAGGTTTTGACGATGCCTGCCGGTACAGGCACGGTGAGGGACAGGGACTCCATAGACGGGGGCCCGGATCTCATCCTGGTGTGCTCCAGGTCCTCTGTGATGCTGTCCACGTCCGGCTCGTCGATCACGCAGTTGTTTAGCTTGATGACGGGCAGGGTGAAAGCACTGATGGAGGACGATACAATGGACCGGGTCTGGCATCTCCTGGGGAGGCCACACTCCTCGTCCCAGCCGTGACTGCCCCCGCGCCGAGGGCCGAAGATTGAGCCAGAGCGCTCCCTGTAGATCGGAGGCAGGAGGCCGTGCCCCCCTTTGGCCTCGTTGAGGAGACCATCCTCGTCTTCCATAGAGCTGGCCCTGCGAGACACCCTCACGTCGTTCCCCATCCCGGGGAACCCAAGCAGGGTGTTAGCAGCTAGCCTGGACGCACACTGGTTCTCATAGGTCCGGAGCTCCTGTTCCCGATAGGGGCCGGAGGAGGCCCCATTCATGTACTTGTGCTCTTTGATCCTAAGACTGTGGATGTCAATGACGGTGGAGTACATGTCCCTCATGTGGATCACCTTGGTCTCCCGGTCCCTGTTTTCATGCAGGATGGCATTGGCGCAGATGAAGAGAAATATTCCGATACCCATGGTGAACGGGCCAAGCATCTTCATCTTGTCCGAGTGCAGGTGCTGCTTAAGGAACCGGGCCAGCACACCACCCTGCTCCAGGGTCAAATGGGTGTCATTGGTAGATAGCTTAGCGCTGGATGCTCCTAGGGGCTCTTTGTGGGGCCAGTAGCCCAGCACAGCCATGGCAATGCCCACCATCAGAATCAACACACCCAGGATGAGGAAGAACCCAGAGGCAGAGTAGAGACGAATCTTTCCCCTGACCACCACCACGTCGGCCCGGGGCTTACGCTTTGCCCTCCTCTTTTCCTGGGCCTCCCTGGGAGCTGGAGAGTGGATGGGAAGGTGGTGCTGGGAGCGGGCAGAGTCCTGCCTCTTCAGCGCAGCGAGGTGGCCAGTGATCACTCCACCAGCTGAAATCATCACTATCACTGTCCACGGCCCTGTAAAGACAAAGAGGTTGAGTGACAGGCATGCTATGTTTACCGACGCCTTTTCAGGTGGCTGGAGCTGCCCTCCTGATCATTCAACCTTGGGGTGGCCTCATCACTATTTTGGTACGAGCATTTGTACAATATACTTGGGCCCAAACCTAGCTCCAAGACGGTGGTAATTAGAAGAAAATGAAAAGTACATTCACTTATTGATTTATTGGTACTTTGAACCATGTCGGTCCAACACAGATGTTTGACACAGTTTCACACTGAATATGTACAAAAAGTAACAAAGCAGATTTTGCAGGGTTTTGTGATTTTTTTTGTAGACTTGTACGACAATATGCACAAATCTAAACCACACATTTTGTGCATTTTTGTGAAACTTGATTTGTGCACAAAAATGTTTTTGCCACTAAATTTGTGAGGAAGTATTCGAATGAAAGCACAAATTACATCTGTATTTTTCAGACTTTGCGAATCTGATGTGCTCTTTGTACATACATTTAGACAGGATTATTTCATCTACTTTGAAAAGGTAATGGTACTATATCCTGTTCAAGCATATGCTCTGAATGTGGTACACTAAAAGGGTGCAATATCAGACAGGATTCCTACATTTTGTTAGGTTTGCCAGATTAGAGTAAAACTGTACTGTAAAACAGATTAACAGATAATAGTAATGAGCAGGGACAAAATCACTCGGTAACCAAGAAAGGTTATTAACTTAATAAACTACAGCTGCAGGAAAACAAAGAAATCAAAACACTCTGCTTGCTATGTTTGCCATCACTGTCCTCCAATTACCCAACCATCCATGCTCTTTTTCCAGTCACTGAAGACGCCTTTCAAAGTAAAGGAACGATATTTTCTCACAAAGTAAGTGCAACACTTCTTGGTTTCACAAATCAGGTCACACAAAATGTGCAAATATCTGAGGCAGTACATTTTATTTTTGCACAAAGTAATATTCATGAAAATACAAAAAAAAAGAGACAAAATACTGTATGTTTATGTATGTTTTTCACACTAATCAGGTCTCTCAAAAATGCTGTAAAACATCTGCGACATTACTTTTTGTATTTCTTTGTGGGAATTGAGTGTGAGACTGTTTTGAAATGTTAAATAATAAAGAAATAGTCTTTATGTACCTTCCCCATTACAACTGATGACAATTGTTATAATATTATTTCTAGTCTTGTCACATAGACATTAGGTTATTAAATAAAATAATGTTTTAACTCTTTAAAATCAGATGCTTTCCTTTCTTCAATAAAGACCAAAAGAATGCATAATGTCAGCAAGTTTATGAATCCAGATTTGAAAGAACACAGTGCTGCCTAGTATGCTCCATCTGTGCCTCTCTACTCCATTCTCTTTCACTCACTCCTATCTAACTCTTTCAAAAATGAGCTTACACACACACACATACACATACACAAACTACTTTCCCATGTCTTTTATTTCCTCTCTGGGTGATGAAATAATTACATGTATGACTGCTCCTCATTAGGATGACTCCTTATGCGTAAATCTGAAATGACATTTTTCCTAAAAATACAAAGGAAATTCTGAACTTGTAGCACAGGGAAAGCAGCTTCCAAGCGGCATTCCTGCATAAACTGCAAAAAAAAACTGTATGTCCCAGTGCTGCTTATGTTATTTCTGTCTGCTTCCCTCCGCAGCCTACAGGTGTTTTCAAAGGCTGCTGCCAGCAATGTTGTTCTAACTTACTGTGTTGTTGTGTGAGACCAGGTGTGATGCACGTTGAGGACAGATGACGACAGACAGCGTTTTCCACCTGCCGGCTTACGTTTTTTATGTTGGTCTAATTGCATATAATGTGTTTCTTTTTCCATCTTGAGGCACTCAGCAACCAGCCAACAGTCCCATAGAGACCAGGTTCATCACATCAAGCCACCTCCATCTGGCTGAACAACACTGCTCTCAAACTCTGTTCATCTTTCTACTGTAAATGTCTACATCCACTGTAAACCTTTTTTAAATTATATTTTCACCACTCTTTTTTCCCCCCATCAGATCCTGCCTCTAAATGTCTTCTATCTGATCCTGTCTCTAAATGTCTTCTATCTGTGGCACCATTTGGAGTACACATGAGTAGGCACTTAGCGAATGATTCTGATGTTGTGCTTTTGTGTGCACTGTGGTGGTGTGTTGTTAAGTCCTGCAATCTTTTTTGGCCCAACCCGAAATGGATGCCTAATCCCTACGCTGTATGCAGATCTGACATGTTTTGGCAGGTGTGAGCTATTTGGTAATATATAAACCTAGCCCTCAGACAGGATAGGTGTAAGACGCAATAGGATTCCTTTTGAAATCCTATTCGATCTCCACAAGTGCATGAGATGAAGGTCTTAGGTGTTGATTTGGGATTGGGATTTTAGCTAGCCCTGATTGGCTATGGTGATATGTGGTCCTCTACCAACAGGTGTGTGATCTGTGGTCCTCTACCAACAGGTGTTTGATCTGTGGTCCTCTACCAACAGGTGTGTGATCTGTGGTCCTCTACCAACAGGTGTTTGATCTGTGGTCCTCTACCAACAGGTGTGTGATCTGTGGTCCTCTACCAACAGGTGTTTGATCTGTGGTCCTCTACCAACAGGTGTTTGATCTGTGGTCCTCTACCAACAGGTGTGTGATCTGTGGTCCTCTACCAACAGGTGTTTGATCTGTGGTCCTCTACCAACAGGTGTGTGATCTGTGGTCTTCTACCAACAGGTGTGTGATCTGTGGTCCTCTACAAAGAGATGTGTGATCTGTGATCCTCTACCAACAGGTGTGATCTATGGTCCTCTACCAAGAGGTGTGTGATCTGTGGTCCTCTACCAACAGGTGTGATCTATGGTCCTCTACCAACAGGTGTGATCTATGGTCCTCTACCAACAGGTGTGTGATCTGTGGTCCTCTACCAACAGGTGTGATCTATGGTCCTCTACCAAGAGGTGTGTGATCTGTGGTCCTCTACCAACAGGTGTGATCTATGGTCCTCTACCAACAGGTGTGATCTATGGTCCTCTACCAACAGGTGTGATCTATGGTCCTCTACCAACAGGTGTGATCTATGGTCCTCTACCAAGAGGTGTGTGATCTGTGATCCTCTACCAACAGGTGTGATCTATGGTCCTCTACCAAGAGGTGTGTGATCTATGGTCCTCTACCAAGGTTTACCAGGTGAACAAGTGTGTGAGTCAATGACATCCTCCATCTGTCCAAATAAACAGCAGGATGATACCATGTACCATGGACAGCTTGTCATGTTTACACAGTACACTCAGACAACACTGAGAGATTAGGTTCCAGACTCTCGGTATAGCCCTATAGAGAAATACAAATCAAAATACAGCATCGAAAGCACTGGTTAACATTAAAGGTCACTGCACATGATTGCAGGGCAAATGTAATGAATGTCATATGTTCGTGTATGGAAAAAGGTCCAACTCCCCTGTAGATAGAAAGGATCCTTTTTGGAAAACGCATAACAGTTCTTAGACCTGTGTGTATGACTGCACACTCTATCCAGGAAGCCGGGGTGGGTGGTGTAGTCTTTTGATGTGATCTCATTTGAAGTTCACTATTAAATGTCACCAAGAGGGAGATGAGCGTTGGGAGGCAGTGGTTGGATGATAACAGTACAGAGTTCAGATATTATTGACTTTCTTCTTCTTAACAATAGGCCTGGGTTTAGAATAATAAACCTTGTTTTCACTGCTTTGTGTTTTTTTGTTTATTCTTCCAACAACAGGAAATCTAATAACTCAGTGAGGTTATCAGAATGATAAGCATCTGTGAATGAGAAAAGATCATCCAGCCGGTCAGAGAACAAAAAAGGAAAACAGACAATAGTGTTGTCAGTGAAAATAGATTACATTTCACTGAAGACGGTAACGTAATGAAAACGTCTGCTTTGGCAATGGATATACTGACCGCAGTCCTCAAACAAGAGATGGTCAGGGCATTATCCATGCAGTAGGTTAATCAAAGGGAAGGTGTATTTCCAGACCCTGTGCTTAAGGTGTGTATAGTGGATTTTCGTGACACTTGTAAAGTAGACAGGTGTAAAGACAGGTGTAAAGTAACAGCCCGGAGATTACAGAGTGGCAGAAATAGCGCAGAAACAATAACAGTTGTGTGTAACAGTAAGGGTCAAATATTGTTGGACCAGACTACTATGTACAGAAAAAAACATGTCTTAATAGGGATTTGACATTAACAACGTCAGTAACTTCTAGACGAGATCGATTGCAGTGTGTTTGGGTACTGTTATGGGACTAGTTCAAATAAAATGAATCATTTGCAATTAACAATTATAAACACGTTCGCCAGTAGGCTATGCTGTGAGATATGTGAAATCTACATACCAATAGAATTTCGCAGTTCACCTTATAGCACAAAGTCCTACAGCACAAACAAGGCAGTATTGGTAAATGGTTTAAAACGGAATAACAACAAATACGCACAAACGATGGGAAGGAATTTTTAATTAGCTAGTTGTAATAAGATTAAAGGATAAGTTAAGAAATCTAAGTGAGATATGATCTTTGATAAAAGTACAACCGCTTCATGAGACAGATGTCTTCAAAGCCTTAAAAAACCTTTTAAATTGAACCAGGCAAATCATCTATATTTTATAGAAGATTACAGAAAAGCCATATAGACCAACAATTTTCTTGAAATAAAATAAGGCGATTCTTGCTTACCTGTAAAAGAGGCTGATTGTCTGTTGTTATTCGTCCATCACGCATAGGAAATTATAATGCAACCCATCTTTCTTAACACTCATGATTTGCTCGCTATGTCAGTTTGTATTCCAATGAAACGTACAATGGGTACCGATGCGAAAAAAAGTTCAAAATAAGCAAAGTCTTATAAATACTCTCCATTTCTAGAAACGCGCACGGTTGTACAATCTGTTCCCACCAGTGCGACGCGCGGAAAACGTCTATTGTTTTACTTTCAACCGTCTCAACTTTTTTTCAGTTATGTCCCGTGATGGCCATTCAGTCCGCTCAAAAACTTCAGTTGATAGTCAATAGTAAAAACGTAAAATATTATTTCAGTTTAGCCTACTAAGTTTAGTTGGCTTTAAAAACAAACAATAAAATCAGCATAGAAAGTTTGTCATGGAGAAAATTCCGGTTTAAGTGTTCACATCTGGGGGGAAAGCGCGGTCCACTGTAAAATCCTTTTGGAATAGAATCAAGATGATCTCTCATGTCCACTTAATTCCTCTATGAACTGGTTGCTTGTAGATAAGGCTCTCTCCATCAGCATTTTCGAGGATAGAGACGATCCCTTTAGCTCGGAATAATGCATTTCAGGGGATGGTACTAGGAAAAAGCTCTGTAAAACCACGTGATACGTCACTATAAGTGACGCACAGTCAGAAGAAGAGAAAAAAACACTGAAAAGCGTATTTGAATAATGTATGCGTGGAGAAGTCAATGCATCTGAATCGAGTATTAATGTAATGGTTTCCATTTCTTCGAACGTAAATACTATTATTGATACGAATATTGAACAGTAATGTTTCAACCGCGGTTCTTCATGCTGCCTTTAATCATGGAAAGCCATTATTAAATTAAACCAAGTTCTATGAGGATTTATGAATAAAAGAATGATCTATGCTGACCCCACAACACAAATGTGATATACCTCCCACTAAATGATAAACGCTTTCCCTTTTCATGCTGCCTGCTATGACATGCAAGCACTCTCAGAGTGAAGAACGAGCAGCAGACGTAGAAGGAACAATTAGGGCTAAGAGCCCAGAGATCCATATCGAAATGTTGCAGATGTTTCAGGCTCTGTCATTTCCTGTGTTTATTCAGTGCATATCTGGCTCAGCTGGATACCAAAAAACAACATTTTCATAGGCGGATTGGGGTGAGCCAGGGCTCATATGGGACTTTCTTCAGCTTTAGGGTTTGAGAGGCTGAGAAGGGCTGTAGAGGGTTGGGGAATGTCCCACAATGCCTGATGTCTGATCACCAGCCCCACACCAATGGTCCTTTCAGAATTTAGAAGGATTGTTAAATGGTAATCTTGACATTTTTACAGACCTTGGGGTTTATTTGTGAATTATTTCACGGTTTTCCCACTGGTAGCATGGGGCTTGTTAACAAAGGGCCATATGAGAAATTATTTCCGATGTGTCTGTAAAAGGTTTATTGTATCCCCTACATGTAAATTGGCATTTGAACCATGTGGTGGTAAACTCAGTAGAGGATTCGTGGTTGCAAAACATGTAGCCTTTTATTAGGAACACCTCAACATAGTTTAATGAGCCAGAAACAACAATACCTTGCACGACTAGTGGTCAAAAGGTAAATGGCGCTCCAGTGATACTCAACTGTATTTTGGGGTGTGGACTTACACACCATTTGATACACAGACATTTCCACAATGCACTATAATTTGCAGTAGGCTTCAGTAAAAAAAAGAAACGTTTTTTATACTGTTCATAACACATAAAACAACAGTTTTCTACAAACGTCTTTTCTACAGGAAGCCAATGTTCTGGACCCCCTTGCAAAACAATATCTGCAGTCAACTGCAAAAACTACTCATTCAACCAATTTCCAATGGAGAAAATGGATCCTGTTTTGTGTCACTGTGTGTACCACAATGAGCACGGAGAAAAGAAAGCCAGAGTGTCGTCTGAGGAAGCCATGACACAAGACATTAGCCGTACATGGGCACATCTCAAGGTCTTGAATCTCAAGGTACTGTACATAACGCAATCAAGAAGTTTAAGGTCCATGCCTTTCTAGACAGCCTCCCCGGATGTGGCCAGAACAGACCTCCATGGAAAACAATGTAGCAAAAGATTGTTCGAATGGTGGACAAAGCATCAACTGCCACAGAGACTCAAGCTGACCTTCAGACATGTAGACCGGTTTTAACTTGCCGCATCAATCTCCAATTCAATGAAAGTGGGTTGTATGGTAGGAGATCCAGAGAAGGACCCAGAGAGAGTGCTGACAGAGAAACGTGAGAAAGCATAACTGCCGTTTGCCAAAATACACATGAACACACAACCACCAGTGGACAGATTGGACCAAATAAGAGCTTTTTGGGAGAGCCAACCCATACACCCATTTCTTTATTATTGATGAAGGGACAACGTCCATTCAAAAATTACCCAGCCGGTAACACACCTCTGTGGTACACTACATTTATTTCAGCTGAGTAATTTAATAAGATAGGCGCCCAGATCTGGGACACCTGGACCTGGGGAAGTTGACTCCTCATGGCCCTCTATAAGCTTAACTTAACCAAATTTGGGCCAATGGATTTTGACATCTTCTTTCCTAAGAAATTGTGTAAATCAGGGTGATTAGTTAAAAGCTGTCCTATATGAGAGCGTATTCCGGTAACTTCAATAAGGCACCTCAGGGGTTTGTGGTATATTTCCAGTATACCACTGCTAAGTTCTGTATCCAGGCACTGTGTGATGCTTCTTGCCCAAGAACAGTGCTTGGTGGTGGAATGTTGTTCATATTCCACCGCATATTGTGCCTTTTATTTTAAAGACACCACATATTAAGGTAAGGGTTTCCAAACCTTTTTAACTCAGGGCACACTTCCATCATTGGCAACGATCCCATGTTCCCCCTCTCCCAAGCAAGCTATATCTATGTAATAAATATATTTAATGAAAAGATTTGAAAAGGTCTTTGAAGCATTGAATAATATGTAATAATTAAAATAATATGCAATATAATTCCATAAATTCAGTAAACATCAAGAAATTCAACCTGTCTGAACATTGCATTCTATATTAAATTCCATAGGAATATATTACATCCAACAAAGTTCATACATTTTTCAAATAAGGACTGACAACATTTTACATGAAGCATACAAAAGTTTGAATAATAATATCTAGCCATTCTTGTTTGTATCAAAAATGTCCTCCAGTTGTGTTTTATTTCCAATAGTTCTATCTATTCTGTCAGCCACTGATGGGTGCATAATGATTAGTTCACATATTTCATCAAATACCTTTTAAGATTAAAGGTTAAAGAGCACAATTTCACAAGGTTGTAATTACACTTTTCCCTTCAAACTGCAACGCTCTAATTAATTTGCCCCACCCCTTTATACCTAAAAACAACATATATTCAGTTGAAAATTTGTGGCTGGGGGAATTGTTCATAAATATTTATTTTGCAGCTGGGTTAAATGGGATTTACTTTGTAATTCCGCAGGGATTCAGGTTCATTTGTGCCAAGAGAACAAAAACCAACAAAAAAAAACCCAACAAAAAACAAAAACCAACCTTGATTTGAGAATAGATGACCTTTTCAAGGTGAACTGTCATTCTTTTTTGTATTGCACACATTTTTCCAACTGCTCACAGACTAACTGTTAACAAAGTGTTATCTGGTATCCAGCTCTTTATTCAACTAAGATCATGTAACGGTTTTCTCCGAGGCTGACCAGATTCAAGATGTAGCTTGAAGATAAGTGGACAAGTAACTATGCCTCAATCATGGAAAAAAAACGGTAAAAGATACATCAGAAGTTCCTTTTAGTGTATATCCGCATTCATTACTTCTAGAGGACATTTAAAAACATTGCCACTTAGCTGAATTGGCACTGTTAAGACTGTATGTGGCAGCTTCTATTGTCACCTTCTCTGAAATGAGACACGGCATTCAGAAAGTTCAAAAAGGTTTTCCTTAAAATAAGTACGTCGCCACACAAAGGAACATTGTGAAGTGCTAAACATAGAGATGGCTATCTCTAAATGTGATTCTTTCAAACTCTTTCAGCAGATCTTTGTGACATTATTCCAAATAAGACATTTGATTGGGGGAACACATACACATTCACACACCCTCAACGCCATAGACACACACACACACACATCCCGTACCTAACACTGTCACCTGTCTGAAACACACACATCCCGTACCTAACACTGTCACCTGTCTGAAACACACACATCCCGTACCTAACACTGTCACCTGTCTGAAACCCACACATCCCGTACCTAACACTGTCACCTGTCTGAAACACACACATCCCGTACCTAACACTGTCACCTGTCTGAAACACACACATCCCGTACCTAACACTGTCACCTGTCTGAAACACACAAATCTCATACCTGACACTGTCACCTGTCCGTTACACACACATCTCATAGCTGACACTGTCACCTATCTGAAATATCCACAACCAGAACATGACACTGACACCAATCTAAAACACACACACTCAGTACCTGACACTGACGCCCATCTGAAACACAGACAACCAGATATGGTGTCTCCATGGTAACAATGATGCCGGTTGCTGTGGCAGCTTGGTAAGAAAGCATTAGTCAGTTGAAGACCTCAAACACAAAGGAATTCATAAAATGGCACTTGTGTTGACGATGGAAAGCAGCAGGCCTCTGCAATTCCACATTTAGAGTGGCTGCCTAACATGTCTAGGAAGGTAATAGTGTGGAACATCTGCTCCATCATCAGGAGACAGCCGTAAACACACTTTAGGGTCCCTTTCACTGACAAAGGGACTAAGTAAAACAGAGTTGTCTTGGACACCACAAAAGAAAAGACTTGTCTGCTGATTCCTGTGTTGCACCTTGGGGATAACAACACTGAAAAACATGATAAGACCTGGTTGTGACTCAAAAATGTTATCTCATCATTCTCCCTCTCCCCCAGTACCCGGACCCTTGGATTGCATTTGAAGTTGACTTTGGTTCCTCGATCTGCGTTGTTCTGTTTTCTGATTAAGTAAAATCACAGATAGAACGACATACTTTCTCTTCGTTCTAGTGCAAACTTTGCTGTAAGTAACTTCTTTAAAATTATTGGGTTGTGTGGGTGTCCCACCAAGTTACCTGAAGATAAATTAATTCATGGAACATAACTCTTGATAAGAGCATCTTCTAAATGCAAAACTGTTAAATGTAAACATCTCCAGAGTCCTGCATTTGCAGGAAATGAGCAAAGGTTGATATACATCAAATTGGTTTACATCGTATTCAAAGAGCAGCGAATTTTAGCTATTCCACAACTCTCTAGTAAATGTAGCTGCAACATTTTGTGCCATTAATTATAATAATCAGGACTGACAGTGAAACGGCAAAAATATTCCAAACCTTAACATGCATACTGCTTATATTACAACATGACACACATTACGGTAGATTATAAACTGAAGTTAGGATATTTTAACTGGGTAATCACAAAGTGCTGCATCGTCTCAATAGCATGCCGCTATTAAAGGGAGAAAGATTGCTGCAGTGTTTTTGCTTTGCCTGTCTTTGTGAGAGCATATGACCTCTTTTCACTGTAGCTGAAAGGCCAATTCTCTGGAGGGAGCAGGGTTTCTGGGAGAGGGAGCCAGGGGCTGGGGATTCACTGTACAGTACTTGGGCAAACTAGGTTAGGTATCATAAGGCAGTCCAAAGGATATCCTGAAACGCCATTCAAGTTCAAGGTTGTGCAGTGTTGCATCATGTAGGAAAATATGTGGAATTCAGAATGTCAGATATAAGCTGGTGTCTGATTTGAAACAGCCTTTAAAGCAGCTGTCCAGCCTGTATGAGTGTGTACACAAGACAAAGACCTCTGATCTTCACCTTTTTTGAGTGCATTTAAGGTCAACTTGGAGATTACATTTTAAATTTGCTGGAGCACTGAAAAAGATCATCATTTTATATTTTAGAAGATGCCATAGTTTGTTACACCTAGAAACTAGGAGCACTACTAAGACTGTGCTTTCATTTTAATGATGTGCCAAACTGTTGTTTTTAGTAAGTATTTAAAAAATATATATATATTTCATATTTTTCACATTATGTTTTCGGTAATAATGAAATACACTTCTATTGGCCAACAGAAGACGTACAGGCTCAAATGGAAGAGCGGCAGCTTTAATTTCTTTCATCAGCTTCCCAAAGCCACATGCTTGCCCTCAAACAGGCAATAGCAGGCAGCTGCAAGCGAGATCCCTCTGTTACATGTTGCATTTAGGGAAACTGAATTATCTTGCTAATTTTCTGGTTGCTAAAATTCCCTACATTTCTGTTCAGTGCTGTGAATAGTGTAGGGAATCATTGTAAGCTGGTTCAATCAAACAATATCTTTTTTTTATAAAGCCCTTTTTAAATCAGCAGTTGTCACAAAGTCCTTTTACAAAACACCCAGCCACAACAGTGTTGATGCACAGTGGCTAGGAAAACCTCCCTAAATGGGGCCCGAAACATAGGAAGAAACCTAGAGAGGAACCAGACTCTGAGGGGTGGCCAGTCCTCTTCTGGCTATGCCAGGGGAACATTTTAAGAGTACAGATTGTAGTAACTATTAAATGCATGTGGGCTATGTCCCGAGTCTATAAAACATAATCCAGGTCAGACGTATTACCAGACGGACAGGAATAGTCCAGGGGGGAGTAATGGTCAGCAGAGTGGCAGTTGGAACCATCAGTTATCGTCTTGATCTGCAACCCAACCAGGAAGAATTTGGACCGGCACAGCTAGTGGTGCCAGCAGCTCTAATCCTGTACACACCATGCTTACATTCTTTTAATTATTTTTTTCGTTGTTGTTTTTACATAAACTGTATATCTTGAAAATGTAATTGTGACAACAACAGATCCTGTCTTTGGATTCTTTTTTTGTTCAATAATGTGCTTGAAATGCATTATTGGCTGCTTCCACTCAATAATATTGCCCTAAGCCAACGAACACTCAAGTCATTTGACATTTGAAGGCGGACGATTGGTGTTAACGTCACCGCTAGTGGCTATCGGTATGCATGATACATTTTAGGTCATTTAACCCTTTGACACGTACAATCACACCAGTGTGATCAGACTAGAGTGGTCCCTGAAGTGTATGATCACACCGGTGTGATTAGAACGTATTGTTTAGAACGCACCATTAGA
This sequence comes from Esox lucius, assembly GCF_011004845.1. Classification (NCBI taxonomy): domain Eukaryota; kingdom Metazoa; phylum Chordata; class Actinopteri; order Esociformes; family Esocidae; genus Esox; species Esox lucius. The sequence goes on along the minus strand of NC_047586.1, from coordinate 9,765,865 downwards.
ATGCCTAGGTACGAGTGATGTAACAAGGGCAGAAAACTATTATTTGTCCCAATATATCACTGTAAAAAGACCTATAATTTCTATAATATTAATAAAATGCAATGAAAGCACTTGCGCTGGATATAGAGACAATAGCACATTTTTAAGTTAAAAATGATTGCCACCCACTGCACTTTGCCTCACAATAGTTGGATCCAGTGCTCAGCAGTGACACATCATGCAGATAGAACTACATTTCGTGTGTGGAAATCTGAGGGACTCTGTTGTTGGTGGCTTACTTTCAGTAACTAGTTCAAACAAAGGATTTGTTTGAATTTTATTTTTACTTCTACAGCTCAATAAAATAAGACACATTTAGAACCGTCACCAATCTTCATTTTCACTCCACTGAATTACAGGTCACACTTTGTTAGCTATGTGTTAGCTGATGTTTGCAATAGCTAGCTACAGTTACACATCAACCAGCTTTTGCAGCTCTTTGAATTCAAGTCAATGAGAGAAGCTTGCAATGCAATGTATAGTTCCTTACCTGGCAAGGTGACTGTTCATGTCAACCGTCTGAACACACGTAGCTAACGTGGGGTTAATCCAGTCACTTTGTTTTTATGTTGGTAGGGTTCACACACAATAGCTCAATTGGCAAATCTAGTAGCGAACCGATGGAGCAAAACAGTATTGCACTACTTTTGTTAAGAAAAAAGCTCAACGTAATCTTAAAAAAATTTTTTTTCACTTTTTGCATTTGGCCATTACTAAATGCAAGAATCGGAATTCATAATTTGTCAAACTTTTGAGAGCTTCTTAATACTTACGTAAATAAATGATTTACACACCATCTATTGCCTGATAGTTAGCGTACGTTTTATTGATACAATAAGTGAAGCGTGTCAGAATCTTTTTAAAAAGGACAGCATATTCAGGATTGGTCAATAATTATTCAATATACATTTTTAACAGTTACTACCGGTAGAGGTTTGCTAATATATAAAAAAATTAAAATAAATGCATAACTAGTAAGCAGCGTGGTGTTTTTGTGAAGCTGCGGATTAAATGTACCATCCCCGGTCTCCCCTAACAATCAGAAGATATTTAGCTTGGGAATGGAAATGAGAAATTATGGAGGATAATTGCATTTCACGACTGATCCCAACCACATGTCAGTCAGGGTCAAGCATAACATATTTACATTTGGAGTCATTATCAGCCTACTACATGGACTGTTCTGTGTCTGAGGACACCTCGCTGTACCCAACATGCAGGAGATCCAGTATTCAGCCTGTGATGCCATTGTTTTTAATCTCATCAAGACAGTTACATGGGGATCTAGTTGCTGGCGTTTTGCTGAATGCCTGCTACATTAGGACATGTCTGAGAGCACATGTCACATGATTGAAGTTGTGTAATTGCAATCTGCCCTGCATGGTCTATCCGCCGTCTTTACTGTTCCCTAGCTATGTTGGTCCATCCATGCGCGTAAGCATTCCAAATCTCATAAATCTGAGCTTGTTAGCTAAAATAGGGGTTGACACTGCTTCATTCGTGCATTAGTTATATGGTATTTCGTAAATGAATCCCATTTCCCCCATATCACTGTCAGTGATATTGCGGATTATTTTTTGGGGGGAAAACGTGCTTGGTGCCAGTGTGACGTGGCTGTCTCATCTGGCTATGGAGAGATGTACTTATTGTATGTTGCTTTGGAGAAGACTATCTGCTAAATAACTGAAATGTAAATGAAAAAATATTAAATGAGTCCCTTCTTACTAGTTTACATCACCATATATAGCAAATACAGACTTGTGTACATGATTCAACCGAACATTTAAAAAGAAAAAGGTGCCATGCTCTGGTTTCAAAGATCTTGGAAGAGAGACACTGTTTGTCTACAGCTAGTTTCCATTTAGAGTGAAAATAAATATTCTCCTTTAAGCTAGTTATCTGAAACCAACCTTAGTGGAATCCTTCATTGGAAAAATACTATTAAATAGCAGTTTGTGCTGAACAGGTTCCTCAGTAACACCAAAAACTGAATTAAGTTAAACTAATCTGGATAAACAGGATATATTACCTGGAAATATAATCTGGATAAACAGCACATATTGTGATGTCAAGTTAAGTTTCCAAATGCTGTTCATCTTTATGTTTTGCGGGAATTAATACATTTTCCATCTGTAATATTGAGGGAGACGTCAAGCATCTCTCAAATTGATTTAGAATGGGGATCTAGCACAATGATCAAACATTATCAGAGGATTTGTGCATGTCATGAATCTTTAAAAAGATAGTGTCGAACCATGAAAACAGGAAATGCCTATTTACACTGCATGAACATAGAACAAGTTAATTCAAATTTCAGTTCTCAAGCTGATGAATCTGACAGTGACAAGAAAAAAACATTGCACTGTGGGACAGGATGTGAAAATGATGAGATTAGTCAAATTAATAGAAACATACTATTCCAGTAACAAACACCGTAACAAAGCTGGAATTAGTTTTGTGTACTGCAAGGATGACTGGAGACAGTGATATCACCTGGGTGGTAGTCTCGCTGCTTCAGTGTAATTCATATTGGATTTATTTGTGAATCAATGCAGGTGGAATAAAGGCTTCATTATTATTAAGCCACAGAAATGGCAAGCTCTGTTCCCATTTACATTATTTTGCATTATTCTGTACACAGCGGTCTCACCCACTGGCGTGAGAAGAAAAAAAAAAGCATAATTAAATAAATAAAAGCAAAATATAAACCATGACACATACATTTTGTTATCTTTAGGCTTAGGTAAAGTAAATTCAAAATATAAATTGCATAATACAGTCAGCATTATTTCCAGTGGGCTAAGTATACTCGAGATGATCAGCAATGTACCCATTCAATTATATTAATTGACTGCTCTAAATGTAGGTTCTCAATTAACTGAATAAATATAGAAGGTAAAAGCAGTCCACATAAAGAAATACCCTGGTCCATATAGATAGCTCTTATTGGTAGATTTGATTCATTCAACCAAACCCGTTCTCTGAGTTTAGTACTAAAAAGTAAACAGACTGTATATGTATGCCTCTGTGTTAGAGGGCCAGATCACTGTACACCGCAGAGAGAAACCAGACCAAGATGTCGGTCTTTACACAGGTTCTTAATATGGCTACCCATTAAACATTATAGTCTCAAACACTGAATTAAGAAAAAAAACAAAAACAGTTGTAAAATATACACAAGAATCCAGAAGTAACAAGATTCCAGAAGCATCATAACATTGATAACTCATGAACATGTTCATTTCTCTGTGTCACTTGAAGAATCACAGAGTCTGGCCAGTCGTTAGAATCTCTCTGACCTTTAAGACACTGGCATCCCACAGGAGACAAATCACAACAACTAACGCCATTACATCTTTTATAATACAACAGATCCTGTACAGATGGGATTTTCTACATTACTGAAATGTCAGATGCTTATTGTGATGAACTGAAGGAAATCTGAAAGAAGGATAAACAATAGTCCAATGTGTTTCCTGTTTCAGTAAAAAAAAAAAAAAAATATATATATATATATATATATTGAATAGCCTCATTGCACCCCAACATTAATATAAAAAAAGCATATTCTGTACATTTATATTACATGTTAAATAGGGCTGGTGGATGGACTTGACATTTCTCCAATGAGTCAACCATACTGGAGATGCTCAGTATGCAATATGGCTATCTTGAAAAAAATGTGCATGACAAATATCCTCTGGGAAGGATGGTTCTTTGTGCTTCAGATCCTTTGTGGCCCTCCTGGCTGGCTCTGCTCTGGGTAAAAATAGGGGCCTCCCACCTTCGTTAGAGCTCATTACATGCTGACTCCTCTGCTGTCTTGAACATCAAAATGGAATTATATATCTTGATGGCTGGACCCAGCTTGATGCTCATGATCTTCACCAGGTCTACCTGGGTCAAAAGCAGGAAGGCTTCGCCATCTATTAGCTGGACAAAAACACACAATGAGTCGAAAAATCACACATTTTTAAAACATGCGCCATCAGAAAAAACGCTTTCCAAATGACCGTTTTTGCCCAGGTGATGTGTTTCACTTTTAACCTCCAATAGCAGGCAGGTCACACAGCCACAGAGCTCTTCGTTTATTTCGTTTGACTAAAGCAATGGTGCAAATGGGGTTCACAAACTTCACCTGTGTACAATTATGGGGTGCCATTTGCAACACTCTCTTTGACCACAAACCCCATTCCTGTTTTGGCGTAGAACGGAGATGTTTATTTTGCAATGAACATGTCCAAACTAGTTTGTGTCTTCATGCACATAATGCACACATTTGGATAGCTATACTAGCATTGCACCTTTAAAATATGAAGATGAATACATGGGGTATTAACAGAGACTACCAATCTTCAAGTAAAGCCTTTGTATCTGAGGTTGATTCACTTTAGTGGGATGGGATGAAATTATGTGTGAAATAGGACACAGTTTAGTGGCAGGCTGTAGGACAGCTGTTTCTACAGGAGTGACAGCTGCAGTTTGCAGTTTGCAGTTCTCAGTCTGGGACTAGTACAGAATGTCTTGTCTAAAGACAACTCAATGATGGTTACATCATACAATTTATCTCTGGGTAAATATTTATTAAGGTCCCTTCATTACCCAAGCAATAATATTTAAAATAATCATATATAAAATGTTAGTAATTTGTCAGATTCTCTTATCTAGACCAACTCCAAAGACAAATTAGGGCAGGGGTTCCCAAACATTTTGAGGTGTGACCCTATTCTAATATGAAGAACAGGGTTGTGAAATGAAGAAAGCAATATATTCAACTACTAATGTTTACTTCCTTAACTGGAGTCGTGACATTCTACCAAAATGTTTTAGATTGATTTGTAATCATATTTAAATCGGATAGATGTAATGTTTGAAATGCATTATAAAACAGGCAATGACTGTGATCTATTGAGTGGTGAACAAGTAACGATCAAACGTTTGTTTAATGAAAAATTTTGTGGATAACGGAAGTTACTTTCGAGTAGATATTATATGAAAATCTGATCGTTAAGATGTTCCAATTGTCAATCAAGCTGCCAGCTTATTAATTCTGAGGCCCAATGACCTACAGCCTCATGTAGACAAATTCATGGACAATAATTATCAATATGCTGGCATTCAACTCTAAGGACTCGTTGGAATTTTTTAGGATTCCCATTGGCATAGCGAATGGGATAATGAATAAACACTGCAACACTTTTCTCTACTGAGACAGCTGATTTGTCTGAGCATCAGGCGCTGTGCCTCTGAACATCTTCAACCTTAACAAGGCGGTTCCAACACATACATGAATGAAACAGTCATTTAAAAGGTAAACATCCATGTGTTTCTTATAGAGGCTCTTTCACTCTGACACAAACACAGATGTCCACAGAGAGAAACAATGTGTGTGTGTGTGTGTGTGTGTATGGTTCATGCAGCTGCATGTGCTGTTCTGAAACTGTACCTCATCTCTGAATGTGCGTACATGCTCCTTACAGCCCGGAAGACCTTGGATGAACTCGATCACCTGAAACACAGTGGACATCACCGTCAGCACAGCCCTCCAACCCCCAGAACAGGTAACCTGTACAGCAAGCCACATTGGAGTGACTATCACCCAGTACCTCCTCCACTGTCCACGCCGCCACTTTGCTTGAAGTGATGCCAGCCACCGTGGGTAGCAGCTTGCTGTGCTGGTCCCAGCAGAATGGAGCGCTGCCAGGTGATGGCGAGGTACACGGCATGAACACTGACTGGTGCAGGGCCTGCTGAAGTGTGAGCTCCACTGTACAGACAAGAAGGGAAAAAAACCAAACATACATTCTCACTTTCATTTTAAGGCTGTGAAAGTTAGTGTTCATTTTTAAAATGCATTTTATTTTTTTCTGCAACAGCGTACTAGTGACTTTATCACCGCTTGACTGGTGACGAAGCTGTCTGAAGTGCTTCACAGGGACTTTTTTTCCTGATGTTTCAAAGAAAACCAGGCATTCATGCCGTAAATCGGGTTGACTCGCCTCTAGTCTGTGAATCCTTCCTAACAAGCCGTTAATAGGCTTTCACATCCAGTAGCACGACACGATGTTACCAGTTGGCAGGAAATTGGTGTAAATCTCATTGCGTCCCCCATTCCCATACTACAAAAACCCATTGATTGAGAAGGCCTGCATTGTCTCCTTATAACGTTGACCCTCAAATTGGTCCAGGGACACTGTGTGCGTGAATCCACCTGCTAACCCCTTGCTTATGGTATGGCAAGATATCATTATTCAATGTTTTAGCTAACCTAAGCTAAGCATTAACGTCGCCGCCAGTCACTTTTCCACCAAAATATGTTACAACAGCGGAATCAACAAGCAACTTCTATGCTCTTCATGAGTGACAGATTGCACCTGATTAATGTTTTCAGATAGACATCTGCAGCCACCTTGCCTGCCTTCTACCATTGCCTATTCAAGTACCCTACTGTGTGCATTAGGTTGAATTTGGGAATCATTTATTAGACATTTGGTTGTGGCCTACCATTCGTCAGAATTAATAATCTTTGCAGGCCCCCAACTGAAACCTATTGTAACCACATTTGAGCCTAAACATCAAATGACAATTAATTTATTGAAAATGTTACTGTGAAACAAAAAGGGATCTCGTTCTCTGAGGATCAACAGCGTAATATGACATTGGTTATGTTGATTTGATGGAAGCCTCTGGAAAGGGTACAAGAAACAGAGCCTAGATTCTTGCTGCTCACTTCTCCTAACCATATTGGGAAGCTGTGGGTCTAATCAGATAGAGAGTTATGTTAACGGTTATCTCCTTCCCTGACACTCTCACCAACAGTGTTGGCTCTGCTGCAGGCATACACGGCTTTCAGCATCTTTCAAGTTTTATCAACCGAAACATATTTTGATGTTTAGAATAATTCTATGGTTTATAAGGAACATGAAAATGAATATTGCCAAGGGGGGAACAAAACTACTGCATAACCCCATCTACATCTACTGCAGCTTGAGGGGGAAGCAAATGCAGTCTGTATCCTGACCCCCACCCTAGAATGTGGTGCCAACAATCGCAGCACTCCAATGGATAGAAACCTTTGTCAAGTCCAAAACCCTAGGACATGCACATTTCTTCAAGCGACAAACAAACAACGCATTCTTTTTTGGTTTTTATATTCTCCAAATAAATTGGAAAATCATTTGGACACGAACCAGTTAGTGATGTTGGAAGTGCTTCATCAGTAACAATACAGCTCTTAGTAAGCACACGTTGTAAACACCAACCCCTTTCAATGAAATCTAATAACCCTTACGGCTACTTCACGTGTACCTCGTCCATGAAGCAAATGCCTACTTTGTGCATTTATCTTCAACGCACATAAAGCTCCGGTATGAATGTGATCAAAGACAAAGGCATCTACAGACCATTTTACCCAGCATTCTCATTATTTACAGAATGTTGGTGGCTGCTCAGTTGTCACTGCCTGAGTCCCACTAGGCACTTCGTTTAAACAGAGTATACAGCTCATTTAACTATATTCTGTGACTGTAAAAACAGGTTGTTTCCAGTTACTACACACACACAGAGCAGTATTAGACATCTCGACTGTCAGACAGGTCAGTGCCATTTGATATCTGTTTTACTTTACAGTTAATTATATAAACATTCTGTCTGCCCCTGTATTCTAATCCTGTACTCAGAGGAGTAAAGAATCCCAAAGATGCAGGGGCCAGAGCAGAGTATTAGATGTTCTGACACAGGGACATAACACAAAGAGCCCTGAATCCAGAGAGACTTCCCCATTGACTGGAGTGCCTCATTCCTTTCGCTTAAAGGTTCCTTTCGCTTTAAAGTTTACACTAAAAGGACTGTCTTGGTATGCAGTGACGTCTGGTTGAATAAAAAAAAAAGAGAGCGGTTATGAATATTGGAATTATGCTCAATAAATGAAGGGGAATGATTTAAACCCCAAAAGCCTAAGAGTCCAGCTCAGGCAAGACACGGAGGCGAGACACCCCAAGGTCCACGTTCACACAGTAGACATGGGGAGAGCCTGAATTCTTCAGTCTACATTACTGACTCATCCTGTGAAGGCAGGGAGGCTCAGATGAGTGGGAGGCGATACATCAGACGCCGCAGGGGAGAGACGCCGTGTAGTGACGCTTCTGATATTCTAACGAGAGGGAAAACTCAGGGAGAAAATAACAGTTTTCAGAGACAGTAGAGTACCTTTGGTTTCCATTATAGACGACACCTCACTCTCCACCCCCTCCTCCACTGGCTCCTCTACCTTTTTCTGCTTGCACGGACGGCCGACCCTGGGAACGGAGAGGGGGATCAGAAAGAGACCCAGACAGGGTGGTAATGCAGAAACTGGGGTCACCCAATTCCTAATAAACCTTTGGTGCCCTACGCAGTTACGGAGTTACTTATCACTGTGCATTTCAATTACGTTCTAATACTAGCCTCCGTTCAAATGCAAGGGAGCTTTTAGTCACTTCCAAATTCCAAGAATGTTTTGGTCGCACTGAATCAACCAGACGCTCTGATGAGCCCTGAAACCCCCCCCCCCCCCCCAAAAAAATGGTGATGATGACTTGAGTGTTTTCGAAATCAAACTCAGTGGAGGCTTTCGGTCTCGTTTTATGAACTGTATGCATACGTTGTCCCCTGCATTGTACTGGAACCAGATCACAACTCCTGAATAAAATACAGCGATAAAAACCAGGCGCCAGTCACCGGACAACCCATGCAAATAATGTTCAAAGAACTGAGGAATTCATACTATATGTATTAATCCATACAAAGCCAGCTGCCATTCTATCACTTCTCTAAAAGGACCAACTCATTAAACTATTTAAATCTGATGAGAATAGTGCATGTTGGTTTCGGCAGGGCATACTAGAAGAGCATGTTTTACTACAAGGCCTTGTTGAACATAAACTCAATGAAAGGGGGGTGACTGTGGGGCAGGCATTAGTCAGATGGTAGTTTAACAAAGGTTGAGGGAGCTGCTGTGAAGAGGTTTGATAATTGGAGCAATCTTCGATGCTGCAGTGACGCTGTTGCTCTCTGCCTCCCCCGGCGCGGAGATAAACGTGGTGCCAATCCAACCCAGTGAAGGTCGAATTCTCAAGTTCAGGACAAAGCACTCAATGAAATCACAGTAATTGAGCACCGGTCACATGAAGGAGGATGCAAACAATGGAAGCCCAAAGGTCAAACGGAGGCATCAGCTTCCAGACAAACAGCAGAAACTCTCAAGCCAGCGGAAACCCGTTACGTGATTAGGCAAACGGGTCGTTATCATCCTGTCAAGAGTGCGACACAACGGCGTCACGCAGAGTCTGTCAGTCGCTCTGGTGTGCAGGGCTATTCTCACATGCATTGTTAGGAGCCACTCACCTCCGCTTGGGCTCTGTGCCAGCAGGCTTCTTGATCGGAGGCTCCATATTGCTAGACACCCCACTGCCAGCCTTCTCTCCCCGACAGGGCTTGTCCAGGTGATTTATGGAAGTGCTTAAGTGCTTTCTAAGAAATTGGCAGAAAGTGAAATGTCTTTTAAGTTGTGAAGAATATGGCTGGCGCAGAACTGTTAAGAATGAGTCACTTCTGACAGAAATAGATCGGAGCTGGGTTTTATTTGGGCATTAAGCTGCACTAATGCTGGAAGGAATCTAGCAATTAAGTTACATTGCAAAAACACAAAGCTACACGATGATGGCCTACTGATGTGCCTTCACTGTAAGTTTGTTGGAGAATACAGACAGAGCAGACAGAGCGGTGTTCTGGCTGCTGATTGGGCCTTACTCTGTGGTGAGAACCAGCGCTGGGTGGTTCTCTGGGTTGGGTTCTGCCCGCCGGGGTCGGCCCACTCCCCCAGACCCTGGCATCTCACCGCTCAGACGGTCAGGAAGCACGGAGTCCTTGTTCATATTGATGTCAGAGTATGGGCACCCCACTGCACTGCAAACCAGAGTAGAAAACATTCATTAAGACTAGGTGCATCTCAATAATAGGACTTAACAGGACTTTGCAAGTCTCAAGGGGATATTCATCCACTCAGCGCTAATAAAATCAAAGCAGGCGAAAATTGAATAGCAAGAATAAGGAGGCTAGCATTAACACTGAGCCTGTCACAGACTCGCTGCTTAATCAGAAACACGCTGACTTCTGCCGTAAAAACACGCGTTTACACAGTCCCTAGTACTTGTCAAGTGGAGACTGTAGGCAGCACAAGGAGTTGTAAGTCACCAGCCACCAGACGTAATTCATTCCAGGGCGATGAATCTCAATTTGTAAACATTAAAGTCAAGCCGCAGTCAATAGCAGTGGAACTGTGCAGTCCGTGACTACTTCAACAGTGCCTTATCAGCCACCACCTGCGTGTAGCGCTGCTTTCAATACCTCAGGGAAAACTTACTTTAACTCCACTAAGACGAGAACGACGCGGGTCCGCATAGACCACACATTTGCATATAAATTGGGTTAAGGCTCACTGTCAACGTGTGACCACCCTGCCGGACGACAAGGAGGGAGGACAGTGTCACCCGTTTCTCTCATTCTCCTCTAATCCCTCTGTCATTCTTCACTCTCCTGTTCTACTCTAATCCCCATCTCATTCCGCTCAGGCCGCTGTTGCAAATTTCTTTGCTTAATAAGGGATCCTCCCCATTATTTATGTTGGTAGCTGGCTGTCGCTCTGCCAGTTTTATATTCCAGGTTTTTCCACAAACACTGATAAAGCACCTCTCATTCCATAGGTACATGTTAATAAAACAACGTGATATGCTCAGACTCCAAGTTAATCAGTTTATATCACCGATACTCAGCCAAGGTACTCTGTCGCCATTAACAAGTCACTCTTCAGCCGTATGTATGAACTTGGATAACTCTCATACATACTACTATATGCTAGTATAGTAACGTCACATGTGGATAAAGACCTTGACAGTCATCATGCCTTCTGCTTATATCTTTCTGCTCACATGAGTAGACCTGCTACACTGGCAGAGCTGTGAGTTAGCATTGTTATGCACCTAATTGGGTGTGTGGAGAGTAGGGCCCAGAATATCCAGAGGAAAGTTAGAGAATGAAGAATACTGACACTAATACTCAATGCAGTTTTGCTGCTGGCTCATCCTCCACACAGCCAGTTACACCGCCTCATCCTCCACACAGCCAGTTACACCACCTCAACCTCCACAAAGCCTGTTATACCGCCTCATCCTGCACACAGTCAGTTACACCACCCCATCCTCCACATAGTCAGTTACACCTCCTCATCCTCCACAAAGCCTGTTATACCGCCTCATCCTGCACACAGTCAGTTACACCACCCCATCCTCCACATAGTCAGTTACACCACATCATCCTCCACACAGTCAGTTACACCACATCATCCTCCACACAGCCTGTTACACCACCTCATCCTGCACACAGTCAGTTACACCACCTCATCCTGCACACAGTCAGTTACACCACCCCATCCTCCACACAGTCAGTTACACCACCTCAACCTCCACAGTCAGTTACACCACCCCATCCTCCACACAGCCAGTTACACCACCCCATCCTCCACATAGTCAGTTACACCACATCATCCTCCACACAGTCAGTTACACCACATCATCCTCCACACAGCCTGTTACACCACCTCATCCTGCACACAGTCAGTTACACCACCTCATCCTGCACACAGTCAGTTACACCACCCCATCCTCCACACAGTCAGTTACACCACCTCAACCTCCACAGTCAGTTACACCACCCCATCCTCCACACAGCCAGTTACACCACCTCATTCTCCACACAGCCAGTTACACCACCTCAGCCTTTAGACTGCCAGTTAACACCACCTCATGCTCCGCACAGCCAGTTACACCACCTTAGCCTTTAGACAGCAGGCTCAACTGCTACGTGTGGACCACGTCCAACACTAATAATGTTGACATCCAGACCTAACACGTCTGTTACAAGCCAACCTTCACTTTCAGTCGGAAGACACACAGTGTTTTTGGGCAGAATGGTTGCAGTGGTTGCACTATAGCATCTACCAATACATTAAACCGGTGAGAGATGTTTGAGGATCAGCAACAACAAACTGTTCCAAAGCTGGTGGCGACACACAAAGACAGTTAGTGCTATAAGTGGCCGTTTCCAGTGGGTGGATATTGGTCAGCCAGTCAGACTGAGTACCTGTGGTGGCCAGAATAACGGGATCCTTTGATGTGACCCACACCTTTACACCCCGGGGTGGGACATCCGCTCTGGTCTGACGACTCAAATAGCTCCTGCGGACCTGTGGATGAGGAGAGGGTAGATGGATGAGGAGGCCGGGAGGAGCGGAGACCCCCTACAATGTTTAAAACACCTAATGGACAGATGAAATGCTGAAGTACAGTGGCCATATTAGGACAGCCTGAGAATGGCAGGCAGTTGGGGCTGATGAGAGCCAATGCTGGCAGTTAGAGGGAAAGGAGACATGTCGCTGGGTCTGTCTTCATGACGTCAGGCAGCAGCCATGTAGGACAGCACTCTGCTCTGTGGCCCGGATTATGACGCCAGCATCGGCTGCACTTCAATCACAACTGCTCCGCTCCACGTTTCCATGGACACCATTACACAGGGAGGAGTGATTGTTGAGGGGCAAAAGGGGGAGGCAGAGGACGGTTCATTGTTCGGCTCCCGGCCTCCTCAGGGTGAAAACACCGAATATTGAACGGGCGAGAGAGCCAGGACTCAGGAGCATTCAAACACATCGAGTCATCGAGCAATTATTTTCACAAACAAGGCTTCAACTGCTTCTTTCGATAGCGGCGGTGGACCAGATTAAATCAATGCAGAGACGGAGCAGTCTGTTCTAGGAACACACACTGTAAAACGCCATTTAAGACTGAATGAGGTCTGGCTATAAGAGTGTCTGCTGGAAACCTATGTCTGCAACTGAGACAGGCAGCTGGACACAAATAGACCGGGATGAGTCATAATTAACCCACTCACTGATGGGGGGCTGGAGGGGGTGGCCGGTCTTGGTGCACCAGCCTGCCGGGTGGATGTCTGGGCTATCCGTGTCCACCCAGTAGTCGTACTCATCTGTCCAGCCATCAAAATGGACCTAGAGCAACACAGACACCAAGGATTGAAGGTTCCAGCAGTGCCCAGGTTATTACAAACAAAATCTAGCAATGTGGGGGGGAGACAGATTTTAATCAAAGGTAGACACAGACATTGAAGGTAGGAAGCTGAACTGCTCATTCCACTGGTCTACCTAACAAGCACCGTCTCCATCTAAAGCTTGTGGCTCTGCCCCTTCCAGGCAGTTATAGTCCTGTTATCTGTTTGAGACAGACAGCCACACAGCATAGCTGATAACCATCTTTCCAGCAGTCCTATTCACACTCCCGACAAAGATATTGTGCTTCACAGTGTGGGGCAAACAAGAGGAGACAGGAGCGCCCCAGGGAGTCGTATGAAACATAAAACGTGCCACTACAGACCAACTGAAGACAGGGGGAAAAGCCATAGAACTGATGTGAAAGGTAAAGGGAAAAATAAGAGAATAAAAGATCTAGTCTTGCTTTGTGTGTTGAACTCTGAGAGTGATAATTGCGGTTCGGCATCGAAGGGGCTTTAGAAAACGCTGCTTTGGAATTGTGGCACGGGGAGTAAACACTGAGGTTAGGAGAGAGGAGACAATCATGACTGAAGGCTTGTATGAAGCGATGAGTGGAACTAAAAGCTTTCAGAAACCAGCGGGTCTGTACGGAGTGGAGCTGCGTTGATATACGAAGAGCTCCGGATTGACCTGAGTAACAGGTAGGTGCTGACACACTACAGGAAGGCTGGAGGTCAGGAGTGAACAGAACTGCTATATGGCCCATCTACAGAGACACCAAGAATGGACGCATGATCCCAGGAGGAGAGGGTTGAGAACAGGAGTGGGAGACTGCGGCCCTCTGGGAAATGACACCTGTCTTGCACTAAGGTCCCATTGTAATTTACCCACCGTTCACTGTTCACGGAGGGCATGGAGTGTGGAGCTCTCCCAAAGTGGTCTCAAGAAGAGTGTGAGGCAGGTGAACTTACTGTATTCCTAATGCAGTAAATCAGTTCATTTTGCCCAAAGTACACAATCATATAGAGTTAATCTCCCAAGTGTTTATATCTGCTGGATTTTTGTTACATATTAAAGTTGATTTGTACTTTGAGAAAGAAATCTTCGAAGATTATCTCTATAATAATTCTGTCCACACTGCAGGTGACCGATGTAATGGCTGATACATCTGTAGGGCTTACCAGAACCATATAGACTAACCTGAGAAAACTCCTGTCTAGTTCTGGGCTACTAGCTATTGTTAGTGGGTACTATGATCTCCTAGTTACTGACACTACAGCTGCCAAGGTGAACTACTTAACTTCAACCTAGTAAAAAAAATAAAATTGTAAGGTATATTCTTTAGCGGTGAGACAGACACACAGGTAAGATAGACCCAGTTTTCAGACAGATAATGAGTATCCAGACAAATAGCGGTCAGACAGACATACAGACATTGGATAGACAGATAGCTGTCAAAAAGACAGACAATGATAAGTGGTCTGATAGACAGCGGTCAGACAGTCAGCGGTCAGACAGACAGACAGCGGTCAGACAGTAAGGGGTCAGATAAACAGACAGGGGACAGACAGCGGTCAGACAGACAGTGAGTGGGCAGATAGACAGTCAGTGTTCAGATAGACAGACAGTAGTCAGATAGACAGTCAGTGGTCAGATAGACAGACAGCGGTCAGACAGACAGTCAGTGGTCAGATAGACAGACAGCGGTCAGACAGACAGTCAGCGGTCAGACAGACAGTGAGTGGTCAAATAGACAGTCAGCGGTCAGTGATCGATAGACTGATATGGTTTCTCTCACCAGGATCCTGTGGTCATCAGTGTCCACCACAGTGACCACTCTGACAAGCATGGGGTTTCTCTTGTCCACCGCCTCCAGTTTCATCAGAGGCTGGAAGGAGTGGGGGGGTTTCTGTACGAGAGAAGGGACAAGGGAGGTGCCATGTCACATGTCACTCAGCAGCCTACAGGATGAGTCACATTGTTTCATGGGATGAGGATGATGATGAGAGAGACAGGCTCACCACTTTGAAAGCCCTGGCAGGAGCTGGTGATGAGTTGGTCTCCTCTAGGTACTTTGCCCAGGAGAATGTCTTGGAATAGCCTTCAGGGAAAAGTAATGCAAATGCCTTAGCCAGACTGAGCGTGACTGCATGTTACCACATGCAGGATTGTGTCCTATATGTGTGGGTGGGTGAAGTCCCTGGAGCTTTCTGTCACTGCAACCATCTGTCAACTCCACAGTGAAATAACATCATTTATCCATCTGATCATCAGTTTGGAAACTTTCCATGTTTTTTTTTGTTTTTGTTACTTTCCTGACTGTATGGTCAATCATCATGTCACCCATAAACAATATCTCGGTATCCACAGCATACACAGACATGAAAATGACTGACTGGAGTACTCACCCGGAGGTGTAGTGAGAATCTTGTTGTTCTCCTGACACCAGCCTACTGGATGGATGTATGGACTGGTTGCATCACACCTGCAGAGAAGCAGAAGGACAGTAGTAACAGAAACCAACAGATCCCTGACCCCCTCCCCAGTCTGCACCATCCATGGAGAAGCAGAAGGACAGTAGTAACAGAAACCAACAGATCCCTGACCCCCTCCCCAGTCTGCACCATCCATGGAGAAGCAGAAGGACAGTAGTAACAGAAACCAACAGATCCCTGACCCCCTCCCCAGTCTGCACCATCCATGGCGGCACGACACAGACACTAACTGACGCCTCTCTCGCGAAGCTCCCCACAACAACCCGGTCTTTACAACTAACAGTAGGTTGACAGACCAGCGTTGATGACGGACATTACATCATCAATGGTGGACGGTACGTCATCCACGTGATCAGTAGCGTCCGTGCCATTGTTTAGGTTCAACAACACTTAGGAATAATGTAATTGGGCTTAATGGATAAATTACTTTTGGGATAAATGGCGCTTGCTTCTATGGTGTGTTTGGCTATCCATCATACCTACTCCATAAAGTTGTAAGTATGCTGTTCCTGAAATAGATTTGGAGAGCAACGGCTGTTTACTACTAATAGACCCTACTTACTGAAGCTAAATCCCCATTGGGTCGTGCCAGGGTAAAACAACATTGAAATAATCTAATCAGAGGATGGTCATCATTTCAACCTCAGTGGTCAGCATTTGTGACAGTAAGCTTGTCGATGGGATGACAGAGTCCTGCACTCAGGACGCGACCAGAGCAAGGCAGGGGCGGTGTAGCTACCTCCTGGCCTTGGGCTGTGATACTGGAGGGGCCTGTGATGGTCTGTGACTGAGTGATATGATCAGTACTGGCAGCACATGTGAGAAAGTCATCCCCCTGGGCGAATCTGCTCCTGCCCCCTCCAGACTCCACTCTCCCTCCAGCCCCTCTTCTCCTTTTCATTTATTCATGACCATCCATAATTCAGCCAATACAAGCTCTTGCATTATGCAGATCAGGACGTCCTACTGGCAGTCTAAATCCACAGCTGGGAGAGGTCAGAGTTTGCACGAAACGACCATAATAGGACAACTCTCAACCAGAAAAAGCCAAACCAAGGTGATGAAACTGTATGAACACACATACAATGTCTCCACAGACAAATTGGAGAAATGAAAACAAATAGAAGGACTATAAATGGGAGGCTGGAAACTTAAATAAAAGTAATGTGCATGCAAGCATAAACAAAAAACAACTGAATTATGGGATAGACAGTTGTAATCTACAAGCAATAATGCAGACTCATAAATGTAATTCAAAAGACATGTAGGTTGTTCTTGTAAGAAGCAATCATCTTCACCTCAGATTCTGAAGCTATAAACTAGCACCATCTAGTGGCCATATTTTACAATAAGAAATAAATTATAAACTTCAAAGCAATAGGACTATCTGGCCCCAATACCCAACTCTCTTCTGATCAGGGGTGTACTGTGAAGCTCCTCCGCCAGATTAATTAAAGTTCAAGATAAAAGCTGAATCAAGGTCTCGCTAAATCTGGTAATTAAACAGGGAACGCCATAAGAATGTTATTTGACTGAAACAATACAGGCCTCGGCTAGAAAATTCACTCAGACTAGTTAATCATTCAAAAGGAAATCTACATACATATTTCCATGAAACCAAATAGTTCTGGTAGGCATCTATCTTTGAAGTTTCACCGTAAAACTGTCATGGTTGACAGTGACAATAGCTGTTTTCTAAACTACGTAGGCCTAATTTGGATTTTGAAAGTAAACAATTTTTTTCAAGTATTAAAGCGTGTAAGGATATGGGAAGAGTTTGCATATGGATGACACATTTTCTGAATATAAAACTATATTCTATAATAGGCTACGGCGCAAATAATGTTTGAGAAATGATGACGGCACCAAGAAAAAGCACTACCCACAGATGCTGACGACGATGAGGACACAGTGAGTTGATTTTAAGAAACGGGAAAAAAATCACAGCGTTAAAAGAAATGTAATCACAAAGATAGAGATTACCAGAAGTCATAACTCTCATCCCAGTTATCAAAGTGTACCAGGAATCGACTGTCCACCATGTCCGTTACTGTGGCAACACAGATGAAGGAGGGGTTCTTCTTGTCAATGGCCTCCAGCTTCATCCCAATTCTGAACCCTAATGGTGTAACAGTCTGGGAAAAGAAAACAGTTACTCAGGGACAAAGTTATCACATTGATGTGTTAATGAACCAAGCCTTTATAATACGCATGGACCTAAATCATGCCTATTGAATACACCAATGCAAAGTGCTGACTGTCAAAGAAATCCAGAATATGTAAATATTCTTGTTATTTCTGAATTGTATGATGGGAGTATACATATACAATGACTTGATTAAAATACAAAAGAGCGAGTTTTACCTCAAGCCTATTTGGGGGTTTGCCTTTTCACAATAACTGTTGTGGCTTGAGTGGAAATGGTAACCACAGCCTTCACTCAAACACACACAGGAACGCAGCTGTCACGCTCAAGCTCAACAACAGGATTTAACAGCGACTCCAGTTTCATCAAGTCAAACAGCAGTAGCCTACCTAGCATCCAAGCCATCTCTGCAGTACCTTTTTGAAAGAAAGGTTATGGTTTCCTAGTACAGATAAACACTGTCCGTGCTCTCTGCATGGTCCTAAAGCCAGACGATCTGCTTTTTCCTTTTAATTTTCACTTAAATTAGTTGGCGGTGAGCGTCATAACCAATGGATGCTGTCGATTGAAGTGGTGTGCAGTACATTATAGATCAGTTCAGTAGAATTGGTTTGCATTTGGTCACTTGTCATAACTCTGTGAGTCATGCAACTTAAGAGTAAGATGCAAACAATCACTGATTGTGGTTTTTCTTTGAATGGGAGACAAACACTGCCACCATTCAATCAATGTCAAGGATGACCTTTGTCCTTCAACCTTAAGACCTCCATTCACTCTCATGAAGGCATAAACACACACACTGTGTGTGTTTCAAAAACATCAGAAATGGGTTCACATTCTGACTGAAAACAAACTCCATTAAAACTAACCAGATACGGCATGAGAACCAACCCTGCTAAGAGGATGCTAGACAGAAGTGGACATAGTGTTTTATACAATTTACAACTGTGTTGGAATAGTGTTGGAGTAAGATAATAATTAAAAAATGATCCCTATTTCAACCCAAGACCTCAGGTGTATCTGGTAATATTGAAAAAATTACGTAAGCAGTACTGGTGCTGAGAAATACACTAATTAGAAAAGAGTGTGACAACCATCCCAGGTCACCTTCTTCAATGAAGGATGTATAAGCTGGGCAGGACTTTTTTCAGACATGCTGAGAGCCAAGTGGATACAAACAGAGGCAGTTTCAGTCAGTTGACAGTCACTCGTCCTAATGAGTTCTTCCCATCTAGCTTATGCTTGTTAGCTGGCAACAACAACCACACTTTAACATTTAGATTTTTTTGATGGGAGGGAGACAAATAACTGGTGGTATTGGTCAGTATCTACAGCATGACGACAAGCCTGTGGGAATGATCCGCGCGTTGCGTGGCATCGGATTGATGTCACATGTCTACGTAGGGTACAGCGAAGGGACTGGGTCGGCGAAGGGACTGGGTCGGCGAAGGGACTGGGTCGGCGAAGGGACTGGGTCGGCGAAGGGACTGGGTCGGCGAAGGGACTGGGTCGGCGAAGGACATGTCATGTAATTGTGGCTAGACATTTGAAGAATGTGGCAATTTGTATTTTTGTCGTTTGCTTTCTGATTTACCATTTTACATATGGATTTGTATATTCATTCTTATTATTTGCATTATTATAATTATGTGGCTTCTTAAACATATATATATGTTTAGATGCAACTAGCAGAAAACCAACTTCAAGCAAATCATTCACCTCAGTCAATTATTGAGCCCCAAAATAGTTTCTGTAGATGCTCTACAGATTATCTACTGACTATATTTATCTTTACTATCAACTAACTCTGACCTTTATCCTAAACCTAACCTTAATCCTTACCCTCAACCAAATTCTAACCTTAGCAAGCAGTTGCTTATCAACAGTTTGTTGATAGTTTTACTACATATAACTATAAAATAAAGTGCAACCGGCTAGTTTTATATCATGTCTAACGCTCCCAGACAAATGCCTGGATGCTGCAATGGAACAATAGGTCAAACTTGGCCAATAAAAATGCAAAAACAGGCATTGGCTTAATCAGCTTAGACCACCAACCAATCACCACCCAAAGCACCTTCCTCCACATGTGCACCCAGGAACCAATCAGAATGTTGCAATGCTGTGGGAGAGCTGAGCATACTGTGCAGTAGCAGCTGAGCTGGCAAAACAGCATTAGCTCTGGGCAGAACAGCTGCTTCATTCAACGTGTTAATTGTGATAAAGTGATGTTACTACAGTAGCTAGCTAGCTTATTGAATAAGCATTACATTTAGTGCTGCTCCAGCTGGTTAGCTTCTCTTCCGTTTCATACTAAGTGGTTGGCTCAGGCTCAGATTAGATTTAAAGGATAAGTATACATTATAAATGTGTGAAATACTGATACTTCAAGCACTTCAAGCACACCTTAGCTAAATGTAAAATTGCACCGTTAATTACTTACAGGTTTCTTGAGTTGGCTAAGATGTTACACCTGGGATTTTTATTAGATTTTTGCATTGTAACTGCAGAAAATCAAATGTATATCAGCACTAATAGCGTAATTATGGTGTTCAACATAATTACTTATCCACCAGTGATGAAAAACTGGGGTTTGTGTTTAGAAATCTGGATGAAACCAATATTTTGACAATTGGCGAATGACAACTGAGATGAATTCAATATCTGACAAACATTCCCTCCTAGGACTACAACTAGTCCAAACTCATTAGAAATAGTTGAGTTGTGCTTTTGACGGACAAACCGTGATGTATCTCATTCACAACTGAATGGGTGTGAATGCATCTGAGTGTGTCTGTGGGCAGCTCTTACCGTGTTCTGGTTCTCAAACAGGGCTTTGGGTGCTGCCTGGGCTTTGCTCAGCTTGATGTACGATGGCCAGCTGAACTCCTCATCCTTCATACCTGGAGAGGAATTGCAAATATGTCAGTGTTTCCATTAACAACTTGGCAAAAACAAATCACTAGTTCAATTTCAAGTATGTTGAAGTAGTTATCATGAAAGTTGTGTAAATAAAAATGTTTGTCCTTCGTGTAGTTACTAAAAATAGTAGCTTTCCAGTTTTCCTGTTGCCATGGGTAACCTGCCTGCACACCTGCTTGTCAAATGCATGCCCAAATATTCAGTCTGTAACCATTCCTACACGAATAGTCTCACATATAGATAAATCAACAAGTGAGCAATAAACCAAATACAGTATTACTAATGACAAGACAATGAGGGACCTTTACAACAAATAATATTCCTTAAAAAAAGTGAAGAAGGACATGTTATTATAGCTTTCCCAGGTGGTGTTACCTTTGGGGGGATGCAGCTTGTGTCCTGTCTTCTCACACCACCCCACAGGGTGAATGTCTGCAGAGTTGGAATTCACCCAGAAGTCGTAGCAATCCGCATACTTATCAAAGTGAAGACGTATTCTGTGTCCTAAAACCTAAACATGCAAGACGCATTAAGCATGTTTCAAACTAACGTGCACATCCTGTGCTTGCCAATCAGCTGTGGACATGACCCCAATTTAAGTGGAAAAACTGGAATATGATAAATGTCATTGCATGGCAAAACACAAGTGAACAAAAGGTCAATAATGAGTAACGAGGTTACCTCAGCTACTGTAAGCACACAGTACATGGAAGGATGCTCTGGGTCCACTCCCTCCAGCTTCATACCCACCCGGAACCCATTCTTACTCTGGGGTAAGGCCTGGTGCTAGAAGAGACATGTCATATCACGTCTTTAAAATACATTTTCTGACTTAAAAATAAAGGTGAATGTAGTGTGTGGCATCATAGTCGTGAATGACAAGCTGTAAAGGAGCTGAATGAAATGAATAGACAAATGATAGAGCTCAGCTACTAACCCAATGTAAACAGGCCTGCAAGTATGGTATGACCTCTCACCTCTTTGAAGAGCTTGGTAGGGGCAGCAATGGCTTTGTCCTTCTCCAGATATGAAGCCCAACACCAAGACTTCTTCTTCCCTCCATATGGAATGGCTAACAAAATGACACAATGATTCACAAGACTGTATTTAAAGCAGCAACGTGTAAAAGCACATTGCAACACACAATGCTAATTACAGATGTTGTATCAATACCGAGAGCGGTTAATATCGAGAAGACTCTTAAAAACAAATTCACAAAATTCTGACTCAAGATTGCGAATGAGCATTCTGGGCCCTGAGTGGCCCTTCACACAGCCTCCCTCCAACCGCCTGTTTCCACTCACTGTGTCTCAGCAAGGCTGCGTCTCCCCTCCGTTTCCTCCTGCCTCGTGGAGCTCCCCGCGTTGCCTTCCTACTGTCTTTCTCTTCCTGTTTGATGCACACACAGCAGCCTTTAAGCACTAGAACACTAGAATATTTAGCCAGATTCTTAGAAGACTAAGAATTTAGAGTCACGACACCTAATAGAGAACGTATGCATGGCCTGTGTGTCATCCTTCACAATCTGGAGTGATGCAAATCCCAAACTGGGGGCTCTGTATGAATCCCATAAGCAATATCTACAAAATATTATGAAATATCAAGAGATATCTGTGTAGAATCTCGTCTCTAATGTTTACAAGACTGAATTGAAACAAGAAAGTTTCAATCTCGGAACAATTTTGTAGACAGATGATTGGAAAAATTAGCTTAAAACATTTCCAGCTTATGTCTTCTGATGAGTAGTAAAAAAAAATCTAACAAATCACCTGTTAAATTCGTTAACAGGTATAACAGAGGTACACAGTATTTTAGAGCTGAAAATACCATTAAAAACAATTTTGCATAACAACATTGGTAAAAGACAGCTTTTAAATTCTCTCGATCATAACATAATACTGACATAGTCGTCATCATCGCCCTCAGGTGGGACCTCTGTGGTGTCCATCTTATCAGCTACGCTCTCCTTGTCTTGCTGCAGAGGCTTCTTACGGCTGACCACTTCCCCATTGCTCTTAGACACCTCTTTCTTTAGCTTCAGTTCACTGCAGTGGAAATAAAATATAGAGTACCAGTAAATCTACGTGCAATGACTAAAATGATGAAACAAAAAGGCTTGTAATGAAAATGCAGGGAAGAAAAAACTAGAATGATTCAGGCCGTATTACTAGAGTCAGTGAAATACATGCATATTTAAGTCACAAATGAAAAGGGCGAGCAACCCCGTGTTTTCCATATTCAGAACGCATCTGTCTTGCATTGACTTCTTCATGTCACTGGGCTGTCTATGAATAATTGCGTCGTTATCTGCAGCTATAAATATGGTCAAAATCAACAACAGAAATCTTAATCAAAGTCACATTTTCTCTGATGTCATTAACCATATGCTCTTTTTTCCACCTTCGCTGTTGCCATGGCAGTAGTAAATCCACAGAGCCAATTGGCCCACCACTTTAAGATGTAACATGCTGTTGGCAGCTTCTCCTATAACACAATGGATACATGGGCCCAATACAGCACTGGCTCTTTCTCTGTAGCTCAAAGCATGCATTAGCATGACTGCCACTCTTTAAAGAAACCAACGGATGAATTATTCCTGGTTTACTCTCTGCATAGAATGGCAGGCTCAAGAGTATAATGGAAGGGAGACTCAGCCCACAACTCCTCAGACCACACCTCCTCAGCCCACTCCTCCTCAGACCACTACTCCTCAGACCATTACTCCTCAGACCACTCCTCCTCAGCCCACTCCTCCTCAGCCCATTACTCCTCAGACCACTCCTCCTCAGCCCACTACTCCTCAGCCCACAACTCCTCAGCCCACTACTCCTCAGCCCACTACTCCTCAGACCACAACTCCTCAGCCCACAACTCCTCAGCCCACAACTCCTCAGCCCACTACTCCTCAGCCCACTACTCCTCAGACCACAACTCCTCAGACCACAACTCCTCAGCCCACTACTCCTCAGACCACAACTCCTCAGCCCACAACTCCTCAGCCCACTACTCCTCAGCCCACTCCTCCTCAGCCCACTCCTCCTCAGCCCACTACTCCTCAGCCCACTCCTCCTCAGCCCACTCACTCCAGCTGGTTCTGCTGCAGACAGCGCTCACTGCAGTGAAGGCCGTCCGACAGGAAGTCCACGGGGGAGCCCTTCCTCTGGCAGCACGCACACACCAGACCTCTGTGGGCCCTCTGTCCCTCCTGCCCCGCCTGTTTCACCGCTGCTGACATGCTTTCTGAGAGGGCTGGGTATAGAGGGTAATAGAGTGACAGAAGAAAGGGGGGGCCGGGAGGGAGAGAGTCGCAAAGTCATTCTCACCTGTCTTCTGTGTGGCAAATAAACCGTTTCCAAGCTCAGAGTCAATAAGAACAGAGCAACAGGATAACACTAAAGCTACTAGAAGGTCACAGGCCGAGCATATCAGAAATGCTCAAATAGATGCTAAAATTGATAAGGCCTCGAGCTTCTTGAAGATTGTCTGCATGGTATATAATAAGCTAGTGAAAACCTCTAGGTAAATACAGTAATGTTCAAACGTATAGGAGAAAATCATTTAAAGCCATTTTCAGAGTAAGTGTTTGAAAAGAAAATATATAAACTATTTTATCAATGTTATTTTCTGTGGCTTCCCTTAGACTGCAAATCTGAAGCATTTGACTTCGTTAGACTGTTGTTGCAATTTCTTTGGGTTTTCTGTGGTAAACTGTTCCAAGCTTTTTGCCGGATTTGACAAAACTGTTCATTTGGCTTTTCTTTGCTTTTGGTTCTTTCCCTGTCCAAGTGATCTCATATAGCTTCAATTATTTTTAGGCAGAGGCACTGAGGTAGCCAGTCTAATACTCATCTAAATTCCACTCCAAGAAGGTCTAATTGTATTTGCAGTGTTTGTAAGTATTTTTCTAATGACTTCTCATGGATTAAGCATATACTTTGGTGATAGATGACTCTGCCAAAATTGCCAAACATTTGTGTAATGTTATGTTTTTGTTGATTAAACAAATAAAAACATCCTGCCCACATAAATAGAAGAAAACAAATTTGTCCTAAGACTTTTGCAAGGTATTGTATGCCCACTTCAGAAAGAGAAAATGTATATACACTGAGTACAGAAAATCACCACCCCCTATCAAAATGTTCACCTTTTGTTTGTTTTGCTTAACAGTCTAAAAAAGAAAATCTGATTTTTCTTCAAGCGAAAGGTGATTCCTTTTGCTTTAACTCAGGGAGATGTTCAATTATCCAAACAGGCTATTTTACTGTTTTCGTTTTTTTTTTATTAAATTCCGTTTTTTACAATATTCACTTGGATATACTTGGATATTGTGGGTTAATATGTGTAAATAAAGCAGGAA
Source organism: Esox lucius (assembly GCF_011004845.1). Classification (NCBI taxonomy): domain Eukaryota; kingdom Metazoa; phylum Chordata; class Actinopteri; order Esociformes; family Esocidae; genus Esox; species Esox lucius. The sequence goes on along the minus strand of NC_047586.1, from coordinate 9,740,810 downwards.
AAAGTCTGATTATTGTATTTTCATTTCAGGCTTTACCCACCAGACTGTATATTTGCCATTATATACTGGGGTTGCCTAAACCCAGAATACTGATTAGCTGATAGCTGTGCTACATCAGGCAGTTTATAATGGTATGACAAAACACAGTCAACTGAAAATGTATGGACATCTGTAATTTTTGTACAGACACTACCGTTCAAAAGTTTGGGGTCACTTAGAAATTTCTGTGAACAGATTTTTTTATAAAATAACATCAAATTGATCAAAAATACAGTGTAGACATTGTTAATGTTGTAAATGACTATAGTAGCTGGAAACAGCTGATATTTTATGGAATATTTACACAGGCGTACAGTGGCCCATTATCAGCAACCATCACTCCTGTGTTCCAATGGGACGTTGTGTTTGCTAATCCAGGTTTATCACTTTAAAATGCTAATTGATCATTAGAAAATCCTTTTGTGATTATGTTAGGACCGCTGAAAACTGTTGTGCTGATTAACAAAGCTATAAACCGTCCGTCTTTAGACTAGTTATGTATCTTCAACATCAGCATTTGTGGGTTCAATCCAGGCTCAAAAAACAAAGAACTTTAATCAGAAACATGTCAATCTTTTCTTGTTCTTAGTAATTAGTAATTAGTACTACCCCATTTCCAAAAAATGTGGGACACTGTGTAAAATGCAAAGAAATGCAGAATGCAATGATGTGCAAATCATTTAAACCCTATATTCAATAGAAAACAGTACCAAAACAAAAAATGTAATGTTGAAACTGAGAAATATTATTGTTTCTTGAAAAATACATGCCCACTTTGAATTTTATGCCAGCAGCACGTTCAAAAAAAGCTGGGACATGGGCAAGAGAAGATTGGAAAAATTGTGTAATGCAAAAAAAAAAACCTGGAGGAACATCACACAGCAAATTAGGTTAATTGCCGTTAATTACCAACAGATCAGTGACATGAAAGGGTATAGGAATAGCATCCCATAAAGGATGAGTCTTTCGGAAGTAAAGATGGGAGGGCTTCACCCCTCTGTGAAAGACTGTGCAGGCAAATAGTGCAACAATTCAAGAATGACGTTTCTCAACATATAATTGCATATTTGGGGATCTCATCATCTACAGTACATAATACCATTAAAAGATTCAAAGAATCCAAAGAAATCTCTGTACACAAGGAACAATCAATATTGGATGGCTGCAATCTTCAGGCCCTCAGGCCCTCAGGTCTAAAACCAGACATGATTCTGTAGTGGACATCACTGCATGGGCTCAGAAACACTGAGGTGAAGTGGAAAACTGTCAGTTGTCTGACAAAATGGAAATCAAGAACACCGCGTCCTCTGGGCTACAGAGGAGAGGGATCATCCGGCTTGTTATCAGCGCACAGTTCAAAAGCCAGCATCCGTGATGGTATGGGGGTACATTAGTGCACAAAAGTGCACAAAAAAAAATAATAATAATCTGTTTCAACATTTATATTTTGTCTTTGTACTATTTTCAATTAAATATTGGTATAAATTATTTGCACATCATTGCATTCTATTTTTGTTTTCATTTTACACAGCGTCTTAACTTTTTTGGAAACGGGGAAGTAATTATTATATTTGTGAGAGCACAGGCAGCCCCATTACAGCCATCTCTGTTAATTCAATATAATTCATTGGCTGCTTCATTCCAGGTCAGGAGGAACCAGCAAATGAAGTTCCAATTGCAACCCAGTTGATTACATTAAATTCTGGTCCATGCAAGAACTAGTTTTGTCCCAGATAAGTCCAGTAACTTCTATGGTGAAGGCTTACATACAAAGATGATGGTAGAAAGCTTGTGTACATTGAAATGTGTCGGCTTACCCTCTTGAGCCGTGGGTACTGCCCATGTAGTGGTGGCATGAGCCTTCTTCATACACTCTTCATCTCCCTCCTCGGTTATGACCTCCAATACTCCAAACTCATTCACCTTAAACTGAGGCGCGCACACACACACACACACACACAGAAACGTAAGTTTTATACAGTGATTGTGTGGGATCAAATACAGTTTATTTTTCATACAATAATAGATAAAATTGTCTCATTCAATTTAATAAGTGATGCCCTTCTTTGATAAATATAAAAGAGTGAAAATAAATTCTATAGAAATGGTGTGGAGGTTTGAAAGTTATTGCGTATGGACAGTATATCATGTTTTCCCCAAACTTTCAGCACACGTCTTCCAACATATCAGGTGGATATTAACCACTGCTCTGAGACTTTGAATGGCATATTTGAGACATTTACCTGAAATCTCCCCACCAAAACATTTCTAATAAAATAAATAACCATACAAGGTGGTGTGAAGATTTTACACTGCTTTCTATTACAGATACATTTTCAAAACACTGAAATACAATTTAGATTAAACATGTGTACTGTTCTGTGTTTTGTTCATAGTTGATTGTATGAAACTGAAACATGCTGATTAATTAAATGACCTATGCATCTCTTGATACAGTATACACTCACCTAAAGGATTATTAGGAACACCTGTTCAATTTCTCATTAATGCAATTATCTAATCAACCAATCACATGGCAGTTGCTTCAACGCATTTAGGGGTGTGGTCCTGGTCAAGACAATCTCCTGAACTCCAAACTGAATGTCAGAATGGGAAAGAAAGGTGATTTAAGAAATTTTGAGCGTGGCGTGGTTGTTGGTGCCAGACGGGCCGGTCTGAGTATTTCACAATCTGCTCAGTTACTGACCATTTCTAGGGTTTACAAAGAATGGTGTTAAAAGGGAAAAACATCCAGTATGCAGCAGTCCTGTGGGCAAAAATGCCTGGTTGATGCTAGAGGTCAGAGGAGAATGGGCCGACTGATTCAAGCTGATAGAAGAGCAACTTTGACTGAAATAACCACTCGTTATAACCGAGGTATGCAGCAAAGCATTTGTGAAGCCACAACACGCACAACCTTGAGGCGAATGGGCTACAACAGCAGAAGACCCCACCGGGTACCACTCATCTCCACTGCAAATAGGAAAAAGAGGCTACAATTTGCACGAGCTGACCAAAATTGCAGCAAAGCTCATCAACTGCAGGATGCTATCCTATCAATATGGGCCAACATTGATTCAACAAGGTGCTGAAAGCGTTCTTAGAAATATTGGCCCATATTGATAGGATGGCATCTTGCAGTTGATGGAGATTTGTGGGATGCACATCCAGTGCACGAAGCTCCCGTTCCACCACATCCCAAAGATGCTCTATTGGGTTGAGATCTGGTGACTTTGGGGGCCATTTCAGTACAGTGAACTCATTGTCATGTTCAAGAAACCAATTTGAAATTATTCGAGCTTTGTGACATGGTGCATTATCCTGCTGGAAGTAGCCATCAGAGGATGGGTACATGGTGGTCATAAAGGGATGGACATGGTCAGAAACAATTCTCAGGTAGGCTGTGGCATTTAAACGATGCCCAATTGGCACTAAGGGGCCTAAAGTGTGCCAAGAAAAAATCCCCCACACCATTACACCACCACCACCAGCCTGCACAGTGGTAACAAGGCATGATGGATCCATGTTCTCATTCTGTTTACGCCAAATTCTGACTCTACCATCTGAATGTCTCAACAGAAATCGAGACTCATCAGATCAGGCAACATTCTTCCAGTCTTCAACTTTCCAATTTTGGTGAGCTCGTGCAAATTGTAGCCTCTTTTTCCTATTTGTATTGGAGATGAGTGGTACCCGGTTGGGTCTTCTGCTGTTGTAGCCCATCCGCCTCAAGGTTGTACGTGTTGTGGCTTCACAAATGCTGTGCTGCATACCTCGGTTGTAATGAGTGGTTATTTCAGTCAAAGTTGCTCTTCTATCAGCTTGAATCAGTCGGCCCATTCTCCTCTGACCTCTAGCATCAACAAAGCATTTTTGCCCAGAGGACTGCCGCATACTGGATGTTTTTCCCTTTTAACACCATTCTTTGTAAACCCTAGAAATGGTTGTGCGTGGAAATCCCAGTGACTGAGCAGATTGTGAAATACTCAGACCGGCCCGTCTGGCACCAACAACCATGCCACGCTCAAAATTGCTTAAATCACCTTTCTTTCCCATTCTGACATTCAGTTTGGAGTTCAGGAGATTGTCTTGACCAGGACCACACCCCTAAATGCATTGAAGCAACTGCCATGTGATTGGTTGATTAGATAATTGCATTAATGAGAAATTGAACAGGTGTTCCTAATAATCCTTTAGGTGAGTGTACATAGTTTTGGTTAAAATTTGAAAGACACAATTCAAATACTTTTGCTCACTGGAAACCAGTTTCAGTTTAGGCATTGCCAAGTAGTTAACAGCATTGTCTTTTTCTTCACCTTGGATTGACTTTGTAAACTAGGTTAATATCCAATATCACAAGCCAAGAACAAGCTTTATACCATGACACAGATCTTAAAATCCCAACCCAGTGACTTAAAGCCAACACAAGTTGAAGCCTGCATGTGTGCCATTTGACAGGACAATCAGGGGGTCTGGGAACAGCATCTGGGCCTGGCAAATATTAAAGGGTACACTGTACCGTTAAACATTGAAATAGACAGGAGACCAACCTAGAAAACAACTACATCGCAAGGAAAACATCTGAAATGTTTTATTGGACATGGTCCTTCAAGTTTTCCACTAGAATCAGGTCCAGAACCTGACGGTCAGGGCAGAATTTATAAGTGGATTTAGATGTCTGCTTTAGGTCATTGACTGGCATGTCAGCTGATGAAAATACAGTAATTGACAGCAGCAGGATCCACTTGCAGACCCTTTTCTTTCTCGTGCCAGAGGCAAAAGGGTTTTTTGCTAACATTCTGGCACTAGGTAAAGTTCATATTCATTTTGCTGCTGTCCTTAACAAGTGCATCAGGACATAAAATAATATTTTACTGCCAGCAGTGAGTTCTTTTTTGCTTATGGATTCTGATTTCAACGCCACAATGACTACTGGTGTGCATGTCCAAAGAGACAGCCTAGAATCAAGACTAGGCAGACAGTGACAGCTCTCTTGTGCATGGTGAACAATGCACACCAACACACCTAAAGAGAAATAGATAGAACCAACTGTCAAAAAATATTCGAAGCTAAAATCTCAATAAGAATTGATTTTTAGTTTTATAAAGTAAAATAACGAGCAGCGCTACATCTCAATGTAAGATTTGTACCCCCTAATTGGTCAGGGGTCTGAATACTTTTGCCAGGCATTACATTATAGAATAGTTTTGCCAGGTCTAAATTATTTTAGAAACGTTATAGAAAACAAATTCATATTGTTGGCTAAATTCAACTGGCCTAGACTCCTTTTTATATACAGTAAATATAGATATAAAATATAGCACGTAATTTAAAATATAACATTTGTGACTGCCCATGTACTGTATTCACTACCTCCAACTAGATGTCTTCAGTTGACCTTTAAAAAAAACATAAAAATGGACAAACTATATGTTATTGCATTTGAATGCCATTAACATCAAATGCATCATCTGAATGTCCTTTACAGACTGTCCATTATCACATCTATTAAAGGAGTGACAGTTGATTTTCCTCTCTAAAACACATTTACATTTTGGTTATTTAGCAGACAATCTCATCCAAAGTTAATAAAAGTTTTTGCATTCATCTTAATCAAAATAGCTAGGTGAGACTGTCACATGTAACAGCTATAACACTTGATATGTGCTGTTTCTCAAACACGTCAATATTTAGAATCATGTTTTTCTTAGGTATACCATCTGCCAAAAGGGCACCAATGGCAAATTAAAAGTTCCACAAATACTGAGTCTCTCAATCCGGGGAGACATTAAAGCTGGGATTTTGCATGCAAATGTAACACAGTAATGCTGGAGTGAAGTATAAATGGCGACATTTAATATTTTGTGCCATTGTGGTGATATGTACCTTTAGTTGACTCCCAGGCAGGGTTCCAACACCATCATTCCAGTCCATGGCATTATACATATCAAAATCAGGAGCTGCTGCATTTGTAGCTACATTTGTAGTTTCATCCATGTTAAAAATGGGAATATCTGAAAGAGACAATAGTAGATCATGCCAAGCAAGACAATTTTCACAGCAAAATGAATATGGCATAATCTATGAACCTCTATGAACTTACATAAGAATCTTCTAAAACATGAGCTAAGTGGAGATTTGCTAACTTTAGGTTTGCGCAAATAGCAAGTAAAATTAAATCGTAGACGTTTCACGTTGAGGCTTTGCCACAATATTTTACTATTGTCGAAATTTACCAGCGGAAGGCCTGCTACATTGTAACTCAATGACGCGCATCAACCACTAGAGGTCATTGCTGACTAGAATTAGAATGCGTTTGAAACTTTCAGACCCTATTCAACAATGAAATCACAGAACAAAAAATGGAGACGAATGTTCAACGTAGGCTATTTCATAGAAATTATGAATTATCGATAGTTCAAGCAATATGATGAATCAATATGGATGTCTTTCAAATAGATTTCGAGACATTTGTGTAGGATATAGTCTATAATGTATGTGTTATGTATGCGCCTATAAGCAAGTATAGGCATTTAGGCAGTTATAGTAGCCTCTATCAACAGCAAATCGCTGACAGTCTTATGAAATTGCAATATGAAAGTAACTTCAATTTTACGCAAGCATAATTATATTTCCACCCCAAACTATTTGAAGGATTAGGCTAATCCTCTGCTATATAAGCGTCAAAATTGCATCGTATGCGGGAATACTTTTTTGAATGATCAAAAAATATTCTTACAAAGGAAAATTCCGCGTGTTGAATGTGGGCATGTTGTTCTACATGTGAGTTTAATTTTATTATCAGATGCCCATTGTCGATTAAGAGCGTAAAAAATATTTATTTCGAGCTCTGTGAGTGAAATAGTTTTTATCACGAGTGGAATTAAATGATTCGTTAGGGCGCAACCAGTTCCCATTTCCTTTGTATTCCAACTACGAGTGTCACCGATATGTAGTGATGTCCCTTAGCAAGACGCCAATCACGCATTGTATCAGAAATAAACACTTTTCTTTGCTCTGATACTATTTAATATGTTTTAAAGGCAGTTTCCCAAAATGGCGGAGCTGGAATATACTCTATATAATTCTCACCGGCAGGCCTGCAGACTCGTTGCAATACAACAGAAATAATATTTTAACTGCCTTGAAAGCTTTTCTGAAGGAAATGGTGATAAATATTTTAGTCCAGATCGCTTGTCAAGCGCACAGTTCCTCCTCGCTCCCAAGCCATAACAGGGAATTAAACTGAAGCTAGCATTATTCTTCAAAGAGTACAATATGCCATTATTATATACCTCTCCAATAGACAATAAATATAGCGCAACATATTTCCTATCGATTGCAGTAATTTTCGACGCAACTTTTGTTACAAATTTTGAAGGCAATAGATTCACGCTCTACATTGAACCTCTTCCTGGCTGATATTATTGATGACACGTCCAGTCGTTTTGTACTTATTGCTAAGTTTTGGTCAAATTCCGTCGCAATGAACCTCTAACGAAAGTATTACACAATAGATTACTCATTACTATAAGACATAATTTCGTGCATTAATTGTTTTATCCTAAAGTACATTTGTTTTAATTTGTGTGTTTCTTACCCAAATTCTCCCACGAGTACTGACAAATTGCACAGGCAGCCGTCAATGCGCATGAGCGTGGCTCGGAGCGAGTGCTTGCTGTGGGTGCCCCAGCTATGCTGTGTGGAGCACATGATGGCAATATCGAAAGTTTTAGCTCCCGAATAACAAAATATTAATAGGTTAAAGCATGTCGCATAACCTTGCAATTTAAAATGAAGCCATTCGCATGTGACTACTGACGCATTATGAATGTCTGGAGACTGAAATAGGCAATGATTGGAAAAGAGGTACAAATAAAAGCAGTTTGCTTGTCGACGTGAAACGGGGTGACTTGCGAAATAGCGCAAATAACGTCCTAAAACGTTCTGTTGTAGCCAACTAGTAACATAGTTTACGTAGTGGGCCATCAACCTATTTTTCCAGGTTTACGCAGTAGGCTTTTTCGTTGCAGTTTATGGTAAAAATGTATCTCTACTTGTAAATCCGAGAAACCCAGCAAACCAAGTAGACGTACAACGTACAGTATATTATTTACATATCTTGTAGGTCCATTATATAAACAAAATGCCTCAACTTGATTTGATATAAAATTAAAAAAACAGTAATAGATGTACTGTAAAAGTAATAGAACTGTTCAACGATAGTAGAATACGAATTTACCTCTTCATTCATGGCAAATGTACAATAGACCTAACTGCAAACAAATGTATCATTGCCTGTATTTCTTGTGTCCCTCTCTTGGTGTTATTACGATCATGACTATGGCTATGTGTTTTGTAAAAATGTTGTAGCTGTACTATACTGAAATTATTATGGGATGCACTGTGAGATCATGTCCGGCCAATGGAGTCTATTACGTATTTCACAGCTTTTCCCAGATCATCACTGTACTGTAAATATGTCAAGTCTCATGGAACTTAATATTTTGATACTTGTAATGTGCATAATAGTTAACTGGGGCCCTTTTCCAGTATGGACTGAGCACTTAGCTGAATACATCCTTTGCGTTGGTGATGTATTCTATATAGTGAATGGACGCGCGTCACCTTACAATCCACTCAATGACATTAGTGATTAGTGAGTTACAGGTGTCACTAGCTTGCTAAAAAGAAAAGAAGCTCTAATGATGCTGGTCTGAGTAGGGCATGGAAGGTTAGTGACGCGGTGAAGATTGGGTTCAGGACCAGGTAAATGGAAAAGGGTTTAGGACTGGCCTTTTTCTCAAAAATGGAATGTCTCAACTCAGTTTTCAGAGGGATCATTGATAGAGACCATATATATGCTATTTGCTTTATTTGATTGAGAAAATTAGGAAAGATAGAGGACATTGTTTTTCTGGAAGAGCCCTGGTCAAACCCATACTGCAGCATTACACATGCAAGTGATGCAGGGGCCTAGACCACTAGACCACCCTAGATGATCCCATTGAGATTGTATGTAGTAGCACACTACGTATTCTCCAGGGTTGAAATCAACACTGAGAGTCTTAACTCTAATACTGTTTCTGTGTCTATAGAATTCCACACTTGTCAGTGTTAAATTAGGACGTTGCTTAGCATAAAGCCCTATTTGCATATTTCCTATCAGGCCTCTGAGTCACATTATTCTAGCTTGCAAAGTGATGTGTAATTCCTATTGGAATCCAGCCAGAGTGGGTTTAGTAATCGTATTGAATTGATATTCACCCCCAATCCTGCATTCAGAATTAAGTGTGGGTTAAAGACTGAACGCTGCAAGTCAAAGTAACAGTTTGTTTTAGAAAGAAATTTGTTATTTATAGTTTAGTTGCAAATGATAAATACATCAGTAATTATTCATGTAATTTGTTTTAACAACCAACAATTAAAAGAAAATCTGCTTACAGCAGAGAATTCTGGGAAATATGGGAATGGGCAGGGTTTTGGTCCAACTTTGGTTAATAACATCAAAACCTGGGATATTTTACATCACTGAGTGTTATTTTAACACTTAGGTAGTTAATTTCACTTGCAAATGTATAGTAGACATTCTACACTGAAAAATGTGCATGAACACCAGCCAATTTGCTACTCAGTATACTGTAGAGATCAATGAGCCAGAGAAGCAGAGAAGGCCACTGTTCTAAAAAACTGTGTGACCTATTTACATTTAATTTACTCAGAGTCATGTCTGGCTTGCCTCCTGGTGCTTCAGCAGCTGTTACAGTATATACAACCCAACAGGCCAACACTTTAATATCCCTAAAAAGCAATATTGCCCAGTGAATATATGCATGCAATGACATCACAGTGTGAAGACAGGTTGATCGTCACACCACTCAGGTGTACTTAAAGTGATGGTGTGTCGGTGCTGCTCTAGAAGTGGTCCAGGCCTTCGGGCAGGCTTTATCCAGCCTGTATTGAGACTGGAAGCTTTTCGCATGTGTGTAATCCCATTAAGACCAGCCCTCATCCCCGGGCGTTTTTGCTCTACTGTAACCTACCTTCTAGCGTCTCCACCGATAAAGAAACGGCAGCTCTTCATGTTGTTGGACTACTGTTGCAGGTGTTGCGGGTATTGTGGGTATACTCTGAAACGCTATGGACCAACATCAATCAAAATCAAGACCAACATCAGTGAAACATGGGTAAATACCATGGGCTCCGGTTTTGGACAGCACACGAGACAGCTGTAGGGAACCAAGCCTGTCTGCTACGTGTGTCACTTTGTACATACAGGCTGATGTGCTGCTGTGGTTCTCACAAAACAGCAGACAATTTCATTTAAGAAATTGGCTTCAAACACCTTATGTTGGAAATGACTGATCCTGTGGTCAGGTGATGTCATTTATTTTGTCTGGAACGCCTATATGGCCTTCCTTTTTCTAGTTTGGTCAACAGCAAAGCTGGAATGGATCATATTTGTTTCATTAATGACCAACTGAACATTTTGGGATCTGGCGTGATGGAGTCTGATGTTAAAATATCTTGCAGGTGGTCCTACAGAACTTGCTGATGTGTATGGTTTCCTTCTACGCCATTTACTACATTGTGGTCAGTGTCTGCATTGGTGTTCTCCGGTGAGTCCAAAACAATAGATATTTTCACAATATCCAGATGAAGAAAATCCAGTCTTGTAGTTTCATTGTAAATTGTTGTGATATATGGTTGCCTTACACTTCCTGTCTCTGGAACAGTGAAACTGGCCACGTAACATGCAGAGTGTCTGCATGGAGCTCTCCTCTTGGTTTCTGTCAAAGAGCACAGCACCATGTCCCCAGTGCAACCTGACACATTTACTGGTTCTACAGTTAACAGCAAATGTACAGTTTTATGACTCAAGTTTCATGTGATTCATCATCTCCGAAGGGTACACGAAGTTGACAGTCTATTAGCACCCTTTGACTACAGAACACAACCATCATGGCAAAGTCCAAAATACTTAGGTAGGTTGATTCAAGGCTGTTCTGTATTCTTTGTCCTTCAGTCGTCGACAGCGTTAACTCTCTTTTATTCATTTTGAATTCTCTTCATATTAATGTTGGTAGGCATATTGGCTGTGTTGTGTAATCTGTGTGTCCTGTGTAGTGACAGTGATCTCCATGGAGGTGACTTATGTTCTGGGAGGCCTGATTTTTGCGTGGATCGTGGAGGAGTGGGTGTGGGACTACGCCATCACTGTCACCCTAATACACATTGGTCTGACGGTGGCAGGTGAGTGGCGAGAGAGTGGGGCAAGGAAACAAGATTGTCGTTGTCAAAGGTTTTCAGACATTCCAGCTTTTCTGAACAAACCTGACACCACTCCCACATGAATTGACCTGTGTATAATTAATACAAATTGACAGACGATCAAATGGGTCTTCCCTTGGTCTGATCGATGTCCTTTGCATGAGCAGTTGCTGCTTTGTATGAGAATCTACGTAAAGCACCATGCATCGAGGCTCCATCCTTCTGTTGTATTATACCCTACATCCGACTGTGTACTGTCAGGATGTCTGGCTGGTTGGTGCTGGATGTATAGTAATGGCAGGTTTGAGAGTAGCGAATAAATCAATGAGTCCACATGTCATTTCACTGCACATCCTACCTGAGACTCACTTTTCAGTGGATGTTTTAGTATCGGTTTCACTATAAGCTAATGAATTGGATTAGAAGAATAAACAATGTCGATGGTAATCCTGTCACTGAATTGATTGGATTTTAATCCAAGTTATGTTATGCAACTTTGGAAGGCTGAGGTTGGAAGGCTGCTTTATAAAGAAACAGTATCTGTCAGAGAGTACTTCACCATCATACTTGCCAGCTCAGCTGTTTCACAAACTGATAAAATGTTACATTTTATATTTATTGTAATATGCGTCACATTCAACTACTATCTTGTCTGTTTATTTCATCCAGTTATGTCTGATTTCCCGTCAACAGAACATTATTGGATTGCCCTTGGTAAGGAATGGGTCATTCTTATGTGTTGGTATTAACGGTTACTGGTTAAAAATAAAACTCTTGATAACATTTTTCTGTTTTTGTTATTTAATAAGGAAGCATGTTCCTTTTGTTAGTGTTGCAAAACATGTATTTATACAATATGCTTTTTAGGAACTACTGGAGTGATGCAAAGGATGTTGTCCCACTGCTGATGGCATGTTTGGGGATATCTATTATATTGAATTATAGATAGTTAACAAAGTGGTGTATCTATTGTATAGATCAATACAAAACAAAGAAAGGAATTATAAAAACAGCAATTAACATATTCATTAAACGAGTCCCGTCATATTTGTTTTCTTGCTGGCATCAGATTGAAATCTAATTTAGTCTGTTTGCATTAGAGGAGCATTTTGTACCTTGTACAATCGGAAAAGAATACAGTGGATATAAAAAGTCTACATACCCCTGTTAAAATGTCAGGTTCTTGTGTTGTTTGAAACAAAGATAAATAATAATGTGAACAATTCAATTGAACAACAAACTGAAATCTTTGAGGGGGAAAAAAACTTCTATTCACAGTAACCTGGTTGCATAAGTGTGCACACCCTTAAACTAATAATTTGTTGAAGCACCTTTTGATTTTATTACAGCACTCAGTGTTTTTAGGTAGGAGTCTATTAGCATGGCACATCTTAACGTGGTAATATTTGTCCACTCCTCTTTGCAAAAGCGCTCCAAATCTGTCATATTGAGAGGATATCTCCTGTGCACAGCCCTCTTCAGATCAACCCACAGATGTTCAATTGGATTCAGGTCTGGGCTCTGGCTGCGCCATTCCAAAACATTAATCTTCTTCTGGTGAAGCCATGCTTTTGTGAATTTGGATGTGTGCTTTGGGTCGTTGTTGTGATGAAAGGTGAACTTCCTCTTCATCTTCAGCTTTCTAACGGACGCCTGAAGGTTTTGTGCCACAATTGCCTGGTATTTGGAACTATTCATAATTCCCTCCACCCTGACTAAGGCCCCAGTTCCAGCTGAAGAAAAACAGCCCCAAAGCATGATGCTGCAACCACCATGCTTCACTGTGGGTATGGTGTGCTTTGGGTGATGTGCAGTGTTGTTTTTGCACCAAACATACCTTTTGGAATTATGGCCAAAAAGTTCAACTTTGGTTTCATCAGACCATAACACATTTTCCCACATGCTTTTGGGGGACTTGATGTTGGTTTTTGCAAACTTCAACTGGGCTTGGATGTTTTTCTTTGTAAGAAAAGGCTTCCGTCTTGCCACCCTACCCCATAACCCATTCATATGAAGAATACCGGAGATTGTTGTCACATGTAGCACCCAGATAGTACTTGCCAGAAATTCCTGCAGTTCCTTTAATGTTGCTGTAGGCCTCTTGGAAGCCTCCCTGACCAGTTTTGTTCTCATCTTTTCATCAATTTTGGAGGGACGTCCAGTTCTTGGTTATGTCTTTGTTGTGCCATATTTTCTCCACTTGATGATGACTATCTTCACTGTGTTCCATGGTATATCTAATGCTTTGGAAATGACTTCTATTTTACATGAGTTTGAATGTGAATGGTTAATTCTAAACACAGCCACATGCAACCAGGTTATTGTAAGGTTTTTATTTTTCATTTTTCCCCCTCCAAGATTTCAGTTTGTTTTTCAAATGAATTGTTCAAATTATATGCAAATGAATTACTTAAAAATCATACAATTGGATTTTCTGGATTTTTGTTTTAGATTCCGTCACTCACTGTTGAAGAGTACCTATGATAAAAATACAGACTTCTACATGCTTTGTAAGTGGGAAAACCTGCAAAATCGGCAGTGTATCAAATACTTGTTCTCCCCACTGTAGGTCACAATAAAAATTGAAAAAGTTTTGATGATTTATCTTTGTCTCATTCTTTTACATCACAAAAACCTGGCATTTTAAAAGTGGTGTGTAGACTTTATATCCACTGTATATTTGCAGTATTAGTGAAATGATGGTGTTTCACAAAATGTATTCACCTTATTATTGTGCGTGCATACAAAATCACATACTAAAACACTGAATTTCTGTTGATCAAATGGTAGCAGACATGGGCAAGCAAAATCACTCAGTCATTTCCTAGTTGCTGACATTCAGCTGACAAATGTTCTGTAAAAGCAAGAAAACAAGTACTGAGTAGTGTAGAGAATAATTTAACCTTTTTAATATTCTGAAATCTTAACATTTAATGTTAATATTCGGAATTATGTCTGAAAAATATAATGTTTTTGTTAGATGGTTAACTATAAAATATGAAAGTGAGTATTGTGGTGTAAGGGGAGAGTTGGTTTGAATACCAAAACAGGTGTGTAATTCAGCTAACTTCCACAAAGTGGTAGCAAATTTGGCCTATATCCTTGAAGTTTGCATTGTGAGTGAGGATTTTATATCAGGGACTATTATAACAATAAGATATAAACTGTAAATATAATTTCTCATGACATCCCCTTTGAAATATGTAAAAAAAAATACTATTAATATATCAGTATATAAAATGACAACACATTTTTACACCCAAATAAGGTATGCTTTCCTTTCTGAAAATTCTGATTTCCCCAAAATATCTCATTGTTAGTATCATCACTGGCTATCAGAATCGTAAAACATATTTAAAGTAATTAAGCTACCATATTATTTGATCTAGTACTGGAAAATGTACAGATGCGTTTATATTTAAAGAAAGACTGAAAATGCCATGCCAGATTAATTCATGATTGACCCAGATCATTCTTGATGTCAAGCAATTTGCATCTAATAGAAATAATGTACACTGACTATATATTACAAGAATTAGTCATTCTACATTTTTTACAAGTTTCTTATAAAACAATGTATTAGTTCTGTACGTTTTTAAATAGTTAACCACCCAGCATTTCACTAATCTTATCTATTCTGTGTGTCACAGGTTCAGGATTGGTGATGATGATTTTTGGAGGCCAACTTCTAGCATACAAGCTATTCAGGAACAATTTTGTTTATCCGGAAGAGCTCCTAAATTTCTAGCAAAATATTCAGCTTTTCTTCTACAAAATGATGTACAGTCCATAATATTATTTTATATTAAAATTTTTTACTGCACAATTTTGGTACTGCAATGATAGGTTTTTAGAAAGGTATTGTTGAAAATAATAAACACTTCTTGCCAAAAATGTTGGTTTATTGTGTTGTTTTTTGTATTTATTTATTTTAAAACAGGAAATAAGATATATCGTTATTATTTTGGTACAACTGTATTCTAACACAATACAGAGGATTCTCATGGATTGCATAGTGGTGAATGTGATTTATACTGAGCATCTGTTGTCTGTTAAAGCCCTTTGGATTTAGCACGCTTAGAATTACTGAGCAGTCAGTCAGACACTCCTCTTCATTATTCGACTGGTGTAATTTGGTTCTGAAAACCACGTCCAACTCTTGAAGAGTCCAGCTTTCTGATCAATCCAATCCAGATCATCCTGCCATTTTCACGACCCAGACAGCCAGAGATTAGGAGTAAACAAAAATCTGTAAAAAGCTACAGTGGAAGTGCATCACGCACCCTTAAATGTGATTGACCCTAGGACACATACAACCACCCGGTCTGCGGTTGTTATTTCTATCCTCGTCTCCTTTCATTCTTTGACAGCGTCCATAGCGACACGTTCTTTAGTAGATTTCTAGTTGGAATGAGAGCACGGGAAAGAAGCGCATTAATCATTTAATAAGATTAGGAAAAGGTGGAGGAGGTGTACGGGGTCGGGATGCAAGGCCGCCTCTTCAGGGGTTTGATTGCCCACAGCGTGCGTGATCTGTGTCAGTGTGTGTCCTACTATGTGAGAACGTGTGTGATCAACACCACGCCGGAGCACATGGTGAGGTGAGCCATGAAGCCCCCTCAAATGGGATAAGGGGCTTCTCTCCGCAAAAGGACTGTTGGATCTCGAGCACTGTACAATGGTCACCATGGTTTCCAAATTTGCCTATTATCTTCATCTAAGGTACGAGACTGATTTTAGGCCTTGTTTTACGGAATGTGTCTTATGTTGTGGCGATATTGTGCGATGAGGGATTTTGTCGCTGCTGTAGCTTGAACTTGATGGACTCACAGTATGGGCTGACTGTGTTGCAACATTACTGAAATCACTTTTTGCCTTTAATATTTGTGATAAGATTCTTTGTTTTGAGACAAGGCAGCTTAATGGGTCTGTTTGGATTGTAGCTTATAGTACTTCATCCACAATGTTAAAGTTAGCAGAGCTTAGGGGGGAAAAGATGTGTTGACATTTCAAGAATACCAAATGAGTATATCATGGGATATAACATCACATGACAGCTATTTTTCAGACAAAATTAACAGCCTTTACTTTTCCCAGGACATGGGAAACATTGTATTGATATCCATCATAAGCTCTAAATGCATTACATGATTCCTAAAGGTGAACTACCTAAACAGTCCATGTATGATGACAGGTGACAGAGGATACAGGGCCCGTGGCTAACGTGGGCTAAGGTGGGTATGATTCATCAGGCCCTGCCTTGACATTATATATTTTCAAGGGAAACAGGATTCCTGGCGACGGCCCTGAGAGGATACATTTATATTTATTTACCAATAGCTTACCAACAATGGAATTTTATTTAAGAATATGTTATATTATTAGTGGCTATAAGCATTCTGTTGCGATTAATAGCCTACTGAACGCATTTTGTCCCATTAACTCTTAACGATAGGGGTTATTGCGGCACTGAACCCAAATCCTTTTTCAGCATAATTCTTGAGCATTTTTACACAAAGGGATCTCCTCTGCTGCACCTGATAAAGCAAGTCTTGCAGCACCAGGTGGCAGTATAGATGCAGCCCACTATCCTACCTCAGTACGGGTGGGCTTTTATTTTAATGGCCAACACTGCTCAGATGTCAAACCTATGAGGCGTGTTCGAACATGGTCTGATAACTTTCCACACCATTATAACCAGGAGAGAGGTCTTCCGATTCACCCCGCCAGACTTATAAATATTTACTCATTGATTGCGAGCGACTGTAGTTTGTAATGGCTCTTTTTCTGGCACGCACAGAAGACCCACATGTGAATATTTATCCTTAACTTACGGTTTTTGGAGATACATTCGCATACATGACAAAATATACATACATTTTATAAAATGTACACAACATAGTCATAAAATAGTTCTCAAAGTGTAACTTGACAAGTATAAGAGGCGTAAATGCCATGAATCCAGATGTATAAAACATCAAACCATATCGTGATCAAATGGTGGAATAACATACGTCACATCAGCTAACAATAAATACCGATGATGTATTTACATGGATTTATTTACGCCATTTATTATAACTGATTATTGATATTAATATTGATTATGAATGAGCTGTAATTCTATAATTTCAGAGCAGTAGTTTAAAACATGATTGTGCTTTTTGATTGTGCTTTTTGTAGGTCAGTGAGATATTACATTTAACATTGTATAACTCAGATATGATAGTAGGCATAAAGCTGTGACAATGGCTAGGCGACCATATAAAGTAAATAGATAAGATTAGATGGCTGGGACAAGAAAGAAAAGTTATGTTTCATACAGTCTTCTGGGAGTGGCTCCGTGCAAATGTCACGGCGCAACAGCATTCTGGGCGGTGCTTTTAGGCAGTTGTTGATAATACATTTTGTAGCCGAGTCAGTGTGATCAATGGACGAGTTCATTTATATCTGCACGGTGCCCCGAGTGAGTGGAGACCTACCATATGACCAATAGAATGCTAGAGTAGGAAACAACCCCTCTTAACCGCCACATCTGATCATTTAAAACAAATCTGCTCATTGGAGAGACAGAAATTCAATCTCAAACCAAGCTCTCTTACCCCAGAGCGGTGTCATATTCTAAGTTCCCTGCTAACTTTATCAATAATGCGGCATGAATCGCCAGGAGGGCGCCAAGGGAGTCATCTTGACCGGGTATTTTAGCAACAGTGAAGTTCTACCGCCCAACTCCGGTGTCAGTAGTGCGGACGAGATCGGGTCTTCATCGCTGAGGTGAGCGGAGTCTGTTATTTAGCGTAGGCTACTGTAACGTCCGTTGGACGTTATAGGGAGACTTGCAAAGGCCTCTCAAACTCATGTCTATGAATATAACTACATTTTTTAGAACGTGTTTTGTTTTTTGTCAGATGGCGCTCCGCATGTAACGTTAAACGGAAAACTCCTTAAGCCGAGGCCAAGTTTGTTTTATTCATGGTCTCCAGGATAGGCTAAATGTAGGCTATGTAATTACTCTGACTAAATAGACTACAAAGCATTGAAATTACACGGATCTTGTCTTTTCGTAACCCTGTTAGCCTGGAGATCTTGAGAACCAGCCCAAACAGGAAAGATAGGAAATATAAACATAAATTCACAAACATTGTTCTGAATGTGTTTAAAGAACTGTGAATACTCCTGAGTAACCCACACATTCAGGGTGAGGTCTCGCACACAAAGACAACACTGGTCATCTGAAACATGATGCTGTTTTCCCCTCCCCATCTGTAAGGGCCATCTGTAGATGTAGTGAAGCTGAGTGTCTGTGGTAGGTTGCAGCTGCAGTGTAAGAGGCCGGTCGAGAATGCAGGTGTCTGCGCTCATGGTCAAGACTGTTTTGGAGACTATGTTACGGGGGTGCGTGTGTGTCGCTGTCCCATAATAGCATGATGGCTGGAATGGTGTGACGAATTTGCCATCTGTCTGCGTTGTCTGTCTTATGTGCCAGTTCCGTTAGTGCTTCTGCTTGGAAGTAGAGAAAGACAAATGGACTGACTGCACGTTGTGGTCAATGATTGTTGTTCAGTTTGCTGGAATAATAGTGTACAGTTAAAATATAATCTGTCACCAGCTTGCAGAGTCTTTCTGCTTTTACTGTATGAACAAGTCACCTTAATCATCGCCTCTCCATTATTTTGCAGTTACATTGATTTATTAGACAACTATTCATTTTATTTTCAACAAATAGAAAGAACTGCACTTTTAATAAGTTATTAAGAAAACGGGAAAGTTCACAGAAGTTCAACGAATATGATATATTTCTAGTTTTAGCAAATAGAATGTTTTATGCTTGTAATTTGGATGACTGGTAGGCCTGTATAATTGTAATGATGTCATGTTAAGCTCTTTATAGCAAACCGCCGAAACAGTAAACATACTGTACATTGATAATAACAGGTAATAGGCATGTGACAACATCAATCATTAAGAACATGTACTGTAATGCCTTTGCTTCCAAAATAACCCACAAGATGGTCGTATCCCAATTGATACTTTGGTTCTAGCACTGTTCTTGTGAATAGCCTTGATGACCTAAAGGGATAATCCATCCAGAACCACATATTCCTTTTTAAGTACATAGTTAAATAATGCAAATATATGGCAACGATATATGTGAAAATGTTTAGCATTTTGTAGATATAATAAGCCAGCAACACATGATAGTTGAGACCCAGACAGGCAGGCTTAGCTTGTTTGTACCCTATTGGCTAGGTAGCTATAAAACACATCTATACAATAATACCAAAGTCAATATTATTATGTGCATTTTTTATATTTTATCAAAATAGCTTAGAGATAATGCACTATTAATTCACAAGTTACCATGAATTATGAAATGTTCCTGGTTCAACTTGGTGGAGATTCCATTTTCACACTGTGCACTTTGAGGGCATTTAAAGAGAATACCTCATGACGATATAGGGAGATGCATGCCCATATCATCTACTGCCTGATTCTGCGATATGGGGTGCAGGTTACTGTTGAAAAGGATTCTGAAATGAAGTTATCCCCATCTCCAATGACTGCAATATTTCATAGACAGAAAAACTTTGTTAAAAGTTAAGTCATGCAGGAAATAATATTTTACCTACTGGTATAATGTTGCCTTTCATGATTTGTTTTTCTGGGGGTGGATTACCCTTTTAATCTGAACATAGTTCAGTCTGAGATTCATTCCATTTCAGTTCTTTAAGTGACCTTAATATGTTGTAAAAAATAGCAATTGGATCATTTCTAACTAATCAGTTTCAAAGTCAGTGACAAGCTTTCAAAACATTGCTTTACCAATGTGTTTTCTGGCACCACCTGTGTGTTTTTCTGGTACCAATCAGATGTTGGGGAAAGTTGGGTTCAAGTTAAGCGCCAGTTAATCTTGTTCACCCAGAAGTCAAATACTGCGAAGGTTTGTCATTTTGTGATTTTGTTCTGGGGGGATTTCCGTTAATAATAGTAATGACCGTTTTGTAAAGGAAGGAAGTAAAATATCCTCCTTTGCAAAAGGAAACCAAAGACGGGGTGCTTGGAAGATACACAAAAACAGTTTTCCCAATTGAAATCCCAGATCGCACTTAGGTGATGTAATGGGAGCGTTAACCAACACAGTTTACGCAGAGGAACAGATGGGCCTAATTGTGTCTAATGGTCGTATCGCTCTGAATTGCATGTGTGCCTATGCAATTTTTGCAATATGACCAATTTTGACTTTAGCTGTGGAATCTAGTGGAAACTGTTCACTATCCAAACAGGCTTGTTTTTACAATAGGACCCATTGTGACTTTGACTGTGGAATCTAGTGGAAACTGTTCACTATCCAAACAGGCTTGTTTTTACAATAGGACCCATTGTGACTTTGACTGTGGAATCTAGTGGAAACTGTTCACTATCCAAACAGGCTTGTTTTTACAATAGGACCCATTGTGACTTTGACTGTGGAATCTAGTGGAAACTGTTCATTTTCCTAACAGGCTTGTTTTTACAATAGGACCAATTGTGACTTTGACTGTGGAATCTAGTGGAAACTGTTCATTTTCCTAACAGGCTTGTTTTTACAATAGGACCAATTTTGACTTTGACTGTGGAATCTAGTGGAAACTGTTCACTATCCAAACAGGCTTGTTTTTACAATAGGACCAATTTTGACTTTGGCTGTGGAATCTAGTGGAATCTGATAATTGTCCTAACAGGATATGATGATGACCTGGAAGCATTTGTACTGTTTAATTTGTCCATGAGAATCTGTCCACCAGAGATTAGGTGAAAGTGAAAAGCCTGTGTTACTATTATCCCGCACTGACTGAGCTGATCGGTTTGGCACATTGTGAGTGAGATATAAAATTGGCTCAGGGACCACCTACCTTCTTGAAGTAATGCAAACACGAGGATGTAAACACATGGCAGTACACAGAAACACCATGGGTTATCATAAACACATAGGTTGTCATTATCACAGAGTTATCGCTATGTGTGATTTTATATGTTTCTTCCATTGGTACAGCCACACTCAAATGTGTTGTTTTTTGGTATTGGAAAATTAGATTGTTGTTAGGGATGCAGCAACGTATCGGCTATATACAATATACAGTGGGGAGAACAAGTATTTGATACCCTGCCGATTTTGCAGGTTTTCCCACTTACAAAGCATGTAGAAGTCTGTCATTTTTATCATAGATACACTTCAACTGAGAGTGACGGAATCTAAATCAGAAAATCACATTGTATGATTTTTAAGTAATTCATTTGCATTTTTTCCTGTAGTTCTTGACTGCAGCAGGGATTTTAGCCCACTCCTCCATACAGACCTTCTCCAGATCCTTCAAGTTTCGGGGCTGTCGCTGGGCAATACGAACTTTCAGGTCCCTCCAAAGATTTTTCTATTGGGTTCAGGTCTGGAGACTGGCTAGGCCACTCCAGGACCTTGAGATGCTTCTTACGGAGCCACTTCTTGGTTGCCCTGGCTGTGTGTTTCGGGTTGTCGTCATGGTGTTGTCATGAAAGACCCAGCCACGACCCATCCTCAATGCTCTTACTGAGGGAAGGAGGTTGTTGGCCAAGATCTCGCGATACATGGCCCCATCCATCCTCCCCTCAATACGGTGCAGTTGTCCTGTCCCCTTTGCAGAAAAGCATCCCCAAAGAATGATGTTTCCACCTCCATGCTTCACGGTTGGGATGGTGTTCTTGGGGTTGTACTTATCCTTCCTCCAAAAACGGTAAGTGGAATTTAGACCAAAAAGCTATATTTTTGTCTCATCAGACCACATGACCTTCTCCCATTCCTACTCTGCATCATACAGATGGTCATTGGCAAACTTCAGACGGGCCTGGACATGCCCTGGCTTGAGCAGGGGGACTTTAATCCATGACGGCGTAGTGTTTTACTAATGGTTTTCTTTGAGACTGTGGTCCCAGCTCTCTTCAGGTCATTGACCAGGTCCTGCCGTGTAGTTCTGGGCTGATCCCTCACCTTCCTCATGATCATTGATGCCCCACAAGGTGAAATCTTGCATGGAGCCCCAGACCGAGGGAGATTGACCTTCATCTTGAACTTCTTCCATTTTCTAATAATTGGGCCAATAGTTGTTGCCTTCTCACCAAGCTGCTTGCCTATTGTCCTGTAGCCCATCCCAGCCTTTTGCAGGTCTACAATTGTATCCCTGATGTCCTTACACAGCTCTCTGGTCTTGGCCATTGTGGAGAGGTTGGAGTCTGTTTGATTGAGTGTGTGGACAGGTGTCTTTTATACAGGTAACGAGTTCAAACAGGTGCAGCTAATACAGATAATGAGTGGAGAACAGGAGGGCTTCTTAAAGAAAAAAAGTCTGTGAGAGCCGGAATTCTTACTGGTCAAATACTTAAAAATCATACAATGTGATTTTCTTGATTTTTGTTTTAGATTCCGTCTCTCATAGTTGAAGTGTACCTATCTCTGTGAGATTCCATAATATAACTTAACTGAGCTGTTACTATTATTTTGAATACTATCTTATATTATCTTTATTACCCTTTAAAAAAATCTAAATCCAACAAAAGAGATTTTCATAAATAAATGTTCAACTGTGTCAATGTACAAATAAAATAAAATCTATAATGTGTTCATTGTCATTTATTAAGGCAGATATTATTACTGATATGTCAGCCCTTTGTAAAACCGTATGTTGGCCCATATTGATAGGATAGCATCTTGCAGTTGATGGAGATTTGTGGGATGCACATCCAGGGCACGAAGCTCCCGTTCCACCACATCCCAAAGATGCTCTATTGGGTTGAGATCTGGTGACTTTGGGGGCCATTTCAGTACAGTGAACTCATTGTCATGTTCAAGAAACCAATTTGAAATGATTCGAGCTTTGTGATATGGTGCATTATCCTGCTGGAAGTAGCCATCAGAGGATGGGTACATGGTGGTCATAAAGGAATGGACATGGTCAGAAACAATGCTCAGGTAGGCCGTGGCATTTAAACAATGCCCAATTGGCACTAAGGGGCCTAAAGTGTGCCAAGAAAACATCCCCCACACCATTACACCACCACCAGCATGCACAGTGGTAACAAGGCATGATGGATCCATGTTCTCATTCTGCCAAATTCTGACTTTACCATCTGAATGTCTCAACAGAAATCGAGACTCATCAAACCAGGCAACATTCTTCCAGTCTTCAACTTTCCAATTTTGGTGAGCTCGTGCAAATTGTAGCCTCTTTTTCCTATTTGTAGTGGAGATGAGTGGTACCCGGTGGGGTCTTCTGCTGTTGTAGCCCATCCGCCTCAAGGTTGTGCATGTTGTGGCTTCACAAATGCTTTGCTGCATACCTCGGTTGTAACGAGTGGTTATTTCAGTCAAAGTTGCTCTTCTATCAGCTTGAATCAGTCGGCCCATTCTCCTCTGACCTCTAGCATCAACAAGGCATTTTCGCCCACAGGACTGCCGCATACTAGATGTTTTTCCCTTTTAACACCATTCTTTGTAAACCCTAGAAATGGTTGTGGGTGAAAATCCCAGTAACTGAGCAGATTGTGAAACAACCATGCCACGCTCAAAATTGCTTAAATCACCTTTCTTTCCCATTCTGACATTCAGTTTGGAGTTCAAGAGATTGTCTTGACCAGGACCACACCCCTAAATGCATTGAAGCAACTGCCATGTGATTGGTTGATTAGATAATTGCATTAATGAGAAATTGAACAGGTGTTCCTAATAATCCTTTAGGTGAGTGTATATATAGTTTGGTTTTACTAGGAGCAGTATTTCTTTTACTGACTCGAACAATGGCTGTAAAAAACATTAACTTCATTTTCATTTTGTGCTAAGCATTATTTTTTCCCAAGTTACAGTAGGTTATAAAAAGCCTACTTTTCTTGATTTTTAGCGTTAATATTTGAGTGAGTTAATGTCTTCTTGCTCGAATGGAGAGCAGCACCTGTCAAACACTTTTCACTCCGCAATACCCCCAGTGGGGCTTCCACCTCCTCAAAGGTAGGGGCTTAATACTGGATCTTACATTACAAAATAATACCTTTCAGAAAATAATCCTAGTCTAAAAATTCCCTTATAGACCTCCATTACGATTAATTGTTTTTAGCTATATACAGGGACGACTGGTCATTAGGGGCAGGTGGGGCAAATATACATGTGAAAATATTAATACGCATGCTCAGAATGTTAGTGTGATCAATGTAGATCACACAAATTTGATGCCAAGTGGGGCTGACAGCCTGTAGCCCCACTACAGCGTAATTTCGTATATCATACCTGATTGGCTGTCTGTCTGTCTGGCGCCAACATTAGTCGGCAAGAAGAGCGAGGAGGGTAGATTGTCTTAGCTAGGTTGTTAGCTTCACAAACGGCAAATAACTTGAGAAAATTAATAAAGTGGATTTCATACTCGAGCACCGGTCTGAAACCCTTAATCTGTAGGAGAAACTTGAAGGAAAGCGACTTGGTGCCCATCAGCCAATATTGTCATCACTCAAACTGCTGGTAAAAGTAACCGTGGATTTAACGTGGAGTGGTTTTTGAAGAAACAGTGACTAACAGTTAGCATTCAACAGAAGGCACTCCATGTCTGCTATTTGGTGGAGATGTTACTTGGTCGAGGATGGGTTACAAAGATTTGAAACATCTTTCTGAGAGGATTGCAAAACATGAGAGCAGCGGGAGTCATCTGGACAATTCTGTGAGATTGGGCTTACTTTGAAGGGTAAATGTCACATCCCAAATTGACAGTGCATACAGGCGCTCCATTGAGCAGCATAACAAACAGGTGGAGGAAAACAAGTACATTCTCAGTCTGATCATAACATGCATTAAACTGTGTGGAAAATGTGAAACTGCACTGCGGGGGCACGACCAGTCAGTGGACTCCCTGAATCCTGGAATATTCAGATGCATTTTCAAGACTATGTGTGAGGCCGATTCGAGACTTCAGAGGCACTATGACGCTCAGCCCATCTTCAAAGGGACATCTAACACTGTACAAAACAAACTGTTACACTGTATGTATGAAGTGTACAGGGAGGAGATAGCCAAGCAAGTGGACAAGACAGGCAGTTGAGATCATTTTATTGCCATACAGGCAGATGAGACAACTGATGTCTCCTGTAAATCACAAATGGTGGTTGTGTTGCGATACATTTTGGTTTTTGGAGTTTGTGGAAGTCAAAGATAAAACCCTCATCATTCCCTACATCTGAGCTTGACTGTGCGGTGAAACTATGGCCTCTAGGAAACGAGGAAAAGTTGAAGTCTGAGCTGACCACTCTGTACTGCCTCACTGATCGTCACACTGGTAAGACGGCCCTGTCTCTGTTAAGATCCATCCATGAGAACAACCTAGAGGAGGCTTTTGCTGAGACCGTCAAAATTATAATAACAACACCTATGACGACATCCAAGTCAGAAAGGAACTTTTCCACCTTGAAGAGGGTAAAAACCTTCACTCGCAATACCATGGGACAGCCGCGACTCAACGCATTGGCCATGTTGTCCATCGAAAGCCAGCTGATTCAGCAGCTACATTACTTGATTCACAAAGTCATCGAAAAGTTTGCACAGAGGAAGAACCGCCGTGCCACCTTTCTCTTCAAGTGAGCCCTCAGCCTTGGTGAGTGAAAGCATATTTTATCATCCTGTGCTGGTCCGTGCATTGGTCATATTTTTCTGCTGGATCAATTACTATAGATGGTGACATCAGTGTGTCCGTGCTTATCTATTAAGGTTGTTGTCATCTATTATCTATTAAGGTTGATCTGTATCCCTAAAAAGTTGTCTTTCCGCTTTGTTTTGGCCTTCAGTGGTGTTGAGCTCATTGCTGTTCACATATGGCCCTGTAGGCACATAATTTAATTTAGGTTTGGAAATGTGACAGTGGTAATTTTATGGTAATGTGTGTGAGAGAGAAGGAGAGCAATTACACAAGAAGGTCTCTCTCTCTCTCCAGTATGTGTACTACTACACCTGGTAGAAGCAAGCCTCTCTGTTGTTAAAAGTGTTTTGTGGAGCCACGCTGTTTGTTGATGTGTTAAATAAACACATCAGTAGCAAGAGGGAGTTTTGTAGCTTTACTGGTAGGTTTCCTATATTTTGAAATGGTTTGTGCCCCACCAATTTTTTCCATATAAAAACGCCACTGGTTATATAAAAACTTTGTTTATTTTCAATTGACCCAGATTGGTTTATATTTCTTTCTATTTTTGTAAAATCTTTTCTTTTAAATATTCTTAAATTAATGTCTTATAAAATTGTAAATATTATTCATTTTACAGAGCAATTCCTTAATATAAAACCAATATTTTATTTTTGGCAAATACAGAGTCTTAAAGGACATCTATGTGAGGCCGGAATGTCATGTATTTGTCAACTTCGATTAAAGCCATGTCAGTTATGCTTTTCTATACAAATGACCAATGTATTTCAACAATCACCCATAGGAATTTCGTAATGACAGTCCTTTTTTAACTTAAAATAATCCCAGGTTACTGCACTACACCATTTTCCCCTACCATGTTACAGTCTGTGTGACTGGATTTTCACCATGGCTCTTTTCCTTTGTCTGTATGCAATAGGACCAGCTAGGCACTAGACTCTAGAGAAAGACCAAGTTGTTTCGCGCTTTGTCCTTGTGTACTGGCGGTTTGTTCCTCTTAGAGCCAGCAACAAAGCTGACCTTTCAGTGTGAATGGGTCTGGTTGGGGATAATATTGGTACTGTGTACATTGTTGGTGTACTTGACTTTCCTTCCATGTCCTTTGGAGTGGCTGTGTTCAAACCTTGCATGTATTCCCAACGAAGAAGATGGTGTTTACATTTCTGTGTTGGGATGGAATTCAAACAAGTGAAACATTCAGCTTTCTTTACTTTTCCTTGGGTTTGTTCTATTTATTTATATTATTCTCCCCGCTAAATCAAACAAGTGCCATGTTTCGGGTTGTTAACCATAAAAGGCAATTACATGGCTGAAAACTGTAATTAGTTAATATTAGACTCTAAACCTTTCAAAATGGAAAGCTAGAATGCAAACAGACTGCAATTGCTCTGTGAGAGCATATTCCCCAACAACACTTTCTGAATGTCTGATTTGTAAAGGTGTTGTTTGTCCCGGGCCGGAAATGTCAAGTGTTACTGATACCCTGTGTATGTACTCTGGAGGGAGCTGAGGGCATACTCAGTGACACCCCCCATAGCCCCTTTAGGAGAGGCCTAACAGCCTAACTGTCTTCTGCCCTGTCTATGACAATTCTCTGCATTAAAATGTAGTACACCTAACAGCCATGAAGAAATCTGAGCCAGTATTATCTCATCTAATTGGTGCTGAGGTTATCTCATATTTCTACCGGCACACCCACCTTGGTAGTGTAAAACAAACCTTGGTCTGGACGACTGCGTTGAAGCCAAGGTGTAGCCTAGATTGGCCCCGGATTGACTCTGTTTTAATGTGCATTATCAGTAGCAGAAGCAGTTGCGTAGGAGTGTGGCACCACTGGCGTTTGATCACATCATTTTGCCATTTCAAGCGTTCTAGGCAACCACCAGGGCTTATTGGAGGGGAGGTTAGCCACTACGAGAGGCTCGTTAGGAATTGTCATCCTCTGGGTTTATCTGGAGAAAGCCCACATCTGAAACCCGGCCTCCACTAAGCCCTTAAACTACCTACTTGGCATGCTGTAATAATTTAATAAAGCCTCTGGTCCTGGGCCAGCTAAAAGCAGGTAACAGTAGGGATTGCAAAGAACTACGTGCCTCAAGTCTGGTCAGACGATAGCGGAATTAGTGGCACTCTGAAACAAGTTAACCCTTCAGTAACCCAACAAACCAGCTCCTATGTGGACAACAATTTCAGATCAGATTTTACATGAGAACTCACTGATATTAGCCCCAGAATCAGGCTACTTTTTACATTTTTATATTTATCATCCTATCATAATTTAGCAGACGCTCTTATCTGGAGCAATTCATGTCTTCATACTTTTTCTCACTGGCCCCCTGTGGGAATCGAACCCACAACCCTGGAGTTGCACGAAACATGCTCTTACAAAGTGAGGTACACAGAACCATTTAATCGAGTGGACAGTTTTATGTCATGACTTTAAACGTTTATACTTCTAATGCTTGTCACAGTCATTCATAATACTCTTCTTCCTTTCACCTCCAGCCGCAGGACAGGTCAATACAGTGTCCAGGCCCGGGCCAAAAATGCCTCAGGAAAGCCCCCATACAACCGCTCTAACTCCCAGGACTCGCTGGATGAGCTGGCCATGGATGACTACTGGAAGGAGGTGGAACACATCACCCTTAGCGGAGAGGGAGAGCAGCTGGAGGAGGTGCAGCTGAAGGTGCCTGATGGTACTGTGTGAAGCTCTACTTTATTATAACCCTTAATGAGGCAGGACACAAGCACAGGGCATTTAATAAACCGAAGGAAACAAGGCAGAAACATAAGGCATACGCCAAACAAACACTCACAAGATACACTGGGAAAGGAGGAACTTAAGTAGGAACAGTGATTAGGGAAACAGGTGAGGGTGATAATCACCAAAACGAGTGATCCAAACGAGGGAGAGAGGGAGTTGGATCTCACTGGCATTGCAAGCCTGCCGTGCCAGGATGTGACATTTATAGCAGGAGTGTCAACTAAAAGTAGACATTAGATTTGATGCTTGTGACCTTTTCCTTCAGGCTTGGTTATGAAGATATGTCTTAGGAGTAACCCGTTAGAGACATCACATGTGTACAGTACAGTAATTCATTTGTGGTTTTCCTAGATCGCTGTTGGAAGCATTCTGTCAATGCTCAGTCCATAAAACATGGAGACTAGGATTGTCTGGTCTTGGGTCCGGGACGTGTTGTTTTGCGATACCGTCACATTATGTAAAGGATTTTCTTTCAGCCACAAAAGACAATAGTCTTGCTTCATCCTACAGGGAGAGGAAATGCCTATAAAAAGCATGGCAGAAGTTTATTGTTTCTTAAGCTGACCATTGTTTTGTCTGAAGCCCTGAATGTAGGTGCTTCCTTCGTTTCTTTTCTATATCAAGATGGTTGGTATGTCAGGCGTTAGCATACTAATGCTCTTATGGTGCATTGTGTCTCCACATAAGACTCAACCTGTCTGTGAATTGGCTTTAATCTGTTAAAAGGCTTAACACAGAGTAGCAGAGCAACATTAAAAAACACACAAACATTGACAGCTAAAATAGGGCAACACATTTGGACACCACAA
Source organism: Esox lucius (assembly GCF_011004845.1). Lineage (NCBI taxonomy): Eukaryota > Metazoa > Chordata > Actinopteri > Esociformes > Esocidae > Esox > Esox lucius. Next base: position 9,711,246 of record NC_047586.1, on the reverse strand, counting down.
TTTAAAAGGTCTGGTGACCAGATTACCAAGGTTAGAATTGAACTGTTCAGTATGTGTTAGTGAATTAATACATACAGCTTGCTCTAAAATGAATGCATACCACTTACTGTAAAAAAATAAGTATTTTGAATAAATATAAAACCCTAATGTGTTTGGGTGAGAAGCCACCGTCTTTATACTGCCTGCCTCTTTCTGTCTCTGTCTTCCTGTCTGTCTGTGTGCCTGTCTTCCTGTCTGTCTGTGTGCCTGTCTTCCTGTCTGTCTGTCTTCCTGTCTGTCTGTGTGCCTGTCTTCCTGTCTGTCTGTGTGCCTGTCCTCCTGCCTGTCTGAGTGCTTGTCTTTTCTGCCTTTCTGTGTGCTTGTCCTTTCTGTCTGTCTGTGTGCTTGTTTTTCTGTCTGTCTGTGTGCTTGTTTTTCTGCCTGTCTGTGTGCTTGTCCTTTCTGTCTGTCTGTGTGCTTGTCCTTTCTGTCTTTCTGTCTGTGTGCCTGTCTGTGTGCCTGTCTTCCTGTCTGTCCTCCCACCTGTCTGTGTGCCTGCAGAGGGGGAGCAGGAGGAGGCTTGGTTGAAGGAGGCGGGGCTGGAAACTCTGTTTGACAAGTCAGCGACAGACCCTGAGGACATCATGGTGCTGTTATCGACGCTGACGCGCACGCAGGCGGCCGCCGTGGAGAAACGTGTGGAGACTCTGCACCAGACCCTCAGGAAGCGCAACAAGCAGCACCACGTACCTGATGTCAGGGACATTTTCAAACTCCCAGATGGGGGGGGGTCAAAGGTCAGCTCACCGCAAGGCCCGTTTACATGCCCCGACCTGCCTGTAGAACTCAGGTCTGAAAGGCCTTTATGCCGAAATAATCCTTTGACTTGTTTATCAGAGTCAGGGCACATCACTACTAATCCCATAGGGACGGTCTGTTAATGGATACCTTATGTTAGGTAATAGGTTACAGGGTATTTATGGTAATTATATTTGTTATATTTGTTAGCTCATTCATAATTTGGTAATTAGCATTATTGGCTTTTTACAATATCAGTAATTATATACTTGTTTGATTTATATACTTGTTTGAGATCCTGTTTTTGTTTTGCAGGAGGAGGAAGCAGTTTCTACAGAGAGAAGTGAAAACAGAAAAAGAGAGATTACAAAAGATGGTATGTACCAAGTACTGAATCTCTGTCTGGGCATGTTGGTCAGTGCATGTAGAAAAACATAACTGATTTCGTTTTTCCATGAGAATCAGCTAGTCGTTCTGTTTTTCCACATTTGCATCTACAGAGGCTGTAAATAGTATTAACCCTCCTGGGGACTTTTTTTTACACATTATGTTACAATCCGAATTGATCTTATTAGGGTTTTATGCCACTGGTGAAGGTAAAAAAGTGAAAAATAAAATCAGCAAATTTTTGTAAATGAATTACAAATATCATTTTAATTTTTTATATTGTTTTTGTATTCACCCACTTGATATGACACACCTGAATGACACAGTGAGTTGAATGGAGTGCCTCTGTGTGCAGTCGTCCTGTTTCACATGATTTCAGGTTAAATACCCCTGTCTTTGGGAGGTCTGGTTAGTACAATTCCTAACCAAATGTACATCATTAACACAACGGAACGTTCAAAGCAAATCCAGAATAAGATTCTTCAAAAGCACCAGTCAGGGGTAGGATTTAAGATTTCCAAAGCATTTAATATCTTCCCAAGCACAGTAAAGTCCATTATTAAGAAATGAAGAGGCAGTGAATATCTCTAGAACAATCCATCCACAAGAAATGGGTGAGAAGGGCACAAGTCAGGAAGGCCACCAAGAGGCCTATGGCAACTCTAAAGGAGTTTTCTGTGGCTGAGATGGGAGACAATGTGCAATACCGCAACAATAGCCCTGGTGCTTCACCAAAGCTGTCTTTTTGGGAGAGTGGCAAAAAGATATTGTTGCAAATTTCAGCTACAGTTTATGTTAAGGCCTGTGGGAGACTGTAAGACCTAAAGGAAATGGTTCTATGGTCGGATGAGAGCAAAACAGTGCTATTTGGCCTCAACTCTAAGAGCGATGTTTGAAGCAAGCCTAACACGGCACATCATCTTGAGGAAACCATCCCTACTGTGAAGCAAGGTGGTGGCAGCATCATGCTATGGGGATGGTTCTCTGCATCAGGGCATGGAATGGACACAGAGAACAGAGAAATCCTGGAAGAAATCCTGCTAAGTATCCAAGAGACCTGGGACTAGGGAGGAGATTCATCTTCAAGCAAGACAATGACCCAAAACATATAGCCAAAACTACGCTGGAGTGATTTAAAAAGGCCATTGTCTTGGAGTAGTCCAGTCAAAGCCCAGACCTCGATACATTGAGAATATGTGGAAAGATGGGTGAATACTTTAGGCAAATCCCCTAATTTCATCCATTAGGATTTAATGTTGTAAAAACATTATATGTGGGAAAGTCCAGTGGGGGCGAATACGTTGGAGAACCACTGTAAATCATTCAGCAGACTCCTGTCCAAAGCAACATACAGTAGTGAATACATAAATTTTTTGTTGTTGTACCGGATACCATAACTTTCCTGATGAGTCAGGATCACAGGAAGCAGAAGTGCCAATTCTATGGAAGAGCTGTTGAGTTCAGAAGATAACTGCAGTATTCGTGCACACATGCGCACGCACACACACACATACAAACACACACACACACACATTCTTTTTTTTATCACCCCCTTGACCTTAAGGTGAATGCTGTTAGGAATCTTGTTGTCCATTATTTACATGGCTGCTTCATCCATTAGTGGGGCTTGCAGAGAGGAACTGAAGGCCTGTGTCCTGGTGCCAAGGACTTGAACGTCTGCCTGACGTGGGTCACAGAGGGTGGATGGGCTGTCTGCCTGACGTGGGTCACAGAGGGTGGATGGGCTGTCTGCCTGACGTGGGTCACAGAGGGTGGATGGGCTGTCTGCCTGACGTGGGTTACAGAGGGTGGATGGGCTGTCTGCCTGACGTGGGTTACAGAGGGTGGATGGGCTGTCTGCCTGACGTGGGTCACAGAGGGTGGATGGGCTGTCTGCCTGATGTGGGTCACAGAGGGTGGATGGGCTGTCTGCCTGACGTGGGTTACAGAGGGTGGATGGGCTGTCTGCCTGACGTGGGTCACAGAGGGTGGATGGGCTGTCTGCCTGATGTGGGTCACAGAGGGTGGATGGGCTGTCTGCCTGACGTGGGTTACAGAGGGTGGATGGGCTGTCTGCCTGACGTGGGTCACAGAGGGTGGATGGGCTGTCTGCCTGACGTGGGTTACAGAGGGTGGATGGGCTGTCTGCCTGATGTGGGTCACATAATCTCCCCAGCCACTTCACTGCTGACTGAAGTCTTTCTCCAGTTGTTGCTCTAGAGCTAGTTTTGAATGTACCAATTGTAACTGTGTGTGTGTGCGTGTGTGTGTGCGCATTCGCATGTGTGCGCGCAGGTCAGGCGCTGGAGCCCGCTGTGCAGCCTGAAACAGAGACAGACATCAACCTAGAGGTGTCCTTCTCTGATCAGGCGCTACGCTACAAGGAGGGTTCAAAGAGCAGTGGCGAGGCTGTGACTGAAGCAGACGACAAGCTACCTGTGAGTGCCCTTTAAACATTAACACATTAACACCACCACACATATTGACTGGGCCATTCAGCCAGAGCAAAGTTTACATGCCAAAACAGGAAGTGCCGTTCATCAACATCGCAGGCTCCCATTGGCCGGTTTGGGATAAAGGATTTGAAAGATGTATATGTTTTTCCTTTGTCAGCAGCAGGATCTTTGCCCCTGTAGTGTTTACAGAGTGAAATGTTGTTACTGAGCCTACGTCAGAAATGATTGACTAAATTATAGTTTTATATTGGCCTAGGCCATTGCAGTATTCATACTGAAATATGTAGTCACACTGCTTGTGTCCCAGTGGAATTTATTTCAAATTAATGATTGAGTTTGCACCTATTATCAATGAAACCACTGAGTGGAGTGTTTGAGGTAAAATACTGTACATTTTGCAATTCTGACTGTTCTAACCTGCTGGCTTTTTTGAGTTTCTGGCTCTAGGGACACCTGGTGGTCACAGCAAGGTACAACCAAAATGATGTCAGGTTCTCTAAGTTGCCTGCTTTATCGTCTGCTTCCCTTCTCTGTGTGTGCCAGAACTTCAAACTGAGCCGAGACAAGACTGGGTTGACCAAGGTGGGAGACCTGTCCCCTCAGGACATGAAGAAGGTGCACCGCTTGGTACTGATAGAGATGACCGCTTTGTTCGACACGGCAGGCATTGACCTCAAGACCCATAAAGCAGTCAAACTCAAGGTCAAAGGTTAGCCAGTATACTATAATTGCAAGCATGCAACATTAGAATAGAACAATAAATATGACCATCCTTCTGACTTTGTCCCAGGAAGCTCTGATGAAATTATCTTTGTGTTTTTTATCTAGAGTCGGGCCTGTTCGGGGTTCCTTTGGTCACCCTGTTGGAACAGGACCAGAGGAGACAGCCAGGGACCAAGGTACCATTCATACTGCAGAGGGTGAGCCACACAGTCTGTCACTAACACAATTCACTGGTCCTGGTTCACTAAAATCAGACGGCATGTCTGAATGCCTGCTCTTTAAGTAGACATCTCTTAAAACCTCGTATCTTCCAGATCATCTCACGCATAGAGGAAGAGGGTCTCGAAACCGAGGGTCTTCTACGGATACCGGGAGCAACCACAAGAGTCAAGGTCATTGTTCGTCGTTGCTGCTAAATTTATAAAATGCCTATATAATGTGTGGCGTGTATTTGCCAGATGTAGCAACGGCACAACAAAGCTCTATGGAAATAAATATGTGGCAAATGGAAGGGAACTATAGTCACTGTCATGTGACTTTCAGACTTTATGACCATGTGATGACACTGTGTATGTGTGGGTATTAACATATTCAGACCTTGGATCTAGAAGGTTCTCGCTGTGAATAATTCATTGTTATTGACCATCAAAAGACAGATATCGGAATAGTTCTTCACAACCCAATGAGGTCTAATTCAAAGGGATGATTGAATTTATTTTAAACATTAGATTACTTGGATGTACTACAAATCACCAAATGTAATTATATAAAAACAATTTTGGCTTGTTTTTGCAGCGTTGTTTAATGTGCCCTAGCCAATATAAAATACAAATAATCAAATATAGAATAATATTGATAATAAAAACATGATTTCCCTTAGAATTTCCCATTTCATTCTTTTGTTCAATTAAAGCAACAATGTAAATTTGTCAATATAAATGTCCCACTGCCAAGGATTGTTCTAAGTTTGAGGAATCCCAGTAAGGCATTTTGTAACAAAAGGGGAAGACATCCCAAAAAAACATGCTAATATCTAAATAGGCATATTATTCCAAAGTTATACGTTATGCAGATAAAACTTTTTTGTCCCAAGTGCAATATCTTGAACTGTTTTACCACATTTTCAGGAGAATGTTCTTAACTTAAGCTCTTTATGGTTAAAACAAGATAATAAAAGTGCATTAGAGCAGGTTTAAGGCCCAATGTTATGGGCATTACTGGTTTTGTCTTTGCCTCAATATCGGTACATCATCATCCTTGGAAAATTTGAGAAATAATAATAAATGGCCATATTTTATTGAGAAATAGCAAGATGTTTGGATGTTGGAGATCAACATAATTTATTATTGTACACATCCAGAGTTAAACTTCATCAGTGTTCCTCATTTTCTATAGGACATCATTTTTTTTGGTAAACTATCCTTTGACAACTGTGCAATGAACGTTAACACAGGGATTTTAGAAAGAAGGGTGTGGTCTTTATATACTTATGAAATGGTCATTACATTTCTAAAAATGTCTATTGAAACAGAAAGAATTTGCATTTCAGAACAATATGGTTTTATGTGTGATTGAACCAAACAGACAAAACGGATTTCCGAAAGTTTCTAAGTATTGCATTTGGAAACAATTTAGTTTTATTTATCTGGCCTTTAAAACTTCTTGGACTAGACATGTAAACATGATGTGCCTTTTAATGGTGACATTGATCCAATTAGTTGCATGTTTTTTTGCATTATTGAGATTGTCTATACATGTTTTCATAGCTCGTGCTTTGGTCCATCAAAATAAGTTACATTTTGTTATGTAAAGTAAAAGTGGATCACTTTGGCAACCCATGATTGTAATAGAAGCTTCAAACACCGGGGCTTGTTCATACAGAAATGTCATGCTTTAAAAAACACAAATGCATATGTCACTCACACCCTGACGTCTCAGGTACAACCTTATAGTTCCAAGGTCTCAATGTGTGTTGTAAATGTTTCCTTTCCTGCAGACGGTTTGTGAAGAGTTGGAAGGGAAGTTCTATGAGGGCCTGTTCTCTTGGGAGAGTCTGAAGCAGCACGATGCAGCCAGCCTGCTCAAGCTCTTCATCAGGGAGCTACCTCACCCTCTGCTTACTGTGGAATACCTCAGCGCCTTCATTGCAGTGCTCAGTCAGTCCCCCTGTATACATTATGCACCAAGCCTCTCCTTGTACACCACACTCTCTCTTCCTCACACTGACGCAGAGTCGTATCTTGATTTTGTTTGAGTTCTGTGTAATGTTGATTCATGGATTAGTATCTAATCCGTTGTACGGTTTTGATTTGTTTGGTTGCCTTACTCACAGAATTGCCTACTAAGAAGCAACAGTTGCAGGCTCTCAACTTGCTGGTTCTGCTACTTCCGGAGTCCAGCCGTGACACCCTGAAGGTGGGTAGAACTACACTCACTCTTAGTCCTCTAGCCAAGAAAGTGTAGTGTCATATTGACTGTTGGACACATTGTGCTTTGTGGCGGTTTCAGGCGCTGATGGAATTCTTTCAGAGGGTCATAGACCACAAGGAGCAGAACAAGATGACCTTGAACAATGTTGCTGTGGTGATGGCTCCAAACATCTTCATGTTTAAAGGCTTCCGTAACAAGATCAGCAAGCAGCAGGAATTCTCAATGGCCACAGAGACCGCTAACATTGTCCGACTGCTTATCAGATACCAAAACTTGCTCTGGACGGTATGCTGAAGTGTTTTTTTTCGAACAAAGCCTACTGGAAAAAGCTACATATCTTTGGTACAATTACTCATTTCATCACAATTTGTTTTCCTCTTCAGATTCCTAAATTTATAATGAACCAAGTCAGGAAACAGAACACGGAGAACCAGAAGAAAATGAGCAAAGACCGCGCCATGAGGAAACTTTTGAAGAAGATGGCATACGAGAAACATGAAAAACCGGAGAAAGCCCCCACAGAGGTGAGAGTAGCAGCAGACAAAGCTGGGCGTCTGCTTAGCACCTGTGTATGGTATTCCAATGGGCACCGTGGCTGCTCTGAAAAGCAGTTATGGCCGAGGAAACACCCATGCTGCCGAATGAATCAAGGGGAGAATATGTGAATGACTCAACTCAAATGCCTTCATTTCCTGGTTCAACCGTGGTAAGACGGAATGGCTCCTCTGTGACACCTAGTGGACATATGTAAAATCGCCACCCTGGGTTTTCATTGGGGGGAAAAAAACCCTAATCAATAAGGTTGGACGCCAAATGGATAATATGGATTTCCACATTGTATTATATAATTGAATTACCTCAGAGAATATTGATGTTCAAAAGCACATATGAATAGCATCAAGCCAATAGGTTAGACAGTGACTGAGGCAAGCTGAGACAGGGGCTGTTATTTCTCCTCAGGCATGTGGCAGTTCTCAGGGCTTCATCAGGGTCCAGGCCCCTCAGTTCTCCAAAGTGTCCATGGCCGTCCAGCTCACTGAGGACCTGCAGGCATGTGATGTCCTCACGCGCTTCCTCAGCCAGGACAGGTGAGACCGCACGCCCTGTAACGACACCCCTGAAGTCACTCGGTCACACCAGGGAATGCAGCCTGAAGGCCGTCCCATGACACCCTGTGTGTGGGTAGTCAGGGCCGTAATCTCAGCTGCCGGTTAGCCGAGGGACAGTCGGGTTACCTGCCTCTGGTGGCCCCGCTTCTGTTATGCTAAACTTACATGCCACAGCGCTGACATTGTGCTTGTATCCGTTACCCTGGTTTGTGTTCATCCCCTCTGTGTCTTTTGTGTGTGTTTGTCAGCTCTTTGTCGGTGAAAAGAGAGGATCTGTGCCTTTATGAAATAGGAGGAAACATCAGTAAGTATTGCATGGTGACGAAAGAAATTAGCTAAGTAATGGTCGAGAAAATGTTCAGTCATGGATGCAGGAAATTATTTTACCGCTCTGAAACATCAAATGCCATGTTAACAGTTGTAAAAAAAAACTGAAAGTAAAAAGCCAATAGTCTGAATAGAACTGTAGAGGGGGAGATTTGTTCTGAATTGGGCATAAAGTTCCTGCAATTCACCTATCCTCCATGTGGGAACAAATCCCTTGTATTGCACCTTATTCTAAGTGTTATAAAAACATGGTTCAAATCCCAGCAGTGCTAGCCCCTGACTAATTGTCTGCTGTGTGTTGTTCCGGAACAGAGGAGCGCTGCCTGGATGAGGAGACCTATATGAAAGACCTGTTGGAGCTAAACCCCAGTGCTGAGTGGTTCATCAAGTGTGTCCTCAGATAACATCGGACAGCTCTAACCCAGCCAGCCCCGTCTTAAAGGAGAATGGATGGAAAAAGGAAACATCAGCTAACTGTTCACCATGGAATGCGATCAGTGGAAAACTGGAGCCCAGGGACAGGTATAACAGGTGTTTTCGAACATGGTCAGGTAGATGAGGGCTCTTCTTTGATGCCTGGTGATGTGTCCAATCTCTGGGTACTACACTGCATAGGATAAAGCCTGATTGACATACATGATACGGATGTCCAACTGTCTATACTTCCAGTTTGTCAATTATGACTGAGAGCCACTGAACAATAAACTCTGTTGATGATAACGATAAGAGCAACTAACTGTACCGACAAGGTTCTGGACTATGGACTTGGTTTAGTGTAATGATCATTTCAGTAAATGGCCAAAAACCAAGAAAATAAAAACTGTTGGGAAGATGTTTGTCAGACAGTGACAATGTTTTTACATTCAAATCTAGACATGTAAGCTCTAAGTTAAACACTAACATAATTTGCTTTGCTCTGTAGCTAATTCTTCTCTTGTAAATCCTCATAAATGTAATGTGTGCCTCCTCTAACTTCATGGGTTGGGGTTGACTATTTTAATTCCAGTTCATTTGGGAAGTACAGAGACAGTTTTGTTTTTATTCTGCAAAAATCCTTAATTGTTTTTGTATAAAATGTTTCCAATATTTCATGGTCTCTAATGTATAGTTATAACCTTACCTAATTTCAAAGACACAGAACAGTCTTGGGAGAAAATTCAGACGTATGTCCTCCATTTGAACTGGTCCCACTAGCCATGCTGTTTCTTATCACACTGATGCCTTTTCCAAAAAGGTAAACTTGCAGACAACTAAACCGCCACAAATCATTTCTGGTGGGTCGGGTGACTGGAAGACGCCAGGCTATGACGCCCCTGGCTATGACATTCCACCTGGGAGGCCATTGAAATTCCAATTTGGTTTTCATTCTGAATTGACTGGAATCAAAAGGATATGAACCCTGGTGTTCTATTCTTCTGTTTAAGTAATATTCATTGACTCACTCAGTTTCACCCAAATACCGTCCAGCAGTGTCTGTAATTTGCGAAGTCAGTGCTTGATATTGCAGAATGACAGTACAATACAATTCCTCTAAGCTACTTTAAATTCACTGTCAAATCAAGTATTAGTATGAGTTGAAGTGATAGGCACTAAATCTAAAAGGTGTTTTCGCCCCATTTTGCTAAAAGGCACTTATTTTTAGGGTCCCTCCATTGTATAATCCCTTCATACTTCTGTCTGTTTCATGCAGAACATATGTTGACAGAATATGACAGTGGACAGTGGATGAGACAGGTAATGAGAATCAAAGAGATCATGTTATGCAGAATGAGATACAGTACAGGGAGAAACCATTATTGTGAAAAACATTTTCATCATGGCAAGGAAATAACACAAAACTAACTATTTGGAAAGCAGCCCTAATGTAAGAAACAAACATCATTATCATCTGGAGTCACATTCACTTAACTTTCCAACCTCATTATTTACTTATGTAATTACATTAGTAAATAAGGCGTGAATATATATAAAGTACCACGGCTTTTAGCCAATCAGATTTCAGGGTTTAAACCATCCGGTTTATTATTCATTAGATTATATTGTTATTGTGTTATTATAGCATGCAATTTCATTTGTATGCTATTATGCTATTAAACTTGCATGTTGTCTGTGCATTATTAAATAGTGAACCATGACTGATCAAAAACATTTTCCTGTGACTGATCAAAATCAAGATCTGTATTTCTCACTACCGGAGTATCTTCATAATATTGTGGTGTGAGGACCCTGGTAATTCCTAGACTTACAGTATGTGCACAGATTCTAAAGGATAGAAGAGTTTGGTTTGTGTTTTAATTTCTTAGCTTCATTTGTTTTTCAGACCACCTGTTCTAAACACTTTGGTCCTGTGGTCACGTTTCAGTTTACTTCCTGAAATTATTTTAATGTATTTGGTTGCACCAATGTGGTCTCAAGATGTGGTTCCTTAGTTTGCATTTTTCTGGTCAGTTCCTGGTGATAACGAACGTGTTCTCAAAAGGTACTTTTGGTACTTTCAATTGAGAATAACATTTTGAATAATGCAATATATGTCCAAACATAAAAATGTAGAATGTAAAAATTCTAGATGACTGCACTGTATGACATGTCTTAAACTGTGGGATATTTCTAAGTTTACACAATCCTTCGTGTTGTGCGTTATACTGTGAATATGGTTCCAAATATTTTTTGTAAAAAACGAATGTTTTGTAAATAAATACGTTATTGTTCCAATTTAGCATCTAATGTGCTTGTTTCGTCTTGTGCAATATACAGGAATCCCCTTCTTCACAGGAGTAGGCTGTATTTTGTTCTTGTGTCTACAGAGTAGGCTGTATTTTGTTCTTGTGTTGACAGAGTAGGCTGTATTTTGTTCTTGTGTCTACAGAGTAGGCTGTATTTTGTTCTTGTGTCTACAGAGTAGGCTGTATTTTGTTCTTGTGTCTACAGAGTAGGCTGTATTTTGTTCTTGTGTTGACAGAGTAGGCTGTATTTTGTTCTTGTGTTGACAGAGTAGGCTGTATTTTGTTCTTGTGTTGACAGAGTAGGCTGTATTTTGTTCTTGTGTTGACAGAGTAGGCTGTATTTTGTTCTTGTGTCTACAGAGTAGGCTGTATTTTGTTCTTGTGTTGACAGAGTAGGCTTTATTTTGTTCTTGTGTTGACAGAGTAGGCTGTATTTTGTTCTTGTGTCTACATAATTAGTACATGTTTCCTCTGGTGGGACTGTGTAGTGGCGTAGAGAGCCCGGCTATACTTGTGGAAGGGGACCTGGACACACTGAGGTGACCGGAGTTGGCCGGACTTCATCAGGCCACACACAGAGGTCACCATGGCCTGCAACCGACTCATATCTGCAGGGGACACAAAAAACCCAACAACACCCCTCAGTCAGACAAGGAAGGTTCCGATCTAATTTCAGATGTCCCAAACGTTCACTTCAAGGTCACGGTAAATATTTTTCACCAAACTGACCTTGACTGTTGTTCCTTTTCCACTGAGTCATCCAGAATCCCTGCAGTGTGATGTTCCGAAAGATAAGAGCTTTCTGTTGGGGAGCCAAGAAACACGCGCTTACATATTGTTCAATTTACCGGACAATTTGACAATCATGAGATTATCTAGAACATGGGAACTCACTGCTGGAATGTGGAGAGGCTTTTTGGCCATCCCACCATATGTGACCAGCGTCCCACCTTCACTGTGAGAGCATTAAAATCGAAGGATTAGCTTTCACGGAGAATCAAGTCAGTCCTTTGAAACCCAACATGAACACGGTGGATTACAGGCAGGATTCATGCAGGCATTATCCTCTAGATATTGGCCAATACATGACAAAAACTAAATGAACCCTCCTTGTGACACAACCTACCATAGACTGGAGAGAACCAGTCCACCACTCTGTCCTCCTACACAATTCAACCCCAGGACAGGCTTTTGGAGGCCCTGAAATACAGTAGTATTACTGCCTTTAATATCCTGAATAAAAATCCTCTTATTTTATCATACATTTCATGGAACCCTCACCTGAATTACATTCTCCAGACTCAAACCTTGCAGCTCTTCCTCGGTAATAACAAGATCAGCTCCCATCGATTTCAGTTCCTCCTCTAACTCTCGCCGATAAGGTCTGGGAGAACATACGACAAATCAGCCGCGCCCCCCCTCCGTTCGGAGTTGTAACACCGTTTTGTTTCCGGGTCTGTACTTGACGGCATGCCTCACCTGTCTCTGATGACGTTGATCGTCTTCACCCCCAAGGCAGCGGCTATTTGAATGACAGCCTGACCTACGGCACTGTTGGCTCCGTTCTGTATCACAGTGGCCCCTGCAGACCACAAATGAAGTAACTGACTGTGACTGACTGGCTTCAGCTGCTGATATATGGCAGAATATTCCCCTCCCCGGTAACGGCAGCTTTTCACCGAGAGACACCGATTTATATTATCCCAGGGAGATAATGTTTAGCTGGCTGCCTGCTTCTCCAGCTGTGACTACTGTCTACCTGGTGTGAGTGTGACGAAGTCATGCAGCATCCTGTAGGCTGTGCAGGGGTTCACCCCAATGGTGGCAGCCCCCAACAGAGGCATGTCCCGGGGGATGCGGAGAAGGTCACCCGCCTCGCACACCGCTTCTGTCCTCCACGTGCCTTCAACACAGCCACGTCACACGGCACAGCCACCAATGTTACAAACAGTGGAACAGTTCCGCCCCCACTGTCATATTAGATTTAAGTAGTCGGACCCAGGGGGGTGTGATTTATGGCCAATATACACTCACCTAAAGGATTATTAGGAACACCATACTAATACTGTGTTTGACCCCCTTTCGCCTTCAGAACTGCCTTAATTCTACGTGGCATTGATTCAACAACGTGCTGAAAGCATTCTTTAGAAATGTTGGCCCATATTGATAGGATGGCATCTTGCAGTTGATGGAGATTTGTGGGATGCACATCCAGGGCACGAAGCTCCCGTTCCACCACATCCCAAAGATGCTCTATTGGGTTGAGATCTGGTGACTGTGGGGGCCATTTCAGTACAGTGAACTCATTGTCATGTTCAAGAAACCAATTTGAAATGATTCGAGCTTTGTGACATGGTGCATTATCCTGCTGGAAGTAGCCATCAGAGGATGGGTACATGGTGGTCATAAAGGGATGGACATGGTCAGAAACAATGCTCAGGTAGGCCGTGGCATTTAAACGATGCCCAATTGGCACTAAGGGGCCTAAAGTGTGCCAGGAAAACATCCCCCACACCATTACACCACCACCACCAGCCTGCACAGTGGTAACAAGGCATGATGGATCCATGTTCTCACTCTGTTTACGCCAAATTCTGACTCTACCATCTGAATGTCTCAACAGAAATCGAGACTCATCAGACCAGGCAACATTCTTCCAGTCTTCAACTGTCCAATTTTGGTGAGCTTGTGCAAATTATAGCCTCTTTTTCCTATTTGTAGTGGAGATGAGTGGTACCCTGTGGGGTCTTCTGCTGTTGTAGCCCATCCGCCTCAAGGTTGTGCGTGTTGTGGCTTCAAAAATGCTTTGCTGCATACCTCGGTTGTAACTAGTGGTTATTTCAGTCAAAGTTGCTCTTCTATCAGCTTGAATCAGTCGGCCCATTCTCCTCTGACCTCTAGCATCAACAAGGCATTTCCGCCCACAGGACTGCCGCATACTGGATGTTTTTCTTTCCCATTCTGACATTCAGTTTGGAATTCAGGAGATTGTCTTGACCAGGACCACACCCCTAAATGCATTGAAGCAACTGCCATGTGATTGGTTGATTAGATAATTGCATTATTGAGAAATTGAACAGGTGTTCCTAATAATCCTTTAGGTGAGTGTAGTATGGCTAAAAGCTGTTTCCCCAGTCTTGCGTCCTGTAGTACCCGGGCTCAGCACTTAGCCGTGGTGTATCGGCAATATACCACAAAAAGCAGAGATGCCTCATTGCTATTATAAACCTGTTAACAATCCAAGTAGAACAGTAAAATGTATGGAATGTCGTACCTGTGGTATACATTCTCAAACTACGTCTTTCAGCCTTCAGGCTCTGAATCCCACAGTTTATGTTTACACTTAGTTGTCCAGGGAGACTCAGTGAGTGCATTCTTCTTAAGGTAGCAAGGTAAGACAATCATATCTGTTACATCATTTCCCTAGTAGTTTCTCAGCAGCAAAGTCAGTTCACGTAGAAAAACACAATAGCAAGCTTAAATAATTGTTTTCCTCACCAAAGCCGGCATCCCAGGGTATAGCCCAGTCTCCCGGTCTCAGAGAGGTGACCGCAGTACCAACCTCAATCACCTCCCCCAGTCCCTCATTTCCTCCTACAGCAGGAAGCCTGGGAAGGATTGGGTATGTGCCTGCGAGTTACAATGCAAGGATTATGGTTAGGTTTGGAGCTATAGGGTTAGAGTTCAGACTAGAGTTAGAGTTGAATGATGCTAGGGTTAGGATTAACATGGACAGGGTTTTACCAGGGCATGGACATGTTTCTAGGGTTAGAGTCCACCTAAAGTATGACATTTCACATTGGTATCCTTACCAAGTAAGTCTAACAGAGATAAGAACAAAATGTAAGATCATCAGCTAGCTTGTGATTTTACAGTTAATTCACTCTCCAGCTGGCTTTAAGTTCTGTATTACCAATGAATAAGCATTAAGATCAAATCATTTATGTGACTTTAATGAGCTTCACAATCTGAGATACATTAGAATCATTTGGAAATTATTCATAAAAAAATTTGATATTGGTCAAAAAATAAATGCTGAAATGTGAAACTGTGCCAGGTAAATATAACTGAAAGCATTTGACATCGTAGGGATATGGAAATCAATATGTAATTTAGGTTAACTATCCCTTTAAGGTAAAGTACTGTTGAGGTTGAGTTATGAATTATCATATATTTGTTACAAATGCTTGAAGGTCAAAACATTTTGAAGCATTTACAATGAAACTAGTTTTAAAATGCTATCAAATCTTATAAAGGACGCTGGCTGTACGGCTGGTACAGTACCTTGTAACATGTTTATATCAGCTGGATTGACAGGTGCTGCTAGCATCCTCAGTCTGACGCTGTGCTGGCCCAGGGCTGCTAGAGACATCTCTTCCATTCTATCACAGGGTGAAAGACCAGCATTTAACTCAGAAATGCCCATCCACATTGATGTTCATCTGTTTTCTTTGTGTTAACAGTGCCCATTAGGTAGCAGGTCAGAAATATTTCAAACCAGGGAAATAGCACACTCTAGTGGCCACACCGTTCATTGAACATTACGAGTTTTGAAGAACACCTTTAACTCTAATCATCACGAACGGACAGGTGTTCTATGAGATATGTTTTAACAAGCCCTGCCTCTCAACTATGTAAGTTAAGGCGTGGTCCCTTACCTGACCGTGTCATGATGATGCCCATGCTGTCTATACACCAGGGCAGAGCAGGAGTGGAGCTGTCGTAGCGTACCAGGGCCCAGAGGGGTTCTTCTCTCTCCCTGCCCCACGGAGGGAACTATTTCCCGGCTCAGTTTGAACAGAGATCTCCTCATGATGACTGATGCGGAGCAATACAGTCTACAGTATGGATGAGTCCGTTCTGCTAAAACACTAGGATGTGGCGGTAGACCAGTCCAGCCTAATCTCACTTCCTTCAGTCTGACTGGGCGGCTGAAAACAACCATGCATTTCCCAATTTGACTCAACTGTTCTAGTGGTGCCCCTCCACCTAAAAATTTCTTGATTGTGAAACCGGGTTCAACAAGATTTGACAATATCTGAAATTCCCAGTATGGCTTGTAAGAATTAAAGGAATTGATAAACGTTAGTCATTATACTGTCTCAATTGTTCTAGTGCCACACCTAAACCTAAAAAGTTAATGATTTTGAAACCGTGTAAATAAAAGTTAGTTATTATGGCACCTAAGTTATTTCTCAAGCTGATTTAAGTATGCTTACATTTTGGTATAATTACAACATTAAAACACATTTCCAAATTAAATTACCAACACATCTAAACATTTGTTGCTTAGCAGTTTATTTTCACAAATCTTCCCATTTCAGGTCCACACTGTAGATATCATGTGTGTGATGACAGTACATGTTTCTCTGTTTCAGAAGTTCAGGCAAGGCAGCAGACTACGCCAGTTCCTTGTAAAAGTAAATGTTGCCAAATTCATCTATGTGAAATTAAGTGGTGGTTTGACTGTAGGATAAAAGTCCCAGTTTACATTATAATAAAGACAAGAACATTATTTGCTTGCCTTCAAAGCGTGTATTTTAAATGCTGCAGGTTGTTACACAGTACAAATTCCAAACACACCATGCAAACAGTATGATACATCATATGTGACCAGACAGACACCATAGGGCAGACAGACACCATAGGGCAGACAGACACCATAGGGCACACAGATTGTAGGACAGAGAAGGGGGATGTGTAGTACTCTAAAGGACCCATTGTTTGATGCCGTCTTACAACAAGTTCCATTCACTTGGAGGGTATCTGACACTAAAAAGCAGTCTGAACCCTGGGTATGAAGCTATACCCCTCTGATCCAGCATTAGGGTGGATTACAGTCTGGTAAGTAGTGTTTTGTTGCTCCTGTTTGGACTGACAGCGACAGGCTTTGGTAGACTGTGTTTAGGCAGTGGTGGCCGGGCAGGTGAGGGGTTGAACCCCCTTGAACTCCAGACCCTTGTTGAATTGAACCTCAAACACTTTAGCTGCCTTGGTTATCTTCAGGTCTCTCATGCAGCCTTTAAATGAAGTGCTGGTAATCAGGCCAAACTGCTTGAGCCCCTCTGGAAAATAGATAAAAGACAACGGCTGATTTATGACTGTAATTTGCTACCCCATTAAGCGAAGTCATGTTTCATAAATACGAAAAACGGATGACTGCTGGAGATTATAACTTTGATTACCTTCTCAGGTTTCTGGGGGAAGTTAATCACAAACATGTCTAACATAATACTGGGACACAGTTTAATGCCCCACACTGGGGCCAATTCAGGTTCATGCTCACAACTTATTGGATGTCACGATTCTAGAGGCGTGTCTGTTCTACACGATACAGCTGCCTGTCCTAAAAAAAATACCCCAACTGAATGAAGCCCCTTTACTGATCATTGCTCCAACTGAACAAAGCCATTACTGAAAACTGCCGTTCGTGTTGCTGCCCTACTGAACACGACCCTACCGAATCACCGTCTTTTCTGAACGTTGCCAATACTGAACATGACCCAAGCTGAATGTTGGTGACGACTGAACCACTGGTCTGTCGGGGTGAGTGTCATTAGTACCTGGGTATCCCCCAACGTAAATGGGGTCACTGGTGTCAACGGTGTTGAACCTGGCGTTGGGGCTCTCTGCTTCCACCTTCCTGCCGTCCACTACGAGCTCCAGCCTGTGGCGTAGCTTGTGGGCCGTGACTGAGTGCCACCGACCGTCACAGAGGCCTGCCTCTGCTTCAGGCTCGTACTGAGCCGTGATCCGCCCCGCCCCATTGTCCACGTGGAACAGCAGCTAGAGGAGGGAGAAGACGCGCTCAGATCACATCCCACCCGCCCACACCACGTAACAAATCTTGACCAGTGCTTAGAAATAGCCATGATTATCTATACCGAGGCACTGAGTGAGAGTGGAACATCCCCGGTTTCTGTCAGGGCCTAATCCCAAGTAGATTTAGAATGAAATGTATGTGGTACAACAGATACGCGTTATAACGTGTATGATTCATGTGTAATGTGATATAATACGTGTGTGCTATATTCGGTTGTACCTTGCCGTTGTGCAGTTCAATGCCCAGACCCTTCATCTTGTTGTCCACCTGACTGCTGACTCCTAGCAGGACCCCATTGCTCTGAGCCGTCCTGAACTCCAGCTCCAGACCCACGTCCAGACCCACCCTGTAGGACCCCACTGGACCGGAAGAGAAGTCAGAACCACTCCTTTCACATCTAACAATAGGTTCAAGAAGTTTTCAGACCGGGGTCCGTGGAAATGTTGGCGCTAGATTACAAAATGAAATATTGTTTTTTTGCCGCAAACCTTACCTGTAGGACACGATATGGGAAATACGATCAATACTTGTGTCTCTTCTATCCTACTGCAGTAACAGAAATGGCTTGCTATATTGCCGTTTAATTCATGATTATATTTTAGTCTTCCCACTGTCTCAACTTAGAGGCGCTGCCAAAGTCTGTTGTGCTGTTGGCGATTCAACCCTGAGTGTTTATCATGAGGGCAACATCAATAAATGTTTAACATAGCTTTTTCTTTACAGAATAAGAAGAAACAAATTTTTGTTCAATTGCACATTTTAGAAAACATGATCAAATAACCTTACATTTCAAATGAGGGCAAGGGAGGAAAATATGTTACGAAATAAATCTAATATTGTCTCCAGTCTGGCTTTTTTCACTGTCCAGCACAATAATTCAATTTTGTCAGGCTCATTTTAAAAACATGATACAATAACCAAACATGTCAAGGGAGTGTGAGATGACTGATATCCCTACATGAACAACACATGCATCCAATTTATTTCAGACATGTCCATATTATTCTAAAGTATTTGTAATAATTTGAATGCCAACGAATAACACTATTGATGAGACCTATAAAAGGCAGTAATATGCATATACATATATATACTGTATACAGCTCTGGAAAAAATGAAGAGACCACTGCACCTTTTTCTTTCCTTTCCAAAAAAGTCGGAAAGGAAAGTTTTGAGTGAGGAACAGAAGCGTTCAATTTGCAGTGGTCTCTTCATTCTTTTCCGAAGCTGTGTATATATATGTCTATCACTGCAGTGGGTAAAAATAACTGTAGTGGGCCCTTGGGTCATTAGATTAACATATTTTGGGGTCTTTTACATGCTGTGTCCATATGATGCTATCTTAAATATAAAATCAATGTAAATCATTGATGTAAAAGGAGCAATTGGTATTTAGTCATAATTTCTTTCCTTCTTACTTAATATGTGATTTATGTACAGCATTGTAATAATTATAGTCATATAGTGACTCTCAGAAGTATTTACCCTGCTTAGAATTTTACAACATAAAATCTAAATTTATTTTACAAGGAGTTTTAACAGAACAAAGTCCAAGTGAAAGTGAAAAATAAATCTACAAATAGTTCTAAATTACAGCATATGAAGTGAATATCAGTGACATTCACATTCACCCCTTTAGTCAACATTTAGTAGAAACAACCACAATTACAGCCATGAGTCTATTTTGTACTTTTTTCTAGAAGCTTTGCACAACTGGACACAGCAATGTTTGCCCATTCTTCTTTCCAAAATTGCTCAAGCTCCGTCAAGTTGGGTAGGGACTTTTGGTGAACACCAATTTTAATCTCTTTCCAGGCTTTGACTGGGCTACTCCAGGACACTGACCGTTCTTAGCCACGCAGCTTGGCTTTAGCTGTATATTTGGGGTAAAATGCCCTGCCGGAAAATAAATCTTCTACCAAGTCACAGATCTTTTGAGCAGGTTTATTTAGCTTCTTCTAGGACTTTTCTGTACTTCCATCTTCACAAGCTTTCCAGGCCCTGATGCAGAGAGGACTCCTCATGGCAAGAGTGTGCCACCAGCATGTGTCCTCAGGATGATGTGTGGTGTTAGGGTTGTGCCAAAAAGATCAAAAAGGCAATTCTGGTCTCATCGATCTATGGACTCCTCTTCAACTTGGTCTCAGTTAGTGGCCTCCCTCGCCCAGATACTCAGTTTTCAAGGACAGCCTGTTCTAGACATCTTCACAAATGTGTCATATTCTCTCCATTTCTTAATAACTGACTTTTACTGTGCTCTGGGGGATATTCAATGAATTGGAGATGTTCTTATATTCTACCCCTGATTTGTGATTTGATTAATCTTATTTCCTCCAGATTTGCTTCGAATGTTCCTTTGGCTTCATAATGCAATTTTTGTTTTGGAATTGTACTAGCCAATTGTTGGACTTCTCAGAGACAGGTGTATTTAACCCCAAATCAGGTGGAACCAGTAACATGACTTCTAAAGATAATGGGTTGCACCACAGCTCATTCAGGTGTGTAATATAAGTGAATATATGTTTTGTATTTGTAATCAATTTGTGAACGATTTACTGATCACTTTTTTGTGTTGATCATTGGCAGAAATTGCCATTCAAAGCCATTTTAACTTCAGGTTGTTAAACAATGGTGGGTGGTGAATACTTTTGAGAGCCACCGTGTTTTTAAGGTTTGAGTGTCGCAATTCACCTGCTTTGATGTATCCTGTGCCATCGAAGTATGTTCCTTTCTCAGTGCTGACGAAACAGCTGCCCACGTGGTGGCTGGAGGTGGGCTTGTCCATGTCCAACACACTACCCAACATCTTAAAGTTTCTGATGCAGCCATCAATACTGTACAAGACCTCAAAGAAAAACACAACACACCTTTAAACTACTACACCTTTAAACCACTACAGCTTTAATTAACTACTACACCTTTAAACCACTACACCAATAATTTACTACTACACCTTCAACAACTACACATTTAACTACCCCTGTGAGGTTAGATTTACTGTTGAATGTATCCCATTCACTGGAAAGGTTCACTGCAAACATCCTAACACCTGGATCTTGAGCACACCAAATTAGTCCAATGAGTTCCAGATTTGATTAGAACATATTCTAGATATGGAACCAAAACAAATGTGAGCGTGTGTGAACGTACTGGTCCAATCCTCTTAGTGGTGTAGTTCACAGGCAGACCACCAATGTACAGCATTCCAACCACATCCAAGATATCAGCCTTCTTGGGGCTAATGGTGTGTTTGGAGTAACGGTTGTCTATCACTAAAACACCTCTCTGATTCTCCCTCATCACCCGGATCTGAGAAAGGAGAAGGGGAAGATTCATTCAAGCACTGTAGTTCCTGGTCACTTCTGATGGCTTCCTGTTTTTCATGAAATCGAAAAACAATGTGGTTTAATAGTGGTTTCATTGTGCCGTACGGTGTGCTCTTTCAATCTAAACCCTCACACAGACGGCGGAGTGGAACCGGACTTTTAACACCACGCTAAGGAGAACCACACTTACTGGGAAATCACAATGTCAAACGAGGTTTTTCTGTAGGGGAAGTGTCAGTTTCATTGTCGCTACGGTTTGAGCTGACTCGCCGCGTGTATGCAATGACCTTGTGCCAGTGGCCGTCGTTGATGATGCGCGGCACGCTGACGGAGGTGTTACCGTGGCCCAGGTCGTAGCCGAGGTGGGCCATACCCTCCTTCACCTGGACGGTGGCGAAGTCAGCGTGGTTAATCCGGGCCATGTAGAACACCAGGCCCGACTCTGCCGTGGTCCTCAGCTCAAATTCCATGATCAGCCTGAAGAAAACACATTCACAAAAGCGTTGGTTCAATATGATGTTTACAGATATCAATCGTGTCTACAAAGGTGGATTCTTTTGATATATCGAAATCGACCAGCTCCTTCTTCGGCCACAAACAGAACACCACCTTAATTAGATAATATGCCTGGCCATTGCAATGTATTCCCTTTTTTTTGACCGGGTTTGGCTAATGCGTAATATAGATAAAGTGGACCGTGGACAATGAACTGAAATTCATTGCTTACCTGTTTTTCACCTTAGTGTCATCAAACTCAAATGCAACATGGCTGTTTTTAGAGAGCCCAAACTGCTTTGCTTTCTCTAAGACCACAGGAGATGCCTCAGCAGCACATGAAAGCTGTAGAAAGACAGTGTTATGATTATAAACACCATTTCAACATGATCTCATTCACAGCACGCACAACTGTTGTTCTAAGATGCGCCAGTAGATGGTGGTATTGAAAAAGACACAACAATGCTGTTGAGCTGGAAACATGTCTTTTTGGCAAGGCCACCTAGCGCTGCCATTCTCTGAATCACTTCATTTGTTTTGTTCAGAATTTGAAGACATTCTACGTCCTCTGACTATGCATCATACATCTCCCTCAATGTCGACCAAGCCCAGGGGTTTTATATTCTAGTTCAGCTCTATAGGCTCCCATTTGGTTAAAAGGGCATACTGATTTACTTGAGACCATGAAAGTCAAAGTCGGTTGACAATATCAAAGACAAGGAGCTTCCATTAAATTTCACAAGCAACACGTCTTCACAGACAGCTTGGTGCTGAAGGTCTTGAGCTGAAATCCACGGAGATGAAGCGGACATTATGTGTAAGCGTGGGCGGGCAGGGTTGTAGGCAGGTAGGGACAGGTACCGGAGGCACTGTGACAGCTGCATGGCCTGGTTCCTCTGTGGCGGAATGGAGGGATGGCGGTACCGCAGGGGGCGTGTCCTAAAGCGGCAGCAGGGGGCAGTGAAAGGGTTAAGCTGGGTTACACACAGCCAACTGGAGCGGCTACAACATTCGGAAAATACAGGCGGACAACCAGTCCAGCACTAATGTCACAAATGCTGAAAGTCAGCACAGCGAGTAGCTAGAGGAACAGTGCTAAGAAACGGACTACAGTACGGTTACAGACCTTTTCTACAAGCAAAGGGATGTACTGCCAGTCAAAACGCTGTAGCATCATACAGTGGGGAGAACAAGTATTTGACACACTGACGATTTTGCAGGTTTTCCTACTTACAAAGCATGCAGAGGTCTGTAATTTTTTATCATAGGTACACTTCAACTGTGAGAGACAGAATCTATCTAATCAAAAATCCAGAAAATGTAAGTGATACACTGGTATCACTGATTTTTAAATAATTAATTTGCATTTTATTGCATGACATAAGTATTTGATCACCTACAGAACTACATGGCAGGACACACAGCCAGGGCAACTAAGGAGTGGCTCCATGAGAAGCATCTCAAGGTCCTGGAGTGGCCTAGCTTGTCTCCAGACCTGAACCCAATAGAAAATCTTTGGAGGGAGCTAAAAGTCTGTATTGCCCAGCGACACCCCCGAAACCTGAAGGATCTGGAGAAGGTCTGTTTGGAGGAGTGGGCCCAAATCCCTGCTGCAGTGTGTGCAACCCTGGTCAAGAACTACAGGAAACGTATGATCTCTGTAATTGCAAACAAAGGTTTCTGTACCAAATATTAAGTTCTGCTTTTCTGATGTATCAAATACTTATGTCATGCAATAAAATGCAAACTAATTACTTAAAAATCTGAAAATGTGATTTTCTGAATTTTTGTTTTAGATTCCGTCTCTCACAGTTGAAGTGTACCTATGATAAAAATTACAGACCTCTACATGCTTTGTAAGTGGGAAAACCTGCAAAATCTGAAGTGTATCAAATACTTGTTCTCCCCACTGGACATGCATATATTTTGGGGGTGTGGGCAGCTTGGTTAGTCAAGAAGGAATTGGACTGGCAGGATGGAAAAGACAGATGAAGAGACGGAGGGAGAAAGAGATTCAGAGAAAGAGAGAAAAATAGATTAAGGGAAAGACAGAAAAACACAGACAAAGAAATGGAGGGAGAGAGAGACAAACAGTGACAGAAAAAATAGAGATAGGGAAGGGAGACACAGAGAAAGAGAGGGACAAGCAGAGAGAGAGAGAGAGAGAGAGAGAGAGAGAGAGAGAGAGAGAGAGAGAGAGAGAGAGAGAGAGAGAGAGAGAGAGAGAGAGAGAGAGAGAGAGAGAGAGAGAGAGAGAGAGAGAGAGAGAGAGAGAGAGAGAGAGAGAGAGAGAGAGAGAGAGAGAGAGAGAGAGAGAGAGAGGGCACAGCAACAGTACCCAATCTGTCAGCCAGACAGGATAGATGGAGCTGCAGAGCTATGAGAAAGAGCCCTGTCAACACCACAGCTTTACCTATAAAGCAACCTAATGGATTGGAAAATGGCCCATTCTTTATTCCAGCCACATCAACCTCTCTGATGGTGTATTTAGACTCAGGGCCAAGCGGCCTGTCTGGCTGAACTGTGCTTGGGATGGACGTCAGCTCTTTATGATCCATGGGGATACCAGTGTATCACTTACACATATCACATACGGTATGAACTTGGTCCTTAAAAGTGAATTTGCCCAAAGTCCCCCATACCGCTACGGAGTTCAAACCTACAGTGGAAGGTGCAGGTGTCCGTCTGGGCGTCTGTGTGGGTGACGGTACAGTCAGAACCTCTGGTCGGACTGACGCTTCTGGTGGGGGCAGGGGTGGAACGGGAGGGGCCAGGTTAGGACACTGGCCGATCTCTGCGTTCTCGAAGGCCACAGGCTGGGAGAAATCTGTAAGGCTGTAGGAAACAACACACAGGCAGGCCAACACACATTAAGACACACACACACAGGCCGGCCAACACACATTCAGACACACACACACACACACAGGCAGGCCATCACACACACGCAGACAAAAAAGCAGAAACACAGGCGGAGAGAAAGAGCAAGTGTGTTAATGTGTGACGATGGGCCTGGCCATCAGTGTAATCAGTTGAATTATGAACATGGTTATCACAGAGGACAGCCCCCATTAAAGCCATCTAAATGTGGGTCAGCTGTGTTTAGTCCACTGGGGAGAGAGAGAGAGAGACAGAGAGAGAGAGAGAGAGAGCACTGAACCTAATAATGGAAATGCATTATCAGCCCTAAGAAAATGCTTTGGAAACAGGCCACAGAGTCAAATGACAGCACTTACAACCTCTAAAAACACGCCAGGAAACTACTACTCAACACTGCAGCGAATGGACGACACGTTTCGCACGGGCTTCCATGGGCATTATCCACCAATATCTTTCCGGTACCTCGGATCAGGACCACGAAGGGTCGCGACAGACGTGAAGGTTACATACACAGAATTGATCATGAGGTTCCAGATGCATCCTTGGAATGGGACATTGGGTCTCTGGGAGCTGAGCTCTACGTCAGGGGGTATGCCCCCGATGAACAGCCGGTTGACTCCCATGGGCTGGTCGTTAGGGAGCGCCTGCTCCCTCTTCAACTCCTCATCCACCTGGACTGCGAATGACCTGAACAGAGACGGCGAGAAAGTCGGTGGACAAAACCGAGTGGGCGGCTACAAACGAATGGCTGGAGAAGAGTTTATCAAGGCAAGACTTGTTCTTTGTCCCGTGTACAAAAAGCAACGCCAACGGGTGTTTGTGCGCGTGTTTTCCACCTGCCGCTGAGCCTCTCGATGCGGAGCGTGTGTTCTCGCCCGTCGTGCAGGACGCCCTGGTCGGGCTTGCGGACCACCCTGCGTGGGCTGTGGCTGCCTGTGAACACCAGAACCTCCAGGGTCCCCTTGTTCAGCAACACAGCCAGGAAGGGCTGCAGGGGGATGGGAGAAGTCAGGGGGGACGTGACGGACGGGAACCACAAAAGACACAACGATAACCAACAACCTCAATGTCCAACAACAGTATTATGCACGGGCACCTTGGTTAATACAACTTCGCCTCAATGGTGCCTCCTTGTTAAAGCAAACCGCAAAAAAAAAATCTGTTACAAACACATGAGCAAGTTAGGTCACGCCTTACACAATATTGAGCCCTGAATGTTAAAAGAAAATAAAAACTTCATGAAACTTAAAGAAAGCTCTTTTATATAACGATAAAACTTGAGATGAGATACTTAGGGAAAAGGAAAAAAGGAAGAACATTTTGCTAAATTCCATACTGATATTCTGTTCTATCCTAAGGGTTCTGTATGTGCTGTTCTCAGTCCTCCATTTCTCAAACTGCCTTGATTGGATTCTGTTTGGGCAGAACTTCACAGGGAGCTCAGACTGTGAAACATATCAGGCAAGCAATAGATAGATTTAAGTGCCCCTTGTTATGATTAAATTCTCTGTAATCAGTCCGACAAGATGGTGAGCACATCCCTCCACCGACGTGGAAATCTCAGACTCGCATGCACAGAGGGAGTTAGCTCGGGGAGAGTGAGAGAGTGCTACCCACAATACCTCTGGTCTGATTCAGCAATGCGCTGTCCCCCGCGAAAATTGCCAAAATGTATCGCCGAGGACACAGAGATCTGCAAGCCCGACTTCGTACTCATTCGAAATGTCATCCACTTCATTTACTAGGCCTAATGATTTTTAAAGGTGATGGTCTGGACCTTTCCCACGGGTTATCTCTAAATTGGATGTGATCCATCAGAGGGTTGTTGTATAATCTATTTCTTAATAACGGCACTTGCAGGGAGAATGTTAGAGGTTAAACCCACTATCACTTCCTGCAGCCACAGGCACTAATTGATGTGGCGGTCTGCAGAGTTACAGGGGAGGTGAAGAGAGAGAGACGGAGAGAAAGACGGAGAAATGAAAGGTGCCCTAACAGAGATGCAGAAAGTAATGTTTCAATCAAATCCCCCCATCGCAAATCTCCCAGCTTTTAGCCCTCTGTGAAAGATGATCAACTTTTGTTTGCTGCCAGGTGAAAGCGTCATCACTGAAGCTTACCCACGGCAATTCATCTCTTTTCTAGTTCATTTAATAAGGAGCTTTGCACACAGCAGGAGCTGATTATCAATGCGCTGTTTGTTTTTCAAAGCAACTCTCTCAGACAGCATTGCCCTCCTTATTCAATTACGAGAACCTAGAAACCCTTTCAACAAGTGATTCAATTTCCTCTGGGCAATAGGAAACAATGGAGTGTAAAGAAGAATGTAACATTACGGAGGACTAAATGCCGAGTTCAAAGGCTTTGATTGTTCGAACGCCAGATAACTGTAACACTGAAGTGTGTGTCCGCAGGTGTTCTCCGCGTACCTCCCCAGACTGCCTGCGTTTCCTCTTGGGGAGCTGGAACAGGGAGCCGGCCCCACTGGCGGCCCCGCTACCGAACAAGATGATGCCCTTGTCGCTCTTGGTTGCGAAGGACAAGCTGATTTCCGTGGCCACATCAAAGGACATGGACCTCAGCTCCATGTGACCCGGTTTGGAGAAACTCACTGTGTGGAGGTTCTGTTGGGGAGAGACCCGCCGGCACGGTCATCGATCAGCCAATGACACAGGCTTCCACACACGGGAAAGTACTGAGGTTGAGCGTGACATTTTGCAAACGTCTTATAAACACAACTCAGACATAGAAAACCGCCGCTGCTGAATATGACATACGTTCCCACTCATCTGTTACCGCCACAGGCCTTAGCATTTGGTGTCTGTGGCGTGTATAAATATTAAAACATCTTCCTCAACTAAAAGAACAGTTTCCGACACAGTGACATCTTTGTTCTTCACATGCCAGATAACTACATGATTATTTCATTCATCTTTTGCTGTTACTTTACATCAGTTACCATACATCAGTCATTTTTATTCTTCCTTCTGTATTTTCAAAGGAGGGGGGAAGAATTGGGCCATATTTCACGAGTAGGCCTGTCTCTATGAATAATTAAAGGGAGCTGAGTAAAGAAGAGGGGGTAGGAAAGGGAGCGCCAATAAAACCTGTTGAGGATAAACTGACCTCCACAGAGCAGCCCTTGGTCAGTCCTGTGTAGTCAAAGCTGCTCAGCAAGTTGTAGGGCGTTCTGGAAACCTCAATATCTCTCATGCAGCCAGCATACCTCTTCTTGAAAACCTCCGACCTGTGGAGAGAGGAGAGTCGTCTCAACTGCCACTCTGACTTGCCACGCCGTTCATTGTGGAAAATCTGTCCTCGTTTTAAGGGGAAAGGACAATGTGAGGCAGACCCAAACGAGACTGCATTCCTTCTACAAGTTACAGTTTTTTTTAAAGCTGGTTCAAGTATGTCTTTTGTACACCTTTTTGTCTGGGTTTGCTCAATAGCAATGAACCTTTATCTGAACAATTAACTCAACAGCTGCTGTGAACAAAATAGAAAGCTGCAAATAGAGTGTCATTGTTAAATGCTCGTTTGAACGTTTGCCAACATATTTCATGGCATGCAGAAAGTGGCAGGATGACAGGGCAGCATCAGCTAGCGAAGGAAAAGGAGTGGAAGCTGTGGTCTACTGATCCCCAGGACGGTTTGGATGGTGTTTATTCAGACATGTCTAATACCTCTACTGAAAATGGAAAAGGCCAAAGAGTATTAAATTAAATTCTAATGACCAGTGTTGCATCAAAGCATCTATGCCGCTGAAGTACAAGAGGTTTCTATGAAGAGATCTGCCGAGTTGACAGATGAGTTCTAGCGTGTAAATGGACTACACCAGGCACATGCAAAAATGTATACGGTAAACATTAATAGTATAATTTTTACCTTGCTTTCATACTGTAAGAATAAAAAGATACAAGTAAATGCATATTAATATGACATTCACAAAAACACTTAAAAATCACAAAAAATTATTTTGCAAATTTTGTGTGGTATCTACATGCCTCAAACGACCAACTTAAGGCTGTAAACTGCTAATGTTGATTGTTTAAAGTGAAGATTTATAAAACAAATTGCTAGGGTTGTTTATAAGTAATAGATCAATGAGTATATCATTCTTTTCATTTAGGAAACATTTTCAATTTTAATAGAAGTTTGGGCAATTTCTTTTATTGTCTAGAATTAAAAAGGCAATATGAAACTCAGTTACTGCATATTTGTAGAGTCAGGCCAGCTTTGACAAATATTTTCATAATTCTTCACATTCAGTGAATTCATATCATTGCCTATGTATTGTTACTGAAGAACCAACATGGCCGCCATAGATTGTAAAAATGTCCATGACCGAAACCCCATTGTCCCGGCTATCTACGTACACGGCTCTGGTGACACAGACTCTGAAGGTCGAGCAGCAAGAAAGGAAAATCGAGTGTTTGTGTCTGGCTGGCTGCCTTTGTCATGTCAACCTACAACATTCAAGGCCAAATGTAACAATAGGAGGCGAACACTGTCGGAACAAAGAGCAGCAGCCTAGGCGGTCCCGTGCTATAAAACAGAGAACCTGTGTTCAGACGAGCGTACTCCAGTTGGAGAAAAGAAGCTCACATTTACCAACCGTGTTGGGATTTCTTACTGTGACATGTTAACTGAAGTAAAGATCATGATCGAAAGTAGCGATCTATATGCATACCCAGAGTTTGAGTGTGTGTGTGTGTGCTCATGAAACCTGACATGTATAATAAAGGGCTTTTCAGACTGCCAGCAGTGAATCGCTAAGTTCCCTGTGGTGTACAAATTCACTAGCTAAGCGGTCCTGTTGTCGTGGGCTCTATGGAGACATATCAACACACAGATTGTCGTGGGCTCTATGGAGACATATCAACACACGGATTGAAGCCCTGTCAGCTGGAGGCTCCAACTCTGGTCACTAATCTGTAGGGAGATGGGCATCCTACAGTGTAGATCAAACCTCTACACAATAGCAACATTACCCATTTGGACTGAATCAAACTGTGACTCTGTATGTATTTATTCTTCACATCAGTATAGTAACGTTAATGTAACATCATTTATAATTATGAATGACATTTTCTATATATTTACTTATTTTACCCCGTCTTTAATATGCTATGGTATGTGTATTTGTTGCATTAATCAGTGGATTTTATTTTTTAAAATTATCAACGAGACTCCAATGAGACTTTGATGTTTTGGTTTTAATTACTTTACATTAAATAACTTTCACATCCTGTAAGGCCAAATCTAATTCAGTTCAAATTCATTGTTTGAAATGTAAAAATACCCCAAATAACCCTGAGTCTATTTATAAAAGTTTGTTGTGACTATGTTAAATGCATTTTAAATAAATAACATTGATGCGGACATACCTGTAATTTCCAATGGTCGGCAAACCACCAAAGTACATCTTGTCATCTTCTTTAAGGTTTAGCCCGGTAGCGGAGCCTTGTGATGTCACCACAAACTTCTCCTCTTGGCTGGAGTCTACGTCCACAATGGTCACCGTAGCTGAAGTGGCAGGACGCCAACCAAGGCAAACATATTACATTTCCGTTCAACAGTTACCTCAAAACAAAGTGTCAAACATTCAGGCAAATTTTTTTTCTAGAGACTCCACCGTCTCTAGTATCATTCAACATGAGGTTGAGTCACCTTCTTTCTTCACGCGGGTCAATGTGAAAGATTTCCACCGGCCGTCGTTGTGTCTCTTGGTGCTGATGTCCGAGCCGGTGCCTGAGCCCAGGTCAAAACTCACCTTCACACGACCATCACTCAACTCGGCACTCATAAAGTCCTTCTGGAAACGAGAGCGCCGGGTAGGGGCCCCGGGACATAGTGAGGGTGAAAGTGAAAGAGTTCATTGAGTAATATGGCCAAACGCTTTACGCCTAACACGCGTCTAACAGTCACCCTCGTGTCAAACAGGCTGCCAGTTCAGTCACAGCACAAGCGCGGCAGTACGTGGGAAGTTACCATATCCTTAGTGGCGAAGTACATGAGCAGGGAGTCGGTGGAGAAGGAGCGGAACTTGAACATAATGGTGGAGACGTTGGGGTTCCATCGGGTAGGCCGGCTGACAGCAGCGTAGCCCTCCCCATCAAACTGAACCGTCCCCTCCGTGTCAGAAGGCTGAGGGCTGAGCGAGACAAGCCAACACTCAGACACAACCGGGACGGGCGGGGATTCATTGGTTATTATGTTATTATGGACTGTCTTAAAGGTGATAGGCTACCTAACGACACATCCTTTGCAGTCTCCCTCTCTCTCCCTGTAGTTCCACAGGCCGATGGGCTTGTTGTCCAGGTAGGCCTCTCCCATGCACCCGGAGAAAGTGGAGGTTTTGACCGCGTCCGCTTTCTACGGGACGAGCAGGGAAACACATCGGCCATGCAATCATTGGGAACACAAGAGATATCGAATGAGACAGTGAAAAAAGTGCAGGCTACCTTCACACTGCCCAATATGCCGCCGACAAACAGGTAGGCATTCTGGTCGACGTCCAGGATAGTATAGCCGGCAGGAGACGTGCCACTCTTAGAGGTAGGCATGATGCCAGCTCTTGGACCCTCCATCGCATAGACAGAGATGGTGCCATTGATGCCATTCCTGGAGCAAAACAGAAGTGATCAGGCGATGTGTCCTGGGGTGGTTCAGAGATCCACACGCACCACAGCAGCATGGGTACACATCTGTCCAACTGCTACGTCCACCAAAAGACCCTCCCCTCTAAGCTTTCCTCACCCTCCCTGTCCAATAAAGCATAAAGTAACTTGAAAAATAAAAAAAACACCAACGAAGAAATTGATGAGCGAAGAACCTCACCCACTTCAGAATAAGAAGCGCGCGAGGCGCCATCAACGTTGCTAACCAATGACCCAACCCGAGAGACGAATCCCCGTGTCCCTGTATAATCTGCTCCGAAAAACAGCCGGCTCGGAATACGAACAAAGGTGCGTTACCGCGAGGCCTCGATCCGGTGCCAGTTGCCGTCGTGCATCGTCACGTCCGCGTGCTCCACCTTTCCCACACCAGAACCCACGTCCCACAGGAAGCTGACCTTGCCCTTACGCATCTCAAGGGCCAGGAAGTCAATCTACGGGGCAGAGAGATGATGGGCACATAAGATGCGGCGCTGCATTCTCCTATCCGCCGACATTCCAGGTCATTTACATCCAGCCCTCCACGGGGCCTTGGCTACTGTCTGGTAGTATAGCAGAGAGCAGGAGCCCTGGAGCAGGGTACATCACAATGACATACTGAGGAATTAAGAGTCGGGCAAATCAAGTGAGGAGCAACAGGAGTGTGACTTCCCCAGGGAAATCAGTGACGAATCCAGACGAAATAGTCCGTCTTTGAACTGGCGGCTAATTGCTGTGGTTGTTGTTGCAGTACATGGAGGCAATATCACCCCGACTCTCCTGGGGATCACACAGGGAAACTAATAACCTTTTATTATTTCCTGTCCAACTTAAAGATAATTGGTATTTATCTTGCATGTTGAGAAACAACCGCTGGAGGAATGATTTCTAATTAATTGTCCAACCACACATGTCACACTGGAGATAAACCAAATCAGAGCACTGATAAATGGCCTGTTTATTCGCACGTTTATTTACTGCCCTGAGGTTTCTGCCCTTCCTATGGTTTAATAACAAACCGTGGGATAGTTTCCATGAACACAAGTGGCCAGTAACACGTGCGCGTGCACGCAAACACAACAGTGACTGACTTCCCAGTGCTGGATGTTCTCCCTCAGACTCACGTATTGGGCGCTGCCCAGGTAGAAGAGCAGGTTGTCGGGGGATGTGGTCTTCACATTCAGGACTATGGTGTTGTAGCTTCCCTTTTTGATGTCCGGCCGATACGCACGGATACAGTCTCCACCGGATGACACAGAGACTTTAATCTGTGGAGAGAGACATCACATGGATACCACACCAGACGAAGAGCACAGAACAGGAATAAAGGAAGCCAGGTAAGCACAACAAGTGTCGTGTCACAGGCGCAGAACAAGGTTCTTTGGAGACGAGAGCACTACACTGTTCTACTCTTCTGTGAGACAAAAAAAAAAAAAAAACACATCTTTAAAAAAGCCTTGAGATGTGAATGCAAGTGAAAAACAAATCACGCAATCTAGAATTGACGTGGTTAAACAGACACTTCCGTCAGACTGTGACGGCGAACGGGGACCGCAGGGTGAATGCGGGGTTCAGTGTGTCGGGAAAACGTTCGTTACTTTCGAAACAACTGACCGTGAGTGACAGAGCTCTGTTCCAATGAGCTGTGAACCAGGACTGCTGTGACGAGGGAACAGTTAGCAGACGGGCTCCATCAGAAGCCACTGATTAGAGCTGAGGAGACGAGGAGGGAGAGATGTGAGGAGGGTCACTCACCGAGTTGGCCTGCTTGCGCGCCTGGTTGATCAGCTCTTTAATCTGAGAGATGTTTTTCTTGAGGTTGTCCTGCAGCTCCTTGATTGGCTTCAGTTTCTCCAGCAGCCTGTCCGCCTCGTCTTCCAGGTCCTTCACCTTGGCCCCTGCTGCATGGACTGGTCAGCACAAACGTACACACACGGATACGTTGGGACAGGCGGACACACACACACACACACACGCGCGCAGGAGAAAGACAGTCAGTCTGAAAAACATCAAACATCCCACTTCCTTAATATCCCCCTGTAGAACGGTCACAGCCGCTGCTTTCTGTGTGCCAGGCCTATTAGCCAAAGATCAGCGAAGAGATGGCGGCATCGTAATCACTTATTTAGAAGCATTAAAGGTAAAGAGCTGAAAGCTGTTATGAGAACAAAAAGGATGGCTTGCTATGCATTGATAATTTGCCAACGGTAATCTTTCTATGGCATACATTAGGATAACAGGCTTAGCGAAGCTCTAAAAGACACTTCTTAATCCTGTTTAACTGAAACAAAGAGATGGAATGCTGAGGGAGACAGAATTAAAGAAAGAAAGTTGTTATTGTATTTCCTGCAGCTAGGATAAAGGCCATGCAGCCCTGACGGGTACTTTCTGTCATCATGCAGGAGCTTTGTTGCGCAGGAGGCTTTAGAGATTGCCAGAATAGAGCTTAGGTAATATAAAAGGGATACGTACTTATTGCTGTTGGGGTTGCAAAGAAAAATGGGGACAGAAAGAAAACAATATGTGAGGTATAGAATAATACAGCGCCATTATGTGAGACGAAAACGGACCAGAATGACATCCATCTACTCTGACATGCTGGTCTAAAAAGAAGACCGCATTCTGAGCCAATCAGCTGTTGATCTGACACAGGTAATCGGTGTCAATACATTTTCAGCAGATACCGCAAATGAGGCTGGCCGGCACTTAAAAACAACACCCAGGGGAGCTTACTGTTTTTCTCAGGGTCCTGGATCATGTTGTTGGCCTTGCTGACGTCATCCTCCAGCTTGCTGTAGTTCCTCTGCAGGCCCATCAAGTTGACGTTCATGTCTCTCAGTCGGGCCAGGACATCGTTGGCTGTGTTATTGGCGTCTACCGCCTTGGCTTTCGTGGCCTGGAGCTTAGCTGCGGTGTCTGGGCAACACAGTTGGCATTCAGTATCTAGTCATCTAATCTTGGGAGCAGTGATAAAATCTTAATGCAAGTTCACGAGAGGCTAGTAATAAAACATGGTGCTGGGGTTGTAGAGGTAGTCCGTCATACAAGACATTTAAGAGACAGAATCCTTTATGGCAGCTCTGCTCCCCACCTGTCTACGGGTTTATGGCACATAGCAGCATGTCTGCCAGTTTCTTCAGTGACTGATACCTTCCCATATTTAACCCGGACCGGGCGACATTGACCCCTGTCACGTTGGCATTGGCAGAGCATGTGGCCTCTCGCCTTATAGAGCTACACAAGCACGCCGCTATCGAACCAATCTTTTCCAACATACCATGCTCAGCATGACAAATTGCTCCGGCAACAACGCCATTGCCCGCAACTATCTCACTTGTTGTTTCTTAGAAACAAAGGTTATTATATTGTTCCTGTGTGTTTACCGTCGGGGATGGCGTTTAGCTTCCCCAACACATCGTCCAGATCCTTCAGCAAACCTTTGTTCTTCGAGCCACCAGCGTTCACCCTGGCCTGCAGACTGCCCACACTCGCGCTGTTCTCTGAAACACGCAAACAGCCTCCGTCACTTTGCTCCCAAACACGTATCCATGCCAAAACTAAAACGCACCCCAAAAAAGAAATACACCTGTCTGAAACGTTTCTGTCATTTATCATCAGGTAGGTGGGTGCTGTCAGGTGGTTTGAGATGGCTTTACCTTTCACATCGTTCTGTAACTGCTTGGCTTCGTTCCACAATTGAACGCTCTTCTGAACAGAATTCTTGGCATTATCCTTCAAAGAACCTTTGGGTCCCGAGGCCTGTATTTGTAAACCAACAACATGGATCTGAACAACGTGCAGTGACCAGACATTGCAGTACCAGGAATACCTACATAGACATACATATTACATACTACAGAATACCAACCAATCACTTATTTAAAATAATGCTATAATGCAAAAGAACCTCAGGTACTAATGCTTTTGGTTTCTCAAAGTACACCTCATTATTGAGTGAAATAAAATGCAAATTTAAAAACAAATCGTTTTTTTAAATTAGTATTTAAAGTTTTTACAGTAATTCTCCTTTATTGTCAGTACGGTTTTGAATGTCGGAAATGTGGACTAAGGAGATTTTCCACAGAGGGGACAAATATTCCCTCACAACTCTCTAAGCCTACCCCTCCCTCCTTCAGAGAGAAGGGGAGGGAGGAACAGGTTCCTCTTCACCTCCACTGGCTCCTGCTGCAGGAGGCAGAGTCACGATAATAAGGAAGACAGCAAGGGGACTTTGATCTCTCCAGCGTGACAAATGAAAATGACTAAGGAAATGCAAAACGTTTGAACCCCCGAATCTCCGCTGCTCAGCACATTAGAGAAAGAGCTCCCCTCAAGTCCTGGCAACGCGTGCGGACACAACCGAGGGGTAAAGTGTTGATGCGTGTGTACAAGGCTGTGCCCGCACCAGCTGAAGGGCTTCTGTCCCGCGTGCCTTGGCCTGCTTCGCCTCTTTGTCAGCCTGCTCGATGAAGTCCTTGATGTTGCTGTATGCGTTGAATGCCGCCGTGGCGTTGAAGGACAGGTTCTTGGCCTCAGCAAGGATGCTGTGAGGAGGCAGTAAGAGACACTTGGTTGGAACAGCCACACAATGCAGTATGGAAATGTCTGTGTCATTTCTGTGTCTGCTCATATCAGTCTGTCTGTCAGCCTGCCCGTCTGTCTCTACCTGTCCAGGATTCCAGAGGACTCTTTGAGCTGGGCAGCGTGGCGCTCAGCATGCTGCAGCAGGCCAGTCAGGGTGTCTCCACTCAGGCCCTGGGTTAGACGGCTCACCCTGTAGTCCAGCTGCTCATGGAGAGGACCCAGCTCCCGCTCCATATCATCCAGATCCTACCCAGAGAGGGAGAGTGGGGGGAGAGAGGGGGGAGAGAGGGGAGAGAGAGAGGGGAGAGTAAAAGAGCAATAGAGAAACAAGAAAACAAACAGAAGAGAAAGATGGGCTGAACCCTCAGGCTTGAAGCAGGTGGGATGTACAGATCCACAAATGGATGCCTGGCCAGTGAAACACAGCTCCAGGCAACACCTGTCTGACAACACCGAGGCAATCCAACTCAGTCATGGTGTGTGTCTTTCTCTCTTAATGCTCTGGATTGACTGGAGTTGAGGTATGTGTGTGTGTGTGTGTGTGTGTTTGGTGTTTAGGGACAGAGCCTACCTCTATCTCCTTATTGATGTTGTCTGAGAGCCCGTTGGCTTCAGCAAGAATGCGCTCTCCTTCTATCAGCACATCTTCTGTTCCTTTTTTCACTGAGCCCACAGCATCCTTCTTTCTCTGCAAGCAGACCACAACACTGTCAGCTCCACTTTACAGAAACAACAAGCCAAACCTGTGTGTGTGAACAGACACCCCCAGGCCCACATGATCAAAACCAGTAAAAGGGAAGTGTATGGTTATTATGCGGTAAAGGCTACTGACCTCCAGGGCTGTGATGTTACGCTGGTTCTGTCCGGACAGGACCCCGGCCTCTCTGATCTTTCCCTGGGCGTCCTTCAGCAGAGCCTGGGCGTCGTCCAGCTTGGCCCTGTGATCGTCCATCTTCTCTGTCACCTCGGCCTTTAGGTCCTCTGTAGCCTGGTGGGGGTCCCCAAAGATACGCTTCACCTTCTGGTATAAGGCCTCTGCCAGTCTGGAGGGAGCAGGGAAAGGTCCCATCAGTGTGCTGTATGGTGTAAGGAGGACAGATGACGGTCTTCCTGTCCTCTGGCTGTGGATCAGATCGGCCACTAGATGTCCCTCTTTCTTCTTGCATGACTCTTCCAGCCCTCAGCCAGAAGGAAACAAATAACTAAACCGATTTGATTAGAAGGAATAATATTCCTCCCACCTACCTCGGGCAACTTTTAATTAGTTCATTAAGATTTCACATTAGAAAATCATAAACTTTCTTCATTCAGCTGAGATTTGCTTGGCCACACAATGTTCTGCAGAATGTAAAAAACAACAACAGCGACAGAGAAACAGCAAATATGCTAATTTGAAAATGGGTACACTATTAACAACATCTTTTGAAATGAAATCGTCTTTGTTTGCTGTAGCAGTTATTTATTTAACTGAGAACTGAATGACCCAGTGACTCCTCACGAACCCTACGAATTCGGACCGCTCAGTGTTACGTAACATTATGCGCTGCTACGCTTGGACCGTCGAACCCTAACTGAGGCTTTGACCAGAAGTCGTTAACTGGGGCTGATATGTCAGGCATTACCCCAGTTCCTCCTCAGAGATGTGCTTCTTGCCTCCCAGCTGACGTTTGCGGAGCTCGGCAAGCATGCTTTCAATCTCTTTCTGCATCTGGTTCAGGCTCTTCTCTGGAGCGCCGTTCCTGCTGCCCAGAGTCTCATTCAGCTCTTTAGCTTTGACCTTCAGAGCTGGAGGATGAAGGGGACAGAATTTAAAATTGACATTTTCTCTCTCCCACCCACGCATGAACACACACACACACACACACACACTCTCAGCCATAGGGCCCAATTTTCCACCTCCCGACAAACCGTCCCATGCTGTCACCTCTAGCCAAAAGGCTGAGAACTGTGTTTGTCTCCTCTGCTGCTGCGTTGACATCCTATGTAAACGACTATTATTGTCAGATCCAGATCCAGACTTAGAACGTGTGTGTTGGCTGGGCTAGCCATTGGCCGGGCTACTAACATGGTAGGACCATGACCCATCTCCGTCGGGTTTCCTCAAAACCGTCCAGTGTCCAGCTACTGCAGGACATGTTTACCAATAGACTACACTTACACACCAACAAGCTCTTGCTCATGTGGGTATTATTTGCGTAAAGCCTTAAAGCCTTGTGTGTATGTTTTTTTTCCGGAGCTCAGTAGGACGCGCTACAGAAGCAGCTAGCTAGCGCCCAGATTAGATGAGCAGCTCAAAGGCAAAGCAGAACAAAGTGGATGACAACAAAAGCAGAAATATAACACTTTTAACTTTCTATTCAATGGCGACAGAGGCTTCTTTAAGGTTGATTCAAAGACGTACAAATTCTGCTTGGCAGACTAATGTACTTTAATCAAATTAATGTGGCCTTTGAAATCAAAACCCAATCAGTTCTAAAGAAACGGAAGGAGAAGTTGCTCCAACTGCGTTCTAATTTGAATATAAATTATCAAATGAAAATGAACATTCCTGATGAGACAAAATATACACCTATTAACAGATCCTGCCATGGAATAATTACATATTTTGTTTCAAAGGCAATTAAACACTTAAATTGCATCATCCAATGATGTCGTTTTTGAATACATCAGCACGAAAACAAAACGATCCAATCTCCTTCTCAATGGTTTTACAAGCCACTCTATGTGATCACGAAACTCCACAAGGAAGTTAAGGAAGACATGCTCTGCAGATTTCACTTTGAACGTGACATCTCTGCTTTTTGAGAAAATGCTTCTCATTCTTTTTTATGTGACATAAGGATGACATCACAGAAGTGTGTCGGTAGAAATGCAAATAGCCCATTTGAACCAGCCCAGTTGTCTCATGTTAGAGAATGATTGAGCATTAGTTAATGGTTGTGTTGTGTATTTGTGCATACAGTACACAGGTCTGTTCTGTATGGGTCTGCCAGTTCCACCTGCAGCAGTATGCGCCGTAGCTGGTGTGTGCTGAGAGTCGAGGGAAGACTTGGTGAAGCAAGGATTCCTGCTGACACTAATCACGTCGCCCACGGCGAGGGGCCGCCGCGTGTCCAGTCCACTCTGATTATACTGCCATCTTCAGACCTCATCCTCCATCCCTATTAATTAGGCCTTAACATGGACCCGCCGCTACACGGCTCTACACAAACCAGGCCCTTTATTAACTCAATCACCTTGCAGTCTCGGTGGGAAATGTCACACCTCGGAATCGTCTAATCACAGAGCAGAGGAAACAGCACAGAGCCCAGACGCAAATGTGTTCGACATCCTGACCCTCTGACCTTTATAACGCTTGAATTAGTGTTCTGCTCTTGGACGTTGAGGCGACTTTACAGGAGGAATGGTTTTAATTTTTTATTTCATGCAATGTTAAGGCCGGTACCTTCTGCAGCCAGAAGGGTGTTCTTCACGAATAATTCCAGGTCTTCAGCTCGGCTGTGGATCCTCTGAGCATCGTCGCCTGTTTGCTCGCCGTCTGCCGACACTTTGGTTGCCTGGGACAAACACTCAACTAATAAGTTGGAAGGACGTGACGGCTACAGATCATTCAAGATGCACCACTGACTGCACGTTTTCAATACAGGATCACGTGGTCTTCCAGTTTGCAACAATGGAGAGCCTCACAGGACCGGTTCATGGTTTGTAACCCTCAGAATGAGTTGACTCAGGCTCAGAAATGCTCTACTGACACACAAGGTTTGAGTACAAGCGTCTGAGCAAATCCCTATGTACTGTTCCAGCAAGTGTGAAGGGAGAAAACCCAGGACACAAAGATGACCCATGTCAACAAAGAAATAATACACTCCCAAATATATGTTGTTTTAATTGTTACGTCTTTGTTTTGCAGTAAGGAAAAATACAACAAGGCCGTAAGTGAACGACAAATTAAATTAGCTGCGTTTACTTAACAAACTGGGACCAGACCAGGCAAGATAATGGAAGGGTTTTCATCTCGTTAAGTTCCGTGGAAGAGGAAACGTCAGAATGTCAGAACGTGTTTGCTTGTCAGCTAGCACATAACGTTTGGAGAGCCGTCAGAGACAGGAGAATCTACTGCAGAATAGGCTGCATTAAATGAGAGAGTTTTCCAAGGATCTTTCTGTAACAGAATATGGTGGGACTTTGCGAACGCTAGAAGCATTTTCAATTCAAACATTTTCTCCTTCTCAGATCCAGCATCAGTCAATTAAAATTGTTGACGTAGTTGCACATGATTGAACGCTACATGTACTTGTTAATTTCTTCCCTTTAGGAGTTATACATGTCCCCTCCATATTTCAAGACACAAAAGAGAACTTACCAGAACAGATGTCTCAAAGTTAAAAACAAAAGCATCCATCTTTTAGACATCCTGTTTCTGTCCTTGGTTGACATTAAAATACCATTTTTAATGATATATTCAACTGCAGAGAGTAACATCATCATTTTTCATAATGCTCACTTTTTTTTTAACAGAAAGATGTGCTTACATCAATCAAAAACATTGATTGACTAACCTTGTCATTCAACTCTTCCAAAACAAATCCCACACAAACTGGCCTTTGGTGGCTTTCAGAATTTGGATGGCCTGGTTGTATTGGACTTATTCACCGAGGTGGAACGGGGTAGCTACGGCTCGGGGAGGCCACAGGGACAGTAGTGACAGCCTCTGGGCCTCAGACAGCAGCTTGGCCTGGGGCATGAGGAGTGTCCTACCTACCCGACTCAGCAGGTCATCCATCTCCGTCACGAGGCTTCCCAGGTTACCGTCGGCCAGCTGCAGGCGTCTCTCCGGCGAGTTCTGTGGTGAAAGCATGTGCTGCAGGACGCACACGCAGAAGGGGAGAGTGTCAGAGCAGGTCATTGTATGGAAAGGTCATCTAGCGTTTACATCACCACAGGTCTGGGGAGGGAGGTGAGACTGTCTTCTCTGTGTCAGAGCAGAGCCTCGATTTCCCTGTATTTAACTATCTGACCAAGCCAAATTCATCAGCGTTACACCAGTAGAGGCCCTGCCAGACATCTCCTCACAGACCTTCAAGCAGCAGAACACCAGTGGTTGGAAAAGGGCATCTAGCTCAGCGGATTCTGATCTGGCTTTTCCACATGAAAGGAGCAATCAAGTGATGTCTTCATTGGCCTCCCTTCTGCTGCCCTTTTGCAATAATCTGCATCTTTGTTGTGCCTAAGCTATATCACAACACTCATCTCTTCAGCTTTCCTCAGGATTTGGGGGAAATGCACTCCTGTTATCGTTCCTGTGAGCTGTGTCTGAATGTCACCATGTGGGTAATACATCACTGTTCTATCAGCGCTACAGATTGCGGCGTTTCTGTCTTTGTTCTTCTCGTGAGCTCGAGGTTAATGCCGTTAGCTGAACAGACTGGAGCTATCAGATCTTCCCAAGGAGATTTTTGAATTGTTTGAAGAAGGGGGCAAAGATGGACGCTGCATCTTAGTCAGAAACAACAGATAGATATTTACACAGTGCCTTGTACAGGTGGGCAACTTAATCACCACAGATGTAGTTAATCTTAGAATTTAAATCAGGTGCACAGTTGTATATTGGCAGGAAAAAAGAACAGCCTACAGAGTTAAAAAAAAAAAAATCTGATAATACATTCGTCATCAATGGATATAATGTAGTGTTCTCTCTCTGGAGAGAAGGAACATAGAAGGAAATGTTCGGGCGCTTTCAATTCACCTTGAGTTCCTCAGTCATGTTCTCAAAGCGGTAGAGTACTTTGTATGGTGGTGGCAGAGGGGTGGTTAGGTTCACACTGGTGATGATACGATGCAATCTGTCCATATCGCTGATGAGGAGCCCAGAACAGTCGTCATCACAGGCTGTAAAACACACACACACACACACACATACACACACACACACACACACACAGAAGTTAAAAACCTCTAATGACAACGGGTCTCTAATGACACCAATTAAAAGCATTAGAGAGCATTTAGCCCTGTCTAGTGAAGCAAATGATAATCCCTGCTACTGTTTGTCACAGGAGGGACCTGAGGATCTGAGGTGTGTGTGTGTGGAGAGGACCCATAATGCCCTAGGGAGGGACAGGACCGAAAGGGAAAGAGGAGGCTAACAGTTGCTTGATCCTAACCTCTCCGAGGGGGGGGACAAACAGTATGTACCAGGTTGAATGTGTTAGCACTGGAGGAGGGCTGGTGTCTCAGAGTAGTCTTTTTACTGAGAGACATGATAGATTACGTTGAGCCCCCGACACATTTTCCTACTTCACCCCATTTAATTCAGTTTTATCCCATACCCGCGCACAAACACAACCCCACACACACACAAACACACACACTAGAGCTCCCAGAAAAGACACAACTGGTCTTTGAAGACACTTAAAGGTAACCGTTTGCTGTCCTCTACTCTGTAGGCTTTGGAGAATCCTGGAGTTTCTGTGCTGGTTTGAGATTAAACAGGAGCGGCACAGAGGGATGGGATCTCAAGCGTGAAATTTAACACTGAGTGTGAAACGGCTTTTGGCAGCCCATTATGAGTTTTCGACTTGCCACAAGCAACAGAAAAGCAAAACACATACTTGCAGGCACAGTAGACCACTGCAATCAACAAACCCTCACATTTCTCATGAATTTAACCACAGACAATGTGTTGATAAACACATGTCTGGAAAGGGATTTATTCATACAGTTTTATTTTTTTATATCATTGCTGCTACGAAGCAGGGAGGATGCTGGGACAACGCACACAGTATGTGAGCTCACATCCTGTCCT
This sequence comes from Esox lucius, assembly GCF_011004845.1. NCBI lineage: Eukaryota > Metazoa > Chordata > Actinopteri > Esociformes > Esocidae > Esox > Esox lucius. The sequence continues at coordinate 9,668,745 of NC_047586.1, read as the reverse complement.
GTGAGAGAGTGAGTAGACAACCCAACACGAACACACCACATGAAATGCATGCAAATCTGTTTGCCGTTTTTCAAGGCAGGGTAACATGCAGCAAATCAGTTTCACCTAAAGCACCCGACAGATCTAACAAGCAACGGACGGACATCTACCACTACTGCTTCGGGGTACCCATTAGAAGGCCGTCACACTGGGAGCAGTTCAAACAATGCCAGACAAGACTCATACCTTTTCTTCTTAAATGAAGCTTTGATAACAATCATAATAATTATTTTTGACAGAAATCATAGAGATCATAAACAAAATGATTTGAAAATCCATTATCTATTCTTCACAATGGGCAAAACCCTCCAAATGAACTGGTTGGATATATCTCTCAGGTCATCAGAAGGCAACAGCCAATGAAGTTCCCTCCCAATAAGAAAACTACTTCAAAATGGTGGAAGACACCTTTCAGAGCTTCTGGTTCAGAAAGTAGAACAGACATTCATTTTCCGAACACACATTTAGAAAACATTGCTGATTACAGTGCCTTTACCCTCTGAATATGCATACAAATATCAGTTGTGAAGCATTAACTGAAAATAATATTATGAATCACTAACAAAATGCTACATGGAGAAAAAAATACTAAATGGTTAATAAACACTAAACTATATATACAGTATAAAACCCTCTCTTTCAGGTATATGGTATAGACAGTACATTTATGTTTGATAAAACCAGGACATCACCAAATCAAAATGAAAATAAAACTAAATTAATTCTTATAAAATTCATAAAATTCAGAGAAGGCCATTAATGCTATTCCTTAAGTAGCTTAAGGCTGTTTACAAAACTCCCCAAAGATAAAAAAAAAAGAAAATAATAATCTGACATTGGAGAAAGAAAATATGATACACGAGCAGTTAACAAGATTTAATGAACATAAAAAAAAAGGAAGTTCAGCTCAGAGAAACCATGCTGATTAGCCTTACCACTGTGAGTGTGTGTGTGTGTGTGTGTGTGTGTGAGTGTGTGTGTGTGTGTGAGTGTGTGTGTGTGTGTGTGTGTGCGCGGCACGGTAGCGAGTTACATTAGTTTACGTACACACGATTCCAGAGGGCCCACACACATGCCTCTCCATGCACTGACTGCAGGTGCGACCAGAGGCCCCGGGGCGACAGCGGCACTGGCCCGAGCCGGGATCACACGGTTGGGGCCACGCGCCGTACAGGTCACACTTACACTCCTCACACTTGCCGCCGGGGGCGCGGGGGTCGCCGTGGTAACCCGTGGCGCATCTAGAGGAGCAACGACAACGTTCCCGAGCTGTTAAGTGAGAGACAGGTCTCGTTTCTGGCGACGCGGGGCGCGACTGGGTCGTCCTCACCTCTCGCAGTGCTGTCCCTCGTAGCCGTCGGGGCAGGCGGTACAGCGGTAGTCGTGGAATCCAACCGTTACACAGGAAGGGCTGAAACTGAAAGGTGCACAGTTGAAAAGCGGCGCGGCGCGAGTACGGGGAGCGGAGACGTTCGCCCACGGGGCGCCTCAGCGTCTTACTTGTTCTCCGGGCTGACGAGGGGGCAGGCGCAGCGCTTGCAGTCGTCGGGTCGGCCCCTGACTACGCCATAGTAACCCGGGGCGCAGCGTTCACACCTGTCTCCCTCCGTGTTGTGCTGGCAGTTCTGTTGGAGGGAGAGGGGGTCTGATATCACGTCTACGCTCACTTCAAAAGGGGCGACGCATGACACTATCCGGTGGTGTGTGTTTCTGAGCTGTCCTGTGAAGTGAGGCCCCGATCACGAGCTGCAGGGGCCCTCCCGGTCAGCCCAGGGCTGTTTATCTCACCTCTCTCAACCGAGAAAAAAAAGAGCCAAAGTGCCAATTCAAAGCAGCAACACTAATCAGTCAGCGGAAGTTGCAGCCTACTGAGCCGCGGTATTCCAAAGACTTTCATTAACTTCTTGTGTACCTCAATTATACAAATTACGCTGTACAAACTCATTTAACATTTTCAATTTGCCAGCTCCGTAAAATGCTAATTATATTGTTATTAGCACAAATGCAAATCAAAGCTGGGATTGCTTTGACAATGCAGAGTTCCAGTTCCACACTGTAATGTGAGTCAGGAATGGCACTAGAGAATGATTTGGGAAACAGGGAGTAAGAGCTTTGTGGGCGATTCAATTCACATCCCAATGGTCTGAGGTAAATCAACGGTCCGAGATAAAACAGTAGGCATGAATATATCTGGCCTCTTATTGGAAGGCCTCAAAATCTTCAGTGACACGCCTCTAAAGTTATATACATTTTTCTAGGCCTGCCTGCTTCTAAGCCCGCAGTCACATCTATCGGGGACACAACCTGTGTAACTTCTCAGACTCAGTGGCGGTTTGAATATGACGAAGGAGGAGAGGAGACGTTTTGCACTGGTCGGATAAAGTTCCGGGCTGAGCTGCGCAGGGCCGAGGTAACGGTTCTCCACATACGACGAAGCGGTGAGAGCTGCTGGGCATGCGATCGGTCACAGGGACTGGGTAAGGAGATCACCTGGCAGATGGATGTGTCCGGGTCACAGGCCCCGCTGTGCCCGTTGCACTGGCACTGCACACAGCTCCCGATGCCCGCTCGAGAGGCGGCACCACCGCCGCGGGCGGACAGGCGGTAAAACCCGGCGCCACATTCCTGCCAATGGGCAAAGCACAGACAGACACACGGTTACCGGTTATGCAGCCCCCCTCCTGCTCCTGAACCCCACCCCCCCCCCACTCCCCCCCCCACCTCCCACCCCCAAGGAGGACTGCAGGGCTCCAACGAGGCGTGCGCACTCATAATTAATCGGGTCAATTTGAGACACCATCTGTTCCCGGAAAACACGTTAAACGCCACTTTAAAAATACTTTATTAACTACGTGGCGGCTTCAAATAATTGCCATCTGCCTGGGTTTGCTCGCAGCCACCTTTCTGAGGAATCCAAAGGAGATAACAGATTTGTAACACTCAGGTTCTGATGACAGGCCGGGAAGTAGTAAGAACAAGAGTTCATTAGGAGTGAATTAGAGCAGTGCTAAACAGAGGAGATTTACAGGTGTCTGCGTGGAGATGAGACGAAGACAGCCGGGGAGAAGGGACGGACAGAGAGAGATGGAGAAAGACACAGGGAGAGGGAGAGAGAGATGGAGAAACAGAGAGAAACCAAGATGGAGAGAGGCTGGGGAAAAGACGAGAGAGACAGAATGAGGTGACAGTTGGGATGAGAGGGATTGCACCGCAGTGTGTTTCTAACAGCTGTTTTCTCCTGACTCCATCTCTGACTCACACAGAACCCCTCCTGATGGATGACCCTGTCACATGTCTGATGGGGGGGGGGGGGCGGGGGGGCGGGGGGGCGGGGGGCAGAGGTACAGCTGGCTGAGCGGCCTCGCTAGCTCACCTCACAGGAAAGGCCGGAGTAGCCAAGGGGGCAGTTACACTTCTCTATCTGATGGGCCCGCTCTGTCTCCACGGTCGGCCTTCCCTCTTCCGCCACCTCCAAAGAAACCTCAGAGATCCTGGGGGGACAGAGAGAATGCCAGTGCTTTTCCATGGACGTTCCGCGTCGTGTCCTGTTTGCTCGAGATATTCTATTATCAAATGCTATCGCCCCTTTTTCATGGAGGAACAGATCGACGTTAAATGCAGAGGGTGGTGGAGGCTAACATGATTCATCTAACTGTACCAGCGTTAGAAAATTGTGTGTAGACGGGAACGCAGGGGACCTCTAACGGTGTTTCAGCCCGACAGGCTTCAGGTCAAATTTCCAGAAATGGTACAGTAGATCGATCATGAGACAGCCGTTTGCGTGAGGTAACACATAGTCTTAGTTACAATGCCTTGGACAAATCCCAGATTGACCTGTGAATTTTCAGAAAGGGAGGGGAGATCTACTCGCAGCATTTCCACAACACCTAAGGTCCGGGTTAACAGAGATAAGCTGGTTCTGACAGACAGTGAGAAGCGCTAACCTGCTGTGTCTCATCATGTTCCCGTGGGAAGCCTTGATGAGGACGTAGTCAACGTAAAACAGCACGTCCATGAAGTCCTCACGCGTCATGGCCCTCCTGTCTTCATACTTCCACTCGTGCTGCGGAACAAGACCCGTTCGTAACAACGTGGGCGTCAGTTTATCATTAACTTCCCCCTCAGACGTCAGAGCTCAGCTCGGGAAGAGCGACCGGGAAAAGCCCAGCTGACTGACACAGAACGGCTGGCGCAGGGTCAGCCGGGTAAGGGGCGGTTCTAACCTCTGTCATGTCGATCTCATGGCGGGTGAGCTGTCCGATCTGCAGTCCCTGTGTGTGGCGGACCATCACCTTGTCCCTGTTGGGCCCTCCTTTGATGATGACCTGAGGCTCATAAGACGTGCTGCCCGTCTCGTCACGTCCCTCAAAGTAGATGGCGTACTTGAGCTTGCCGCCATAGGCTGTGATCTGGAGAGGACAAACAACACCGGGAACCAAGCGAAGAAACTTTCAAGTCATTTATTATTGCAAACTTGTTTCAGTGGGGATGTGACTTCCTCTTTCCGAACAACCGATCTTTCACCCTGTCAGCCCGGCGATTCGATCAAGCGCCGGTCGTAGAGACTGTGACCACTAGGCCACGTGCCTGAACTGAATGTAGTGATTTCTATGGGATCTATTCTTTTGAGCGCTGGAAAAGAAAAAGTATGTGGGGTTTGTTATGTACGACTCTGTTTCCGAAGAGGTTGGGACGCTGTGTAAAATGTAAAGGAAAACAGAACGCAATGATGTGCAAGTCATTTAAAACCTGTATTCAATAGGAAATGGTACGAAGACAACTTATCAAATGATGAAACTGAGAAGTGTTATTGTTTCTTGGAAGATATATGCTCACTTTGAATTTGACGCCCGCAACACGTTTAAACAGGGCAAACAAGACTGGAAACTCATTTAAGATGGACTGAGGTATAGTGGAAAGCTGTCCGGTGGTCTGACAAAACAACATTTTAGATGACTGCTGTCCAGACCTGTCCCCTATTGAAAATATTCTGCGCATTATGAAATGAAAAACCCAGCAAAGGAGACCCTGAACTGTTGAGCAGCTGAAATGCTATATCAAGCAGGAATGGGACAACATTCCACTTTTAATACTCCTCACTTTCCGCCGTTCCCAAAAGCATACATAGGGTGGTTAAAAGAAGAGGTGATGCAACACAGTGGTAAACAAGTGTCACCGCCTTGACAATAAATTATTACGAAGATATACTAGAACCAAATATTTAATTAGTTACATTAATTTAGAGGGTCATAAATGTGAGGATTCCACTGAGTAGTTGTTATCTAAATCCAGTGTCACTTGGTGTTAATTCTTTATCGTGGGTTAATAAGATTTGAGTCTCTTGTTCAGATAATCCTCACATATTTTAAATCTTTCAGGCACATTACTACTCTTACTAATGCTACTATGTAATCATGATGGTAAAAAATACATAAAGTCATCCGGATATCATTTTAGTTGAATGAAAATGGGAGCATTCTCCTCATCTAAAACACATAATATAGATGTCTGTTTCTCCAAATTGCCATTGTCTAAATGATACTGTAATGAAGAACGACCGTTCAGCAGGTTTGGTTTTACTGTACCTATATCCTAATACGTAAAGCATTTTTAAGGAATTCAAATATACAGTATAGAGGGGTGTGTTATTGTACATCTGCTATCAACGTTTCATTCGGAGACGAGGATGCTCTTACCATGGACCCCGTGAACTGCTCAGGAAGTCTCCAGTAGTACGGCTCAGTAAGCATCTGGTTGACCAGCTCAGCTTTGACAACAATCTCTGGGTGCTGGAAGGTGACTCCACGAGTGGTCTCCCTCTGGTTGTCTTGGTCCACTAGAGGTAGCTTGGTCTGCTCTGGTTTCAGAGAAAGCTACCGGAGTACGGGGAGAGCGAACAGCGTCACTTGTGCATTTTATACACAAAGATAAACAGAGAATGGATTTGTATTTAGAAAGCTCAAAGGGTGTTGCGAGCGTGTGATCCAAGGGTACCTCAGCTGAAACCACCAGGACTTAGAAGCACAATATATATTAACATGTGTTTCACATCCTGACGGCAGGCCAGAAATGTGTTCAAATGGGCAAAACGAGCGTGCATATATTTACGCAGCCACTTCAGTACAGTAGGCTATTCCTCTGAGGCCCCCCCGGTTTAAATTTGCTCTCCACTCCTATTCTGTCTGAAAGTTCCAGAGGGGCCAGGCTGCGCCCCTCACCTCACCATGCAATCACACGACTCACTGACTTAGAGAAAATCTCTCGCATTCCGATAAATGAGGCAGCGGATTCTCAACTTGCTCTGTTTTCTGTCCTTGTCTTACAGCAAACAAACTCAGATTAACTTTGGGACGGCAACCTTTATTTAATTTGTTTGTCGTTTCCATTTATATGAGAGAAGGTCCCTCTGCCCATGTCCTCGGCCGCGGTCTCCATGGACACAGCAGCGGAAGGCTATCAGGTCTGCGGTGCTCCGGCAGGAAATCCTTATTAAAAACAAACAGGGAAGCTCCAGCCTGTGCCTGCCCCCCGAGCCATTATACCCACCCTGTTCCATGCTAGACCTCTATTTGTGCCTGTTCCTCCCTGGCTCTGTCCATGTCCCATCAATTACAGCAAAATAGGATTGGGAGTAAATACCTGGTCAGAAATGAAGCAGTGCAGGAAATCCAATCTTGTTTTATTAATAACTGCTCGGTTGCGAATGAAATCCTTGCTGTGCTTTGCCAGTACTGTGGTTGCACAACAATTCGGTCATGTTGTTTAGCTACTGCCTATCTGCTGTAACGGTTCATACATGTTGTTACATGTTGTTTTGCTGTGTGCGTGTGTGTCTGTACCTCATGCTGTGTCCGTGAGGTGGGGACTAAGGTTCGACCAGGGACACGCGACCATGTTGTGCACGCGCGCTGCATGTTCACTCCTGTAACGTTCCTCAACAGCTGGACTTACCCACATGCGGATGAGCCCCGGGGCCTCGGAGCAGGTGCTGGACATGCCGAAGCAGTAACACCGACTGCACCCCTGTGGGTTCCGGGTGCTCAGGCCAAACGTCCCCGCCTTACACTGGTCACAGTGCAGACCCTGGGTGTTCTCCTGGGAACCGGACACAAGGCCACAAAACACAGGCTGTTTGATGTACAAAACGGCAGGGGAAGAATAGTGCGCAACCCGTTTTCAGTACATGAGAACGGTCAGAAAAGCAAATGGATTTAAAAACATAGGATATACATATTACATAAAACGAGGCCAAAGTATAACTAACATTACTCTTAAGGCCAAAAAGCTACATCCGTCCTGCTATCCTGCTCTGTATTGCTAAAAGAAGATGCTAAAAATGGGTCCCAGGCAGCACATCACACGCAGGACCCGAGGAGGGATAAGGGCCATACCTTCTAAAGGCATGTACACACTCTGGTGAAACCCCCACAAAAAATATATCAGCAGGAACATTTGACTAATTTACCCTCAATTTTTTTTCCTAGTTCCCACACTCCAAAAGCTGGAAGAACATTTATAAAAAAACATTATGTTTGTTAACTGGCCACTTTGCCAGGTGATTTTAATCAGTGGCCACCCCTTAACGCTCCCTAAAGCGAGTGGCAATGTTATATTTCCTCGTTTGCAACCAACATTTTAACTATAATTTTGCCCTCTGGTTGTTTTTCTTCAATGGGAACACTTAGTCTTATTGCATTAGCAAACTATCAGGAAAAATATTCTGTCCAACTGAAATAAATGATTTCCTTGTTCACTATGGGAAATAAAGTGTTCCAGTACTTTGGAGTGGCGATGTTTCATTTCAGACAGAAGAATCTAGACCAGCTGTCTGGGATCATAATCACTTGACACAGTAACAAGGTGAACTCAAGTCATCTGACGGGTTATCTTATGGGCCATCCCTCCAGCCACAGTTGTCAGTCTATCTGTCTATTGCTGTGACCTTCAATAATCTCCCCAGAATACACCAACCCCTTCCCTCTAAGCCCCCTCCCCAGTGGTCCAAAATAATCGTTGTTGTGGGAAGAAATGCACGCACACACAAACACAGACCTAATGTATACGCCACCAGAGACACAAACACACACAAACACAGACATACACAGAACCAGAGACATAAACACACAACCAGAGACATATACACACACACACACAGACATACAACAAGAGACATAAACAATCAGAGACATAAACACACAACCAGAGACATATACACACAAACACGGATATACACACAACCAGAGACATAAACACAAAACCAGAGACATAAACACACACAAAAATAGACATACAACCACAGACAAACACAAACCCAGTAACATATACACACACAAACCCAAGAGAAATAAACAATCAGAGACATGAACACAAAACCAGAGATATAAACAACCAGATACATAAACAACCAGAGACATAAACACAAAACCAGAGACATAAACAACCAGAGATATAAATAAAAAAACAGAAACATATGCACAAAACCAGAGACATAAACAACCAGAGATATAAACAACCAGTGACCTAAGCAACCAGAGACATAAACACAAAACCAGAGATATAAATACAAAACCAGAGACATATACACAAAACCAGAGACATAAACAACCAGAGATATAAACAACCAGTGACCTATGCAACCAGAGACATAAACACAAAACCAGAGACATCTACACAAAGCCAGAGACATATACACAAAACCAGAGACATAAACACACACAAATACAGACATACGTACACATAGAGTACTTGGAGTGCTTGTGGTCTCCAGGCATAAGCGGCTGCTAAGGATTCCCGACTGCTACAGTATGGGGGCCCCAAACAGAGGTGGAGAACTCAAGGTCTCAATTGACAAATGTTCAAAAAAAATTGGAAAAAAGCCTTGATAACCACAATATTGTCTCTATATCTTATGGCAAAATTGGTACAATTGCAGAAAATGTGCTTTAAAATGTAAATGTTTCTATCTGGGTCAAAAGGTTGTCCAGTAAAATGTTTTGCAAATTGGGGGGCCCCTGGCTCACGTGCACAGCCGTGCACACATACAACACACCACAAGAAGAAACCCAACAACACACAGTCTTTCACACTTCGGATGTGTCACTTTTACTTGAGTCAAAAAAGCTTTTTACTGGGTGACAGAGTTTTTTCCCCTACTCTCTCTCTCTCTCTCTCGGTCTGTCTCTCTATTCCCGCTCTCTTTCTCCGTCTCTTTCTCTCTCTTGCTCTCAGTCAGTGTTAATGAGAGTCATCACCTCCCATCGCTGGCCCTGTGTGACAGCCTGTCACAATGTCACAGCACTGTCACGAAGCACAGAGCCTGGGATGGCGACGCCCGCCTGCCTGCCTGGCGTTGGCAATTCTGAATGCCTTCGCCCCCCATGTCAGGTCTATTTCCATCTCACACGCACACACACACACACACACACACACATACACACACACACACACACACATACACACACACAAACTTATATATATATATATATATATATATATATATATATATATATATATACATACACATATACACACACATATACACACACAGAAGCTGTTCTGCCTGCCTAGGTTTTGTTTGCCAGGCTGGGGGTTTGTTCGTTGCTGGCAGGCAACAGAACACATGCTGAGGCCAGATAGGGATGGTTCTAGGTAGATGCGGAGAGCTGCTGGTGAGAAATAATCTATATGTAGCGTTATGTAGCAAATGTGACATTTACAGGTAATTGCAGTGAAAGGCTTTAAAACACAGACAGTGTGGAACTTCAACTTCAAAATGTGCAACTTTTGAAAGCTGCTTTAAGTCCTGGCTATACATCCTGGTTTTCTCTTGCTGTTAGTAATTTGGGGGACTCTAATGCAAATTCCTGACACAACCTTCAGTGATATACGCTAGGCAGAGTATGTGGATGACACAACCTTCAGTGATATACGCTAGGCAGAGTAGGTGGATGATACAACTTCCAGTGATATACACTAGGCAGAGTATGTGGATGACACAACCTTCAGTGATATACACTAGGCAGAGTAGGTGGATGATACAACCTCCAGTGATATACGCTAGGCAGAGTATGTGGATGACACAACCTTCAGTGATATACACTAGGCAGAGTAGGTGGATGATACAACCTCCAGTGATATACGCTAGGCAGAGTAGGTGGATGACACAACCTCCAGTGATATACGCTAGGCAGAGGAGGTGGATGACACAACCTCCAGTGATATACGCTAGGCAGAGGAGGTGGATGATACAACCTCCAGTGATATACACTAGGCAGAGTATGTGGATGACACAACCTCCAGTGATATACGCTAGGCAGAGGAGGTGGATGACACAACCTCCAGTGATATACGCTAGGCAGAGTATGTGGATGACACAACCTCCAGTGATATACACTAGGCAGAGTATGTGGATGACACAACCTTCAGTGATATACGCTAGGCAGAGTAGGTGGATGACACAACCTCCAGTGATATACGCTAGGCAGAGTAGGTGGATGACACAACCTCCAGTGATATAGGCTAGGCAGAAGAGGTAGATGAACAAAGTTACCTTGCAGCTACATTTTCCTGTCCTGTCTGCACATGCGCACACATCCCGCTCCGCGTCGCAGGTCTGGCTGTCTGAACCGGCCACGTTGCAGTCGCAGGAAATGCACTGTGGGAAGTCCCGGTAGCCCAGCTTACACTCGCTGCACTTCTCTCCGTGAAACTTCTCCCGGCACATGCAGCAGCCCGTGTTGGGGTTACACTGCTGGGTGACCGAGCCTAGTGGGTTGCAGCCACACGCCTGCGGTAGAGTGTCAGGGGAGGGTCAGTCGATACCCACACTCACAGAGGGTTCATTGAATCGCTTCAAACGTCCCGGGGACGAGATGAGGTGTACCTTGCAGCCGGTCGTGATGTCATGACCCCAGTGATTAGGGGCGCATTTGTCACATCTCTCCCCGACGGTGTTGGGAGGACACACACACTGTCCCGTGTTGACGTCGCAATTATCTCCCACATGGGCGCACTGGCATGCTGGGAAGAGGGCAGGAAAAACAAACGCTCTGCTCAAAACAACAGAACCGACTCAGCGAGACATGCCACTATGGAGAGGGATTTCCATGAAAACTGTATGGGCTGCGTTCTTGGACGCGGAGCAAGCCTGGCCTTGAACTCGAGGATGAAAAAGAAAGATCAGGGCACATCTGAGAGCTGGGTGTTATGCACACACGTCGGTTAACCTAGAGGGTCACATTTCTTACGTGTGCAGCCGCCCTCCTGGAAGTTGAAGTGTCCTGGAGCGCATCGGTCACACTTGGGCCCGGAGACACCGGGCTGGCAACGGCACTGGCCCGAGGCGTCGCAGTCGAAGGACTTGGACCCGAAGGAGTTACAGTTGCAGGGGACACAGCCTCCGGCGGACTGGATGCCGTACGTCTGAGGCTGTGGAAGAGCACAGGGGTACAGGGGTCTTTCGGGGACTCTGTGGACCTGTCGGAGACGGGCATGCAGTGTTAGTAAGACAGCGCACAGCAACACACCCGCAAGCGCCACCTAGCACGCGGATCAGTCATGGAAGGTAACCGTCCGGGGGAAAAGAAGACCATGAACGCGCCATGCAGCAACAGTTCCATCGATGCTGGTGACACACCAAACAACTGACCAAAGTAGCCACTCAGGTGGTTAAACAGGCAGAGGAACTGTCCATATCCCATTAGAAATTCAGCAACATTTGGTGAATAAGGGAACTGGCATTGTATCTTTACAGGGCGAGTCGGCGTGGACAGATGGTGGGACATTCATTTGAGCATGAGGAATCAATAACTCCAGTCCGACTGGTAGTCTTCATTACCATCCCTTCACCTGGGGGGGAAAGTGGAGACGGGGGAGACTCCGGGGACCTCCCTGGGGGGGGGGGGGGCAGATCCCTCACCCGTGCGGATCCAGACATTTCAGAGGACTGCCGAACGACCGACCAAGCGGTTCATGTTGGAGCAGCGAACAGGTGTTGTGTCGGGTAGGTCAGACGGGCACCTCTGTGCGGGTGAAGTGTTGTCCTGGTGACACAGCTAAACAACCAGGTCGACTATGTGTTTGTGTGCCTGGCAGTGTGTACTGTTGCTTCAGCGTGGCGTGTTAGCACCGCACACAATCTCACCAGACCCGGTCAACATGCCGGGATGAACCGAGCTCAGTCAACATGCTGGGAGGATTTGAAACAGAGCCTTGCCCACTGTAACTTTCTAGATCAAAGAAATGTAAAGTGATCTGTCATGTCTCCAATGGAAACTGCTTGAAAGCCTTTTCTCTGCATGGCCAAAGACAAAAAGTGATTCTTAGAAGCCAGGACTATTAAATATTAGACATTACCATCCAAATGGCCAAAGGTTATGATAAAAGCAAAGAAATTAAATCTCTTGAATTATAGTCTTAACGTTATGAAGTAATGACACAATGAATGAATATCTGAGATCCTAAGTATCTTGATAACAGCTCCGCTGTCTAAGGTGATATAACACCTTAGACATTAAATAAGAATTCAGTAAGGTAGGTTTAATTATTATAATCAGAATGTAAAGGGCTTGCCTTGATTAGAGGGCAATTAAATCACATTTTCCTTACGAGGCACTTTCAAATCATTGGTAGGGTCTCAAGGCTGAGTATTTCCAAGACCATGCAATCGTCTAATCATTTGGAGGGACACGCCGTCTCGTGCAGCCAGCCAGGTCGGCCAGATGGAAGGGACAGTCGGTCGGCCTGGGAATCTCCACACAACAACACATCGAAACACCCCGTGCTACGGATCGTCACGCCATTTACCGCTGAGGGGCGGTAGGCACTGCGGGGACAGCCCCCGGAACGGGAGTAGCCCCTGCGTTGGACCTGCTGCAGCGGAACGCGCTCCACCGGCCTCCGCGTCTCCCGCCGCTCGTAACCCTGGCGCCCCAGGTCGCAGCGGCGACCCACAAAGCCGGGCTTACAGATACATCGTCCCTCCAGGTCGCAGCGCTGGGACAAGGCACCTTTAGCGCTGCACAAGCACGGCTTACACACCTGCTCCTCCGCGTCCCACCAGCAGTTGGGCTTGATTCACCGGGAGGAGGGGGGAGGTTGTGGGGGGCAGGACGTTAGTTACCTGAAAGTGTCTGAGGTACTGAGTAGCATGAATGCAGAAGTCGCCCTGAAACTGTCAATGACAACAAACCAAACTCTGAACGCTGGAGAAAGAATAATCAACACAGAAGGATCTGAAGCGGTAACTTATTTGAAATGATTGCTTCTCCACTCGTTTTAATGACTGGTTGTCCTCCGTACTGTAGACCGTTCACTGTTATACGGGTATGCCGCGATACAATGTCAGAGTTGGGAAAGAACAGCTGATGACCTACCATGCATTCATCGCACTGGCGTCCAACCACGTGCAGCTTGCACTGGCACTGCCCGTTCTCCCGGTGGCACACCTCCGACACGGAGCCATTCTGGTGACACTGGCACGCTGCGGACCAGTGAGTGGTGGGGAGGGGGAAGAGAGGAAGGATGGTTAATCAGTTGGAAAATCTTATAAAAAGGGATCATCCCCAAAACAGGCTTTTCGATTAGGGGTGTGTGCAGGACAGTAAAACCATGTCCTCTTAGGTCTCCTTCCTATGTTGCTCAACAGTCTGCAGTCGGCACATACCGAGTGTGTAAATCCAACAGCTTGCAGATTGCTAGACACAGGAACACATTTGCATTGTATAACTGGCTCATTATTTACTTTAAAAAGTCCTAGTGATCCGCGGGAAAAAACACAGGCACAGATGGTTTCCTGTAGGTCTGGTTGGAGGGGACATCTGTTTTTTTTTTTCCCAGTCTTTGTACTCCAGTCAGTTGCCCTAGCCCACAAAAGGTTTCAAATTGCCTGCATTTATTCAATGTTAAACAGGTTGGAATTAGTATGAGTTGTAAGATTTCCTTCTCCCCATCATGACAGCGTGAAGTCCAGATTGGATTTAGGATGGGTAAAGATTTACATTTTTGTCTGTCTGAAAGAGAGACAGGGAGAAGAGGTCATGCTAATGCTTTCATCACACACTGAAAGCAGCGTCAAGATTATAATGTGCGTCAGCAACATCACATCGCAGCGATCTGTGACAATGATCATCTACTCGTTTTTAATGGAAGAATACTAGCAATTTCCATGCCACCATGATAGTTTGGGCAATTTCCATCAACAGTGGCCCCATTTCTGGGTTCCTAATGTTGATTACACCATCTCCACGACCGTGCCCCACCGCCACCGCCACCACCACCCGCCATCCGCCACCGCCACCGCCACCGCCACTCTAATCAGTAAGGACCGACTATTTCTCCTCGCCAACCTCGAGGATTTCATTTAAATGGAAGCACTTTGTCTTGCTGCACAGAGCTTTTAACCCTCAGAAGTATTTTCACTTCACTGCCGGACGTGGCAGAGAGTGGCCAGTCATTGCTCTTTTGGGTTTTCTGGATTGGGTATCTGTACAATTACTTTCGAGGAATTGCTGATATTGAAAGGGCCCTATAAAATACACTGATTAAGTTTGTGTAATTCCCGATTGTTGCATTGGTTTAAGGGAACGGGTGGACAAGGCTCGGCCTGAAATGTATGCTTAGGCATCCTTTTGAATCCTAGGAATGCTCCCTCAAACTTCCCTGGTGTCCTGTTTGATCAGGTCTGTCCCTGTCCAAAGTCCTCCTGATTTTGTTGCAGATCAAGTTGCTACCTGATGATTCCTGGGGCTAATGCCCAGACCCCACCTGATTGCCCCTGTCCTTGTCCACCTGACTTGTATTCTGTTTGAGGACTCTGGTCACAGCCCACTAGCACTTATTTGAACAGTTTTCAACCTAAATTTGATTGACTGGTCATAATATATGTAATTGCTGTACAATGTCAGTAACAAGGATCCTCTAGAAATTTGATTTAGATTGTTAACACCCTTATTGGTATTAAAAAAATATAAATTTGAAAATAAAATCTAAGTGACACGCCTACCTTCAAACGGCATGTGTGTACCACAGGTTTGTAGCCCAAATTCTTAAGTCATTTCAGTCAGTTTTAGTAAAAGACCTTTGGAAGTACAGTCCCATGATGGAATCTGATCCCACAAACTGAGTGAAGTCACAGGCAAAAACAAACAACCCCATCTTTTTGCCTGGACTCCATGCTCTCAAATGATGTGTTTTGCTCACAATAAAAACAAACAAGTGGCGCCCTTAAAATACAAAGCATGAATGCTTTATACCAGCAACAAGATCAGTGTTAAAAAAAACACCTAGGAAGTCTCTGGTAGAAGCCCAGGCCTTTCTGAGGATTACCTAGTCTCCAGTCTCCAGTCTCTTTTCAATAACTATCAACACCTATCTATTTTCTTGGACATGATAAATCATTGTGTGGTAACACACATGCATACCACAAGTTATAAATCAACAATCAATTTGGCTATATGCTTTGATAAACTGTGTTATATTGTTGTATTAACTTGGCATCATCGTCGAATGGGCTGTTTTAGAAAATATGGACTAATCTTACAGACATAATCAACAGACTACACTGCTGAGAACGGAGTGGCAGATGAATGGTAAACTTTTATAGGCTATATTAAACTATGTGAGTCAATACAGGTTGTTTATGTGGATTTAAACAGGCAGTCGGCATCTGTACACGTCTGTTTTCTCTATCTCTCTCTCTCTCACGCTATTCATCATAATTCATCATCTCAAAGTCTAACTTTCTGGAACACCCCGCCACATCTGGCACGCAGGCTGTCTGGCAGACAGCGTTCGCATATCATCACAGCTACATCGCCATCCTCAAAGGGAGAATCAGACAGAGACATGGGTTTAACGTGACACTCTCTCTGACACTCGTCTACTTCACACACTCACGCTGGCAGTTTTTTGCCTCGATGGCGTCCCCGAAGAACCCCTCGGCGCAGATGTCACAGGTGGACCCGGCGTAGCCGTCCTTACACCTCAGGCAGGAGCCGGTGATGGGGTCACAGCTCTGCGGTAAGGCCAGGTCCAGGTTAGCATTACAGCGGCAGGGCTGGCATGAGCCCCCCCTTATCCCAGGTTGACCGAAATAGCCGTTGGTGCACCTACATTAACCAGAGAGGGCGAGGGAAAACATTACTTGCATTTAGGGCTCTTGTGAGACGACCAGGAAAGAGATTTTAGTTCGGAGGTTTGTGGGTAAGATGAGACATTCATTCCTATTAATGCAAACTAACAAGGTGGGTTTTGTGTAAAAAGAAGGATGGTTATGCAGGACAAAAAGCTATTTCCCACTGTGAACTATGATGGCGGATATGTGATGATTGGGGAAACCTGGTCTCAAGGACTCACACTATCAAGTACCGGGAGATTCTAGCCCAAACTTTGGCTGGCTATTTCCATTATAGAGGAATACACCTCCGGAATGAATTAACTTTCCAAAAAACCCTTTTTAACCCTTCTGTTCCTCACCTTCCTTTTCGACATTTTTGGAAAGGAAAGAAAAAAGGTGCTTTCCCGGAGCTGTATGTAAAAAAGCTGATATTGAATAGCAATTGGGTAAATCTTAGATCGGCAATGCACAGTTTGGAACCAAAGCTTAAGCTATGTGCATGAGTACATAAAACATTAAAAAAAGGATAACTAATAGCGAAGTATGAAGACACAACATAAAGTATTATTACTTTATAAACAAGAATGGGCATATTCAATAACCAGTAGATGTAATTAATCTAGAAATCAGAGTTCTGTGTCTGAAATGCACAAACATTAAATAATCCACAAATTAAATGTAACTATTCCAGTCTATACATTCAGGACATTTACAGCAAGTTCAGTAAATCCACCATAGCAACAAATCATCATGTTGTCCACCATAGCAACAAATCATCATGTTGTCCACCATAGCAACAAATCATCATGTTGTCCACCATAGCAACAAATCATCATGTTGTCCACCATAGCAACAAATCATCATGTTGTCCACCATAGCAACAAATCATCATGTTGTCCACCATAGCAACAAATCATCATGTTGTCCACCATAGCAACAAATCATCATGTTGTCCACCATAGCAACAAATCATCATGTTGTCCACCATAGCAACAAATTCGCTTTGGCCACAACAATGAAACAAAAGACATCATGAAACTACTAACAAGCCGGAATACCTCAACGCAGTACTAGGAGTGGACACTAAGTCTGGCTCTCTCATTGAACTCATCCTTTTTGTACACAACAACCCTGTAGAAAATGATACACAACCCTTCCAGAACAATGAGGCATGCTGAAATACATAGCCACTTCAGAAAAGTGTAATGGATGTAAACATAAAGGTTTAAATCACACAACTACATGCATTGAGTTGAAGTCTTGTAAAAAACCAAACATCAGAGTACAAAAAGGAAATGCGTTTCCACACTACAGCACTACAGGCTAATGAAAGATTTCACATACGATCACTATGGCTTTGTTACTTTTCAAGTCACAAAAAGGCTAAACGCCTAAGTGAAACTGAATCAAAGCAACCACACCAAACATCCAGAATGCATGTCATTGCCTATTCACTCAGATGGCTTCTACGATAATCCAATTGTATTTTTTTTTTACCACAGAAACATCCTTTGTGCATAATTCACAAGGTGCTGGGGAAGGGGAGGGCAATACAGTTTCATTGGCAGTCAAAACACAGAGGAACAATCTGCAAAGGCAATGTGAAGCCACAAACAAAATCTCCATTCCTCCTACTAACTCCTAATTCTTATCTACGCTGTCCTAGTTTCCCCCTCGTATATATCTCCTCAGAAGTTAGTCGTGTTCGGCACTGATAAAGATATACATTCAATCATCTGCCGTCTTGTTAAATGGTTTCTACAGTTCTTATCTCCACACCCCCCTTCCATCTGCATGATAGCAAATGGGAAAAGTCATAATTCCGTATCATACGCAGCAGATTTCTTTAGTCGCTGGAGACGTATTAATTGAATTTGTTATTGCTTCAGAGTGGCAGAAGACGGGTCTGTAATTTCATGCGAACCATCAATTGGGGGCATATTGGGGAGTAGACAGCACTAATGCAAATATCATGGCCTAACATGGGCCTGGACCAAACAGGACATCGGGCTCTTTCAACGACAGAGGAATGGACTGCAGTACACTACGCAACACCGCTGAATGGGAAGGGATGCAGGTAAGAGCTGGGATGTCTCTGGTCTCTCCACACTGGGCAGAACACACTATCATACATACCTAATGTGGGTCCTGATCAACATGTCAGGCAGGCTAGTCTGGGTGCTGAGATCCTACGCCTTCGGACATAATAATCATTACTTCGTTCACATGGACCCAGATGGCCAGGGATCTATTCCTGTTTTCAGGACTAAGATAGATCAAACTGTACCGTATGTGTATTCAGTCTTTTTTCATGACATAGGTGGGCTTAAAGGACAATTCTTTTTTACTGGATGTTGGATGGTCCCTCACCCTGACAGGCAGCCTACGAGCCGCGGCAATCTGTTACCCATGGTTCAGTTCTCATAAGACAGAGGCCATTATGAATTGTTGCCACCATTCCATTAGCATGGAACACTTCCATGTTCCCATCTAACTCAGTGCAGTTCAAGTGGGTGAGGGGTCTATTCTTAACCACACAGCACCGTCTGATCTATTCACACATTCATTTACTCTCCCTGGCAGTCTGGCAACCCGGCTCTCTCAGACAAACAGGAAGGGTCCTTCTTTAAAACTGATGTCTTTCGCCAGGTGTCTATGCTGCCTAACTAAAAATACTTTTACAGTTTTTTCCCCTCTTGGCCACAAGCCGTCCCCTTTAAAATAGGTAACATTCTCACCCCAATCTGGCAACACATTCTGCTCTGACTGTCAGGCCCTGGGGGATCAGGTGTCCATGCACACCCGCAGCCAAACTAAATACAAACTTTAATATGTTCCAGAGATCTCAGAGGCTCAGCCATAGAAGAGTGCGTCTGTTGCCATCTTCTCAACAGCCAAGATTCTGTTGTGTATTCTCATTGACAGCCTGCCCACTCGGATCAGCTTTCAAAAAAACTGAAGTGAAACCTCTTTTCCTACTCTAGGATTCCTCTGGATAGACCTTCTCCCAAATCAATAATCTTATTACTGGCAACTCTGCACTTGACTGGGAGGATGTACTCCCAGCCTCGGCAGAACGGCTTTCCAGGGAGGAAGGGAAAGACCTCTTCACAAGCCTCTTTTAGCACAGACTGCCAATTAATTTCCAGGGATGGCAGAGGTTTGACGGCTCTGAGGAGAAAGCTATTATTACCAACTAACCCTCCTTGGTCCTGCAGCAGAGCACCACTTGTTATCAAGCAGACAAAGCTCCACACCCAGAGTTCGGTTCACTTCCACTAGACTACATGGAGGTGCAACAGGTTCAGACGTGGAGAGGGACATTATGAGAGCGCGCCTCTGTAAAGTCCTTCCATTCAGCGTCTCTCTCCGAGAGCACCAGGGAGAGACGCTGAGCCCCAGGCCTACAGTCTCAGGCAACCATGATTGATGAGGCCCCCATCCTGTCTGTCTGTAGCCTAAATGGGCTCCTGTCCACCCGTACGGCCTGCAGAAGCCAAATCCCTCCTCGGCCAACCTGGACTCTCCTGCTATACAGCCCGAACGCAGAGGACAGCACGCCGCTGCCAGGAGAGGCTGCAAAGGGATGGCACGTGTAGCAACAGCCCGCTATCTCCATCTGTCAGAGGGCATGGATCACACAGAGAGATGGGGGCCGTCTGGTCCTCCCCCCTTTGCCAGTTTATTGACAGGCAACTCTGAGGTAGTGACTGAAGGCCTAGCAACGTTTAGAAATATTCACCATCCATCCCTCCCCATAGAGCATCAGATAGAGAGAGTAAAGAGAGAGTAAAACAAAAAAGAGATAGATAGAAAGAGGCAAAGAAACTTTTGTAGCTCTTTTTGATTGCAAACAAATAGAGAAGTGTGGGCGCTGACTGCCAAGTGATCAATCTTCCCCCTGGCCCAGAGAGGCTGGTCCATTGAGGTGGGTCCATTGAGGTGGGTGCATTGAGGGGGGTCCATTGAGGTGGGTCCATTGTGGGGGTTTCATTGTCGACTGGCGCCTATGGGAAAGATCCCAGTGCTCTGGAACATCAACTGGACCCATCTGTAGTCTCTTGGATTTTATGAGGAGTGTTCGTAGATACACAGAACCATATGGCAAATGATACCAACAGACAAACCAGAAAAGACCACAGTGGCATATGGTGCAGCTATTGACATGCATGTATAATGACTATGAAAATGACACAATCCACCAGCCAGCAGTATAGAGACAAATACAAAACAACATTTACTAGTTGTCACAGGCATAATCAAGAAATCAATTTAAAAAGTACAATGTATATTTACAAGTATCTATTGTCACGGTTCTTATATAATGTCCAACTGGATTACATGAAATCTTGCACAGCAACACAAACTTAACAAACATGTATACCCACTTTACAAAAACGCAAAACGACAATGAACCTCTCACATACTGTAAAAGTAAAGTCAACAGGACTAATGCCATGTTTGAACTGTAGTAGTATTGATGACTGCAGTAGTTTTTTTGAGAGCGTTTGGT
Organism: Esox lucius; assembly: GCF_011004845.1. Taxonomy (NCBI): domain Eukaryota; kingdom Metazoa; phylum Chordata; class Actinopteri; order Esociformes; family Esocidae; genus Esox; species Esox lucius. Next base: position 9,648,079 of record NC_047586.1, on the reverse strand, counting down.
CACGACTGAAGTAATACAGTATTATTGATATGACTGCAGCAGAATTACAGATATGACTGTAGTAGTATATCTTTGAACGTTTTGTTATGACTGTAGTAGTACTACTGATATGACTTTAGTAGTATTACAGATGTGACTGTAGTAGTACTTCTGATATCACTTTAGTAGTACTCTTACGGCTGCTATGGTACCATAATGACTCCTGCCGTGGGAACGGAGGCCCAGGTCACTCACCTGTCACACCGTGGTCCTGTGTATCCTGGCGGGCACTGGTCACACAACAGCTCCCCTGACAGGTCCTCATGGCACGTAGGGCTGAAGCTACGATGTTTTTGTGTGAAAAGAACAGAAGGTAGCAGAAAGAGAAAAGAGACCCGTATCAACAACCCCATTCTTCTGTCTCCCCTAAACACACCAACATCACTGAGTTAAAAATGAGTGAGGTAGAGAGTCCAGCTCCTGTCCTGCTCCTGATCCCAAAGATAGAGTCGGACTGGTTGTAGGGTCAGGTTCCAGGTTCCTGACCAAAGGTTGATAGAATGACTGGTCAGTCTATTTCAGATGATACTGGATCCCAGAGCCAGGAACATTAGGCTGGCACTGCCCTTTGGGAATGTCGGGGGGGGGGGGGGCGGTTCTTTAGTCGTTGGACCTAATGCTAGGGCCCCTAGTGTAGAGGAATGTTCAGCTGCTCTCGTCCTGGCCCCAGGCAGCGCCGGCCCGCTCCCGACCACCAGGGGATTACTGACCATTACCAGTGCTTGACTGGAGCGACAGTCTCTGGCCCCGTTTACAACCTCAACGCCGTGGAAACACAACAGCGTACTGCGGGTCACGGCAACGGATCGCCCAAATAGAAGATTACAGGGATTCAGGATTAATGGAAGGAGAAAACCCAAGTTATTAACATAGAGTAGAATGGATCATAGAGGTCAGGGTTGTTAGAAACAAGTTCCGATTGGTTTCTGTGTGTGGTATGAACTTATTTCCACGTGGCACATGATGACATACTTGTTGGATGGGATGTTTAGGGGGCACGCGCAGGGCTGGCAGTCATTGGCTGTTCCCTTGGTAGCATCCCCATAGAAACCAGGAATACATTCATGACAGTGGAATCCAGTGGTGTGTTCTGCACAGCCCTGGGAATATACAGTAGGTATATTTAGGTTCACAACATGTAAATGCATAAATATATTCTTTAGCTACATTAATTTATACAATGATGTGAATAAGTAAAATACAGTATGTTGTTGAACAATTTATTCTTGAAAAATATGACCTTTTATCGCTTCAGGAGTTTAGTTGAACTTTTGTACACGGTTCACAAGCCAATAAATATAATGTTATTTCACTCTAATGTTTGTAAACAACATAACTATGCAAACAGACTATAGCCTAAAAGCATAGTTAAAACTAGGCCATATATTTAGCCCGTATCCAGAGCTCTGTTAATACTAGAGTGTTTACATTTGTCTACCCCAGCCATGTTTACCTAAACTGTAGTGGCCCCTTATTGTACATTCATTCTGTTTGAAGATTTTCTGTCTTAAATGATTTACTAAATGTCATATTTAGACCTGTGTTTGATCATAATAATGTCAAGAAGATCTATCAGCATTTTGACTGGACCAGGTAAAGAATACCTCTACCTTCATTTCTGTAGTTGTTATTTCAGAGTTGCAGATCCAGTCAGCATAGAGGCAAGTACAGAGAAAAGAATGAAGAGGAAATGAGACTTCCAGCTTAAATATTTTTCTGTTTCAAAGAAAATCAATGAGCTAAGTGGAAAAGATTAAAGCAGAAGTAAAACAAGTCTACCAGTTTTGCCCACCTTTAGCTCAGACTAAAAGTAAAAATGTGATTGATTGTTTTCATATTAGCTGCTTGGTTGAATGTGGTGGGCAAGACTCCAGTACTCCTAAACATGATGTATGTTTGTAAATTAGTTTGTGTAGCCATGAGATTCTATAGCCATGAGATTCCCTCTTGATGAATTTCAAAAACAGAAATATTTTTTCGTCATCTTTTTCACTTTTTTTTCTTTTTTTTCTGCCAATGCATGGCTGCTTGTGAAGTTGCTAGACAGTTGTACAATTCTTGCTTTTCTACTCCGTTCCTCGGGCACCTGTGGGTGTTTTGGAATACCTGATGCGCATCTCCTACTCCTAACATCGGACGCATTGTCGTAACGTCATTTAAGGCAGCAGTACTTGATTGACAATGCAGTCAACCGTGAGTCAGCCTGGACAAACACGTGTTCGTTCTTTATTCTTGTTAAAAAAATAAATAATAGCAGTAGAAAGGATTTTGCATGTCTCCTCTCCGTAGCGTCTGTCTGACAGGGACGGTCCAGAAAATAATTGGGAGAGACTTTGGGAGTCTGATGTTGCCAAATTAAACGTAATGCATTTCCCCACAGAGTGGCATCAGCCCAAACTCTGGTAATGCACCGTTAATGAAATGAGAGCTGTTTTTTTTTTTTTGGAGCTCCACGCCTCATCAGCCCCAATAAAGCCTAAACGCTCTTGAGTCAATTGCAGATGTCTACTCAGCATAATCACCAGTGCAGAGAAGAGTTCTTGATTAGGCTGTTATTAAGGGGAGTAATGGATGTGCTGGTGTTTGTGGGCAGGCCATGAGTGTGTGTGTGTTCTTATATATACAGTATGTATATGTGTGTATATTACGGTTATGTGCCCATTCGTGTATGACGATGTGTGTGTGTGTGTGTGTGTGTTGCATGGGCCAAGGTTCCTAACACCCCATTTCCTTACATATAAACTGGCTCTATGCCACTTGCTTGGCCCCTATTTACTTTACAAATCATTTCCTATCTCCATTAAAACGTTGAATCCCACGTGGGATAAATCCTGAGAGCTTTCATACAGTAGATGGCAAGCAGGCACAGTGTACCTACTGTAGCAGGAGGAAGCTCGCTGGGGTTGAACTCACGATCATTACATCATTCACAGGAACTAACCAGCCTTGGAGGACAGCGCACTGGGTCTCAGGGAAGCCAGCTACCGTAGCGACCACAGCACACCTGACAGATCACAACGTGCACAGGCCATGATCCCTCCTAACCAAGAACGAAATGCCTCACTGTCTCTCAGGAATGGTTAACACTTGCATTTTCTTCTTTTTTTGGTCGTTACCAATTTGGGTAAAACAAACTACATTTGCCACGTATTTGAAGCAGATTTCAGAATCGCTCAGTAGCGCCTCATATAAATGTTACTTTGGTAACTGACCTGATTTTAGGAAGATGATTTTGACCGTTTTTGTATTGTAGAATGAATGCCTTTCTTGTGTATTTTCTCTCACTGGATCCTTATGCACTTCATATTTGTCGCACTGCTGTGAAGCAGGAATACAGAGAAAAGCATATGCAGATCCCAAGGGGATTTCCCTCCTTAAATAACAGTTAAATAAATCAATAAATGAACAAATTAGAAATAAACAAACACACCATCAAAACCACCATCTCCCTCTCACCTGCTTCCAGCTCATGCACAACAAAAACAACTCACATCCCCGTTCTGGCAGTCAATCTGTTCATTACTGAAAAGGAATAGTCTAGTCCCAGACAGTGAGGGGCATAGCGCTGTGTCTGCCAGGGGAAGGTGAGAGAGGTTAGGCTGTACAGATGTCTGAGAGCGCTAGATAGCTGTCAGGATGAAGGCAAAGCGGACAGCTGAAACTGGACCCAGGGCCCCCGGGGACAAAGCGCTCCGCTCAGCTCAATCTATCTGAACACAGAGTCATGGCAAAACTCGCCAGGCCACAGCCGGAGATCTGTCACTACCTCTAAAGCCCCGATCATAACCCCGGCTGAGGATGAAAAGGGGGAGCAGAAAATCAATACGATGGCAAGGTCGACGCTGGTTGCTGTTCAAGCGGCAGCTATTTCACCTCCGAGAGGCGGGGGGGGGCATCAAAACCCAGGAAGGAGCCTTTTTTTTTTTTTTACGACATCCTCCCGCAGCCTTTGCCGTGCGCTGCGTCTTTACGAGAGCACAGCTGTGACCTGTTGTAAGGTGAAACCAGAGAGCGGGTGTTGTCCCATCGGTGAGGGGAATGAGGCAGCTCAAAAACCACACTGATCTGTACCAATCTGAACTTCTACGCTTTGTTTGATAAAGACGCAGCAGAGAGAGTTTGGCTGAAAGGGCTCCAATGTCAGAGAGCCCAGGACCACGCTAGGATACTCAAACATATCTTTAACAAAGCCTAGTTGTGTCCGGTGTAGTAAGATGCTGACATAATCCTACTACCTATGAATGGTAAACCATCAGCGGCCATTAACAGCCACCCAAGTAGTTTGATGCCTGCTATTTGTTAGTCAATAAAGACAATTTTGTGTGACCGAAAGAATCTTGTTAGACCGACTAACTGCTGACCCTCAGCATACATTTAGAGATGGCCACTGCACTTGTAGTGCACTAAGATGAAATACATGGATAATAGGATTAAAGTGATTGTCATGTGATTTGTATGTTATTGATCATATGTTGTTCTAAGAAAACTCACTTGTTATGGCTTCACATCACCTGCCATCACGGAGATGGGTTATTTATCCAATAAAATCTGAAAAGTGTTCGTTAACGGAAGCTGCTCTAGTGTAAGATATATAAAGTGTGGCGTCCCTCAGGGTAGATGCCTTGACCCGTTTTCCATTTGTTTTTACAAACGACTGGAAGGAGATAGGATGATGATGCATGCGGATGATTACGAACTATACATCTCAGCAGGCTCACTGAGACTGTGAACAAATAGCCGCAGTCAGTACCAGAATGGGTGAATAACAACAAACTGGTTAAAACAAAAAGACCTAAATGTAAGTGCATTATATTTGGTAAAAGAAAATATCTAAAAACTTTTGCAAAAGCTTTGTGGTCATTAAGCATGGAGGAGACTTCAACATCTCCCTACATTACATTGTTTCCAACTGACCATGCATTGCCCAGTGTGGTCATCACAGCGTGTGGTGTGGCCGTGGCAGTCACATGGTTCACACACTCCTTTGAACGCGGTCCCGTTAACCCTTCGATGCCCAACCGAACACATCTGCAACACAGACAGTCACCAAGCCATATCAGCATTAGACAATGAAAATCCAAGCACATAGTTTTGACAGTTCAAAGACACTGATTTGTAGATTAATAAACTAACAATGTAAAAACTAATCAAATGACTCCAAGCTGCAGGGGGAAATGAAATAAATATATGACTATTTTTAGTCATTGAGATTTAGAGTTTAATTGTCTCGCCTCATAAGCTGTTTAGGGTTTGTAATTAGTCTTACAAAGCCATAATTATTGCATCAATGTTGCTGCACTAAGTGCTTCGATTTCTGCAGTTGGAGAGAAAATTGTAATATCATTCTGTTAGTTTATGAATGCATCAGGAATACTAATACAATTAATTTTAAATGCTACATTCAGATCATCAACACCACTCATTTCAATAAAATGCAGTATTTCTCTGATAGATAGTAATTACTGCACAAAATGATTGCACAAACTTCACAACAGACTCGAAACCAATGATTTACCCTGCAAACACACGCTTTTGTAAACTCTCAGCACACACTGTGTTGCTCACTGCACTCATGGACATAGATGGGATGCAACACACTGACAGCCTTTGCTTAAAAAAATTATCGTATGAAGCAAAACAAAACAAAACACACAGACACATACAGAGAATTACAAGAGTAACACACACACACCCTGTATTTAGTCACACTATTACGTTACCAAGGGGAGCTGTCAGAACAACACTTCAATGGCAACAGAAAACGGACAAAATCTTGGGCGATTTTGTGTAATTTCAGCCAGTGGTACTCATGAGCCAAAATGTTTGTTGAACATGTCATATAAATGTGCATGTCAATAATCCTTCTCGGTTCTCTAGACATTTAATGTTCTTTCTGAGGGGGAAAGGATTAGTACTGAGCCGGGAGGCCACCCAAGTGTCCCTGTACACATCACAGCAAGCCACCGCCGCTATTCACTGGGGTCACATCTAGTGTTCCCTCCCTCTCCAGCGCCTGTAAAAACTTGATGATAACTGCGCATTCAATTTCATCCCCCCCCTCCCTGTATCACCACCCCCACCCACCCCAACAACAGACGCATTGGCTTGACTCAGCACAAAATGCTGCTTGAAGAAATCAATCCACATCACATTTTATATAAGAAAGACAGTTTTCAAAACGTCTTTCAGATTGCCATAATAGCACATCCTTTTCTGTGCCTGTACATCAACTTCATACCTACGAGTCGCCTACGGTCACACTTACTGTACCAATGCAGGCGCGCAAATCCAGACCTATAAACTGCACACGCTTTACAATAATTGGAAGTAAGAACGACAAAACCGGAAGAGAACAACTCTCGCATAATCACTTTTTGCTTTTTGTGTTGTGAGAAAAAAAAGAAAAGAGGAATGAAACGTAAACTGTGATTTACCTCACAAGACGTTCCACTGTATCCTGGGGGACAGCGACAGATCTCCACCGCACTGGCCAGATTCTCACCCCTGGAGACCTCACTGGCCACTTCCAGACTGACAGAATGGAGCCTTGCCAAGACAAGACAGAAATTAACCAAAAAATACATAAAAACAAAGACATCTAACAATAACATGAATCTTTCCTATCAGTCTCGCCAGACCTCGTTACAAATTAATGTCTGTGAAATACGATAACATCAACCACAGCTGACTTGGTTTCTAGGGCCAAAGAGCAGATATCCTGGAATTCGAACGAGAACAGAGGCGGGTGAAATGTGCCTGGTTACCTGTAGATGGCGACCTGCTCATTGCTGTGTGAAGCTCTGATGAGTAGGCTGCTCACATTAGTTAGAGCTATCATGAAGTCCCTTTTGCTGACAGGCAGGCCCGTCCGCTGATTCTCAAAGTGGTCAGGGTAGAGCACAATCCTCTTTGTGCTCTCAGAGAAAGGGTACACCGGCAGGCCGAATCGACTGTCAATCATTTTTATCCCGTTGCCCTGCAATAGATGAAATGTCAGGGTCTTCTCTCTTTTTTTTGCCTTCGTTTTAGAGACAGCATCCATTTTGGTGCATGTATGTAATCGCCTCATGCCAGATTGCTAAATCCCAGCTCTGGCTGTCAATATGGGGCCGTAGACAGAGCATGGGTGCTACACACAGATAATAGTCCTCCTCGATTCTCAATTTGAGACACAACGAGTAGCTAAATTGTATAAGGAGTGACATTTCCTAATGGAAGACTCTTTCTCGAAACTGTCCGTCGACTAGATAAGTGTGAGTTTTTGTCAACGTATGAATAGTAATTTATGTGTAGGTGTGAGCTGGAAGGAAAGGGAGAGATCTCTGTGTATGCCCCTGAGTGTGTGCGCAAGAGAGGAGACAGAAACAGAGGAAGAGTGAGAGAGACACAGAGTGAGAGAGAGAAAGAAAAAGAGACCGAGAGAGAAACAAATAGAGAGAGAGACACGGAGAGAGCAAAACGGGGAGAGAGAGGGCGAAAGACGCAGAGCGGCAACCTTCGGATATCAATCAGTTGCCAACCGATTTTTCTGAAATCTGAATAAAGAAACTGTGCTTACTTTCCCACCAAAGTGTCTCGTTGCATTTAAAAAAGCAGCATGTGGTAGCACGGCGCACATTAAACTACCTACTAGCTTCATTTTTTTAAGTACCAAATAAAAGGAAAACCTAAAGTTTAGTGTGTTTCCCTTCAATGTTCAGCTCTACCAATAGCTGATGCTTTAAAACAAATGTGTCCACTATGGTCTTGGCACCTGTGGTAGGCTGCCTAAAGCAATGCCATTATTAGGAATAACACTAGAACAAGTTTCTTATTTGCCAGACGGCAGCCACACATCCATCATCATGTCACCAGAATAAAAGCCTTGATAGTTATCCCCAAGCTCATCCCTGTGCACATTTACTACTCTTTCAAGTTCATTGTAACTTATTGAATCTACAGCCTAATAAACTGCACGCTTTTCCAAATACTAGTGTGAGGAATACAGAACATAACCGTATCCCTGGCAAGTTCCCTTCGATGTGATGGTTATTTTATTGATATTTGCTTGTAAAGGAATGACCACTGCGCACTTGGTCCACGATAATGCACTTTACTGACATATAAAGATCCCCACCAAAGAACTGTCGGATGAAAATTATAATATTTTACAGACATGTCCTGTTTCTATCGCACCTGTCATCTTTTTTTCTTTCCTTTTTTAAAGATACCAAAAACTGTGGAGGGAAACATTTTATGATAGTGAAGTACCTGTTGGATATAAAATGTCATGCCATGTTTCATTGTTGTTGTTTTTTTTTTTGGAGAAATGGCATTTCAATGGCAATATTAATATGTGAAATGCTTAATAAGAAACTTCAAATCAAAGTGAAACTTAAACATAACGGTCCTCCCACTAAAACTCCGTAAAGGTATGCGGTTCATTTGGTGAGAAATGAAGTTATCATGACCTTTACGGTGCGAAAAGGGGGCCCAGTGGGGTGTTTGGCCAGGAAACCCCAAAGGTCTCTACATCAAATTCACAAGGTGATAATAAATCTAGATTTCTACCCTTGAACAAGGCAGAACCAAAACGGTTCCCATTGTTTCAACCCACACACCAGTACATTTCATCAAAAGAAAATCAGCTGCCAATTGGATAGTAGTTGGGGCTTCTTTACATAGCAGACAGATTTTATGCTGGTTTTATGCGCATTAAATGGTTGAATGAAAACCTAGTTAGAAAGATGGAGTTTAGAGAGAGCCAGTGACTGCTGATTTGAGTACAGCCAATGAACGCATTGCCAGGTAAACTTTAAGGTAATATCTTCAAACACGCTGTTGGGAATCATCAGAGAGGATTATCAGATGCTATTCATCTCGACTGCTTATTTACTGTTCCAGTGGCTGCTGGGAAATTACAATTTATGTGCGCCAGCCACTTTATTTGCACTGAATTAATGGAGTGTACACATGCAAAGCAGGGTTTAACTATCAATCATGACCTGCCATATATCTGGGCTCTGCCCCGCTCTCTGCAGTATCTCAATAAAACCCAGTGACTGGGCCTAGGTGGCTGTCATCTGACACTAATGGGGCTAGCAATCTCTCCCTCAGACTCATAATTCCAACAGTCGTGTACAAACACCAGTATCGCAAATACACGGAAAGTGAACAGGCATATCTGACCAAGCAACTCTGATCCAACAATCAGTGACAGCATTTTTGATTTAAAAAGATTGACACTGAACATTTTATCATGGATTGCACTAGAGAAAAGGTTCTCTTGCTGGTTTCCAGATCCTTGGGATAAACACATTTTTCTGACTAAACCCAAAGGGTAATTATGGAAAGAAGCACAGAGGACATAACGACACTTGGGATTCGTGTGATTACGTCTGTGTCTGGAATGATATCCCCTCCGTGTGTGTCTGTGTGTACGTGTGACTTTTCTATGTGTGTCCCATCAGTCAGAGCCCAGTGCTTAAGGGAGAAAACCCTCAATGCATTCCTCATGGATCACACACACAAATAAAAGGCAGCGACTGAATCCTCTCACGGCACTCAGCTGACTGAAGATGAAAACCATGACAGATGAACCGCTGCTCCACAATGGAGCGTTAATAAAAGGACACATCGCTGGTGTAATAGCCCAAGACGACGGAGGGAACGAACAATGGTGGAAATGTGCGTCTTTGCGCATCCCTCCCAAGGTCAGTGCTGGTCTTCCACACAACGCCGGGAGGGCTTAAATTACACTAAAATAAATAGTTTAATTGATTCACACACTGCTTCATGCAAAGTCGCGCGAGCTACAATAAAACGCAGAGGCTCGCCGGCCTCAAAACGAGGCCTTTTATTGACCATTTCGTGACCGAGGAGCGGAACACGAGGCAGGCCTAATGTCGGTGCGGCGTTCGATTGGAACCCCATACCCAAATGAATCATACGAAACAAATCCTTTTTACGTGACACTTGGATAGACCTTAGAGAGGCTTTTCTGCGAGGTATCTGCTGAGCGCTGCAGAAACAAATGCAGATGCTGGGCAAGTTTAGCATAAAGCTACATCAACTAAATAGACACACACACCTCTATAAGCCATTTCATGTTCATGTTAACCGTGTCTGGTTATATATGGTTATAATCAGAAACAGAGATGCAGCCATTAGTGTCACATGGGAAGATACAGCTTTGTCAAAAGACTACTTGAAAGAGGAATTAGTGTCTTCTCTGAGAAACCCCGATCCACGGTTAATTTGATGAAGGATCCCCCCCAAAATATTATTCTTGTCTTATTCACAAGCATGTTAGGGTGTAGCACTATTCCACAGCCAGCTTTCTTCTGAGTAATCTCCCATTAAAGTTACCCTGTGTTAGAAAGATAGCGCTCAGGCATGGGGACCGGACGGAATGTCTCCAAGACAAACCATATGGAACAGGAATGACCGCAGCACTACTAAGCCGAGCTCATATTTCGGGGATGAGCTAGTGACAGCCAGATGCTGTCTAATACTATAAGCACATACAGACCCAGACACACACAGCTTTGTGCCAAAACGTGTTTTTTTGTTGTCAAGCCAGACGCAGCATTCAGACCCGTAGTGAACTTCCAACAGAAGTCCAGAGGGTTCGGTCCCGTGAGGAGTCTGGAGCCTGAATCCTGTGATTCAGCCGAACATTATGTGGACTGACATTCTACGTGGGTGCATGGCCTTATGAATTCGTGCCATGCTGCTGATGTATCTACTGGTGTTGCACTCACCTCTATGATGACATTAGGAGCCGAGTTGACTCTAATATCCTCGTCTTTCTCCCCGGCGTCATATGAGACGGTGTAGACAAGACTTCCACCAAAGGATGTGAGCTGTAAGAAAACAGAAGCGAACATATGAAATAATCTGCCAAGCAACACAATGGAATGTATGAAGGTACTGAATATTTATGAATCCTGATTGCTGTAACTCACAATGGGGTAATAAGTGCCTTACCAGTATGGCCGAAATGCCATAGCTAAGAGTTGTTCTTAGTCACAACACATCGCAGAGTGGTATATTGGCAATAATATCACAAACCCCCCAAGATGCCTTATAGCACTTTATAAAACAGCTACCGATATAATAAGAGCAGCAAAGGGGTTCCGCAATGCATCGTGCCTAAGAATGCCTCTTAGCCATGGTATATTGGCCATATACCATATGATAGGGCCTCTCGTGGCCCTATCGAGGCACTTTTAGAAAGTAATAGCATTACAGACGATGAATGAGACTGTTCATACGTTCTTAATTATGATTATTGGAGTTATTGTATTAGTATTGACCGGGGATGTAAAGCCGATGTGGCCTACTCAACACACCTAAAATAATCTAGTGCCCTTTCGAAGTCATGCTTGAAATGAGTCAGTACCACCAACAAATCTCAGCACCTCTTCAGTGACGTTACGAGCAGCGTTTAATGATCATTAAGGGAAACATTTTATAGTAGCACACTGGCAGTAACACCGAACAGGTTCGAACAGCAAGATGCAGTACAATCATCTTACAAACAGACATCTTCATAGATACAAGGGAGGTGTTACTGGGCCAGATTGCAAACCTAGTAAATGCATACCATTCCCACGCACACCATTTGTATGCACAACTCAGTGTTTAATTTTCAGGCTTGACTTATGCAGGTGCTTAACATTTTTCCTCCCAGGGACAGGAAGTATGATATAATACAGGGCTTTGACAACGAGTGGAAAGAACCCTTGGAATCATGTCCATATTTAGCAGGTGCTTGTTCTGTTTGGAATAGGACGTTAATATGTCTTTGGCATGATATTAACTCTGCCCTAAAGGTTTTAATCGATGCTCACTGCTAGAGGCGTTAAGCTTGATTAAAAAGTGAAGGGAGGACACTAGAAATCAGATGGATTAAGATTTATTATTAGGAAACTAACAAGATGTTTATATTCTCTTCCAGGATTGGAAAATTGCCTGCTGCCAACTATTCTGACATTCAACAATGACTTCTCGCCCTTGGAAAAAGGCTACCTGTGACTCACACCTTAGGGAAATTAAGCAATGTGTGCCAGAAGCTTCCCACCTAATAACACCAGGCCACTTCATCTTTTCAGCCCAAACATTTCACCTACATACACACATAGTTGTTTAGACATTTCCAAATAGTGTTGTAAACTTGCGCTCATACTAGAAGAGTTCCAAACAAAAAGACAGAGACCAATATCCAAAACGAAGAAAAACACACACTATAGTCTCTGTTACGCATTCAGGTACCCTGTATGTGCGTTTGTGTTTTTCCCCTCCTGCCGTTTACCCAGGTGTCCCTTATGTTCCTGATTGTGCTCGTTGGTGTTTCCCACCTTGCAGTCATGAGTGCATTGCCTAATTTGCACTAATTTGCATGAGTTTTATGTAACGGATCTCTGTACCATTCACCCTCGACTGCTAGAGCCACAGGGTTCATAACATCTCTGATGGCTGCATACTGTTTATCACTCAACAAGACCAATTATACTTTGAATACAATACTCAAATTCTGTTGACTGATTCTCAGATTCCATGACTGTCATCATGGCAACCCTAACAAAAAGGTTGACCCTTTAGGAAATTTGCAAATGAAGCAGACGGAACCTAATTAACCAAACATCTGCAGCTTCCAAGGACAGATGACAGAGGGAAACAACACTATACTGATAACTTCTCACAGACCTGGTATGAGAGGAGTTATGGCTGTGTGGCTGCCAGATGTGGAATACTGTGTTCTCCCCCGGCATTCCAATCGCCAGCTAGCGGACCGGGTGACATGTTGTGGAGGACAACGGACATAATGCCAGATGATTGCCATGGATGCCTTTTTAGAAAATCTCTGAAAATGCTCACCCGATCTGGACATGTGCTAGCAAAGCTAAGAAACACAGCTTGGGAAAGGCTAACCATGCTACTAGTCATAAACACAACATGATAGCTGAGAGGAAAGGCTAACCATGCTACTAGTCATAAACACAACATGATAGCTGAGAGGAAAGGTTAACCATGCTACTAGTCAAAAACACAACATGATAGCTGAGAGGAAAGGCTAGCCATGCTACTAGTCATAAACACAACATGATAGCTGAGAGGAAAGGTTAACCATCCTACTAGTCAAAAACACAACATGATAGCTGAGAGGAAAGGCTAGCCATGCTACTAGTCATAAACACAACATGATAGCTGAGAGGAAAGGTTAACCATGCTACTAGTCATAAACACAACATGATAGCTGAGAGGAAAAGCTAACCATGCTACTAGTCATGAACACAACATGATAGCTGAGAGGAAAGAACAAATCTTATTAACTCTTATTCACTGGGTCAGAATTTGAGTCTCTGAGTTTTATCCCATAAAGGCCATGATATTACAACTCTGCATACTCGCAAACCATTTTGTAAATGTCACTTTGGGATTATGCCATAAGATATCACATTCATCCCCAGCGATAAGGGAACATGAAAAAAAACTCTCAATTAACCTACATGTACAACCCCCTTAACTAAAATAAATTACTAATGTACCTATGCCTTATCAACAGCTTGAATCAATTTGAAAATTACAGTGCATGGAGAATGGGTGCTTTTGCAATAAGTCAAAAAAACTGATACTGTTCCACCTCAAGCCGGCAGCCTCAGTAAACCTTACTGATCACCAACAGGTGTAGAGGTGCTGAAATCAAGAAGAATAAGGTCAAGCTACACCGCAGTCTCTTCTATCTCTCCATACTACTGGCTGGCTGAAACAAACATCTCCTCAAACTTGAAGCACAAACCCTGAACATAGAAATCATTCTCCATCTGGAAGATAGGTGAATTGCATAAATACCACATTGCAACAACTAAACCAGCTTGGTAAAGAAAGTTTTATGAATGGTGGATTTTCAGTTTGTCAATACAAGGAAATTGACAGAAGAAACCAAATATTCACTGAACATCCACTATAAAGCGACTGTACTTGTGGCACTAGTAAGTTTCACTTTTGGTCGCCCAAGACATAGCATATCGATTTCATGGGCTCCAGTCCAACCCGGTAGAGATAGATGTTGCATAGTATATGTAAGTCTGAGATGCTCCAGTTAGTATATGATATGCTATGTTACAAACAGCTAAATGTATGATATGTTACTATGCAGATTTTGGCCTGATTTGGCTCCTTGAAGAATACACATTTTCTAAACGTCTGTCCGTCTGAAGAGTTGAGCAAACATTCTTTGATCCAGAACAGCTTATCCAAGGACAACGTTCTCCTTTGTATTCGTATGTCTTCCTTTTATCTTCCTGTGTTTCTTCTGTTATCCTCTGGCTGCTCCAGATCTACCCCCCCCCAAAAAAAATTTGTGTCTTCTGTGTCTTGTTGTGATATAAAAGGGCTTGGCGCTCTTGGGCCATTTTCCCCCTGCTAAGGTTGACCGAAAGAACCTCAGCGGGCGCTGCTGTGGGGAATTAAAGGGCTCTTTCGTTGTCTAACCCAAGAGAACCCTACAGTAGTCTGGACCTGGGCACCAAACCACTTCTCAATCTGCACTTACAAGAAGAGTGTGGAGTAATCTCTGACCGGGTGACCTTTAAAGCTGGGAAAGTTGGATATTATTCATGGGGACCGTGGCTGTCAGGGGTTACTGAACGTAACCATATCAGTGTTGTCTACAAGCGAAGGAGCCAAGGCATTCATCTTTTTCAGGGTGACCGGGATTCCTGGTGACGGCCCTGCCTGCAGATCAGATCATATGGTCAGGGAAAACTCTAGATTCAGAGCGCGGCTCAGAAGAACTAAGGCATGGCATGAGATCTACTGTATTCGTTTGCCTTGTCAAACCATTTATTTTGGCACGGCTGATGTCCATCCAGTGATGTGGATGTCTGCGAAATTATTCATGCACAGCTGTGCAGACAACCAGACACTGTGTGGTTCTGTTGTATTTAATCATGGGGCTCTGGAGATGGGTTGAGTTACAGCCTTTTGTACACAGGAAGTGTTCGTGGAAATCATTTCAGAAAATCCAAATACTAAAATAAGTCATTTACTAGACAACTTGAACTTACATAAGGACAATGAGTACCCACCCCAGTACATATTTTCTAAGGGGCTGGTATGGAGGCCAAGTGCATTGTGGGTGGGCGAGACAGGGATCATGTAACCTTTTGTTTGGAAGGAACAACGTACCAGGCACACCCATAAGGAAGGTGTAATCCTCTCAGAAACAAATGGGTAACAAACATCAATAATCCAACAATTTCACAGTCCTTCCGGGGCACCCTGGCTGATTCTGAACAACCGTAAAAAGCTTGTATTTTGCTATGAGGACACACTGAGTTATAGGACAATAAAGAGTGTACTGTGAAGACAGTACGTAGAGATTTAGACCCCACTTTATACATCACAGGGGAGACTAAGCAAGAACAGACAGAGTGAGAGAGAGAGACAGAAGGAGAGATAGAAATTGTCCAAGAGAGAAGGGGGTGATCAGGGCCTATCTTTCAGGAAATGAACAACAGACTTTCCAATCATCCTCTGAGTAAGAGTTGCACCGTGACACAGGCAACCCAAAGTTCTTCTCATCTGCCCCCCCATTACAAGCCCTGGGCACTGGCTTTGTTGACTTTAATATCCAGGAGGCATCAATGAGTGTTTTTCCACTGGCCACCCACATGACAGCTACAAATAGGGGGCTGTGCTCGAAGCCTTTGACTGCATCCAATCCTGTTTTGTTTGTGCATTGTGGGTGATGGTGGAGCTCCAAAACTAGGGCTTGGGAACACACATCTGGGGAACACTTTAACTGGCCCCTATGAGGTTGTCTGGGATAAAGGCTATTGGCTGCTTCAAAAGCTGAAAGAATGTCTTTGCTTGTTTTACCATCTCTAACCAAAGCCATATGTTTACGGTGCTGTGCTTTCTGAAAACCTTTCCGCCATGTTTCCCAGAAGAATTTGGGGAAGATTAGAACTAAGACATTTACTAAAACTGATAAAGCATCATTCAAATAAAAAGGAAAGCATCTTGTTTCTAAGCAACCCATATGCTAATAAAGAAAAACGCTAAAAGATGACAAACAAAGAAAAGCAAATCCACTTGCGCTCCAGCATCCACTGAAAGAGCAGGCAAGCATCGAAAGTCTCCTTGTCGCAGTTCAACAGGCATTTAAGTGGCAGAGCCTGGCACTGGCTCCGTGCATTCCCCGCAGAGCTGCCCCTGCAGTGTAAAGGGAGTGGACGCATGATCACTGCGTTAACCACGGTGCACCTATCCAGAGCTACAGTCTGAGACAGGCTTGGTGCTCGAAAAGCAGCAGCTTCCCGGGGCTCTGCCAGCCTCTTGTAGGCGTCACTCAGCCTCTAGCCTATAGGTCCCTAGTGATGACTACCTTGTACAAGAGGCCCCGCCCACCGACAACGCCACACTCACTGTAAATAAATACCTTCATATGGGTAAAACAATCATTGGCACCCACCCATGCATATTCTCCCGGGCACTCGTTCCCTCAGCACTGGCTGCTCTGTTGGCCTTGTCAATCTGAAGGCGAGGGGTAATGGCCCCCCGCTCCACACTGGGAGAAACCGCTGAAGTGTGTACTCAGGCAAGCGCCTCGGAGATGGGTTCATTTATCATCATAATAGTCTATTACCCGTGATAGGTCACAACTCAGTGAAGAGGCAGCCGAAGTAATTGGTGCTATTCCTTTCACTTTGCCTGGCCAGGGAAACCAAAGAGGCAGCCCTATGCCCCAGGGCAATAGTCAATCAGCATGTGGAGATTTCTGTCGAGGAAAGTTCATTGGAGATTTGCAGGTTGATGGGGTTTACTGTCTCCTGTAAATCTGTCAGCACTTCTCCAGTGGACACGGGCGGCAATTAGTTCTGGAAGTTGGAGGAGTAAGCAGCAATTAAGACGAAACTTTTCGCTGATGGTTAAACAAGTGAATATTTAGCTCTGAGAAATAGACAGGACTACAATATATTGTATTCATTTTATTCTAATCATTGTTTGGTGGTACTTTGATGTATTACCTTAATTCCAAGTACTGAGTTATAATAGGATCTCTACTGGGAGGTAAGTAGACAACAACATGCCTCTACCCATACATAAAACAAATCTAAAAAGCAAGATTCTCCACCGTCCTTTGTTACCGTATGTGATGCAGAACGAGACCTGGTAGGAATTGGAGCGAGATGCTACTATTTGTCTTTTTCATTAGAAACATGGCCGTCACTTTGAATGCATGTTACCCTGGTGATGATCCATGTGATGAAACATGGCACCGTGGTTGTACAGGAGTAATTGTGTTGCGCTTTTTGAGCGCCACGCTAGCATGAGAGAATTCACTGCCTCAGTGTCTGATCTTTTTACTGAAATTGTGGTTGAATGCCTTACACACACGAACACACACACACACACACACACATTTGTTCACAAATGTGGACCCCTATATAAATCTCATAATGATGTTTCTTTTTGACATTAGGGAGAGCAGAGTAAACCTTCATGCATGAAGACTTTTGTTAGAGAAAAATACATTATTATTGAGTGCATGGAGCGAAGCGCTGTTTTCACCCAGAATGCACTGAGATGATTAAGAAAGAGACAGAGACAATGGGAGGGGAAGACAGGCAAAGCTCATGAGGAGAACAGAAAAGAAACTAATATAAAGCTGTTACATAAACAACATAAACAAGTGGTTAAACTTGGAAAACAGACAGTGTAGAATCACTTATTCTCTGACAGATACTGTACTTACTTTGGTGCTGCCACCTGGAGATGGAGCGAGGAAACGTATCCCGTAGTGTTTTGGATAAGGTTGTGTTTACACTAAACTAACCACATACAGTGAACAATACATTTTGTCTCTGGCTGTGTGCCTGTGTGTGTGTGTGTGTGTGTGTGTGTGCATGCATTTGTTTGTGTGTATGTGTTTGCATGTGTGTTTATGCGTGTGACATGACAAGTGTCTGTGTGTTTGTGTGTGTGTGTATTTGTGTGTGTGTATTTGTGTGCGCACATGTGTTTGTGTGTGCCGTTGCTTGTGAAGGGGACGGCCTGAGGAGGAGGACTGACCTTGTTGCCCAAGTATTCTCCAGGTGCCCTCCAGTAGTAAACAGAAGGCAGGTGTCTTCGGGCCTCCTGGTTATTAACACTGAGTGTCCAGGGCCCGTCCTTGTCTCTGCTGGTGTCCGGCCACACCTTCCCCTCCCCATCTTCTGCAGTCAGGAACCAGCCCGCCATGGATGTCTCCTGACCAAACACACATCAGATACAGTTAAAATATTCATCAGTGGACACAGACAGCTTGTCATTGTTTATGACACGCTATGTCCTTATTATGACAGGGTTATGTAGCCCGTATTTTATTAATGTAGCCTTTATTTAAGCAGGAAAAACTGATAAAGCCACTTCAAAGCCTGGCAGAGGAAGTCGTTCCATATGATGTCGAATGACGGTTATCCCTCATAAGGTCGCTGGGTTGAACCCTACAAAGAGATTTACAACTGTGCCCCCCCAAACCTCCACAAATTCATCTCTGAATGTGCGACGTAGAGGCATTGCCCAGAGGTATTACATCTTCCCTGTTCCTTAAATCACCATTAAAACTCCTGCCTGGAACCTCCAATAGAAACAATTGTTGTTTTTTCCTTTGCCAAGTTACTTCCAAATGTGTGTTTTTGCACTTTTCCAATTCCATTTCTTGTCCTCAAGGTCTGACATGCTATTATCCTAAAATCTGGAATAAAGCCTTGTTTCCACACGTCTTCTAAATGGAACCTTGTAGTTACTGGATCTAGTGGTTCTGCCAATTCTGTGTTACAATACTTTTAAGTACCAATAATCCCTCAAGGATAGTAAAACATTGTTGGCTATTTTAACTTTGGAGGTCAGATTTACAGTAAACATTATAGCTTGGGTTATGAAAGACGGGTTGGGGATTACAATAAGAGTAAGGAGTGAAGGTTAAGGTTAGGGGTTTGAGTTTACAGTTACGTTAAGGGTAAAGATTATGTTTAAGGAAAACATGATTTTGAATGGGACTCTATTCTATTTGGTTTGTGTATTTGTGTACTTGGTGTTTGTGTCTATGCGTCTGTGTGAGATGTTCTGGTAGCTTCTGTGTGGAACCCTGTGGTTAGGATGGAGAGGTACAGAGAGGTGCAGCTTCACTGAGTGTCCACTGTGATGAACTGCTGGTCTGATAATGTACCACTTTGGCATTAAGATGTCTAATTCTGTACAGATTAAAAATAGCATCCTCCACACAGACATACACAATGTCCTCTAACTTTTCGGACCCACGGCTGCGCACACACACACACAAACGGTCAGGCATACACACCCCGCCCCCCCCACGTCCATGCGGCATGGTGATTAAAGTGAACGGCGGTTTGAAGGCAGAACTCAAGGTCAGGTTAATTGCGGAGACAGATGCGTTGCTGTCTGTCACATGCGGTATCACACAGTAGATCAGCCCCTGTATACCAGTGACAGGCCTGCCTCCCCCTCACCCGCCTGTCACCCCCCCCACCCCCCCACCCCCCCCCCACCCCCACACAATCACCTCTGCAGATCATTAACCTCCGGAGCTGACCCTCACCAGCTTCATTCTGCCAACATGTCAGACTGTGTGGCGTGGTAGAAATCAGCCCGTATGTACGTTCGCGTGCGTGTGCGTGTTGGTGGTCGGTGGCCCTGCCCTGCCTCTACTTCCAGTCCACCCTGACAGCAACCCAGCTATCAGCATGTTGTTTGGATGACCCCGGCCGGGAGAGGGTTAACCGGGCGACGAAGCGCCTGACGGGAGGCACTAATGACTAGCGTTAGAGGGGGCAAATGAAAGAGGGAGGCCCGGCATTGTGTCTCACATTACTGTAGGCCTTGTGGGAGTCGGAACAGTCGCTCGCCACTCCGGAACAGTAGCACTTCTCGCAGCCGTGCAGATGCTCGCCCAGGAGATGGTAAAAACCTGTCTTGCAGCGGTCGCAGTTTTCCCCCTCCACGTTTTCCTGGAAGACGTACACACACATGCGCACACACACACACATACGCACAGTCGCACAGCATCTGGATAAGAAGGATGTGCTATATAGGCAGTCACTGTGACAGGACATACACTCATGGGACAGCCGTTCCCTCTCTCCCAAGATTACATGGACAAAACTCATTAAAATAGCAACACTGAAAACAATGAACTAAAAGCCATGCCAGAAACATTCAGTGAAGTAAGACCACACACTGAATGAACTTCAGCAGGGGCGGAACCTTGGTTTAATCTTGGATTATTATAAAAGGACCACTTCAGAACAGACAAAGTGCGCTGTGCCTTTGGCGGTGACATCACTGAAGTCATTTAGCTACAACCACTTGTCAGACACTGCTGTAGTAGTGTCAGGGCGGGGGGGGGGGGGGGGGGGGGGGCGGGTCCGTGAATACGGCGTGCCGATCCATTTGGTTTCGTTAAAAACAATAGCCAAAACTGCAAGTAACTTGCAGATAATCACCACTTCTAAAAGATGGTGTTCTTTTAGCTTCTGTTAACTCCTACTCAAGTAATGTTTTTGAGTCATTCTATACTCCCATCTGAGGACAAACGCATCCTAACACAGACTGTCAAACGCTCGGACTTACAGCAAAGAGGATGAAGTCATCCTTATGAGAAGAATGAGCTGTCCAATTAGAGGTCTGTTTGGATGAATCGTTTTAATGATCAGTTAACGCCCACCATTCTGTTTTTCAGTCCATGGAAGAACCATTCATTTTAAGTAAAAACATGTTTCTTTAATAAAACTGATGTCAATTGTAATGCAATACATTGAAGGTCATAGATCACCAAAATATAGAAATACAGTAAACATTCATAGAGAGAAAAACACTTGGCAAAGAAAACACTTTTATTTGCCATCATCCCGAGCGTCTCCAAACAAATTGCAATGGACAGCCAAAGCCAGGTTTCTGTAATTTTGAGTGGCTAGATACAGTACTTTATCTCGCCTGGGGAAAAGAAAGAGGACATGAAAGCATTATACATTTCAGGGCCAATTTAATTCCCTTGTTGGACTGCATTTGTTTCGCACCATGTTTGTGGATTGTAAACAGTGTCTTCATGTGTCATAGTCAGTCTTTGCATTGGTATTGTCATCTTGGAATGGTGCCATTTGTTCTTGAAATAAAATTTCCTTTCTAAATGTTATAGCCCACCTACATTGGCTGGCTGCCTGCACAAAGCTATTAACTGCTTGGGCACTCCACAGACTTTCAGATAAGGGGATAGGCACACCCAAAACTAAATAATTTGTGATGTATGGATGCCCAGTAATGCTAATAAAAAAATTATAGAAACAGGTTTGCGTGTTTTAACCTGTAAACTAAATATGAGAAAGGAGAAACACCACGGAATGAGGAATATGGGAAATGTTGCAGGATTTTAACGAGTGAACCCATCAAAGGTCGGTGAGAAATGATTAGTTCCAGTGAATGTTACATTAATCACTCTCCAGGGCTGATTTCCCTAACTGTGTGATTCGTTGTTAAATTAACTGTTTCTCTCTCTGCACTGGCACACAAGTGGAAGAAAAGTTTACACCTGATTCAGCTGTACACAATGAAATGAAATATTTGACTGCACATCCTCCTCGCGGCTCGATAATTACACCAACGCAGGGCAAAGATCACCGCTGCTCCTTGACATCCCTGCGGTCGGACCGCGTAATTGGCCAGTAAAGGAGTGGGTATGCCCCAGGCTTCGTCTGAGACATGGGTGTGCAAAACAGCGTCGGAGGAGGTAGCCAGATAAATTGAACGAGAAACGGAAAGTCCCACTCTCCGCCGGAGCAATTAGCGAGAACAACCCGAGGAGACTCTGAGCTGCTGGACACCAGTAGGGCTTAAAGCATCGTGATGATGTGTACGGAGATGACTGTGAATAGATGGGTCGTGGTGGTGTGGGAGGACAGGAAGAAAGGAGGACTGAGCGACGGAGAAGGAGGAGGCCTACCTTGCATACGCAGGGCAACTGACAGGGATCCTTGTTTTGGCTTCCGTCCAGACTGCAGGTACAGCGGACACAGTCAGGGAAGCCGCTGTAGCCGAAGGCGCACCTGTCACAGCGCAGCCCCCCGTAGCCCTGCTTACAGCGGCACGAACCTGCCGTGAGGTCTGTGGGAAGGGACAGCAGCAGAGACAACGGGCTTCACCAGGGAACAGTGAGAGGGGAGAGGGATGACGTGAGAGAGTGAGCGGCGAGCGAGGAGGCCAAGAGCGGTTGTCTACCTCCTTCAGCCTGCGACTGGTCCGGGACACAAGCTGGGGAGAGCGAGCCTGACTTGTCACAGAAGCAGGGCCGACATGGGTCGAAGTCTGTCGGACTCACCTGGAGGATACGGGAGAGCAGAAGATCGCCACTGTCTTTGACACCAGTAACATAGTTTACGATCACAGGGCCAGGACAAACAAATCACCCCAGTCACAGTTCAGAGCCACAAATACAAAGTCAGAATTCTGTTGAGTATGAACTCAAATTCGTCTCAGTCGTTGTTAGGATTCTAGTTACTTTTAATAAAAGGTAGCAGTACTTACCCCCCTGGGTCTGTAGTAGCCCTCTGTACAGGTCTGGCAGTTCACCCCGGCTGTGTTCCTGACACACCCCACACACACCCCTCCCCCCAGGTACTCCCCTTTGGTGTTCAGGCTCTGTTTGATGTCTGCCACCGTCTGGTTGAAGTAACACTCCTCAGATTTCCCATGACAGTTGCACTCTGTAGACCGCATCAAACAAAATCAAAGGAAAGCTTCAGTAAACAAATAGAATTATCGCAGTACCTCACGGAACATAACCGAGTGAATACACAGAGTCTCCCGAGTCTGGCTTTATGAACATGAAGGGGAAAAAGAAGAAATTTCTCCCATCAAGTTTATAAAACGTGAAAACAAGATTAAACCGAATCACATTAAATTTGAAGATACTACTTTTTTTTTTTGGTTTTGTTGTTGTTGCATATAGGCAGTTGTTTGTGTGCAGCTTTTCTAGCTGTGTGCTCTTACTCTCGCATACGTGTCGAGTCAAGAAGGTCCCGGCCATCCAGGGTTTCTGGTTGTGGCCGGGGCAGCAGTGGTCGCAGCTCTCCCCGCACGTGTTGTGTTCACACTCGCAGCTGAATTTCTGACGGTGGATGAAACGAGGCCGTGTTACAGTGTCATCATCACCGAGGGGAAGACTCAGATCTTCACGCCAAAGACAACCGGGGCAACACGTCACATGAGAAGCACGGGGTATAAGAGCATCGTGTTTCCCCTTTGGTGTTCCTATCAAACGCAAAACGAACGGCGCCCAGGGGGGAGGAAATCCACCTCGCTGTCTGGTTAGAATGCAAGAAGGGGATCACAGAGAATCGGGGATGACTGACGTACCTTGGTCTGAATGTTCAGGGGACAGGCTTTCGCATGACCATAGCAGATACACATCCCTCCGACTGAGATGTCTTTGATCGAGTAGAAATACTGGAAATACACACGAGAAAGAAACATTT
This sequence comes from Esox lucius, assembly GCF_011004845.1. NCBI lineage: Eukaryota > Metazoa > Chordata > Actinopteri > Esociformes > Esocidae > Esox > Esox lucius. The sequence goes on along the minus strand of NC_047586.1, from coordinate 9,624,521 downwards.
CGATTTAGAATTAATTAGAATTAGAATTAATATACACTCAGTCTCAGACAGGGGGTGGCCAGAGGAGATTCCTCCGTGTTCCCATTAGATTCTTTAAAGGGATTTGTCACGATGTTACCCAGGGGACCTTTTGTGACGGTCAAGTTGCTGTGGGTCATTTGTGGAATCCTCTGCAGACCTTTTAGGACGTTCCCAGGACCTAATTAGAATACTTAGGACAGGGGAGGGCTACCTACCGTATGGGTCATCAACCACGTTAAATCCACTATTGACTAAGGTTATTTAAGCTACAGGCAACAGCTAAGATAATCACTGGTGTCATGAATAGCATTTGAAGTTTTTTTTAAATATTTGTAATTTAAAAGGAAATGAAAGGGAGAAAAAAAAACTTGTTTAAAGATAAAGCAGTGTTGTAAACATTGACTATCCACTAGATTTTGACACTCCTGTATCAATTTAATTTCTGGCATGGCTTGAGCTGGGTAGGAAGCCTCTTTATTTATTTATTTCTTCTTTGATAGGTATTAAAATCAAGAAGCATAGCACGTTTGTAGCAAATGTAATGGATGACCACAAGATTAAAGTGTCCCTGCGATATCATCAGATTACGGCGGCGACCAGGCCGCTGTCAGGGATACTAAATGTCAGATTACCCGGTAGTTTCATCTGACCGCTACCCCTGGCAGTGTGAACGCCACACAGTGCCGTGGTGCGGTGCTCTACAGAAATGTAGTGTTCAAAACTATAATCATTGACAGTATGGTTATATTTGAACGAATACAATTTTAACCTGTCATTGACATACATTGGGAATACTATGACTGAATCATTTCTGTACATACAAAGTGGGTCAGACACTTTGACAGTTAAAAGCACTGCTTTTGTACAGAACAAGACAAAGCATCCCATGGACCATGAAAAAAAAAATACATCCCTGGGACCAAACAGGAACTAGACAAAATGCTCAGGGACCATGGAATAACCTTGTGGGGTCCTCCGAGAACCTGTAGGTCTTAGGACTGTCCTTATACCACCTGCATTTGCTGGGTTGGTATTCAGAATACATTTCTAAGTGAGAGCGAATTTAATCCGGAATTTAACAATTTAAGTCCCTTTGGTATGACAAAAAATTAAGCGGTATTTTGTAAATGAAAAAAATCTATGCTCAAAATAAGCTCTGCAATCTGTCTGGTAATTAAAGCGTGCGTCACGCAGAAGCTCGCTAGGTGACTGATAGTGTAGGCCAAAGTCAACACACGATGAGGCGGACGGCGCTCAGAAAGGAACAGATCTCTTAATTATAGATATTTTTTTCATTAAGACCCATCTGTCTGGTTAGCGCTACGTAATCAACACGCCTTGCTTCCCTCCCGCTGGTAGTCATCGTGGTGGTGGTTAGCAGGAGACGCGGTAGTGGCTCGCGGGTGAAACACGCAATGTGTTACAACGGCGCCGGGGTATGTCCGCTCTCACCCGCCTGGTCACGATCGGGTCGACGTCGCGGGGGTCATTGAAGGCCAGGGTCATGAGGTCGGCGTTGAGGGTTCTGATTCGCTGGAACTGCAGGCGGATGTAACGCGCCGAGGTGAAGTTCAGCAAGGTCGGGGATGGGTCGTCCGCGCTCGGCCTTCCATTAATCAGAGATGTGTGGATCTACACACAGAGAGCAGAACGAGAGGTAGAGAGCACTGAATGGTTTAGTAATTGATGAATCCATTCAAAAACACCCTAAGTTACTTATACAGGAAAAGAGATGTCTTCGGTGACCTCTATTCAATCTTTGCCAACACAATCTTTACACAGAAAATCCATAAAAACAACACATTCCCAGCAGTCCCCAGCCATGGAAAGAAAGCACATTATTAATTGATTTGAGGAGAAAAAAAATATTTGGTTGCAGCTCTAACAGTGTCTGGTTGCTAATTAAGGCTGTGTGGTTAGCTTGGCTGTTTTTGAAGAAATCGGAGAGAGTGACATTCCAATATAAGATCTGCGATGCTTTGACACCCGCCTACGACTCATTAGGATTTCGCTCTGATCATGCTATACTCTTTCTGTCACTACCTAAAAGGAGCCGACAGACAGGAACTTCTGGTTGCCTGAGCAGAGCAGGGGGTTAGGGGGATCAGAAGGGGGGGGCCAGGGGGAAGGAAGAAAGGGGGGCCGGGCAGGCATAGAAAGGGGAGGGTGCTAGAGAACTGAGGTATGTGGGTGAACTCGATCAACAGCTATGGACTGTACTGCTTCATTACAGTCAGTGAGAGCAGACAGTGAGATCAGTATTCACAATTAAAAGGAGCTGCTCCAATACCAGCCAGATCAAGGCAGCGATGCATTCCTTTGTGGAGTGTGTGGTGATGTGTGTGTTTACATTTGTTTGTGGATTCTTTGTGTGATTTTTGCTTTCTTTTTTCGAAATCCTCCAATGAAAAAATTATGGAAAATTCATGAACATCTATATAGATGACACAACAGAGGATCGAGAGCCATTCCTGATGATGAAACGGCACACCAGGAAATAAAGTGAGCATTGTGCTGCACGCCCAACGTGTAAACAAGCTGTCTAATACTACGGCAACTGTGCTGATCAAAACTTCAATCAAGAAAAGTTAATTTGATTGTGAGCAGCAAAGCTGACTGATGCAATTAAACTAAATCGCCATGGCAATGAAGTACCACTGCAACTGGCAATCAAATTTTACCAGCAAAGGACTTCCATAGATTGCCGATTATAACGAGTAAATAATTATGCTGGTTGTCTTTCTTCATGCGGGCTATGGGTGAATTAATATATTACAGCAAGGGATTTGAAATTGGATTAAAGTATTCAACAAATGTAATCCTGTCCTGCTATAGGGTCCCTGTAGATGCTACACAACATCTGGCCTGACCCATATGGCTTTTTAGTGAACCAACTTGAGTCGAGTTGACCCAGTGTAGGCCCCTCACCTCTCCATTCTCCAAGGGTTGAATTTTGGAGTAGAATGAGGTGCAGATGACCTCATCGTCGCGGGTGTAAGATGGGGGACCAGTGCGGGGCAGGATGTTGAAGCGGGTGAGGCACTCAGTGTCTGTGATGGCGTAGTACTGCCAGGGGGTAAAGGTCACACCATCCAGGGAACGCTCCAGAACCCAGTTACCTGGTCTAGGGGAGTTGGCAGCCTTCAGGATTATGTAAGCTATCTGGAAAACCTGGTAGGAAAGAAACAAGTGTTATAGCAGTAAAATTATATGCAACCCAGTTCCTTAGTGTAAATCACGGCTCTCAATTTGTTACCAGCAAAATCAATCAATCAAATGTATTTATAAAGCTCTTTTTACATCAGCAGTTGTCACAAAGTGCTTTTACAAAACACCTGGCATTAAACCCCAAGGAGCAAACAACAGTAGTGTTGAATTTCAGTGGCTAGGAAAAACTCCCTAGGAATGCCAAACTTTAGGAAGAAACCTAGAGAGGACCCAGGCTCAGAGGGTTGACCAGTCCTCTTCTGGCTGTGCCGGGTGAACATATTAAGAGTACAACTGTAATAATTCATAAATGCATGTGGGCTGAACCAGAGACTCATATAAATATATATAATCTATGCAGGCTCATTTGCAGGTTAAAACACATTTATTTGGTCTGTTTAACACTTGCTTGGAGTTCACAGAAAATTGTACTGTATGTGAGCTAGTCATGGTTTGATAGAAGCTGAACCGTTGAAGTAAAAAGAAATAATCTTGTCAGTGAGCAGGGTCAAGATTGTGCCTTGGAGTGTTTATGGTTACAATGTCTTCTCTACAATATGGAGTCCTTTCTGTATTTCCATGATTCAGTCTTTTCAGCTATTCATTGTTGGAGTACCTGAGGGCAGATCATCAGCTTTGGCTCCTCTGTATGTACTAGCATAGTGAAAAAGTTACATATACGGTTTGGCACCCCTGAAGGACACGCACATTTCATCAAGCAGCAAATGCAACACTCCATCAGTTCCTCAGACAAACTGAGAGCACAGGGGCAAGGCAAGGTTTTTGATTGACAAAAGTATGTTGTCGCTGACTTCTTCAAGTTAATATGTCTAGAATCCTGGGAGAACGGCTCATACAAAAACATGACCATGGCACAATAAACCAAAAAAATGACTCACTGTTTGACTCTTTCATCTGCAGTAGATAACGGTGTAGCATTTCGGAGTTTACAATAGAAAAAGTGCCACTCAACCCGGCACTCATCCTCTGCACTGAAACCCAATAGGATTCTGCCCAGGTAGCAGGGGGAATCTCACAAAGCCTCTTTGTTTCCTTGATTCAGATGAAGCAGGAAGGCTGGTGGATGGTGTCCTCAAGCAGCATAAAGGGTAGGCAGGGGGGATTTTTGTCTAAAATGTGATGATTAAAGTAGAACAGTGAAGTCAGGGAGTGGAGAGTTGACAACTCTCCAGTGTTTGACGTATGCAGGACAAAGCATGGCCTGGTAGCCACGGTGAAAACACCATGTTATCGTGACCTGACCGTGTGGATTTGCGGACATGGCTAGTTTAAAGCTACCCAGTAACTGGTTCAGCCCTGAGCGCTAGTCACATATGCATCTTTTGAAGTATGTTTTCACATACTCTTTGTATTGCTTTTGGTCAAAAGGAAAGTCAGAGGTGGTTTGCTCTTCCTAAAAATCTGCAATTGTTACAATGAATAAAAATGTGGAGCATAAGTCATAAATGCATGGGAAAATCAGTAGTGTGTATAGTAAAACTTCTAAATAGACAGGTCAGGTTTAGCGATAGATAACCTTGAAACGTTAAACATTTAAATTGCTTTTCCAAGTTAAAGAATAAAATGGAGATAGCCTACCTACACCCAATTATCTATTTTCCAAGTATCACAGAAAGTAGATAAAGAATGTCCATCAAACCCGCTCTTTAATTACTTTGGAATGAGGCATAGCATACCAGAGAATTCTGGAGACATCTATAGGTCCTGCATTTTTATTGAGATCTACAAAGGCACAGGCCAGCTCTCTGAGTTCCAGCAATGAATAAAGATAGGTCACATGACTGCCATTGTTAACCTGAGGCCAAGGTGCCAGAGGTTCAGGGTGTTGTCTTGTCGTGTATTTCTTTGTCAGAATACTCCCAACATTATGTAGCTAACGATTGCTTCACATTTCACACCAAGCCCATGTCCCTCACTGACGAACACCTCCATGTCCATGAATATCAAGCTGAACTATCAGTCATGTATGCCATTAATCATTAGCTGTCGGGTCTAATTCAAGCCTGACCTCTGTGCTTTCACATCCTGTATGAATGACATTAACTCTGACTTAGACATGTAGTGGGATCAGAAGCTGTATATGCTAATATGTCACCGAATATACTATAAGGCATATTATTTGCTAGTTATGCAAGCCTCAGCAATACAACATTTTCATAGGAATGTTCCTGGGATATTCAAGGAATGCTACCAAGTGACCTTCCCCTTATTGTCAAATTGAAAATGGCTACCACGTTCACAGAAATGAAGAAATAAATGCTTTCTGTGGGTTAGGAGAAAACAAGGTCCCACCAAAAATAGAAAGAACAATAACTGATATGTTCTCAGAGCACAAGATAATTATGTTCTATACTCTTTTCATAGGAACCTTGTAATAACATTCATGTGTCCAGGTTTTGTGGATTAGAAGATCATTCGATCAGTGTTCCACATACACTCACCAAGTTCTCAGAGCATAGTTTTGCAAGAATATTCATGTGTCCAGTTTTCAGACGGTGAAAAGATTAATGCATCAACATCCTATCCAACAGAACATGATCGCCTTGAAATATAGGACTGTTTGAACATTGCAAGTAACCAGTGATCTCATCATTCTTAAAGATTGAAATAACTGTTATAAGCCAGTAAAGGCTAATATTTTATGGGACAATAGAAATCAAATAACTAACCAGAAATGTTGCAGGATGTTCTATAATTGCAATGAAAAAGTTGATATACCCGCCAAATAATGTAAACGAAAACATGAACTTCCCCCTAACTAATGGAGAACTGGGTACTCATACCGTCCTGCATATCAGGAATTCTGTACAGGTAACATTCCCAAAATCTTTCACTCACTATAAAATGAATAGCTGAGAAGTCTGTCAAACTGACCAAAACACAGAAAACCCAAAATACAGAGTATAATGACTACAATCCTTGAGTCACATTGAAAGGTGGAACACACACCCACACACCAATGATAACACCATGTAAAACAGCAGAAAAACACACGCGCGCACAATCGACACACCAATGCCCCCTCCATCATTGTGGATCATTATTCAGATTTCTACTACAGCAGGGGCTCCTGGATAACGAGAGTGCCGATGTCACGGGCGATAACGATACGTTCACACACATCACCGAGAGCTCCAACGGCAGAGTCTCAATTACCGCAGGAGATGGCATCCAGCACAGTGACTGGCCACTGGGGAAATGCGCATGAACGGAGCACAAATAGGATTCTATTTTACAGGGCACTGGCGGCGAAAACACTTTGCATACAGGACCATGGACAAAGGCAGCCCAACCGGGAAAGCGGGAGAGACAGAACTTTATAGAGAGATGCTCCTTATCATTGTGCTTTATTGCCCTTTGGGGCTCTAGTCCAGGTTACTGTAAAGTACGGTGTGATGAATTGTAAAAACGTTCATGGTTTGCATCAGTGGATATCAGTAAAATTATCATCAATTATCAATTTCTACTGCACGCCACCACTAATTAATTGTTTGTCACGGTGAAATCGCAATAGGATAACCTTGGTATTACCTTCAATTTGCCATTTTATCAAAAGAAATCTAACAGACGGTTTTGCTGAGAGGGAAAAAGCAATTTCCAGGAAGTATTATCGTTGAAATTGCTTACTCTTCATTTTGAATAACAAATTAAAATTGCATTTTCACTTAAAAATATACACCTTAAAATTCTCTAATCTGCCAAATGGTCTGAGCTGGGACAATGTGTGCAGTTAAAGTTATTCCACTGCGGTGACAGGCCGGACAAAGATGATTGATGGGCCAGTTCTCATTAGCACAGCAAAATGGCTGCCTCTGCACTTCTCCGTGTCAGATTTTAATCTGTAATTAAACACCGGCAGGTATGATTTATGAACACTCAATGCCCTTAGTGAGACACTTACCATTCAGACACAGCATTTGGTTGACTTTTACAAGTTTATTATGTACATTAAATACATTACCAGCTAGTCCATTTCTACTTTTCATATTGAAATGAATGAAGCCCGAAAGCCTGTCTCTGGAGGTTTGCACACACCTGGTTGATTAACCAATGATGTGCTCACTGAAATGTCTCTCCACTGAAATGTCTCTCCACTGAAATGTCTCTCCACTGAAATGTCTCTCCACTGAAATGTCTCTACCATCCCTCATCTTTTGAATATATATTTCTTTTATTACAAGTTCCGAACTTTGGATCACTGTGTATTTCATTCATCAGTGTGAGTGACGTGGCCATTCATTCCTGAATGACCCTGCTCTGGCTTCCTGTGAAATACGACAGGCTGATATTAATGAACGAGATGTGCCTGCATCTCTGTTTCCTGGAAGGGGGGAGACAGACACAAACAGGAACTTTTCCCGAGCACTGCCGAGAGCCACACTCTGACCCTAAGCATAACAAATCAACCAGGACCAAACCACCATGAATCAAAAACCACTGAAGTACTGGGAGCAGGTCCACGTCGTCACGCTGATATCAGAGGCCTTCACAGGAAGGTTGAGTTACTGTCTCCCCGACATGGCAAAACACAGTCTAGACAAACATAATTGAATCCGATTGAAAACCTGTGATCTGAATTGAAGAGGGCAGTCCACAAGCGCATCCTAAGACTATCAAGGATCTTGAAATGTGCTGTACGGAGGATTGGTCCCAGATCACTCCATAAGTATGTGCCAGCCTTGTCAGACCCCACCGGGAGAGGCTCCGTGCAGAAGCGGTTCGTCCACTCCAGGGGAGGCTTCTCCAAACATTGATTGCAGGGGGGCCAAAACTTTTCGAAACCGATGTTTTGCAGGAAAAATCATATTATTTAATAAAACGTTTTGTGTTTGAGAAATGACTGGGTTGAAATGAAAGTATGTGGATCCCTATTCAAGCCCAAAATACTTTTTGTTGTTTTGTGTTATTTGTTTTGTGCATTCACTTTTGCTCAATTTCATGAAGGGTGCCAATACTTCTTCAGTCGAATATACTTTTATAACTGAACAAGATACAGTAAAACGGAGTGGTATTCTGTGGTATTCCACTAGGAGGCTAGTAAAGTTTAATGGGCAGAATTTTTTTTTAAACATTTTATGTTATAACATCCCTACTATTTGTGAAGAGCATGTGTGCGATACCTAAATATGTCCTGCACTCTGAAACAACTGCAGCCGTTGGCCGTGGGGTAAAGTCAAAAAAAGTTAAGTAGTCCACTCCGTAACATTAGACTTTGGGAACCAAAACTGTACGGAGATCAGATGTTTAATCAATAAAAAAAAAATCTTCCAAATATTGGCCCAGTTCCATCTCACTCCATAAGCTCCCACTGCCTGGCGACTACATTTCGTCTCTCCAAGGGGAGAGGAAATGACAACTGGAGACTTCAGATTTATGCATCCTGTGGGCTATCTGGCTCCCTGGCTGTGAGCTGCCATCATGATCCTCTCTCCAATTATACAACTCTTTCTCCTTCACACGGAAGCACACACACAAATGCACCAACACATACACACACACACACACACACACATTATGAATAATAAATTCACAAAACAGTGCAGGCACACAGAGACACAGGCTAACATGCACTGATTGGCTATTTATTGGTGGACCTTGTTAGCATTTCAATCTCCTGCTCTCGGGCCTTGACGTACTTGTTTCCCTTGGCTTCACAGGGGACGTGGATTTTGTGGACCTCCGTGTGTTCAGAGGACCCCTGGTTTGTGCCTTGTGTTGGGCTTGTTGGTCAGTGGAGGATGCCATGCTGTTACACATAAATGCACGCACACCTGTACGCAAAAACCCACAGACACCTAGCACACCGCCGTATTGTTGTACCAAGTCTCCATTGGTTTGAATCATTTCCTGTTGTACCTTAATTCATAGGAAGAGAGTCGTTTCAGACACATTGAGAAACATCCGGTCTGTGCATGCTGATGAGGACAGTCTCCTACAGAAGACATATGCTTGAAGGGGTTCACTAGGAAGAAATCAGCAGTCCAGACACCCTCGTGAGCGGGCCGATTTGAATAGTGCTTCGTGGGCATAAATGCAACTACCTTCATGCTCTGGTTCCGCTAGGGTTAATATCAAACGATTCCAAGGATGGCTGAACTCTTAGCAAACTACATTCCCTGCTACTGAAATATTATACTGAATAAGAGTGGGACGGCTGCCGGTAGGAAAAGATTATACAGAAAGTAATAGCAGTGGGGTCTGTACCCAAGAAAAGGTTTATAATAATAAACCTTTTTGTTTTCATGTCAATAAATTGACAGAGGGAATACAGAAATAAAACCAGTGTTGTAGTTTAAGCTATGGGTCAAACAGAGTTTGCTACTACTCTCAGCCACCTGTGCATCTCAAATGAGAAGTTACAAATAAAACCTAAAAGCATTTTAAAGTTTACAGACAGGATATGTACAGAACTCTCTCCAAAACAGACTAAACAAACATGGGTGGATGTGAGTACACACCCCAGACTAGTGTCACATCAGGCTGCCAAGTGCATTACGCTGCGGAGCATAACTTGGATAAGTGCGGTGTTACAGTTAGCTTGTGGGGTGTACTACTGAGATAGATCTACCAAGGTGTTTTTTTTTATTTTAATAAGCTAGTTTCAGTTAGCTTCAGATTGCAGTTTACCTGAAAGGGAAACACTTCTAAAGATCATTTTAAAAAACAGGAAGTTATCTTGAGGTAACCCTGTACAAGGATGTGTTGGGATAGTTTATAGCATATGGTAAATATTTTGTATACCAGGCATAGCCAGCTGTCTTCGTAAGCATGAATACATAAATGTCAGCGGCAGGAGTTCGCCAAACATTCTTTGCCAAAGGTTTATCACTGCATATCTCATGTGAAGTGTAAGATCAAGCTAATAAACAGTGATATTTTTCAAAGCCCTTTTTGGTCATCTACCAAGGGGTCTAATAATTATGGAGGGTTCTAATAATTAAGGAAGGTTTAATAATTATGGAGGGTATTTTATCATAATTATACGTGGGATTATTTGTACAGAAAAAGTGAAATGCTAGTTTACACCCAGTATATGTGCTAACATTCTAGCGCCGTTACAGGGAATTACACCTACTAACCTTGACTTCTGGTCTAACAGAGTGAGGGTTGGGACATTGCAATGTCAGTGTTTTTTTTATCGCTTACTATCTTACCACCATCTGGCCAATCAGTGGAAATCTGTAATTGCCGAATATCACCATTCATCAAAATAAGCCCAGTGATGTTTGTGCTATTACATGTGACATACATTCTCACAAAATTTTAAATGGTGGAAAATCCATCATTGCAGTCTACAGGATACTGTAAGGGTTCTTGAGGCAAATTGATTCCCTGTGAGGAGAGAGACCTATGTTACAAATTGAATTAGTTTTGTTTTAATTGGGTGAGGAGTGTGACCTAGCAATGTCACCTTCTCAATTGCTTTTATAGAGCCTCTCTTGGTCAATCTTTGTATTTCTGGAACTGCCAGATCTCTATTTCCAGATGCATAATTACCAAGTTTTTGTAAAAATTGGAGAAGTCCTATTGAGCATGACACACGGATAAATAAACAGTTTTACAATCACATCCAACATGATTGACACCCTTTATCTTTTTTAGTTTGATTCATAAGATCTTTGTATAAAACATTGTTCGAGAGCCAAAGGAACTATATCTGTTTTAGGAGCAAAAGGACCCGTCTCTTTTAGGGGAACTGAGCCACATGAGGTGGCTCAGTCAAAACAGTTGAGAATCACAGTATTCTCCAATTTACATGGAATTTGTGGCATTTTTCCTGGAAAAGAATAAGGCAATGATTATATATTGACCCCTTTTACACAGACACATGTAAAAAATAATATGAATAATAAGGACTGTCATCCTAATTACAAAGTTAGGGCTGCTTATAATTCATTGAACAACAATCTGTGAGTTCCAAAAAGGGAACATGAAAAAGGGATTTTGAAATGCTGAAGTCTTGATAGCAATAATGATGTGGGTCACAGGTTTATGTGGGCTGAATGGTTGAGTCATTGGCATCCTAAGGTATTATTATAATACTATTTTACTCATTTTTTATTCCTCCCCCCAGCTTATCTTGATATTTACATAGCCTATAGGCCGTAAGCGTAACTCTTTTTATAGTGAGCACAGTGGTGAAACAATCATCAGGCATAAAATCTATGCATAAAAGCAGTTCTTTGTTAATCCTTATTTTGCCATTATTTTGTGATACAAGTTTGCATCTCTTTTGGGATGGGCTGATGCAAATTGGCCAACATCACATGAGGTGGCAAGGGGCATTGTCAGCAGGTTTCTTTATCTCATTGAACTCAGGTTTCTTTATCTCATTAACAGCGCCAGGCTACGGCACCTTGCAAAGCCAAGTGAGGTCATCAGGTGAGCCTTAGGTGGCCTCACACACAGGGACCCATGCTATTTCTTCGTGTTAAGAGAAGTGAGCTCTCCAAATCTCTCACATCTGTTGGACATTGCTGTAGATACAGGAGAAAATAGGATAAAAAGCAGATAAAACAAACGAGGAATAATACACTATGAGACGTTGCTAGGATACCGAATTCAAATGAAGCACATCCCTATCCATTAGACAGTACAGTACACCTGTAACACCCTCTCATAAACTGTCTTTTTATATTTCCACTTTTCGTCCACAGGTAAAACTTTCAATGAAATCTGCAACTAACGACACATTTATTCAATACATTACTGTAGATTAATAATGGAGAAAAACATAGTTATAGAAATAAAGACTCTATAGGCTAATTACTCTGTATTGCAGTACTACTAATGCATTATGAGTACAACTATGATGACTTCAGCGAGTCCGAGTTAAGTTTCAATAATCCACGTAATGTAAATAATATTTTAATTATCATGAATACTATCGGGGCTTGCACTGTAAGATGCCCCAGGTTCTTAGTTATAATTACGTGGACTGCTATGCCTCTACCAGCATTAAAGCTGGAGGCGCCATTCAAACTTTACAAAGTACAGAATGGTATGCAATATAATGCTCCTTTTTAACTTTTTGATAGTATTTAGCTTTTATTATTCTTTAAAAACATGATTTCTTCATTGACTTTAAATGTGATACATGGTCTATTGGACCATGTTAGCTACAGAGATCAAACCACGTTGTTTCACAAAGTTGAACAAAGGCTATTTAGGAAATCCCAAATTCAAAATCTTAGACTATATTTTTATCTGTAAAGAGCTGAAGCAATGAAGCAAGCCTCAGCAACTTCACTTGTAAATTTTAAATCTTGATTATTGAGCTCAAAAATGACATAAGTGGCCCACTGAAGTATGCTTTACAGGGAAGCTATATGAAGAAGAAACATCCTACTCTCTTTGGTCATCAAGTAAATCTACATTCCGAGCTACAACACATTAACAACTCATCAACACGCGGGTATACCAGTACGTTTTTGAGCTCAGTATTTTATATTTTCATGTCATCTTAATTCTTGCAATCATTGTACACAAATGGCAGTAAATACATTTGTAGCATTTCCTGTTAGATTGAATAACCACTTACTCGAGAGAAAAAGAGTAGCCGCTAAAAAGGTTTTTCACAGAGGGCAATAGAACATTCTGACAGTGAAAATTGAGAAGCTCATTGGGCTTTTTACAACTTGGATGAAGCTACTGTATACATCACTAAAACAAGTTTTCATTTACAGCAACAACTTGGGAGCAATTAGGGTAAACAGCCTTGCTCAGGGACAGAACGACAGATTCATCGATCGTCAGCTCAGGGATTTAATCTAGCAACCTTCAGAGTACAACATTATAAGTGAAAATGGCACCACTTTCACTTCAAATATGTATACAGCATATTTGAAAGACATAGAATGATTTAAACAGATCGAAAACCCTCCCAATTAAAATGTATGTCCTCCTGAGGCGAAATTATTTCTTTCAGGGGCTACCAACTGCAATATCAGATTTTTGCTTTCTTTTTTCATTTGGAATTTATGGTTTCCTGAATGGGCATAAACGTGCTGTGGGTATCTACCATATAAGGCAGACAGCCTTGGGTTACCTAATATGAACCTGTATTAATGGGCAGCCCAGCTCCACTCACTTAAACAGTGGTTCAAAAGAGTAGAGCTTGGCAAAAGTGGAAGTTACTGAGGTGTTGTCCCTGGACTTGACTTATGTGGTGGCCTAGTGAAGTATTTGAAACGTGTCTGGTAATCCTATTATTGTGAAGTCAAGAAAAAGAAAACTGTGCACAGATTTATGAAATAGAATAAGCCGCTATCACCTTATTCACATATCTGGAATAATCCTTTCCCTCCAATCCTCAGAAACAGTATATACTGTATAAAAACAGTATATTAAAGTATTTGACAGAAAAAGGAATAATTTCCAAGGCTCTCAGTTCTTATCGTTTTTTTTTAAATAGTTTATTTAAGAGCCAACACCATCAAAGACTGATAATATTCTGAGGTAATGCACTAAACCTGATGACACAAAACACACTAAACAAAAAACTGGTGGTTGACCTGAAAGAAGCTATTGATGATGATGAATGGATGCAAATACGTTTGAATTCAGTCATGCTCTAGAATAAGGCAGTATTATGCAAACTGCAGTTTAAGATAGTACCTGAAACATACTACAAGGCAGTGAAACTAAATAAAATGGTATTCCTGTGCTACAATTAAGAGGACATCTACATCAGGACTGTATCTACATTTTCGTTCTTAAAAAGCAAAACTTATTTTGACAAAGAGATTACAGTTTTATCTGAAAATGCTGAGAGATTGATACTCAGCTTTCCCCCCATTATAGTTTACTTACCAATGTTAATATTTGAGTTTGTAACAGTTAATTGTGTAGCCAAGCATACAGCTCCGGAAAAAATTAAGACACCACTGCACCTTTTTCTTTCCTTTTGAGTGAGGAACAGAATTGTTCAATTTGCAGTGGTCTCTTAAACCTTCTGTTCCTCACTCAAAACTTTCTTTTTTGACTTTTTTGGAAAGGAAAGAAAAAGGTGCAGTTGTATCATAATTTCTTACAGAGCTGTATAAAGCATGGTGAGTAAAGCATTGATATTATTTGCATGGCTGATTATCCCCCAACGATGTCTAAATGGTTTGGCAGAGATGTCGAGTTAAAGTTCATAATGCAATACTTCATTTATAATATAAATAATAGCATACCAGATGAATTTCTTGAGGTCTGGATGCATTATGTAGAATAGTGTTAGACAATAGGAATTGATATTGAAAACAAGCCCCTGCCAGGGCAAATACAGGGTCTCTCAGTAGTGCTCCGGGGGATATTTAATGCTTTTAAAATGATATTATATCCTGCCTCTGACTGGTGCTGAACGTTATTCCAGATATGAATGTTTCTGCATATTCATGATGTAGTTTTTCTTAGGAATTGTACTAACCAACTGTGGGACCGCCGAGAGATAGGTGGAATTGTACTAACCAACTGTGAGACCGCCGAGAGATAGGTGGAATTGTACTAACCAACTGTGGGACCGCCGAGAGATAGGTGGAATTGTACTAACCAACTGTGGGACCGCCGAGAGATAGGTGGAATTGTACTAAGCAACTGTGGGACCGCCGAGAGATAGGTGGAATTGTACTAACCAACTGTGAGACCGCCGAGAGATAGGTGGAATTGTACTAACCAACTGTGGGACCGCCGAGAGATAGGTGGAATTGTACTAACCAACTGTGGGACCGCCGAGAGATAGGTGGAATTGTACTAACCAACTGTGGGACCGCCGAGAGATAGGTGGAATTGTACTAAGCAACTGTGGGACCGCCGAGAGATAGGTGGAATTGTACTAACCAACTGTGGGTCCGCTGAGAGATAGGTGGAATTGTACTAACCAACTGTGGGACCGCCGAGAGATAGGTGGAATTGTACTAACCAACTGTGGGTCCGCCGAGAGATAGGTGGAATTGTACTAACCAACTGTCGGTCCACTGAGAGATAGGTGGAATTGTACTAACCAACTGTGGGACTAAATTCAAGTAATTATAACCCTGCTACGACACACATTAATGTGTGTCATAACAAAGGAGTTAATACTTATGACAAGATCTTACACTAGTGAGGCTAGCCTTAACTACAACCCCATGTCCAAAACAGTTGGGAAGCTGCGTAAAATGTAAATAAAAACAGAATGCAAAGATGTGCAAATAAGTTAAACCCTATATTCAACAGAAAATAGTACAAAGACAACATATCACATTTTGAAACTGAGACATTTTGCTTCTTGAAAAATATAAGTCCACTTTGGATTTGATGCCCCCAACACGTTGGGACAGAAGAAACAAAAGATGGGAAAAGTTGTGTAATGCTAATATACTAAACCTGGTGGAATATCACACAAAAAAGTTGGTCAATTGGCAACAGGTCAGTAACATAATTAAAAGATCATTCCAGAGAGGATGGGTCTATTATAAGAGAGGATGGGGAGGGGTTCACCACTCTGTGAAAGACTGTGTGGGCAAATAGTGCAACAATTTCAGAATACAGTTTCTCCGGAGGAATCTCTGTATGCAAGGGACAAGGCCGAAAACCAATATTGGATGGCCTGAGCTCAAGTGGAAAATGTTCCTGTGGTCTGACGAATCAAAATGTAAAATACATTTTGGGAATCATGGACGCCACATCCTCTGGACTAAAGAGGAGAGGGACCATCCAGCTTGTTATCAGCACACAGTTCAAAAGCAAGCATCCGTGATGGTTTGGGGGTGCATTTGTGCACATGGCATGGGTGACTTGCACGTCTGTGCTGGCATCATTAATGCTGAACAATATATACAGGTTTTGGACCTTTTCAGGGAAGGCCTTGCTTATTTCAACAAGACAATGCCAAACCACATTCTGCATGTATTACAACAGCATGGCTCCGTAGTAAAAGAGTCCAGGTGCTAAACTGGCCTGCCTGCAATCCAGACACATCACACATTGAAAACATTCGCCGCATTATGAAACATTTGACAAAGTTGGCCCTGAACTATTGAGTAGTTTAAATCCTATATCAAGCAGGAATGTATTTCACTTGCAAAACTACAACAATTGGTCTCCTCAATTCCCAAATGCTTACAGAGTATTGATAAAAGAATAGGTGATGCAACACAGTGGTAAACATGCCCCTGTCCCAACTCTTTTGAAACGTTTGGCTGGCATCAAATTCAAAATGGGCATGTATTTCTCCAAAAACAATAACATGTCTCAGTTTCAACATTTGATATGTAGTCTTTTTACTATTTTTTATTAAATATAAGGATAAATGATTTGCCCATCACTGCATTCTGTTTTCATTTGCACTTTACACAGCATCCCAACTTTTTTGGAAACGGGGTTGTACTTCTCTATAGTCTCTGAATTTTCATTAAACATGCTCAGATGGAGCGAAGCTAAACTTGTACCATTCTTTTAATGAGCTGAGTGTTACTGAGAAAACAGGCACAATAGGTGGTGTATTTTCTATTTTGATAAACTTTTTTTTATATGGCTTTGGTAGTATATGGCTTTGGTAGCTTTGGTAGTGATTGCAGCTTCATTGCCTGATTGCAGCTTCATTGCTAGCGCAGTTGATTACAATTGCAGTTTTCATTTTGTGTGATCACATTAGGCCTGCATGTAACTGATGGGGGGTAGCCCATTACCCTCCAACTCAGTGTGCTAGCAGACGGTGGATTGCATTATTATTATTATGAAATTAAGACTTTGAAGGATTTTCTGTGTGTATTGTCTTTTTTTTTCGTTTTTAAAAAACAACCACCATGAAAAGTCCTGTCCTAAGGACATTAGTGAGTTTGAAATTAATTGGTATTTACCATCTGTATCCAGAATCTTGAACCAATGGGTGTGCCTGAGTCAACTATCAACTAAGCTCTTTCAACCTGGAACAAAATTCTCCTGCTTATTTTGTTTCAGTCATTGCAGGAATCAGTACTGTAACTGAAGGCGGCAATAGGCTATGATTTGTAATCAGGTATTGGGTTGGAACAAGAGCCTACACACACTCCCACCCTTCATTATTATATTTATTATAGTTATTATTCTGCATGCTGCAGTCTGAAATAGTATTTCAATTTCTTGACTGACGCCAAGGCTACAGTTTCCATAAAGGAGAGAGCAGCAGCTTACCAGAAGACTGCAGTCAAACCAAACCTGGTCCAGACACTCCATGCTGTCTCCAACCAGCAGTTCCCAGTATTCAGGGGAAATAGATGAAAGGAGCCTATGACACAACTTTAGCTCTTACATGGAAAAATGGCATCGCTTCATTTGACCTACTGCAAAAGGTTTTCTTCCTCTCATCAAGAACATTATTTACTGGGGGATGTAGTTTCAGCAGTCCACTAAACCTTCTTCCTGGAAGAAGCTACTGATGATGATAATAAATGGATGCAAATGTGTTTAAATTCACAGTCCCCCTCTTATACTGTTAGTCATAACTGCAGTTAAAGATATTCCCCAGAACATACAACATGGCAGTGCAACTAAATAAAATGCACTCTGAACTGTCATTCCTGTGCTGCATGTGTAAAAACAATTCGGTCTGGAAAAGCTAAACGTATTTTGTCCAACAGTTTGCTGTTTTATCTCAAAATAGAGAGGGACTGAAACCCAGCCTTCCCCATTATTGTCGGCTTACACATGTTACTATTTGAGATTGTTATCACAATAAACTGTTTAACAGCAGGTAAAGCATTTGAGAAATGCCTTGATATTAATTGAAAGGCTGATTATCCACCCACCATAACTAAATGTTGTCAGAAATGTCAAGTTACAGTACGTAATGCAAGACAATGATTTATTACGTAAACACGGCGTACCGTGTGCACTTCATGAGGTCTGGATGAAGAATGGCGTTAGACAACAGAAGTTGAGATTGAAAAGATGCCCGCGGCAGGGCAGATACCTGCTAAGGCTATCATAAACTACTGCACGGCTCTGTCCTGGCCCTGGCTGTTGTCATTTAATGCCTAGTCTTGTTCACCGAAATCTTATTATGAATATTTGACGAGGATTGTAAAAGCTGTGTTGGTGGTTTTGGGTTTGGGAACTGCAGGGCAGTGGATGTGCACAATGACCACGAATTGATTGCTGCAAGTGAGAAAGAATTACGCTGAGACACAGGTTATGACTTGACATGGGTGGCAGAGTTATACACAGATTTTTCTAAAGGACTACATGTGCTCCTAGTTCAAACATTTTGGAGCATGCAAAGAAGTGCAGGAGTGCAATTAATCAGTGTGTGACATGGCACTCAGTGGTAACACTAAGTTCCAGAATGCACAACAACAAATTCAGGGTGACCAGACGTCACGTTTTTCCCGGGACAGTCCCGTATTTCAGTCCATTTTCAGTTGTTATTTAGAAAGATTCATGTTCTGTCCCGTATTGCTACTTGGTCGTGTTTTGCGATTTGTCCGACCACGGCCCATTCGAATGTGACAGGTTGCCATGATTTGCCAACCCATGTCAGTCTTAGAATTCCTCACAGACTATGATCCAATCCCATTTTTGTTCTTACGAGCTGCCAAGCCCAAGCACCTGTGCGCGCGAAATACCACTTCGCAACCATCCATGAAGGCAATGTTATTTGTTTGAGCAAATTTTGCTTTAAAGTGCACAGCTGTCTATAGCAAACTCATTAAAGACAAGCGGACTCTGATACAGATTGGCTCATGCGAAAAGTACAACAGGCCTCCGGACTCCACCCCCCCAAATCAAGTTAGCAAAAGTGAGTAGGTATAATTCTGTTATGTTATTACAGTTGTTGCATAATGTGTTCATGTAATCCAAAGTGCAAACGCTCTTTTGTTGTTGTTTCAATCCAATTAATTAATTTGTCATGTATGCTATATTATGTTATAGTATAGCTTTTACAGTTGAAACTATTAATCTTTGCCAGAGAGACGCATAATGTGTTGTTCTGAGTGAAACAATCTTTTTTTGCTTCAATGCAATTCATTCAGTAATAACACAATAGACTGTATTTGTGTATTTGATACTATTTGATATACTGTAAAATGGTAGGCCCTACTTGGTTGTGCATTGTGTGTAGGTGGTGGGTGGGTGTGAGCGGGGGTGGGGGGGGGGGGTGGTTATACCCTGAATGTCCCGTATTTCACCCTATTGAATCTGGTCACCCTATTCAGGAGTACTTGCAAAAGAGCTCTGGATGTAGCAGATATCTGAGCGACAACAAACTAAAAGTGGTGCAGAAGCAGGAGATGAGAATTCTGTGACATTTAGGTATGTTCCCAATATCATCTAGTTAGCTGTCACGATTCTTTGCAGAATATTGTCTATTCTTTGCCAATAGTAAATATCTGCTACTGGGAAAATACTATGCACGAGAACAGACCAATTGCAAAAATAGGTCAAAAGATATTAGCATCAATAAATGAAAACACTGAACATCTCGTCGTTTGATCAATCTAGCTGGTATTCATCCAGCTGGCAGGAAGGCGTCTGCTAGAGATGAGATGCAGAAGAAAGGTTTTTTGTCTTCTCTGTTTTGTGAATTAAGTGAATTGAGGAAAATATATTGATAAATATTACCTTGTCCAAAAGAGGTATACAAAGTTATGAAAATGCCTAGTCTGGGTAAGCCTACATGAAACAGAGACCTTATTTGTTTAAGTTGTTTCAAAATCCTCGGTGAAAAAAACGAATGCTGTTGCAACAATTTGAAGTGTTTTTTAATGTTTGACGAATAGGTTTTATGGGTCTAATAAAGCTTCCGCTGTGAGACTTAGACCAAACTAATTCGCTGAAACAGAAACACACAGACTCAGTTGAAATCATGTTAATGTGCATTGAACATTGCTATATGTTGGCCATGCAGTATATTATGGGTAAGGAACTCTTTCGAATGTGAGTTATTGGAAATCAATGGGGTGTACGCTGAAATACCTAACACGAGCACAAAATAAGTGAACAAGGAGCACAACATTCGAAATAATTTCAGAGATATGAGATATTTAAATAGTTTTTTATACAATTTTATAGTTTTGGAATAGTGCTATCCTTTCAAATAACATGCAGCTTCGCAACATATACCCTACAATCATCCATTCACTGACAAATAGAATTCCTACTTACTCATCTTTTAAATATCTCCATTCAAGAAATGACTTGAGTTTGTACTCAGTATTACCCAAAGTTACCCTGCTGTAGAACAGCAAGCAACCAATGATGTCCAAAATCTGTTTGTGCTGCCTTGCCCACTCTTAAGGTTATTGTCATGCCAGACATCCACCAGAGAGTTACCTGCAAAGCACTAACAGTTTAGAATCCCCCTCTTACCTGCTGTAAGTCCAGTGTGATTGTGACGTAATGGTAGTCCATGCCGTTCTTAATGCTGGGGCTCTGCCACCATCTGTTAGTTCCATCTATGGCATATTCAATCGGGTGGCGCTCTAGGAATAACAAGATATAACAAAGCATTATAATTCATACAGTGTTTGAAGACAGGAAATATGAGTTGGTGGTGCGAAATGTCACTAAAGAGCTCCTGGATATAAGATGATTGAACACTGTCAATCCTTGGCTACTAATTTCAGATATTTCTTTGCGAGTTAAAAACCATGGCAACAGTAAGAAGCCTGCTAATGAAGAAGCATCGCTAATGGAGGCCCCCCATCTGTCCTCTGTGATGTAGTCCCTACTTTTATCATGTATGGCCAGAAAAATCCTAACAAAATCGTTTTTTTTACATTAAATGTCAAATGTCTTTGAATATCACTCAATGGACCTCCTAAGAATTGTCATCCGCAAAAAAGAAGATACAGAGTGATTTTCAAAGAAAACTAATTACATTCATTTGTGATGCTTATGTTAAACCGTGCACCTGGTCATCTCTAGCTCAGTTGTTAAATTATGGTATTTATTACATTACCACATGTTCTTAAGATACAGTCATTCATTATGCCTTATGTCTTAATCAGAAATAAATTGATTAAAGTTGCCCTCCTGATTGTTCCGTTGAATAGTTTTCCTCTCATTCATGGGAGAAATCATTCATTTAAACCATTCCCAATTGGTTCAAAATCAAGCTTCTCTTTCTAAATAATTGTCTCTAATTAGAAGTTATGCTAATCGTGTCACCTTAATTCTTACATGTACATGTTGAAGGGCATTCATATGACATTTAAGCAAAGATTAGGAGCCACACAATGATTTTGGTTTCAATGGGAATTAAAGAACTAGTCGAGTGATTAATTGGCTTCTGTACAGGCTGGCGGCAGAAATGTCAAGACATTTGTAACAGTCATCACCAGACGACTCGCAACAGGTGAAAGCACAGATGTTATAATAAGGATTATGAAACTGCTTATGAATTGGTAATGTTCAGTCCTGTCTCTACATGCCTACGTACCAGCCATGCAGCTCTCAAATGTGGGTAGATAAAATATGGACTCAAACAGTCTCTCTATTAGATAAAAAAAAGATAATTGCATACTAATATGGTGAGAACATATAGTATTTCATATTGTGAGTGCCCACCCTTCCTGGCTAAATCTAAATTAACAAAAATAGTCAGACCAGAAATGAACAGGAAAAGACATATGACGAAGAGTCCATGTATTGTTGTCTTTTTTTTCCATACACAAAGTCCCCTTGCCCAGTAATTGTTCTCTAAAAGCATATAAAATACCCCCTTGCTTTGATTCAAATTACTGGGAGTGAATAGTAATGACCACTCTCTGAGAGACTTGTGTAATTCACTGATCAAGGTCAGACTGTCTCTCAGGCCCACCACTCTGTGATAGCTGTGCTGCCTTCTCCCTGGACTCTGGCCTACACCGCTTTGTTGGTACACCAAGCTTTAATAGCCATTCCAAATGCCTCCCTTCTCCCTAGGTTGTGCAGTACTGTGCATGATGAACCATACCACCATGGAGCAAATAGGTGGCTATTTGGGCAGTAGCCAGTTGTACCATCTGATGCTCCGAAGCGGTAAGGTAATAATGGATGTACTGAGGATACTTGGGGGTAGTACAGAAAGTTGTTGATTCTTTCTTGAAAAAGGTGATTATATTTGACATGGCTTCACCACACCAGTACATCTGAATGGATATCTCAGATAATGCTTTAAAGTTAAAAGCCAGAGAGTTCCTGTCGGGAAAATAAGGCATGACTCCTCTCTGTGTACACGCAGCACATTGTTGTGATTTACACACCAAGATGTCTTCCCTGAGATAGTGAGATTTTGCACACCAACGCAGGCTGTGCTTACAGACCCACAAGACAAAGCTCTTCAAATGTCCCTCCTCAGCAATCTTAGGCCACTTATGCTTCATAGCCTGAGCCCATTGATTTTGGAATGGATAAATGATGAGGATCAGCGCCGGCACTTTGATGAGATAATGTGCAAATTGATTGACTAAATCTGGGCTGAACTAGGTAGACAGTATTCCACACTGCTAGTCCCACAGTTATGCACCGACCATGCTGAACCAGGGCAAAGTGGCGAAGGACTTCAATGTAGGCACAGTGTAGTAGTGATGGTTACCAAATGGCCTCTCGCTGTTGTTATTGCAGATGCGACACTGCGTGTTCCTGACTTGCTGTCCCGGGACGTGCTCCACCAGTTTGCAGTACATCTCCGGTCCTGACTCTCCACAGGTGGCGTTGGTCCTTATCTCTGCCATGGAGGCCAGATTCAGCACAGCTGGAAACAGACCTGGGGGAAGGGAATTGGGAAACGAATGAATAATGTGCCATCATACATAGATATATGCATCTGTAACACTGACAATACAACAACACCAGAGTCACGCTGTACATGGAGCAGCTAAATATTTTGGGCCGGCAATTTGGCCTAGTGGTCTGGGCGCCTGACTATCGTCCAGGAGAAAGCTATGTTGTTCTGTCCCTGAGTAAGACCGTTGATCGGAATTTCTTAGGGTTAAGAAGTGGTCATCAACTTGGTTCAATAAAGGTAAAATGAAAAAATTAATATATGGACAAAACAAGGACAAACGGATTCTACACTGGCATGATTATGAGTAGAGTCCTATGGTGGACAGGTCCCAGTGAGGAGGGGGCCGTGTCTCACACCCCCAGGGCCAGTGTGATACATCTGACTTATAGAGTAGCAGTGGAAAGTGAGGTTCAGCAGGTATTTTTTACAGAGTAAAGCCGGGGCCCATAAGGTTTCTATCAGGAGTCTCGTCCATCTCGTGGTACTGTGGAAGGACAGACATCATCCCTCCCCCACACACAACTACTGTATCAGGCAAAGACAGACACATCAACCAAACAGATCAGATTTACAATCCGGAACTGAAACTGAAAGGAACGGCTGTTCGTCATGTCACAATCAGGACCCCTATTTGACGTCTTTCCGTCACATCGTAAAAATGCACATGAACACAATAAAACATGTTTCAGGATTGAAATAAAATACGATGTGAAGCTGCTGGTTGAGAGGAGATGCAGTGGGAATGTCCACAAAAACTATCCACGGGGAAACAGATCAAAAGTACAGTATATTTTCCTTGGTTCTGTGAGAGAGAGGGAGGGTTTCGGTACAGAGCCCATGTTGGTCCCTTGTTTTGTTCTGCCTCTGTGTGGGAAGGGAACCGCCTCAGTCTGTAGCAGAGCCTGAGCCCATTGCTCCAAAATGGCTCCAGCTGTTCCTCCAGATGTCCAGGGCAAATGAACTGTGAAGAACATCTGAAAAGCAAGTCAAGCTGCAGAAAATAAAGTTTTACGGATGCCTATGTAGAACACTCTGGCGCTAGTTATTTAGAAATTCGCCAGCCTATAAAAGTCTAAAACTACTGAACTAAGTGGGACAGGTCAGATAATGAGGTTACTGTATTTCATGCCGTGTACACTATAATTTTTGGTACTGGGAAAAGTTCTGGTTAATGTCCGTCGGCATACTTATACCATACAAATGTCCTCACTCATCCAGCAAGTAACACAGGCTGATTAATAAGCAGTGTCTTGCTCCATTTCCAGAAACACAACTGACACAGCAGGGACTTCTTGTTGGCTACAGTATTGTTGTACTGTAATTATTACTGGTATCAAATAGACCTAACAAAACCACTAACAAACCACTAGAAAGGAACATTAAACAGGCCAAACATCGGCTTTTAGGATATATAACTAGTAACACAATATAAGCAATTAATAATCCTGTGAAATAAAAATAATAAAAATGAAAAGAATGTGTAACGTCAAAAAATCTAAACAAAGCATCCTTTGGGGTTGGCTTGGACAGTGGATATGTCTCTGAAGTGTTATACCAGTTTGTATCTTGGTTATGTGTCACTTTCATATGTGGTGTTGGCTTGCTGCTAGCAATTAGAGCACAGCAGTAGGAGTCAATCTCTGTACAGGAGCAAAGCATTTGACTGGGTGACATGAAGACACGAAATCTACACTTTAATGAGGCAGATACTTACAAAGGCACCTTAGAATATACAACAGAGCTCATAATCAGGAAGGTTAATTAACACACCCAGACACACTAGATATGTTCCACATACAGTTAATGGAGTCTCTGTGTATTTCCAACAGTGATAAGCCCAACAGGTGCGTGTGTGTGTGTGTGTGCGTGCGTGTGTGTGAACTACTGGGGGATCTGCCAATGGTATTGAGTATTTTATTAGATAGGGAGAGTGTTGGTTTTTCAAAGTGGGCCTCTGTCTGTTTGAAATATGAAGTATGGATGACAAGGCTGGGCTCGTTCTGTGTTCACTCCAGCCTCCGATCAATACTGCTGTGGACACCACTCACATTCATATCGTGCTTCAGCTTATCCTTCATTCAAGTCGACAAAACAAATGATTGTTTAATGCTGACTCCTCATCCAGAGTTTTCCGCAGTCATCTCCAGATTCTTAGCAAGAGGTTAGTCTTTCTCTCCTATCAGCTAACAGTTTCCCTGAGTGGTTCCATTGGTTGCAGTATACATGACATTCCCAATGTCTAGAATAGAAAAGTAAACAGAAAAGCTTTGAAAACTTAAAATCGGCTTCACATTTAGAATACCGAATGGACACACAATGTCACAGAACATAATGCCATCATGCGATCGTCATGCCTCATAAAAATAGGAGTAATTCCATCCAGAAGACACACACACACTGCATTCACCTGCTGCATAGACCTATTGGATACATCCACTCCTGCTCTCACGGGCACGGAGTTGTGGAAAGTCGTTGAACAGTGATGAAGGTCCTGCTCAGACATATGCCAACGGACTGTTCAGTTGTCCCTGAGAGCTGTGCCCTCATCAGACACTTTAATCCTGATGCTTAATGTGCATGGGGGGGGGGGGCGATACAGAGTGCACCGTAAAGGAGTCATGCGCCAGACCGTTGATTGATGGAGCAACATCCATTTTTCATCTTGCCTGTGTTCATCAGGGTGGCAGGGCTCACTTTTAAACGCTACATTATATCTGCTCAATGCCAAAGCCCGGAGGCGTGGTGCTCAATCACACCTCTAGAGGGTCACCTGTCCTGTCCAGCAACAAGCACAGCCTCTGAGGTGTGTGTATGTTTGTTCTGTATTTGTGTGTGTGTATGTGTGTACTCTCCAACAAGCAACAGTCTGACATTGCATGCATACTTCAGGAGATCGATACAGGCCTGACACTAAGACAGGACTTCACCACGAAAGACCCAAAGACGGATCATTAATCTCAAATAGGAATCCAACTTAAACAGCCGTCCATAACATGAAATACAATTTTGGGCATGAATCGCGATGGCAAGCCAAGCCCAGCATGACATTTGGATTAATGTAACCCAAAGTGGACGCTGCTTTTTATTTCGGCTGACAGCAACCTTCCATTGATAAGAAAAAAAAATCTAACGTTCTGTCGTCTGCTGTCCATCCCGGTTCTATCTGAAGGGCTGAGTGTCAACGCGTCTCCCTGGTTAATGAACGGAGTCCTGCCTCACCATTAGTGAAGTATTAACACCCCTGTGGCCTTGCGTAGCAACATCTCCTGGACCTCTGTCTCTGTAATGCAATCGTGAGAAGGACGAGAGGACCCATCATAGACAGGCTTTAATAGAGCATGCCGTTTCCCTGGTAACTATATGTATCCGTGGACATCCACTGAGAAATGAATGACTTCCTTAATTGAGGATAATGACACAATGTAATTTGGACAATATATTATATTTCCCCACATTGTAGCAATTAGTCATGTGTTAAAAGGCAGGATGGATTTTCTTCGGTTTGTTTGCTTCAGACCTGAGACGTCCAAGGAAGGAGAGAAAATATGAGGGGGACAGGCAGGAAGCCTGACAGAGCAGAATGTTTTACTGTAGAGGCAACTTCCCTGTTAATACAGTATGTCCTGAATCACTCTGAAAAATTGCACAGAAAAAATTATTACAGTGAAATATTAGAACCTCACGGCTTGTAGACTGGCAAGGAGTGACAAAAAAAACAGAAATTAAAACATACAAGGATATGGGCCATGGATGTGACTTTAACAGATAAGTCATTCCTCCCACAAGTAACCCAGAGGATGAATGAATAACAAACTGACCTTTAGCAACATAGCCTCATTTATCACGTAGTAGTAAGCATATGCTGTACATCATCTTCATTAAGTAACTTAGAGCCCATGTTGTGTCAGTTAACAAAACATTCTATGATCTGAATTGCTATTTGATTCTAAACATGAATAAGGGCAATTCTCAACAAAAAATAAACATGAATACAATATGGATCAATGAAGGTGAGACGCCTGACCTGTGAGCAGCTACTAACTGCCTTTCAAATACCGGCTGCACTTCCAAGACGAAAAAATCCACTCATGGTGACTTGAATCAATGTTTGATTGATTCACCAGATCTAAGATTTATCATAGTCAAGGTTGCACCATAACAAAATATACACATCAATAACCAGTCACACCAACCAGAAATAAAGACACTCTTCATCCAGGAACACAAACAGAAAAGTATGAAGTACGTCTGACTACCAAAGGGTTTTTAGACATTTACTTTCTATATGGAACAATTATTTCACAGATTTAGATAAGTCGTTCTCTTTCCGTCATAATTTTAGCATGATATTTATGTGACTTTAACCAACCAGGATTTACATTCCTTACATTCCATTAGTTAAGAATAATCAGACTTTTTCTCTCACAATATCTTTATCCTTTAGAAGTTACAACTAACTAATATATACACATTTAATTACCCTTCACCTAAGCAGGGTAGTACATTTTAGTAGCAACATTTTCCAATTCCCACCAGACCATATATTGATAATAACATTGCCCTTTTCTAATGAAACAAATGTCTGGAAGAGATTGTTTATGTTGATTACAAACAGAGACCCAGACTAAATGTTTTCCTGCTGTGGTTCACAAGCTAACCTCAGGCTTGTAAACAGTGAAGAACCCGGTTTGGACCTTAATCAAGGAAGAAGAAAAAACAAGCAATACAAGCTGTCTAGACACAGCGAGGTTCACGGCTGTTTTCCTCATGCAGGTCAAGACCATTCATGAGTCCGTAAAAGACCCGCAGGGCAGACAACTGAACAGCGCACATAGATAGAAACAATGATTTCAAGGCGCAATGTATAAACCACTACAACAAAATGAACTGACATGAGCTCTGAATGGTTCCGAGGTGATGTCCCATTATGATTCTATTGTAGCTGCAATTAGGAGGCACAGTACAATACAAACATCTCTGACTGAGAGAATTCCAGACTCCCACAGTTAATCAAATCCCACTGATTCGTAGGCACACATAAAACATTTGCTGTAACAAGAGATATTCATTCAGACACTAGATCTAAAACGGATCTTCTGGGGAGAGCCATTAGAAAGACAAAACAATGCAGTCCTTTTCACAGTCCCAACGACTTCCCGCCCCCACTCAGAGACAGGGCCTACTGGAATGTCCTCCGATGACAGATGTGTATTATTCCAACAGCTCCGGAACAACATCACCCACAGTCCTTGTTAGTAACACAACAATCTTGAAAACCCTTAAATGTCTTCTCTCACTCTACCCTGGACAATAGAAACCAGGCAAATCCACCTCCACCCACCCACCCACCCCTCCCTTCCCAGGGTCACTGTACCCTAACTGCTCCTGTCCTCTCCATCTCCATCGCTTCCAGAGCAAACGGTCACTGTGATTTAGCGCGGTGCTGTCCGGCCACCGGTAAATCTCCCCGTGAAGCAGTCAGATGCGTACGGCATTAGGATCCACGGGGTGATTTAACATGGCAACCATCCCAGTTTCATTAGAACTGTACCTCTTGCAGAGCTGAAGCACTTCCTCAAGACCGGCCCAGCCAAGGCCAAAGCAAACATGCCGCAATGCTAAAAAAAATACCTGTTTAGAAAAAGGAAGCAGGGGATCATGATCCTTCGGATGATTTTGCATTGTCACGAGCAAATATTTCATTATTGCGGATGTTTAATTTTGTTTAGAATAAGCACAAAATGTTCATAGAATTACTTAGATCAAAATAATATATATATATATATACAGCTCTGGTAAAAATTAAAAGACCACTCCTCATTTTTCTTAAATCAGCATCTCTACATGTATGGCAGCCATTCCATTCCAGTGTCTGTTAAATTCCAACACAGGCACACCTCATTTTACATAATGAGGTACTGATTAGGTGATTACCTGAACCAAATCTAATTTAACGAGGGAAAGTGTAAAACCACTGCTGTGGTCATCCCTATCCTCTTGCAATAGGACCAGCTGGATGGCAAAAACAGTGCAAATAGTACCTCAAAGGTAATTTGAGTAAAAAAATAACTATTCAGTGTGACAAAAGAGTAGAAAAGATAAGCTTTGAGTGAGGAAAAGAAGGGTTACATTTTGGCTTTACTGGCAAAGGGATACAGTGAGCATCAGATTGCTTCTATCCTGAAAATTTCAAAGACAGCGGTTCATAAGAACAAGGTCAAGCAACAGACATTGGAGAAAACAAAGCTACAGACTGGCAGAGGGTGAAAACGACTGTCCACTGACCGAGATTACCGTCAACTCATTTGAATGTCACTCAACAACCATCGGATGACATCAAGTGACCTACAAAAAGAATGGCAAACAGCAGCTGGGGTAAAGTGCACGGCGAGGACAGTTCGAAACAGGCTCCTAGGGGCAGGGCTGAAGTCGTGCAAAGCAAAAAAAAAGCCATTCATCAATGAGAAGCAAAGAAGAGCCAGGCTGAAGTTTGCAAAAGACCATAAGGTTTGGACCGTAGAGGAATGGAGTAAGGTCATCTTCTCTGACGAGTCAAATTTTCAGCTTTGCCCAACACCTGGTCGTCTAATGGTTAGACAGAGAGCTGGAGAGGCCTACAAGCCACAGTGTCTCACAACCACTGTGAAATTTGGTGGAGGATCGGTGATGATCAGGCAGATATTTCTTTGTGGAGGCGCATGAATCAAGCCAAGTACAAGGTTATCCTGGAAGAACACCTGCTTCCTTCTGCTCTGACAATGTTCCCCAACATTGAGAATTGTTTTTTCCAGCAGGACAATGCTCCATGCTACACAGCTAGGTCAATCAAGGTGTGGATGGAGGACCACCATTTCAAGACCCTGTCATGGCCAGCCCAATCTCCAAACCTGAACCCCATTGAAATGGGGTTGAAATTGTTGTTGAAAAATGAATATGAACTTTGCATTATTTGATGATATAATATATATATACAGCTAGTGGCCTTTTATTGTAGCCAGCCTAAGGCACACATGTGCAATAATCGTGCTGTCTAATCAGCATCTTGATATACCACACATGTGAGTTGGATTATCTCGGCAAAGGAGATGTGCTCACTAACACAGATTTAGACAGATTTGTTAACAATATTTGAGAGAAATAGGCCTTTTGTGTACATATAGAAAGTCTTAGATCTTTGAGTTCAGCTCATGATAAATGGGGGCAAAAAAAAGTGTTGCGTTTATAATTTTGTTCAGTGTATATATATTATATATATACAAATATATATATAATAGAAAGAGAGATATCTGTAACGGCATCTTGGCTACCTGAAACAGAGCATCTTGGCTACAAACAGGGCATCTTGGCTACCAATAAGGCATCTCAGCTATATTGGTAAGGCATCTTGGCTAATCGGTAGGGCATCTTGGCTACTTCAATATTTATAGGGCCTCTTTGCACACTGGACTTATTTCTATGGAATTCTTTAGTTATTGATCCTGAAAAGTAACCCGCAAAGCATTCAATTAATCCTTATAGAATATATCACCTGGAAACTAGTCTTGAAGGAGCAGCTGAAGTGGCTTGCCTGTATCTTTATCCAAACCCATTTTACAGATTATAACAAAAATTACTGTTTGTAGTATTGAAAATGGAAGAGGACAGTGATAGCCATGTGTTAATTTATGAAAAATATATAAAATTGAAATATTTATTCAAGAAGAGACTGATGGTAACCTAAAGGCCCTACAATACTTCTAAAGAGAGAGAGAGAGAGAAAATAAAAATTCTTAAGATATTAAAAATACATAAAATCTCTATAATGTTTCAGTGAAGACCTCTGGCAACTAACATCAATACTTAGTTATGAAGAAAGTTAATATCTTAAACGTACACTTTAAATATAAGAAAGTTTGTCTTGTGTCTTCAGTTACCAGAAACCCACATACTGTTCAAAAGTTTGGGGTCGCTTAGAAATGTCCTTGTTTTTGAAAGATAAACAGTTATTTAGTCCATTAAAATAACATCAAATTGATCAGATATACATTGTAGATATTGTTAATGTTGTAAATGACTACTTTAGCTAGAAATAGCAGATTTTTTTATGTAATATCTACATAGGTGTACAGTGGCCCATTATCAGCAACCATCACTCCTGTGTTCCAATGGCACGTTGTGTTTGCTAATCCAAGTTTATCATGTCAAATAGATAATTCATCATTAGAAAATGCTATTGCGATTATGTTAGCACCGCTGAAAACTGTTGTGCTAATTAAAGAAGGCATAAAACTGGCCTTCTTAATTCTACTTCAGTATCTTCAGCATCAGCCATAGTGGGTTCGATTGCAGGCTCAAAATAGCCAGAAACTAAAACTTTCTTCTGAAACTTCTCAGTCTACCGTAATTTCCCATTTATAAACTGCAGCTTATTCACAGATTTTGAAAATATTTTCAACCACAGCGGTTAAAACATGGGTGTTATGCCGGTGTTCTTGTTCACTGAAATTAAGGCTATTTCACATGAGAAATTGCCAAGAAACTGAAGATCTAGTACAACAATGTGTACTACTCTCTTCACAGAACAGCACAAACTGCCTCGAACCAGAATGGAAAGAGGAGTGGGAGGCCCCGTGGTACTCTAAGTGAACCCAAACCTTTGAACGGTAGTGTAATTTTTTTTAAATAAGAGGGAGCATAATAAATGTTTACAGATGTAAGAAGTAAAGGTCAACCTACATGTTGTTACTGTTTTTATTTATATTCAGCTTATGAACTGAAATTATAAAAATGTGATGTTCTGTTATCAAATACGTACAAATATTTTCTAAATTTGAACTAGATGTAATGGGGAGCCATAGTCACAGACAACAGGTAGGTGTTACAGTCCTGTATACCACTGGTATACTGTAATGTTCAGCTCTTTACTGTTTTCTTTCTCATTCTGTCAGCTGGCGTTCAAAACAAGTGTGAAACCAGTCTAGACAGCCCCTCCCCTTCTATCTTCTCACCATTCTAGCAAATGACAACTCTCATATCTCTTACTGACATCACCAACCCCTTCTTTATCCATTTACTGTAACCACTATCCTTACCCACTGAGCAGTTGGAGTAGGCTACAGTACAGGTGAGTGCAATGAAGGACTGTTTATACTTGGGAACGTACTATAAATGTCTATGGTTTGTTCAGATTTTATCTAGTCCAGGTAAACCAATTTAGTGTAGTTTCTGGGCAGTGTGAAGAAAATTTCCGAAATATTCAAAGGATGGTAGAGTTACAATTCAACATTGGTGTACCTATTCAAGCTATATTTGTTTTGAAGCATATTTGTAATTTGTATTTGAACTCCATCAGCACAGTTCTTCTAATAAATTTGTGTTTTTAAAATACTTAGTGTAAATGTAATTGTGAATGAGTGTAATTGGTCAAAAGACTAGCCTAAGTTATATTCAACTTTGTTTAAAAAAAGAGTGAGATACATTTCTATTCAGAACAAACTACTGTATATATGGGCCAGTTGTGAACCCTCTCTCCCGACATAAATAACACGACTTGACCGTAATGTACAACTTGTGTTCCCAAACCATTGTCTACACTACAGTTGCCCACACCAAATGAGAAAGATATCCTTGCTTCAGCAATACAATGTGGAGTGAATTCACAGGACAAACATCATGCAGTGTCTGCCGCTCCGTCGTGACAAGCCCCATTCACACCGCAGTTCAGTGCATCGTCCTCATGCAGACTAACAATATGCAGCTATAAATTGCGATTTTAACTACTAGTGGCGATGCTGAGATAATGAGGCACAATATTCTGTTTGAAAGCTTTTTAACAGATTTGGATTAGTTTCTGCCCATAAAAGACTTCAGTTCATAAAAGCAACCAGAGTTTATGGCAAGTTCTTTCATCAAACAAGAAAATGTATCAAGTTAAAACATAATTAGAATAGACCATCTCATCTCCCCAAATAACTTTAGATTAAAGCTTTGAACAATGAAGTTAAATGGCTGACTTCTAGTTAGTAGTGTGTTAGGGCTTCAAGAGTCATGTGTATGGCCCAGCAAGACCCCAGGGACCAACCTGGTGCTTCAGTGCTCTGAAGTGGAAGATTGAGGTCCCTGGAGAGAACACCTGCCAAAGTACCCTTAAGAGGGGAGCTCCAGCCCCACCTCCGGATCTGGCCGAGTCAAAGTCCAGCTGTCTAAACGGGAAACAGAATGTGCCATCACTCCTTGCGCCTGGTTAGGGGGGTTTCAAGTGGGCTGAAGAGATAACGCCATGAGGGAAAGTGACTCAGAAAGGAAAAGAGGAGAAAAAGCGTTTTTGTGTGTGTGTGCGTGTGATGTGTCTTTTGTTTGGGATAATTATATTCACAGACATAGGATTTTCAACAACCAGTGAGATCAGCAGAACTATAGAAGAAATATTCTCCGGTTTCAGCAGAGAATATTGGCAGTTGGCTTTCCAAAGGTTCTGATCCTGTTACTCTACTCAAGCCTGGACTCGATTCTGGGTGTTTGGTGGGTCCTTCTGGGTGGGTCCTTCTGGGCTCACCTTCCATGCCCTTCCTACAGCCGCGTGGGTCACTTCACGTATGGTCCAAATGCCACATGCTTTTTTCCCAGTCTTGAAGCAGCACTGCCTTTCCTCTCTCTTAGTCTCAGCAGCGGTGTAGACACTGCGTTCTCTCTCCTCCTCTACACCACAGTACCTCCCCCAAGAACAGCATGTACTCACATCTGTATTTTCAATTAGTCTTTGGAATCCCCAGCCTGGAGAATGTTGTCATTTCCTTTCATTATGGCCAGATAGCTTGAACAGTGGATCTCAGAGATTAATAATGCTGTACCTCTCCCTTAGCATCTTCTTTTCGGTGGAAATAAAACAACTGTTCTTGTCAACCTAAGCTCTCAGACAGCACAACAAATATAATAAAACATCTCAATTTGAGTGAGTTACATATGCTCTGATTACGAGCCTTTTAATTGAATAGTCCACTGTTTCCAATTAAAGGAGCTTGAACAAGATGGCCACTTCTCAAAGGCCTAGAGAACTCAAAAAAGGTGGGGAGCAGTTGGTCTGATAGACCAATGACTGGTCATCTATTGGGTGGTTGGGGCAATTAAGGCCAAGTGTGTAAATATCTTTAAATGTATTTTAAAATCAGGAGACATAAGCATTTCAAGGGCCAAAGGCTCAAGTAAATAAACGTTACACATTATATATTCAGGTTTCTATATTCAATAATCATTTAGTGATGATTTAAAATAGGGGCTTTAAATTAGTTTTAGTGTAAAGGGCTTTAAATTAGTTTTAAACAAAAACATGGACTAGCTTCTGTCATTGTGGTGGCGCTATTTTATCCTTCCTCTTGTTATGCTATGTCCTAAATGGTAACCTACAGTCATCATAGTGCCCTACCTTTGACCACGTTCCCTATCAAGGGAATATATTTCCATTAAAAACGCATTACCGTGTGAAAAACAATAATGAAAACGTGTTTTAAGTAGCCTATAATCGAACTGCTCAGTTCACATCAACTCAGTTTAGTTTTCAACTCACGCCTCAAATAAAAACAAATCTATTAATTACAACAGTAATGAATGTTCTTAAGGTTATGATATTGTAACCTCAATGATAACACATTTAGCTTGTAACTATGCATTATTACTATTAAAGCACATCCAAATCAGAAACCATGAATTAGGGGCAGCATTCATGAAAGGTTCCATAGCGTATAGAAACTGAAAGATAATGGACCACATGGATATAAAAACTGCCAACTATGACCTTCAAAAAGCAATCAAAGAGGCAAAAGGTCAGTATAAGGACAAACTACAAGCAACTTAAGGGGTCAGACATGAAAATAAGAGTGACTGGGGCTTCAGGCAACAATGGATTTTAAAGCGAAAACCAGACACATCAAGTACACAGCCATTTCACAAAGACATGCTCACACATTATACATATTTAGAGGAAAACAACACGGACAGCTAACGTGGAGAGCGGGCTAACGTTCTCTGTGGACAACGTGAGTAGGACTTGACAATCACGTTAACAGCCGCAAAGGCAGCTGGCCCGGACGGCATCCAGAGCATGTGCAGATCGACTAGCATAAACAAGGGTTTATAGTCATATTAAACCTCTCACTTTTCCAGCCGGTCTTCACCAACTTTTTCACGTCGTCGACTACTGTG
Organism: Esox lucius; assembly: GCF_011004845.1. Classification (NCBI taxonomy): domain Eukaryota; kingdom Metazoa; phylum Chordata; class Actinopteri; order Esociformes; family Esocidae; genus Esox; species Esox lucius. The sequence continues at coordinate 9,589,381 of NC_047586.1, read as the reverse complement.
AACGTGCATAAAAATCCCAAGGTGACCGAGCTAAATGACTACCGACCAGTAGCACTTGTTTCTGTCGTGGCGCTACGGAGGCCTGTCAAGGGCCGCGTCTCAATCATATTTGCCGTTCGCCTACTGAGGGCAGAAAGCTTCCGGTACCTTCCTGTGCACATCACTGAAGACTCCAAATGGTTCAACATCCCTCAACACCAGGGTGAAGAAGGCACAACCTCACCTGGCCGAAGAAATGTCCCAGAGGACCCTGGGAAACGTATACAGTAGTAGCATCAAGAGCATACTCCCAAAACATACAGTCACCACGCACACATTTAATCACACGAACACTGCACAGATACACACACAGTCTCTACACACGCAAACACACATGTTCAGTCCACGTTGCTGTCCAGCGCACATTTTGCAAGCTTTTTGTTATACCTGCGACAACATTTGCTCTAGTTTGCATGTGAGAAACAAAACGTTGAAATGTGAGGCATCCAATTATTTATAAAAGACATCCAATAAAACAAAAGGCATCCAATTATTTAAAATGTACATTTGCTCGCATCTCAAATAAATATTTCATCTCGGCAATCATGCAACACTGATCAATAGCTTTTTCGGTGATATCTCAAATATCGAAATCCCAGAGATGTTAAAGAAACCAAAAAGAAATGGTTATTATTTAGTGCCACGCTTTAACTAATGGCAGCGCTCATTAAAAACCATGGTAAGACATTTTTATATTGAATTGGCTGGCAGGAAAAGATTCCTGTGGAAGCCGTCATTCCTATTGGAAATGAAGGCAGAGTGAGAATAGGGCCCCACGGTGTAATGCATGTTATAAATATGTTAAAAGCCCATTCCACTTGTCGAGGCGCTATTTGTTTCCAATGAATCATACAGCTAAGCACCTCCAAAAGACATCTCATGGACACCTTATTTGCTGGTACAGCAACATGTGTAATGGGAAACAAATGGAAATGGGATTCAAGCACGCCCTGGAGGAGAGGGTTGGCCCGTGCTCTGGGTCGCACCTCTCAGACGACAGGCACAGGGAAGTCAAATAGCCATTCGTTTTGGGGGGCTGACGCGGGATTTATCTTCCCTCCGCCGAGCAATCTCAGGCAGGCCAGTGTGGGAACGAATACAAATACAGAGGAGAGGAGGAGAGGAGAGGAGGAGGATGCATGCAGACATGTGGCTAATTGAAGAATCAGTATGTTGAGCAGACCCTCACCACTAATGCTATGGTACCATACGTTATGGGCTTTGCACAGGCATTCATTCGAGTCCGCCTTCCGCTGGAGTCCTTTATCTCACTGAGCCAACTGGAAGGGGGCGTGGAGGGGATCCTATACTGTTTGTGGAGAGGACAACTGGACGGAATGCACACACTGGCTGTAGAAGCTAAGCCTGATGGTGTAATGCCAGTGTGCGTAATGTCACCCCAGAGACACAGCCGGATGGCTATAGGGGAAGGTTGATCCACGGGAACTATGGCTCTGATATCACAGTATGGTGCTTGGTCCGCTGTAACAGTATGCATGGTAGAAGACAATGACCAAAGCATGATCCAGATAGACCATATTATCTTTGACAGTTACATTTCAATACAGTACTCTTATTATACCAAAATCAAAAACAGTTACAGTGGATATAAAAAAAGTCTACACATCCCTGTTAAAATGCCAGGTTTTTGTGATGTAAAGGAATGAGACAAAGAAAAATCATGTCAGAACTTTTTCCACTTTTAATGTGACCTATAATGTGAACAATTCAATTGAAAAACAAACTGAACTCTTCGAGGGGGAAAAATGAAAAATAAAACCCTTACAATAAACTGGAGTTGACTGCTGGCAATAATGTGTGAAGTAGCTCCCTAAACAAGCTGCCCACAGTTTTCAAATGTGACAAAAGAATACATTCAGAGCAATACAATGGTCAAGTAATTGGAATCTGTGAAAATATCCAAGGAATCTCCTGTTCAAGCTTCCTGGAATAGGTAGGACTGAGTGACTATGATATACATTTGGCACGAAATTCACATTGGCAAGTTCATTAGGCTGCATGATGTGAAGGAAATTAGCAATTCCAGGCTCAGTTAGTAAGATTGCCAATAACAAACGCCCATTGCCATTATTTTACTACTGAGAGCCGGAACATAGGCATAACATCAAATGGTCTAACAGAAGACTGGCTTATAGACAGACCCAAGTCATATGAGAAGCAAGGCCCATTAATGCTAGCATCAAAAATACAAGGTTATGGCAAGATGAGGTTCCAGAAGTGTTTCAAAATAAACCAATTCACAGAACCGCATTTCTGGATTACACAGGATTAGCATTGAAAACATTACAGTAGTTGACACCAGTATAGAATTGCTACCATTAGTAATCGGTGCATTAAGTAGATGTGCTACGGTGAAACGCCCCTTTAAAGACGCTGTCTGGGAGTTTTGCAAATAACATCATAAATTATACCTCCCTATTTGGATTGAATGTGTTATATTTTGTTTATTTATGCATAATAAATAAGTTGAACCACCAATGTACCGGATTTAGCCATGAAAATTCAAGTTTAGTTTGAAAGTGAGTGGTTTTGATTACACGGGTCACATTGCACATGCAGGGTTGGGTACTCCGTTACAGTTGCACCTTATCTGTCCACAGTTACTTTTGGATTGTTCAAACTCAGTAACATAATCTGATTTATTAAATTAGATTACTTTTCGATTACTTTCTTATGAAGAGGCATTAGAAGACAAGTAGGAGTATAACCAAGTGAACGCCTTTTGCGAGATCAACTAATGTTATAGTTTACATACTGTAGCAGGCCAAAAACGGAATTTGCATTTTACCTTATGGGTTATGTACAGTGCCTTTGGAAAGGGTTTCTAAACCATTGCTTTCTATTTCAGTCGGAAAGGGCTACATCTCAACATAATCATTCCAATTTATCCAAT